>NC_133543.1:61243603-61868603 GCF_048773025.1 Camelus bactrianus
CTTGCTCCTTAACTCTATCAGTGGCTCTTCTGCAGATGTTTTTGTACAGGCTGTATCTATCTCACTGTATTTTTATTGCCTCTGCTTAGTTTCAGACACTTCCTGTTTTAGTCCAAAATAATACAGTAACTTCTAAACTGGTTTTCCATAGCTTTACCACTGGGAGGTGGTTTTGTGTAGAACTAAGATCTCTAACCTCAGGATCAGTGAACATGGCATGATTTAGAATCAAATCATGGTATGACCATGACTTTCTGAGTCTTAGTTTCCAGTTGCATGAAGCACAGATTATGGTAACTCCAACACTGGTTTTGCTGCTGGAATCAAGCAAGATGAGGTATGCTAGCAACATGATGTACGGTAGATTTGTTCTTTCTCCACTCTGGTTGGTGTGAGGGGCTTTGGGCACACTTAATTATATAACGGCTGCTTGACTAGGTCAACTTCACTTTTCAGAATTGGCCTGTTTTGAGTTCTAATTTGCATCCTATAATTTACCTGTCCTAGTTTTTAATTAGCTATGATAAGGCATGTGAAGTTGTCTTGTGACAAGCTCACATTTCACCATAATCTGCATTATTCCCATTTCTTGCTTTAAATAAGTCAGTTATTTCCTCCATAGTCTATAGAATCTTTATTACACAAATTGTTGATAATTGTACTAAAGCTGAGATTTAATTAAAGGAGAGAAATGAACAGAAGAAGGGAAAACAACTGTGTTAGATCACAGTTAACATTACTGCTTTATCATTCCTATTTCCTTTATTTTTGGCAGAGGGCTTGAAGGCTGAACAGGAACTTTGCTTGTTTGCCATAGGTCCCCTCCTGTTGAAAATACCTTTTCCATCTGGGCAGAGATTTCAGATCGAGCAGGACAAACTCAAACTGGACTTGCTTTCCAAAACACTCTAAGGATAATCCACTCTCCCTTCAGGGACACTAAGTCCTGCCCACGTGCCCCAATGACTTAAAATGTTTTCAAGAAACCCACTCACCATCGCATGTCAGTGAAGTAAAATGTCAAGAAGACTGAGCTAAAATGGTTCACCTCAAACTAACCTGATTATCTCATAGGGCTTACCCCCATCCTTACACCTCACAAGGACCTACAGAGGATGACCCATTGGAGTGTCATGGGCTCTTACATTAAATATTTATGGGAGTAACTTAAAGTGGCCTTTGCAGCAAAATGCACAGGATGAACGTTATTTTTGGAACCATCTCAGCAAGAATAAGTTTTAGTAATAAAGGACTTGAGCTGGTTTTACTATATACATGCTTTGAATTAAGCACCACAGGCAACCAGTGACTGTGGACACATTGACAATTCCATGTAGTGATTATTTGGGGGGACTTTTTACCTTTCACAGGACAATTTAAAGTCTGAGTATGTTTTGCCTAATAACTAACTTTATTCTTTGGCTGTCTTTAAATTATTTAAAGCTAATTTTAAAAAGTCAGTAAAATGGTGATGGCGGAAAGCTGACTATATAATCAGTTTGGCTGCTTTCTTACAACAACATAGGTGTTCAGGAGTTCAGTTCAATACCATCAAACAGCAGCAGTCTCTGCGATACTTTCCTTCTACACTAGCATAGGCGGCCAGATAAAGAAGGGCTAGGTGTTTTCATTTTCTTCCAATTGTAAAATAAACATTTTACCCAGTAATTTTTCTTAAACGATTTCCTTTTCTTTAGCAATAAACTGTTGGGAAACCTGTAGTCAATACAGAAAAGCAAACAGTTCATAACTTACCAAAAGCATTTGAAATTACACAACTTCACTGAAAAATCCATTTGATTGGTTTGTAAGATTTGTACATAAGTGAAACTTAATAACTGCAAGAAAAATAATTTTAGAGTGGACCTTGTACCTTATTCTTCCTTATTCTTTCTTTCCCTCACTTTTTATGCAAGGAAACCATAGAAACAACTTACTTTGGCCCCAGTGAATTATTTGCAAGCATATCTATATTTTGTTTCACATTGCAGCATTCCAGCTGCTTTATTATTTTCTGACTGAGTCAGATAAGACTGTATTTTCTGTATTCCTGTTATCTGGGTACTTATTAACATCTCTCTCATTATGGGCTACTGCTGACATATTACATCAAAATGAGCTCATTACACACATCAATTCCATTTCCTCCTTTCTAACTTAGTTTGATATTCTTCTCGGCAGTTTTTCCAGACATACCATAATCCACTTTCTATTGAGATTTTTTTGCCCTTTTAATATTAAATTTTTCTGTGTAGCAGCTAGAATTTGGAATCCATCTCACTGTTTTTATAACTATAAGCCTACATCTCACTTTAGCGAAAAATCTGAAAGGCCTTAACATCAAACTTCTTATGAGAAAATAGCTTTCTTAGATATGAAATAAACATGAAACTTTGACACAAAATAAATTGAGAAGAAATAGAAGATGATTTCCTATTCCAGATCTTACACTCTAAGAAATATTTGAAAACTGAGACAAAACAAGAAAAAACAAACAAAAAAACAATTTAAAATATTTTTATGTAAGTCATCAGATTTGTATTTTTATTAATGCAATTATTATGTAATAATGAATAAGATTCCTTATTCTTAAAGTAAAGTACTTGAATTTTGCTTTTTATAAATAATTTTGGTTCAATGTTTTGATGCAGAAAAAAATTACAAGGACAAAAAAAGCACCAAAATGATATTTCAAAAAACTAAAAAATAAAATATTGGCTTTTAACCCTGTTTAGTAATATGCTTCATGATCTAGACTGATTTACATGCTTTAAACACGCCAAAGCCAAATTACAAATATAGAAATACTCATACCAATTGCCACCAAACATTAGGTAATTGGAAGCATAGATAAAAAAAAAAAATCTGTTTATTAGATCACTCCAAATATCTGCACATTGTAATTTTCACCTTCTTTTACTGTAAGGTGTACCATGCAGATCCATGGTAAAAAAACAAACAAACAAAAAAACAAATCCCCCAAAATCTGCCATCAGTCATCTTATTGGGACAAGATTGATCTGTATTTTTTCCCTTAGCCAAGCAATTAGCAAGGAGCTTCCTTTGGCAAGGAGGGTGGTGGTTAATAACATTCTGACAACTGTCAACACATCAGAAATTTAAAGACGTACAAACTGTCAATATTTTAGACTACTGTGATAAAGACCTCTGTAATTTGTGCTTATACTTGAGACCTATTGTACACATTCTTGTCTCATCTTTTCCAAATAGTACTCTTTTATTACCCTGCATTTGCTCACTCTCTGCTCCCTAGGGAACAGGAATAACACTTAGTTTCCTCAGCCTGATACCCAAGATCCTTGACAATCTGAGTTGAGCCAAACTCTCCAACTCGACTTTGTTCCCAGGCCTGGCCTGAACCTGGGTCTCTGACCAGACTGGTTACTTGTCCTCTAATGATTTCCACCTTAAATCTTTGAGTAGAAAATGTTTCCTACTTAGAATGCCCTTACCACTACCCTATTTTACTAAATACTTGCATTTTTAAAAGATGCTCAGCTCTATTTAATTTCATTCATTTCTGGTCGTGGACATTTATCAGAAATTTAGCTCTTAGCAGCTCAGAGCTAAAAAACTAGTACTGATTAGAGTGCAGCCAGGTGGTGACTTAAATTCATGCTTCCCACATTCACTACAGTTGGATATTAATTCAGTTTTGTGACATCTCTAACCTAACAAACTTAGCAGTCAACCTCTGTAATTTTTGTTGATTCGCCTTTTTTTTCTTTTCTGAAAGTGAAACTTACTGGACTTGATATGAGAGTAATCAATGGAAAATGGAATAATCATGGAAAAAAAGAATGCTCAGTAGCCACCTTACCTTCCACTAAAACCATCCTCTTTCATTAATTTTGTTTGAAAAGGATTATTTTTGTTAAGCAAAGGAAACAGGCAGTAAAATTGGTAAAAGCCATGGTACTGGTTCTATTTTAGCCTCAACCCTACGCAGGATTGCTTGCTCTGGGAATTCCAACTGATGATTGGTCAGATTCCACTCAACCACTTCCAGTGATGAGTTTACCTCTTTTTGAAGCATTGTGGTTATGATTGGTCAGCTCTGATTGTTAGAAAAGTTTTGCCTTCTATCTAGTTGAAATATCCTCCTCAGATTTTTCAACTATTGATCTTGGTACGTTCTTTTAAAGAATTTCAGAGAAGTGTAATACTTCTTCCAACGGAGAACCCTTCATATGTTTAGGGACAGACGTACCCTCCATTCTCTCTTAACTAAACTTTTCAGTTACATTTATCTTTTTTTAAATCAAAATAAAGTTGATTTACAATACTGTGTTTGTTTTAGGTGTACGGCAAACTGATTCAGATATATAAATATGTATATATATATTCAAATATACAAATATATATATATTCTTTTCCATATAGGCTATTACAAGATATTGAATATAGTTGCCTGTGCTACATAGTAAATCCTTGTTGCTTACCTATTTTATGTATAGTAATTTGTATCTGTTAATCCTATATGCTCACATTAATGATTATAATTATGATACAGTTTTCAGAAATCTCATCACTCTGCTCCCTCCTCATATTTTCAGCATAGTACCCAAATTTCACTCATTTAACAGTTAGTTATTAAACCCCTACTATAGGCCAGTGCCATATACATATATACATATGCCACAGTATGTAGTAAGGGTACGGATTCACAGTGAAAGGTGATAGGGTGTGTGTGGCAGAAATGTAGGATACTTAGAAATACACAGTCAGAGCACATAACTTGGTCAGCAATGGCTTAATGGAGGAGGGAAGTTTGTGCTGAAACCTGAAGGAAAAAGCAGGGGGACACTATTCAAGACAAAGGGGAAAACAAGAACAAAGTCTCAGAAATAAGGCAAGGCATTGCAGATTCGAGGAACTGAGAGGAGTCCAGTAAGATGCAGCATGGAGTGGCATTGGATAGGTATGGAGATTAGGCAGGTACCATGTTGGGGGACACTGCAAACGTTTTTAAAGGAGTTATGGTTAGGAATAGGAACCACTAAATGGTTTTAAGCTGGAGAGCACACATGCTCAAATGTTATTCTAAAAGGTCCCTGTGACTGTAGATAAGGAATGAATAGGAAGGAGAAGGTCTGAGAGCATGGAAAGTAAGTGGACTTGATTAATTGGATGGTAGAGGGGCAGATGGTGATACAAGGAAGTTGAAGTTAAGGCTATAGATGCTAGAGCCTTTCCTAAAAAGGAAGAGCACATTTGGAGAGGAGTGGGGCAAGGTGATGAGTTCCGAATGGAACACATTACTTTGGATACAGTGGATAAAATAGAGAGCTCTCCTTCAAATTCCATATGAAATATTCATAACGTTCCTGGAAGTAATGTCTCAATAATGGAGCCACTGGTATTAAAAACTAATTTTCTGGAGCCTTTTAAGAGTAAGCACGATGTGCTTAAAAAAGGAAATGTTTACCTAGTAATTATTACCTTAATAATGTTGGCAATAATATCTACTCTAGGCACAGTATAACTACCTGAAAAACAGTAATTGCTCTTAATCATTAAAGATCTCCAATTAAACACATACATCATTAGCCAAGCAATTACGATTAGCTACTCACATCTACTTATCTGCTGAGTCACTAACCTGCTGCAGACAATCTGGGGCATGGGTGTTACCCTAGCTCTGATGACTGTTTTGCATGTATGAGCTCCAAGGAATAGCTAACCCTCAGCTGTATGTTCAATACATCCATTTATGTTCAAAGTCCAACTGGAGCAAAATCTTAAATTCTTCTTTGATGACTTTTATATATTTCTCATTTTCAATATTTAGCAAAGAGAGCATGTGTGGCTGAACAAGTTATCTAAGTATGGATCTTGAAAGTTTTAAAGACTTGTAAATTTAGAAGCAGCAAACTGTTCCAGTCTGTAACTAAGTGTATTTGCTATACCTCATATAAGTCCACATATTTTCCATCATTTCTATTATTTATGCCATTATTTTCAAGACTCAAATAAATGCTTGACTACACTACCTACTTTGTCATTTTCTTATTCTCAGTCCTTTCTACCTCAATCTTAGAAAAATTGTATTTCTAGAAGTGTGGTATAATCAAAAGATGTAACCCTTGGAGCCAGAGAGACTTTGGCCTGAATCCCAACTCTGCCACCTATTAGTTCTGTGACTTTAAGCAAGTCACTCATCCTCTCTGAGTTTCAGTCTGCTCACATACAAAATGTAATTAACAGTATCTACCTCATTGAGTTGTTTTAAAGACGAAAATAATGAATGAAAATGTTTGGCATTTTAGCATGTCAGTATTAGAGCCAAAAGAGTATGTGCTCTTTCCCTTCTTCAATTGGAAATCTTGTCAATCTAATCATTGCACTTGTTGGTTACGTCTGATGGTGATTTTATTAACTGGGGAAGGAAATGTCCACAAAGACCACTGGTTGAAATTAAGGAAATGGCAATTTAAAAATCAATGAAAGGAAACTTGGTCTAATATCTGCTTTATTGCCTAGAATTTTACTAAACAAAATAAAAACCATGATATTTGGAAGTAAGGCTTTGGTGACGAAAGGTTAAAGACATTTACTTTGATCTTCACTGGACCATTCTGAAGACTCTTAAAAAACACTGTCTTTTAATTTCTTAGTCAGAAAGTAAGGATTAGATGAGAGAGACTAAAGGTGGATTTCAAGTTAATCAGATCTGTATAAATGGTTTAGAGCGCTGGTATGATAAGAAGACTTAAAGTGGTCCTTTAGCCAGTTTGTCCACATCTGTTGGTGACACCTACTGGGTCTCAGGACTGAAGGATAAATGTTATTGTTGAGTGTGGTTACAATTTTGAACACAATTACAAATTGTCTTTAAAATTTCCTGGCATCTTTTCTGTCACATCTTTTCTTTTATTAACAGTGGCCTTGAGTTTTAAGCAGTTTCCTCTTGTAAGGTAGATGTGTTGAAGCATGTCCATGCAGCCGTGTGCCATTGTGAGTGAAACACAAAGAAGTTAAAACCCAACCCTGCACTTGAGCCATTATTGAAATATTTGAGGTATTACAAAAAAGCAGTAAGCTTAAAGTGTTGAGCAATGATCAAAGCAAAAACCACGGACTGAAGAAGCATTGCAGAATCAGGATGTGAACTGGTTAACCTGGCTTCTCACTGCTTGTCAACGCTTTTCAGAGAACTTACCATGTTGGTCTTCAAAATGAGGTTGCAGGGTAGGAATTTCCTTGTTTAAAAGAAATACTGGTTATGTTATTGCCAATACCACTATGTTCTATCTATAGAAATTGTTTGCTTTTCGTTACCTTATTTATGCAGCAGCAGCATGGGAAAAATTAAAAATAAATAAAAAAGCCCCATGATACCCTGTGTGCTAGGAGTCAGGAAATCTGGATTTTAATTTCCAGTCTGCCATGATCTAGCCATATGATCTAGCTTTTAATTCTTTCCCTGTATTGAAATTTAACAATTTTATAGTTACTGTTGGATTTACACACACACATACACACACACACACACACACACACAGTCTATCTACATAGATACTCTAACACACTGCGTAACTGACTACTCAAGATATTCCATTATCCTATGCATGTTATGGCTTATTTATTTTAGAAAAAAACCAAGACAATACTAATACTACTAATGCCTTAGCTACACTTTCCTTTCAATTCTGAATGCCATTTAATATCCAATTAAAATGCCACTCAAAGCCTGAGTTTCACAGGAGAGAAATGAGGATCACTTGAACATAGACCCCCAAATCTGCCTTGTACATATGCTTTGTATAGAATTCTATGCTTTTGAGAATAACACCACACCGAAGCACAAGATGATGGTGAAATTTAAACAACAACAACAACAAAACCTAGACAGTAGGAGATCTTATCCTGACTTCCACTAACCAAGTAATCTTAGTAAGGCACTTTGTCTTTCTTTTTTCAGTAATATTTTTCCCTCATTAGTCAATAAACACATATTTCCTGGGAAGTATGAATTTTATCTGGACCTAGTGAAAAATGTAGGGCCTGAAAATGTTAAGTGGACTTAAGTGTATTTCAAAATATTTCAAAATATAAATCAATGCATTTGCATAAATGTCTATAACATATGTCAGCTAGTAATTTGCAACTCAAAGAATATAGTTATAAACAAACAATATTTAGTGTGAGCTATGATGCATTATAATAAGGTTGATACAATGTTGGATTGGCCCCTCCAAGTCGCTGCCTGCACTTTTGGAAAGGCACATCGTTAAAGAGGGACAGACTCTGTTTCAAAGGACACTCTCATCTCTCACATTTTACAATTAGGTAGGTGCACTGTTTCTAAAAAATGCTTTTATTATAATTCTTGATGGTTTTTAATCAAGGAAAACTTAGAAAAAAACCCTTTGTGATAAAGTCTACCTTTGAAGGTAGTAGGGCAAAGCATAAGGGCTTTAGAGTAAGATGTGGACTTGGATTTCAGTTTTACCACTTAGCAGTTAAGGGATCCTATAAACATGACAAAATTTTCTTGAAACCCAGTTTCTTTATCTGGAAAATAGTACAGGGACTGTTCATTTTATGTGCATATAAAATAAGGGTTAAATGAAATCACACAGTTATTGGCACATGGTAATTTATTAATGAAATGTTAGTGTCCTTTCCTTTTCTGTTTTGTCTATTTAAAAAAAAATTTTAGATTTCACATTTAAGATTTCACATTTCTATTTATCTCAAAACTTCTTTATCCATTTGTCCGTCCGTGGACACTTAGGTGGTTTCTATGTCTTGGCTACTGTAAATAATACTGCTATGAACATGGGGGTGCAGGTATCTTTTTGAGTTAGTGTTCTTATTACCTTTGGATATATTCCCAGAAATGGGTTTGCTGGATGATATGGTGGTTCCATTTTTAATTTTTTGAGGATTCTCCATGTTGTTTTCCATAGTGACTGCACCAATTTACAATCCCACCAGCAGTGTACAATGATTCTCTTCTCCACATCTACACCAGCATTTGTTACCACTTATCTTTTGATAATGGCCATTCTAATAGGTGTGAAGTGATATCTCATAGGGGTTTTAATTTACATTTCCTTAATGACTAGTAATGTTGAACATTTTTTCATGTACCCGTTGGCCTTTGGTATCTTCTTTGGAGAAATGTCTATTCAGGTTTGCACATTTTTAAATTTGGGTTATCTTTTTGCTATTGAGTTGCATGAGTTCTTTATATGTTTTGGATATTAACTCCTCAGATACATGGTTTGCATTTTTCTTTTCATTTTAAACATAAAGTTTGATTGATTTAGTATTTTTAAAGAAATGCTTATATATACATATTTGAAGGAGAAACTGAAAATTATTCTTTATAGCTAAAACATGTTAACATTCTAGCATCTTAAAACCACAGGCATCATTTCATCAGATTAAGTATCTAATTTCTTCTTTGCTTCTGATAATTAACTGTAAGTATCTGGGTTTCTGATTATATGGTTAATTGCACTTATCTTTCTATTAACTACTTTAAAGTAGTTAGACATCTGTTTAACTTTTGTGTTGTTTTATAGGCTAGGCCCTAAATATTAAGTTTATATGATTCATAGCCAAATTTCCAATTATAAAACTAAAGTTTTAATCTCACTTTCATCCACGATCCAAAACAAATTTTTCCTTATATAGTTTACCCATATTTGAATGGGTTTAGCCATCTTTGAAGTCTTTGCCAAATACTTGGTAGGCCAACAGATTTTATAAATTTCCAATAAAGGTTAATGTTCTGAGTGGACCAACCACGTCTTTAGGTTATTTACTTATTCATTTAGTATGAATTTAGCTATAAAGTAATAAACTGATTAAGAAAGCTACATTTCTGGGAGCACATATATGTAAAATATATTTGCATATGTAGATATATATGTACAAATAATGTACATATACATACAAGTATGTACAAATATGTATGTATATGTACATATATAAATATATGTAATCAAGATATGTCAATACATTTTGGAGTTAATATTTTATATTTTGCAAACAAAACAGCTAATCAAGTTCTGGTCTAGGTCTGTTTCCAGTTTACTGTGGTGCTTACTTAGCAGGCTGACAAAGCTTTCTAGGCATTTGGTTTGCTCACCTATAAAAAAGGGGTGTCCTATCTATTCTCCTTGAACAGATGAGACCAGTGTGGGCTTTGGAATCAAGGCTAAGTACAAATCAGGGTCTAGCTAGGGTTTAGATGCTAGGTAAGTGTGAGGAAGTATTGGAAGTTTGTTATTTGAGGTATGACCAAAGTCAGACAGAAGAGAGAGCAAAACCTTTGAATATCTGACATCAAGGATAAAAAGTTCGTGTGTGTGTGTGCGCGCGCACGCATGCATGTGCGTGCACATCATTGCTCATATTCCCGGGAAGGAAGGGTGGGAGTAAAGATATGTTATTTGTCAATTGTACTTTAATAAAGCTGGAAAAAAAGAGAAAAAGGCAACTGAAAAAAAAGAAAAAGAAAACTAAGGGCCTGGGTGGAGGTTTCCAAGTGTCCAAGGTAGTTTCCTAAAGTGAAGATTGCTTGTTGCTTCATTGGAGCACTTCTTAGTGAATGTCCTTTTTAGACATAAGTGGAAAGAAAGAACTTTTGTACAAAAACGAAAGAAAGTTACATAATGCAGAGTAAATATGCCATTGTAGAAATTCTTTAAACATAATTGTACCAATGTATTTTTGAATCTCTGACAGAACTATATATTTTGACTCTATAACCATCATCGAGTTACCTTTTCATATTGCTGAAAGCAGTGCTATCAGAATATTTTCCTCATTGCACCCTAGTTTTTGTATTATAGATCATAAAATTATGTATGCTAATTTCTCCTTACTCACTGTTTTTGCTCATACGGCTTTAGATATTCATACAAATGAAAACTGAGTAATGTTAGAATGAGGATAAAGTTCTTTCCATCATTGAAATCTCATGACTAGACCAGACGTCAGTTAATTCAACTTGATTGTAAACTTCTGAAAAAGTTTTATGTTTTGTTCATCTTTGCATCTGTTCTTCACAATGTCTAGCGCTGCACTTACACATGAGAATGTTAATGTTAAAATAACTGAAATAATTTTTCATTTGCTCATTGTTTTCAATAAATTCATAGGCTTTGAGCATCAGTTACATGTTCCTGAAGCAGTGAAGAAATCAAAGTCCCCATTCTTTCAGAACACACTTTCCCGTGGGAACTAGTGGGAGAAGGAGTCATTAATCACTAAGTTCTTGTCTCCAGTATGAAAGTTTCTGTGAACTTGTGTTCTGTCAAATAAGAGAAGAAAGTCAAAACGTATCATGTATGTTTTATTTGGCAGAATACACTCACTTACCTCCATGCATTTAACAGTAGTTTATTACAGAGCACATTGTTTTCACCAAAACTATCATAGTGCGATCCCTTTGTAGTTTCAAAATAGATGTGTGACACTAAAAGTCTAGATATCTGGGAAGTCAGAGGAAAAAAATCATGCTTTTTTTTGTGTTGCATTGTAAAACAGTTTACTGTTTATATTGATAAATGGTCATTATTTTAGATTGTCAGTTAAAAGAACATGGTTATAGTTCAAGTTTTTTTGAGACTTCATGTCCATCAGACTAATCAATTGATTTCCCTCAAATTTTATCTTTGTGATCCTATTTTCTTAAATAGTTTAAAAAATGGCAACAATGTGAAAAAATGGCTTGTACTGTATAGCTCTTGGTTATAAGAATCTATCTAAATTAAGCCAAAATAAAAATATTGAGAATGTAATTACTGAGACCAGCTTTTATGTTATATATGCTAGATAAAATAGATCGCAAGAATCTGATTTGTGAGCTTACAGTATAGTTTTAGGAAACAAGACAAGGAAATTAGAAGTTAGTAGAGAAACAACAGAAAGGAGTTACAGTAAGACAGAAGATAATTCATTATTGAATGAAGTCAACTGTAAATGCTCTAAGAGGTCAGAGGAGTGAGAACTCTCAGAAGACTGATGTTTGTAGAATTGACTTTATGGAGGAGTTGGAGTTTTATTTCAGGCATAGCTTGTGGAAAATCTTGGAGGTAGAATCATGGAGGCCAATCAGACTGAAGTAGATGGTTAATACAGGAGACCAATGAGAATTTAGGTCTGTGGGAGGCCGTATGTGGAGGAGCTAGGAGGAGTAATTCTGCATTTGTCTTGCCAAGTGGAAGTTATTGGCATTGCATGAGCTAGAGCATGATGTGATGAAATAAAACTCAGCCCTGAGTATGCAGTATGGAACGAGGGATGGCAGGAAGGTCAGTTGGGAGAGCAGTGGGATGGTCTAGGAATGAGTGATAAGGATCCAAACTAGAGGATGGCAGGGTAATGGATTATAAAAGAAAACTCTGTGAGGCATTGAGAAAAATGAATCAGTTGATTGGCTGAATCATTGATTGCCTGGATGGGTATGAGCTGAGAAAGCTAAGAGACTAAAGCAGGACTCCAGGTACGGGTGATCGAGGGAAAAACCCAACTTCAAAACCAAATGATAGACTCTATTGAAAAATGAGATTCTTTACTAGAGTTGAGGTTTATATCATCACAGATACAGCTTGAATTTTCCTAAGTCTTGCCAACCTATGGATATAGCTATGATCTTATTTGTAACAATTCTGAAATTCCCTTGTGTGGTAGCCATTACCTACTAATGGGCCCTCCAGCCCTGTGCAAATATTTTCCTTAATCAAATATTTTCTTGGATCCCTTGGGTGATGTATCACAAGTGCACCATTTCTCATTGTTTTTATTGCTCCATGGGCACAGCTGTTACTACTTTGACATGTTTCAACCATCAGGCACATCTTTTTTTCAGTTTGTGGCCAACTTCAGCCCTGAATTTGAGTAAGTCAATGGCATTATGCTTTGTTTAGTCAACAACGTGTCTCTCTTTCCTTGGTATTAACCTGTTAGTGGGGCTCCAAAATACTTGGTAGCAGGTTCATTACGGAGTATGGTAATGTGTCTCTTTCAGGTTTTACTTACAGCTCCTTTCCCCATTTCTGGATGAGGAAATGAGTTCAGAGAGATTAAGTAATGTGGCAGATACTATATGACAAATCAGTGGCAGAGCTGGGATTTGAACTCCGATCTGTCTGACTACAAACACTGTACTCTTAACCACAGAGTTTTTTAATAATTGTGAATATCATGTAGTCTCATTAAACAGCATTGAAATAAGCTCTGGCGATCAGATAGACAAGACAGAAACAGAAATCCCTGAACTGAAACCAAGCTTAATAACTAATTTGGTGAAGTTTACTTCAAAGTAGGCAGTGGTTTAACAGATACATCTCTGTAACAGCAGCTTAACAATATAAGATATACTGAATAATTGAGATGCTTAAGAAATCAGTTTTCTGAAAATCTGAGCAAGTTGAAACTGGTATAAAAAGTTAGATGTTTGTTTGACATTTAATACTGAAGATTTATGAGAAACACAATTAGATCTCAGATAAGAACATGAGATTATAGACAACCAAAGGAAAGATTAAAAGGACTACAATATCTTATATGCATTTAAACTAAAATAGCTTTATTTTTTATTTCATAAATTATTTTAATGTATTTATGAATATTCATACTGTGAATCTTGATAGGAAAAAATCGAGGTAAGTAGATTATATGTTTTAATTTTTGTTATCATGGCATAGAGTTAGAGGAAAGAAGAATAGTACATTAAGTAATGCAAAATTAATGGGTTTGGAGTTAAGAGCGAGAAAGACAATACATCTTGAACTCATCTATTTCTTTTTCTCATCCAAGAATGACAGGAGGGTTCTTCTTACCCGTAGGGGCACTAAGGGTAAAGTAAAAGGTTTGAAGAGAGCTAAAGTGGAATGAGTAGTCCAGTGGGGTCCTTCCTGCCCTAAACACTATTTTGCATCTGTGTCCCTGACAGCCTCAGAAGAAATCACAACTCTTTTCACATGTAGCTCCTCCTTCTGTTCTTGCATTCTTTTTTTCTTTTTCCCTAATAATTTGTAGTCCCCATCCTCTCTGATATCTTTATCCTCTTTCTTGCTTCTGCCTTATAACATGGATAGGAGCCTACATCTTAAGGAGAAGAAAACTCTTGTCTTGATCTTCGCCACCCCTTTCTATTGGATACTTGAATTCTCTCGGACTATTTATAAGTCAACTTTTCAAGGGTTAATCTACCCTGGCTTTTAGAATCTCATGAGTCACACAACCCACTTTGCTTTGGCCTTCACTAAATCTCCTCTCTCAAAGGTCACTTTATCCAAACACACTTGTCTCTTTTCTGTGCTTACCTTTCTTGATTTCTCAGCTGCTTTTGAAATAGCTAACAATTCCCTTTTGGAAGTTCTTTCTACCTTTGGCGCTTGTAATTCCAAGTCCGCCTTTTCTCTCACAGCCAGGGTGACTTCTCTTTCCCAGTACTGTTGACTGGTGGCTCTCTGTCCCCACTACCCTCAATAAATGGTGATTTTCCCAGGGTTCAAATCGTTACTCTTTACTCTGCTTCAAAATTAGTGAGTGCCACCAGCTGTCTGCCTGTCAGCTCTTTCTTTGTAGTCTACCCCCGGTACTTTGCATCTCTTCAGCATTTACTAATTTAAATAACAGTTATCTTTCATATTGTAATACAAATAACTACGCATATGTGTTGTGACATTTATTAAATGTACAGCAATTCCCCAAGGTATTTTAATGACTGTTTTGCAGATTCATATACTGAAGTTCAGAGAGGACAGTCCAAGGTCTGTGAACTGAATTTAGGTTCATCTGACTCTACATCTTATACCAAGATGCTTTTCTTTCATTTGCATTTGCATGCAAAACACTTCTATATGCATTATCTCACTTGCTTCTTTTAACAGTCAGGTAGGTAAATCTTATGTTCTTATAATTTGTTTCAAAGATAAGGAAACCTGTTCTTAGAGACCTAAATATGACTTTCCTTATTAGTAGACACTAGAGTTTCTTCTCAAACTCGAGTGTTCTGGTTCCGAATCAACTTTTCTTTCTATTTACCATTCTGGGACATGGATATATTGCTTTATAATTTCCTAAAAGTTGTTTAATGAAGATGTGCTCTGTATACTCCTGTAAACAGATTTATAGTGTGAGATTGTACTACATATGGCAGAGAGCTAATCAATACTTATTGACTGTATTTCCACTTTAAAATAATTTTAGTTATTGTGAAAATTTGCATTTTCTAACCATATTATTAATTTAGAGCTTTTAAATGGAAGGTTATATAATATATAATATATATTATATATAATATATATAATAATAATTCTCATTATTTTTATTTTAAATTTTTTTCTGGGATATTTCTGTCTGAGAGAGATGTCTGAACTTGAATGGTACTCTCAAACTCATATTAACAAAATATTTTTTAAATTAATTAAAAAATAAACAAACAAAACAGCCTCCTGAATACATTTACATCATAGACACAGTAGAGCTATATAATTACTTTGACAATTTTCCAACAGTGGCAGTAAAGATTTTCTTCTACTAAGAAGATCAGTACAATATCTTAATTTTCCAACTGGTGAAAGAAAAATTGTCTTAAGGAATGGGCACAGTAGAAACTAGCAATAGACCTGGAAAGAGAAAACAAAATTTTTTTAAAATGCTAAAGGGAAATCTTCTAGTAATCTAAACTATGTATAGTTTATAACAGAGTGAGCAAAGTACATAATTTTGATACAGACCCATATGGGTTGAGGTTATAGGGACACATATTTTAATATAATCTGAAGCATTATATTATGACAATCAAAGTCACCACCGTGGGAAAGGAGTTGAAACATAAAATAATGAATCTTCTGCGACTCAGGCAGAATCTCTGTGATCATCTCTCAGAGATGTGATAGAAGAGTCCTTCATTGTTTAAGGAGAAGGTGGGGAGTGGACTCTTGGAAAGGTTTCGTCTAACTGTAAGAATCAATTAATATGACCCAAGTCATCCAAACCTTATTTATTGAATGAATGCTTATTTTTCAAAAATTTTAGTATCTTTAGTATAGGAAAGCAGATGTTAGTCATTTCTCTTTGCTTGTTTTAAACTTCTGGGAAAAAGAACAATTAAACAAAGGGGAGCTAATGTGGTAAAAAGGAGGCAGATATAAGGCCAATTAGTAAACTCTGAAAAGTATCAACAAGGTGTTTATCCCTCCCCAAAATAACAGAGAGTGGTCACTGCAAACTTACTGACCAACACTTTAGACGCCAGAGCTACTCAATGTAAAAGATCTTTAGTTATCTCTAAGTGAGACAGTCAGAAACAGCCAGAAAAGGAGAGACCACAGTTGAAAAGACACAAATTAATGGGGGTTATAATCTGGGTTAGATGACAAGACAGGCTCTACAATGGATTGTCAATGAATAACTTAGATGTTTCTTTCAGTCTTGATCTAAACTGTATATTTTCTTAAGAAATGTGGCTAGTTGATTTATGCTATTATTTAAATGAAACTTAATTTAATTAAAGAAATCCCACATTTTAGGAAATAAATTGATAAAATTTTTTAGTTAATGCAATCTTCACAGTTACGTCAATTTATATTTTCAGTTAAATTCAGAAGATATTTTGAACCCTGTACTAGTCTCAAGGGGAAAATCAGAGATAATGAAAGCATAACTCATAAATCTGGGTAAAGACAATTTAATGAAGCTGTATTACAGACTCTTCCTCCTTAGTTATTCATAGAATTTTTTTAAAAAAGTAAACTCAAAATTAACACAACATTGTAAACCGACTATACTTCAATTAAAAAAAAAAGTAAACTCAGTGAGAAAATAAGATTAAAAATTAGAACTCAAAAGGGTAAAATCATGCCGTGAACTTTAAAAAGTGGCACCTGAGGAAATAGACAATTCTGTTCTGACTCCTTACTTCCCCTCATGAGAAACTTCCTGTTCCCACCACAGAAGTTGGAGAAAAAGATCACTGCCCTGCCATAGACCGGGCTCAAAGGACATCTTGGAGGCAGAGGGATCAAGTAGCCAGAGCAGTGTCCAAGCCTTCCAGCAGGTGGCCCCACTGCCTCTTTGATGCTGGCAATATGGCTGCCCCTGGAGATGGCTTTGTCTCTGGTCATTTGTGTCTGCAGGCTTCCTAAAGCATCTATTTGGTTGTTCTTTTTGTTGTTGTTGTTGTTTTAATTTTGATTGTGAGAATAGCTTTTAATTTTAAAACAATTGAAGCAATAAATTATCCATCTGTCTTTTCATTACAGGCAAATACTCTCCTATCCTACCTCCAGCCTGAAATGCATGCTAATAAAAGAGAAAAGATTACAACTCTCAAAAACAAAAATCTTCCAGGTTTCCATACTTAATGGGAAGAATAAGGGTATTCCTCTTATGAATAATATGCACTGCTAACTGGTGGCATGAACCCTAATGTCGGGAATTTAATAAGATGCTGAAAAAATAGCAGAGCCAAGGCTCAGTGGAGCTCTTCTTCCCCACTCCTCCCCTATTAGGTCCTTAGTTATGCAAAAGTGGACACACAAGAAACCAGTCCTCAGTTGTAACTTGACAAGAAAGTAAATAAGTCAAATATAAAGTGGGAATTGTATCAAGAAGAATTATTCATAGTTTATTATATAAAAATTGAATGGCAATTTTATAAATATAACAGACAAAAAATAAAAACTACAGTGCAGCTTGATTAATACAAATAGACAATATGGAAGATACTATGCAAGGAACAGAAGAAAATTGACTCATCAGTACTTAATAATACAAAAATACTTAGTAACAGCATGAACAGCATAGTGCCATAGCTAAAACTTCAGATAAGAAAGAACGAAATAAAAGGGAGACTATAGACCAACATGACCTCACTATAAGATCAATGAATAAAGTATAAACAGAAATGAAACATAATAGGCATGCTAAAAATAGAATTACTGATATAGAAGAAAAGCTTGAGATAATTAGGATTTATCCAAAGGGAAAAGACAGATTGAAACAATTAGAAAAAAGATAGAGATGGTAAAGACAATCCAATATAAGGACAATTGGTCTCAACCCCCACCCTCTGCCAAAGGAAAACAAAAAAGAAACCTCAAATTACAGTACTAAATTTTAAATTATAATAATGGAAGAAATGACTGATAATTGAAAGAGCATCTGATGATCCATTAAAACCTTGTGTAATGTGACCAAGAGAAAATAACATTAGTATTAAATTATTAAAATTTAATAATGAATGATTTTTCAGTGTGCAGGCATAAAAAGAAAATTGTTCCTTCTCACAATAACAGTAAGTTGTAGAAGATAAAAGAGGTGACATCTATGTAGTTCTAAAGGAAAGTGTAACCCAGTGTATTTACACAAGTCAAGCCATCTTTGTATACCCGAGTACAGATATTCTTAAATGTGCATGAATTCAGAAAAGAGTTTTTATAAGGATTTCTGAAAATAATTAATAGTGATATCCAGCTAATTCAAAGAGAAATTAAAACAAAAAGGATTTGGAATGAAGAAATTGTCATACATTTGTAAATATCTATATATTCTTACAATTAAGGTTAAATAACTATGTTTTAGAAGAAAATATAAATATTACAAATCCTAGAATCTAAGAATTAGAACCCCAAAATTCAGTACTTAGGGCAGAAGAAGTTTGAGGGGAAAAAAAGTATTAATTTCTTCATTTTCATTTTTCATAGGATAGTCATTTGATAATTATACTTGAAGTATTAGTTAAAAATAATATTCTCTAGTACCATTTTTTTCCCATCATGCTAAGAGTGATCTTTATAAAGCTGTTACCTCTTTGGTGAAGACAAATTTATTTGAACTTTACCACTGTCTAAAATTTTACCACAGTGTTTTTTTCTCCTATTACATTGAAGAAACATTATAGTTCTTTTCAAAACCAGACAACAGTCAATCATATACTGATGACTTCCAAATCAGTTATTTAAGCCAAAAATATTGCCTAATCTTTAAATGTCTATGTTTAAAAATTGTCTGGACATTGTATTTTGGGTGTCCCAGAGGCATGTCAAACTTCATATGTCAAAAAGTGAATTTATCATTTTCTTTCAACTTCCCCAAATCTTCTTCTTCTCATGTGTTCTTTAACATCCAACCAATCTCCAGTTACTGCCAATTTTATCTTCTAAATATTTCTCAGATGTAACCGACATATCCACTGCTACCACCACTTCTTAACTCAGGCTTTTATCACCCCAGTTCTTTTCCAATAACCTGTCTGATTCATTGCGCTAACTTCAATTTTATCCTTCTCTTTACCAAGAGAGAGAGATTCCTAAAATATACATATGACCAGATCCATGCCCTACTTAAACACTTTTAAACCCCCCAAGAAGTGCAGGGAAAGGTCCAAGTTCATTTGCATGACATTAAAGCCTCCCTGTGATTTATCTTGTTGTTCTCATCCCTGCTCTCAACCATTCTGCACTGCTTCTAGGACACAGCATACATTTTATAAATGTGTCCTTTTATCCATGTTGTTCTCTGTTCCTGCAAGATTTCTTCTCTTTGTCAAGATTCAGATTTGGAATTAGGATTTTTTTTTTAATTTCAGGCTAGAGTGTGTATATTTTTCAGGTTTCCTTTGACTTAGTATACACATCACAATATACTTTTAATCATCAATTTTTTTCATTCAGTGTAACATTCTGAGTACCTACTATGTCTAGGAAACTGTTCTACTTGGGATAGAGGTAAAGTCCCTTTTCTTAAACAGTGTGCAGTTTAGGAAGGGAAGACAAATACAGTCCACAAATGATTAATTTATGACGTGATAGATGCTATAAAGGAGGATTAGAAGGTGACATTAGAGTCTGTAACAAGACATAAATGTAGCCTAGTCTGGGGAGGCAAAGAGGCCTTTTTTTCATGGAATTAATATTTGAAATATAAAATAGGGGCGAGGTAGAGTGTAAAGTTTTTTAAGTAGAAGAAAGAGCATGTGTAAAAGCCCTGATTGGGAAAGAAAAAAGTGCTTTTGAGGAACTAAAAGGCCATTGAGGCTGGACAGCAGAAACTGTGCAGGAAAAGTGGCATATTATAGTGACATATTAGAGTGAAAACTTGCTCCATAGATAGACCATGAGCTTTTGAGGGCAACACTGTTCTGACTGGTCTTTCAGTCACTCTACCTATCAGAGTACTTTCATTGCAAGCAACAGAAACCAATTTGGGCCAATTTAGATTAAAAAATTGAAGTTGGAAGAATACAAGGAAATCATAGACATGGTGGGAATGCTAAGTGGGCAGGATTCACATAGATCCTGGGGTCTAGAGGCAGTTGCAATCTCTCTGCATCATCCAAAGAGGAAAAAGAGAATGTCTCAAAATTAATCAGGCTGCTGTTGTGAGAGAACATGAGATGCTAGGTCACTGGGCGCCACAAACACTTACCATGGTCCTTGGCAGATAATAGGAGCGTGATGAAAGCTTGCTGGGTTGAACTGCACTCTAATGGCCCCTCACACCCCTTTCATATACTCACTATTGCTCCACACTGTCAGTTTTGGGTCTGTGTCTTCTTGAGAGAAAGGACTGTATCTGATTTCACTTTGTATTCCCAGTACCTTGCTCTGGGCCTGGAACCTAGTAGTTGCACAATAAATACTTGGAGAGGAAATGAGAGTGACATGTGCCCATACATGCCTGCTAAATAGCTCAACAGTCTGAGCATCTGGGCTCTTCATGGGACACTTTGCTTCTGGAGCAGAGTACCTGACTCACAGAGAAAGCTTACTGCATGAATGAGTGAATGAATGAAGAAATGGTTGCTATGATACAAAGTTAGGTTTTAAAATCAAATGCCAAAGTGAGTATCTTCACAATATTTCATTAGCTTTTAATAAATGCTCAACTTGTTCTTTGAAGGGTAAGCGTCTAACTAGTCATGTAAGTGCCTTAGTTAGAAAAATAATTGCCATGAGGAATTATGCATAATTTTTTTCTACCTTGAGTTTGTTTCTCGACATTCTTGCTGCCAACTCTAAATATTCTAGGGGGAAAAAAGCAGCTTCATTTGTTTATGACTAATCCTACAATGGTGTTACTGTAGAGACCTACGCCATACTTACTCATTTCACTGTGCTTTTAAACATCTTTTTTTTTTTTTTTTTTTTTTTTTGCTTATTCATATACAAGGAGTGTGACAAGGTGGTCAAAGAGAAAACAGAGTCTCCAAAACAAGTCTTTTCAAGAAAAAGAGTCAGAAGGCTGGAACTACAGACTCAATGCGAACTGAGTTTACATTTCTTTGGTAGCAGCTGAGCCCCCTATCCTTGCAGTCTCTATAATGATTTCTCCTCTTAAGGACTCAGTGGGTCTGTAGAGACCTGGTTTCAAATCCTGATTTCACCATTCACTATTTGATTTATCTCCTTTTACTGCCTATAAATGGAGGACAATGAAAACTACACAGTAGTGTTGTTGAAATAAATAGAGTAACATATGTTAAATGTTTCAGCACAGTCCTGAGACAAAGGAAGTGTTCCTTAAGTAGTAGTTACTGGATTATTATTATTATTATTTACTGCTCATTTCCATATGCATATTTAAAATTCACAAGCATTTTAAACATGAAATTGCTACCAGGCATTCTAATACCTAATTCTGCTTCTAAGTATAAATATAATTTTTAGTATTTGGACAATTATAAAAATCAGCTAGAACATACTCATCTAGAAGATGTTCTCTAAGATTTTTTTTTAACATTTTTTATTGATTTATAATCATTTTACAATGTTGTGTCAAATTCCAGTGTAGAGCACAGTTTTTCAGTTATACATATGTATTCATTGTCACATTTTTTTCTCTGTTAGCTACCATAACATCTTGTGTATATTTCCCTGTGCTATACAGTATAATCTTGCTTATCCATTCTACAATTTTGAAATTCAGTCTATCTATCCCTTTCCACCCTCTGCCCCCTTGGCAACCACAAGTTTGTATTCTATGTCTATGAGTCTGTTTCTGTTTTGTATTTATGCTTTGTTTGTTTGTTTGTTTTTAGATTCCACATATGAGCAATCTCATATGGTATTATTCTTTCTCTTTCTGGCTTACTTCACTCAGAATGACATCCACGTTGCTGCAAATGGCATTATGTTGTCGGTTTTTATGGCTGAGTAGTACTCTGTTGTATAAATATACCACCTCTTCTTTATCCAGTCATCTGTTGATGGACATTTAGGCTGTTTCCATGTCTTGGCTATTGTAAATAGTGCTGCTATGAACATTGAGGTGCAGGTGTCTTTTTGAAGTAGGGTTCCTTCTGGATATATGCCCAGCAGTGGGATTACTGGCTCATATGGTAAGTCTATTCCTAGTCTTTTGAGGAATCTCCATACTGTTTTCCACAGTGGCTGCACCAAACTGCATTCCCACCAGCAGTGTAGGAGGGTTCCCCTTTCTCCACAGCCTCTCCAGCATTTGTCATTTGTGGATTTTTGAATGATGGCCATTCTGACTGGTGTGAGGTGATACCTCATTGTAATTTTGATTTGCATTTCTCTGATAATTAATGATATTGAGCATTTTTTCATGTGCCTCTTGATCATTTGTATGTCTTCCTTGGAGAATTGCTTGTTTAGGTCTTTTGCCCATCTTTGGATTGGGTTGTTTGTTTTTTTCTTACTAAGTCGTATGAGCTGCTTATATATTCTGGAGATCAAGCCTTTGTCGGTTTCATTTGCAAAGATTTTCTCCCATTCTGTAGGTTGCCTTTTTGTTTTACTTATGGTTTCCTTGGCTGTGCAGAAGCTAGTAAGTTTCATTAGGTCCCATTTGTTTATTCTTGCTTTTATTTCTATTGCTTGAGTAGACTGTTCTAGGAGAACATTTTTGAGATGTATGTCAGATAATGTTTTGCCTATATTTTCTTCTAGGAGGTTTATTGTATCTCTCTAAGGTATTTCTATGCAGTTCACTGTCCACTAGCAACATTCCATAATTCTAAAACTTACTGAAAACAACACAATATAATAATTATAACTTGCACTGCCTGACAATGTTTTTGGCATAGAGTCATAATGTATATTATCAGAACATAGTTTTAAAAAGATTATTACAATGGAGGTGTGTATGTATTTGTGTGTGTGTGTGTATATATATATTTATTTATTTATGAAATATTAAATGATCCATTTATAGTATTTACACTTAAAAGTTGCATTTTCAAGGTAAGCTCTCTAGAGGCCTGGATTTGTATCCTATACTTCTCTTACATTAACATGTTTAAATAAAATAAATTCTTAAACGTTCAGTTTTCAGAACACAAAGTTGAAAGATGAAGCAGATATATTTCAAAGAGTTTTTTGGATTTGTAAGAATTATATCTCAGAGCTCAATACCAGAACAAATTGAAGACTAACAATAAAATGCCTGAAAATGTGCACATAAAATAGATTTTAGATCGTTTAGGAGCAAGAAGAAAAAGGGCATTTCCAATTGTTAAGATACTGTAATCTTAGCTTAAAAACAGGAGCAAATAAACAAAAAGGCAGAAGTCTTCAACTTTTATATTTCTTTCATGTTTTTCTACAAGAAGGATTCTCCAGGTGAGGATGTACTGTGAACATTGTTAAAAAAGACTTGAAGGTAACTTTAGCAGCAAAATAAGAGCAGTAACAAATTAAGAAAGATGCTTGTTACTTTACATTCAGGTTCCCAGGCTCAGAAAAAAAAGTTTATCAGAAGATAACAAAAGAAGCGCAATTATGATCAAAGATCTATCGATGTCAACATTTAAAGACACAAGTAAATAAGTGAGCTGCCAGAAGACTGCAGGGAGTCCTGATGTTTATGGTAAAGAAAACATTTGAGTTTAGAAATGATAAACTGTTAGTTTGACCTTAATTTGAAGGAAAATCTATCATAGACATCTAAGTAATTGAAAATGTTGATTCCTAGAAACATAAGTAGATTCATGAGAAACAAATCATGATCCTACAACTTTAGTTCTACTTTCTAATTAAATTACTACATTAATTGATCAAGGGAATGCTGAAGTCTCATGCGTATTGATAAGATATTTGGCAAAATCTCCTGATATTCATATACGTAGGATAAAAGTAATCTTGGATTAAAATGCATTGAGACAATTCATAATATTTTAACTAAACATATGCAGGCCTGGAATAAACTATATTAGTTATTTGCTTTTTCTTGAGCCATTTTATTTGTTTGTTGTTGTTGTTGTTGATGTTGTTGTTGTTGTTGTTGTTAATGACTAATTCTTGCTAATGCCTCAAAGCTAGAAAAATACATGTAGGCATGTAGGCATTGTATGGCAGAATCAAAGTCAAAGACATTTTGACAAGGTATTTAGATGGGTTGAAAGCCTTTGAGATTACATGTATTAGGGAAGAATGTAAGACCGTGTATTTAACTATTTAAAATTGAATATGTGAAGAAGAAAGAAAAAGAGTTTCTTAAAACAAAACCCATGCATTTAAAGAGACAATAGGCTGTGTGAGCCTATTGTGTATGGCAGCTAATTCAGTCTTTTGAGAATAATGATGCACCTTCATTTAGAATGCAGTGCTCAGCTCTGAAAATCATCTATTACAAGGATCATCAGCTGATGAGAGCAATGAGGATGTGGGCTGAAGCTCCAGGAAGGTAGATTTTAGCTCAGAACAGAAAATGATTCTCTAACAGTTTGGTTTTACAATGGATTATATAAAAATTCCTTAATTCATTTCCTTTTACTGAAACTGTTTAAACTGATATTAAAGGACAGTCTGTTAGGACTTGCAGAAAGGATTCTTGCTTTGAGTAGAATTTTTTTTCCAGCTTTACTGGGATAGAATTGTTACATGACATTTTGTCAGTTTAATGTGTACAACTGTGATGATTCAATACATGTATGCATTGTTTTGAAACGATTACCACAAATCCATCAACACAGATAATTACTTTTGTATGTGTGTGTGGTGAGAGCATTTAACATCTCTCTCTTAGCAACTTTAAAGTATATAATATTGTAGTATAAGCCCCGACAGTTAGGCATTTGCATCACAAAAAGAAAAGCCAACTCCAAAGAGAACCACTTCTTTCTCAACCTATCCAGAATACTAAGGTGCGCTGTACAAGTAAGGGGTAGGGAGCAGCTGGGAGACCAGCAGCCAGGGCTCCCAGTGGGCATTAAAGAGCCATGGATCCTACTACTCATGCTGCAGACTCCACCAGGAAGCCCACCCGCAAGCTACTGGGGGTGCCCTGCCTGTGGACCCTCCCAATTGGCCTCCAGCACTCCACCCATACACACCCCCACTCTGTGACTAGGTCCTGCACTTACCCTCAAGGGCAGCTGAGAGCAAGCTTTTGCAGTAGGCTAGTGAGCAAGCAGAAAAGCTGGCTCAGCTCTATGGGAGTGGAAGTGGAAGGAAGCACACAAACTTGAACATTCTGCATTGCCCTAGGGAAAGCAAATAGGAGCCTGTCAGCATTCAGCCTGGCTTTGCAGGATCTAAAGGAGGTATACAATCCTAAGAATCCCATCCCCCCAAGAAGGAACAAGAAGTGTTGGAGCAGGCATATCCATAGAAAAGGTTTGAGAAAGCCTCAGGATCCCTAACAGGGCTGACAGAAGGTATTTCTCTTCCCAAGCCAGTCAGAAGTCGGTAAGTGCTTCTTCAAGTGTGAAGAGAGCAATGCAAGACATCAAAGACATGACACACCAAAGGTACACAATAGTTTTCTCATAACTGACCCTGCAGAAGGTCTGGAGATCTGCAGCTTGCCAATAAAGAATTCAAAATAGTTTAAGGAATCTCAGTGAGCTATAAGAATACAGAGAGAGACAATTCAACAAAATCAGGAATCACTGTACTGAACATGAAAAACAGACTGGTTTTAAGTGGATTGGTTGTTTACCCCTCTGATCAAGTGGCTCACTGGGGGCTGCACCCAGCATCACCAGAGAGTATGGTAACCAACGCCACTAGCCCAGGAAAATATCAAAATTCAAAGTATGGCTTCTACTGAATGAGTATTCCTATCGCACCATCATAAAGTCAAAAAATTGTAAGTTGAACCATCTTAAGTTGGGGACCATCTGATACAATGGTAGCATACCACACACCTGGGGAAGCTGGTTGCACACTCACAGGCTCCTCCTGTTCCCTGTGGGAGAAACTGTGGACAAACAGTCTCTCTTGGTACCAAGCTATGCTGGCTTGGGGGAGGAGTGATGTGAGTAAAGTGAAACTCTTCCTCTTATGCTGTTCAGTGTGTACATTCTCAGGTATTTCTTGCTCCAACAGTATGCCGGAACTTCTCCACCTGACTCCTGAACTTTCACAAAGGCATTCTCCTCTGTGAAACTGTCAAAATCAGTGTTCTTTGGGGGCAAGACTGTAGAAAACATCTGGTTCATCATTTTGATGATGTAACTCTCCTTCAGTAAAAATTTACAATAGATGTTAAGTTCTCCCACACAATTCTAAATTTCTATGTTTTTATTCGTCCATAATATTGAAAAAATTACTTTTCTACTTACGTAAGTATTAATCTACTTTTCTGTTGTTCCTATTGAACAACATAAATATTACCACTAGGATTGGAAACATGAACTATTGACCAGCCTTCTTTGAAATCTATTCTTATGTTGATACCTTTAATTATTTCATCATAATTTTGGTTGAAAGTGTTTCAGAAGTGATCTTCAAACAGTCCTGCTTCAACTAGCCCTCTGTTAGAGATTTCTCTTTTTTTTTTTTTTTTTTCTGGAGTGGCTATTTCAATCTGTCAGCAAATTAGAAGTCTTTGTCATATTTTGAAAAATTTAAAGCACATGTGCAACATTTAAATAACAGTAGAATGACACACTAAAGATATAAAAAAAGCTACTTTTTATCTAAAGCTTTCCAAAAATTTAAAAAATAGAATGTTGATCATCAACATTAGAAAAGAACTTTATACAAAGCTCTTATCTTATTAAAAAGTTTTCCAAATGTAGCCATCTCTAGTGAATAAAGTGTATGAGCCAAGAAAATGTAATAAAAGATTTAAAAGAAAAAGAAAAACATTCTTATCAGTAGACCAAATTGGTCATGTAACATATGTTCATTCACGTGTTAATATAGTTACCCTTCACCCCACAAAATCTGTCTTGATATTTGCTTCCTCCCTTAGATTGATAACATCTGACTATGTTTATTCCTGTCTTTGGCAGCTCTATGGGGCTTATGATTTAATTTACAGTATATTTATCTACATTTCTTTTATGTGATGTATTGTTATTTCATATGCTTGTATACCATTTTTCCAGTTCTTTTGTGAACTTTTGGCAGTCATAGGCAGTGAGTACTTTTTTCTTTTCTATATATGTAACTTTCTCTTCCATTTACATGCCAGCATGTAGTTACTGTAGTTACCATGAAATATTACTCACAATCAATTGGACTATGTAGTTGTATTCACTGAAGAGGAACTGCTGAACCAGAATAAAAAGTTATAATGTTTTCTACAAATTTGGTGATATCCCAATAAAAAATTAGGAATGAATGCTTCTTGATCTTTGTTCAGTTAAGTCCAAGTATATACTCTTCCATGTCACAGATAAAATGCTAAATATAAGCAACTTATATTTTAGTTTGGATTCTTTAAAATGCAGAGCCTGAGAAAAGGATTGGGATGGAAGTACTTTATCAGAAAATAAGAATGAGTGACACAAGGAAGAAGGAAAAAGGAAAAAAACTTACTACGAGGTCATTGCTGTGGAATGGAAGCTTGTGTTGGGATCTCCTGAGAAGCACACAGACAGCCTTTCTAGAGCTACCCACCTGAAGAATAAGCAACTAGAACTTTTATCCATTGTCTTCATTCCCCCACTGGTGGCAAACTGTCCCCTAGGAAGACTAATTCCACCTGCAGTTGGTTCTCCTAGAGCCAGAAAATGCCATAGGGTGAAGAGGAAAGATAATTGTGGAACTTCTTTTTGAGGTGGTGAAAAGGGTTCCTGGACCCCACTGCAATGTGGGTTCATGGAAGCTTCCCTGCACCAACAAACAAGTCTCAGGACACCAGCATGGCGTCTGAGAATTCAGTTCAGTTCTAACATTATCTACCTGGAGATACCATCAGATTTCACAGGTTAAGTGATCAGTCCTACAAGACCACCCTTCATTTCACATGCTAGTTGCTAGCTCATGTTGTTACCTGTGCTACTAACTGACTAACTACAAACTGGGGGGGGGGGGGGGACCTCCCTCCTCAGGTGTGATTAATTTGCTAGAACAGCTCACAGAACTCAGGAAAACCCATTTACCCACTAGATTACCAATTTATTACAAAAGGATATTAAAGGATGCAAATCAATAGCCAGATGGAGAGATATATAAGGCAAGGTCCTGAACTAAGGAGCTTCTGTCCTCATGGAGCTTAAAGCCCAGGGCAATGGCACATGGAAACATTCTGGTTTCCCAATATGGAAGAAAAAGAGGCCAAAAAGCTGTCCTTTGGGGTTTTTATGGAGGGCCATTATAGTCATGATCGACCAAATTATTGGCCAATTGTGTTGATTCAACCTCAGGCCCCTCTCCCCCTTTCCTTGAAATCAGGAGGTGAGACTGAATGTTCCAGCCCTCTAATCATATGGTTGGTTCTCTTGGCAACCAGCCCCCACCCTTGGGTGGGATCCAAAAGGCACCTTTCCTGAAGTGTTTTCAGGAACTAAGGGCAAGAGTCCAAGTATTATCCCATTGCTCTTATCTCAGGAAATTCCAAAGGTTTGGGGAGCTGTAATCCAGAAATTGTGGATGAAGGCCAAATTCAGATAACCAAATATATATATTTTTTCCTACAAATCACAATAATGCAGGTGGGATGCAGAGAACAAGAGCATTATAGTCCTTTGCTACAACAACACAATTATAATGTCTTGTGCCTTGATCTGTATTCTTGTGGTTAGTTTTGCACACCAGCTTTTAAGAGGGGGCATCACATGATGAGAACAAACAGGATAACATGGGTTATGGAAACCAAGTCACATGGAAAAGCACTGAAGAAGATGACAGACATTAGCTTTAGGAGGATATAGGAGAAAAATACAGGTTCAGTCAGCTAGAAGTGAATCTGAGTTTTCCGGGAACTGTTTACTGCAGCTATGAATGGGCTGATGGGATGAGACACCAGATATCTGAAGCATCTGCTTAAAAAATTTAACAAGAATATTTATTTTAAAACTTTCTTTTTAACCTTAAAATTGAGTATGAAACTCCAAACAGTGAGGCACCAGAGAAATCCCTTCACCCGCAAAAAAACTTGACTAGTAAAGGATGGTGGCCAAATATTAGAAGAACAAGAGAACACACAAATCAGCATTTTTTTTTCAATTCACTATTCATAGTTATATTTAGATGAGTGCAAAATGCATTTGGTCAACCACTTCATATTTAAATTCATGTATGTGGAAATAAATTTGATCCATCTGTTCCTGAATTATTTTTTTTAAACCACCAACATTTTATTTTACAAGAACTGATTTCCAAGGAGTCTTATGATATCCCCAAACTCCTGCCAAATCTGCTCAAAAAGTCTGAAATATGGATGTTGTTCTGAATCTCTTCAAAGATACTGGTTTTTAAATCAAAATAAGCAGTAAACAAGCAAAAGAATATCTGACTTATCTGATTTATCTGCTACAATGCCATTCATGTTGAAATCAAACATAAAACATTGGCAGTGGGGGAGGAGAAAGTTCTATACAATATCTCTTTTTACTACATATATGCCCAGCTGTGGTGTAATGCAAATAATCAACCTAGACAGCAAGCCATGTGTAAGCATTTTACACATGAGCCACTTGTTTAAGTGTGGAATGGATGACTCAGGACAAATTCATGCCCACTCTGAAGAATGACTTAAGTCACATAGGTAACCACTGAAGTTTCCCCATCTACCCCTTGGCTACACCCTTGTCTCCTTACAGGCTTCTCTGCCTCAGTCTATCCCGTAGCTGTCGCTATTAATCAGGGTTTTCACCTAAGCCCTCTACTTCTTTAGTTCATCATGTTCTTCCTGGGCATTTTAATCCTGTCCCATGGCATCATTGACCACCTGGATGTTGATGACTTTCAAGACCCGTATCTTCAGCAATCCTTTCACTTCTGAGAATGACTGTTTCTGAAAACTTCCCACTTGGTCAGTATGTACTTCAAAATCAACAATGCCTTAAGTACTCAAGTTATGACACAGAAACTGAATGTAATCTTTGACTCCCATTTCCTTCTTCGTCATTCCCCTCCTACTTCCAGTCATCCTCCAAGGCCAGTCCATTCTTTCCTTTAACTGTCTTTCTAATCTGGTTCAAATCATCATTTTCCATCACCAGAATTGGAGCATTCCCTCCCTAACCGAACTGACTCCACTTAGGATGGCTTCCCCTAACCCATTCTCCACAGACCTGTCAGAATGAGCTTTCTACAAGGGACAGCTGGTCATGTCTCTTTCTGCTTGAAACCCTTTAGTGGTTTCCCATCACTTTTAGAATAAAGTCAAAACTTCTCAGTGTAGTTACAAAGGCCTAAATTATCCAACTTCTTAAATCTTCAACCTCTTCTCTCTGGATTCACCCCTAGCATTCTACTGTCCAAATATTTGAGTTTTTTTTTTTTTTTAATTTCTAAAAAACAGTCATCTTCTCTCTCACCTCAGAGATATTTCCACAAGCTGTTTCTTCCGATTAAAATCTGTTCTCCCCAGTCCTACCCCTTCCAGTTTCCTTGTCCCATCAACTTTCTTGTCCCACTTACCTTTACTAGACCATGTCAGCTTAAAGTCCTTTCTTCCAGGAAGCCTTTCTGGCTTAGCCAGGGCTAAGTTGTAGTTGTTGTTTATTTTTTTTCCCCTACCACACCTTTTGTTTTGTCTATTTCAGCCCTTACCTATCACACTTTACTGAAGTTGTTTCTTTACCTGTCAGTCTCTTTCAATAGATTTTAAACTCTCTAGGAGGGTTAAATCCCAGATCCTAGCAGGATTCCCAACACAGACTATAAATGCAACAAATCATTGTCAAAATATGGGACGTATTTTAGATCCACGGGGACAGCCTTACATAGGAAACAGAGATAGGTGCTAACTTATAAACTGCATTTAAGTATGTGTTTCCATTTAACTTTCCTCTTGTATCATCATTCATAGGAAAAATGTTTTAATAAGTCTTACACAAATATAAAGCTATTTTCCCTGTTTATGTACACATGCACAATTTTTTTTTCTGTTTTCCTATCTGAACTCGGTGCTAAACACATTAAATGAGTATCTAATTACAGTACTTTGTCCTTTAATAGTTCTTCTAAATCCCAACTATAAATAATAATGGCTTTTTAGAACACACTGTAAAACCCTCAAGTAAATTACGTTTGAGACAAGAAAATTGAGAAACTGCATCAAGGTTAAGATTTCTGGGACAGATAAAATGCTAAGAGTTGGAAAGAGTACTCAATTTCAGAGATATTTAATCTTTCACTCTTTAAAGCTGAATACATAAAGCATCATTGTTTTGAGAAATATTACTTAGGATGTCAGGTAAATGTTTATAGATGGTCTAAAAAAAGCTGACTTCTGTATTTTTTGAGTCTACAAAAAGTTATGCAAAGTGGGGTAGGATTTTTAAAGATACAGTTCAACTGACCTTTCTTTCCATGACTAACAAAAACATATTTACCCTCGATGATGGGAGATACCGTCAGTTGATTAAGGCATGAAAATATTACCACATGTTTATAGGGACTTACATGTTTTCAATGTGTAGACAACTTGTGACCTTTAGGAATATACTTTTCATCTACAGCTAAGAAAAGGGAATATGGCCTCTAGTTACAAGAAATTCTGGTTAAAAGGAGACTGTCACTTTATGCCATTTTTTACAATAGCTTGGTCATAAGTGTTACTCAGATAAAATTAGTTTGAAATTCACAATGGTATGTCTACACAGTCAAAAATGCAAAAGGGTTTGAAAAAATTTTTTTCAATGAAGATCTCAAGTAACATGATTAAGAAATAGGAATCTGACCTACACAAGAAATTCTTTAGTTTAGCAGTTTGATCAATGTTCAGAAGCTCCCAAATAGTCAAATGTCTACTTATATTTGGCTTCATAAGAATACACTTAAACTAAGTTTTAAAGATAGCTTTGCTTCCTATTTTTTATGTACGAACTGTAGCCCCCAAAATTGGTCTTCAAAAATTATGAACTGCCAATTCAAATTAGAAACACACTGATCATATTTTCAGGTTGAACAATCATGTCAAGTAATTAAATTGGCAAGATATAAACATTTTAGAAGTTTTCCTTTACATTCCATTATCTTTTTTAGAAATGGAAACTATTCCATTTACTCTGACTGACTGATGCAAGTTGCAAATCAGACTTAACAAGTCCATGTCAATGTTAGAAGCCAGTGAAAAAAGAGAAAGCGTTCCAAGGAGTGGAAGGAGTACCAGTATCACAAATTTTGGTAAGCAGCTAACTCTGTCCTCACACCAGTGCCTCTCAGACCTATCTCTAAAGTAGGTTTTCTCAAAATTCCCTATCATCACCATTCCAATGATTAATCTCTGAATAATTTTCTCATATTCACCTCAATCATTTCCCCTCCTCTGACCTATAAGGCACGCCGTTATGGGACTTAATCTGGGGACTCTGCTATGAATAAATTTGTGGTATCCTATGTGATAGAATGGTGAAATTTTAGTGTTTTAAATGGGTTAAAACTGAAATTATTTATACACTATCAAAGGAATTAGGTTTATTAGGTCAAAATGACATAGAGCACACTGTTGAGAAGATAATAAGTGGTTGTTAAATTACTTCATTTGTTGTCCTCATAACCTGAAACATACAATTATTTTAAAATAAACCTATAAAACTGATGTAAAAAGTATGATTTATAGTCAATTCCCTAGGTAATTCTATGAAAAATAGATAAAGTTTAAAAAAATTAGAATTACTAGAATAAGTGTGGCTGTTTAAAGGGATGTCATCCCCATAGAAAACCCATGCATTCAGTGAATCAATTTATTTTCCTGGAGCAAATGTGGGAAATCCAAACTCCATACAGGAAGGCAAACTTTACCAAAGACTGAAAATTACAACTGATAAGATGATGCAACAGTTCTTTGGCACTCACATAAACCGGTTCTGTGGTAGGATAAAAGATGTTTTATAAGAGAAACCAAGTTTATAAAAATTGAGAATACTAATGAAAAGCAGACTTTTGAGGTTTTAAACGATCTGATTTTCTGTTCTTCTTTTACTGTGTTTGGAAGTGGCAGCAGAAATCATGAAATATAAGCATAAAGGTAGTTTGGAATATTTCTAACTTCTATCACAAGACAGTTACTGGTTGAGGGTTCCTTCTTAATAAACCAGTGAGATCCATCTTGTGTTTTCCTTGACATCTCCTTCACTGTTTGCATATAGAGTACTTTGTATCTGGTTCTTATTGGCTGCCCCTAAAATGAACCTTTTGTGGGGGTCTCTGAGAGACAAAAGTCTATCTGGTAATGAGGTTATGTCTCTACTTTCCTCAAGTAAGAGTAGAAAGCTATAAATAATATCAAAAGGAAAATACAGCTGTGTGAATCTGGGCACAGCAGAGTGAAACTGCTCCTACTGTTTGCTTCTTCCCCCGTGTCATACATATTCCCTCTCCAGTGCATATAAGTTCATTGCTCTGGTGGTTTTAATTTGGGCCTCAGTTTTGACTAAATCGAACAACTCAAAGGAAAACACAGCTGAAACCACTGCCTGGTGGCTTAACTCAGCCTCAAATTGTAGGCCTCCAACAGAGCCCAGCAGGTTTTTGGCAAGAAGGCTTGTGAATAGAGCTCATTTTGGAAAGTGAAGAGTTTGATAATAAGTCAGAAAGAGAGGCTTTACCCCAGCAGTCTTAGACTTTGCATAGCCCTGCTAAAAAGAAACCATGAGTATTCTAGTCCCCTACTGGATGTAAGAAATACCTGAGAGATTTCTCTGGCACTTTAAACCAGCTAATTCTATGCTAGAATGCTAAAACCACAGGAAAATGACAAATTTACATGCAAAAGGAAGAACTGAGCTGTGCATAGAAATTTCTCTCATTTGTATTTGATTTACTCTTATTCAGTTCTGAAGGCTTGTAGGTCAGTGGTTGTTCTTGAACTAGTAAAATCTAAAGCCTCTATGGAATTTTTATCCTTGACTCTGCCCCTCCCTGTATTGTTCAACTATGGATGTTCTCGTCAATAGCTGTGATCCAAGGGTCTCTGAGAAAAAGATATTCTACCTCCAACTATGTTAGATACAAGCATAGAGAAGCAGCCGACATGTGATAATTCAGATTTCACTGCTGTTTTCAGAGATCTGATGGTAAATTCCTTCTGAGAATGTCAAATGTGGCACCACTGTCCTTGTGATGAAATCTCTAGAGCATCTCAGAAGAGGACTATAAATTGCTTTTATAGTCGCTTCTCCTCTGGGGAACAAAATTAACTTTTCCCCACAAAGTAGTGCCATAAAAAATTGAAAAGAAACCTGATATAAATATAAATATACTTAGGGTAGTATCTCAGTTTTCTGCCAAGGTAGATAAGCCCACTTATCAGACAGGAGTGGAGCATATAACTGAAAGATGTGCTGAGTGTTCTTAGCGGTGTTATGCAAATAAAGATACAACACTTACTTTTCAGAAATATTTCAGGAATCATATTGCCATAATTACATTCAAAGGGAAATTAGAAAAATTTTAGATTTTCAGTATTTTATAATTAGAGTTTAGACAAGGAGATTTACTACTTCAGTTTTGACCCAAAGAAAAGACATATATTTAAAAAACAAAAACCCTGTGTCTTAGAGCAGGGATGATTTGATATCTCATCTTCATTTTGGGAGGATAACTTCACTGCATATACAATTCTGGGTTGACAGTACTTTAAATGTTATCTTCTGTAGTCTACTGTTTTGTTGTTTTAGTTCATCTTATTATTGCTTTTTAAAGACTTTTTTCCCCATTAGCTGTTTTTAAGATTTTCTCTTTTGTCTTTGGCCTTCAGAAGTTTTGCTGTCATATGCTTACACATAATTTTTCTTTTTCTTTGCTATTTCTCCTTCCCTTCCTCCCACTCCATTTCTGTTGGGGTTTGTTAAGCTTCTTGAATCAGTGTCGTAGTTTTTTTGTTTTGTTTTGTTTTTCATTTTTAAATTCTTGGCCATTATCTTTTCCATTCTCTCCCTCTTCTACTTTTGAGACTCCAATTACCCTTATTTTACACATTTTGACTCTGTCTCAAATGTCGGTTATTCTGTTGTTTTTTTCCATTCATTTAAAAATTTTTCTCTGTGTACTTCAGTTTGGATAATTCTACTGACCTGTCTCCTAGTTCATTAATTTATTTGCATCTTCTGCTAGATCTAAAACAATCCATTGGATTTTTAAATTGACATCTTGTCACAAACATCATATGATATCACTTTCATGTGAAATCTAAAAAAAAACAAATGACAAAGATGAACTTACTCATAAAACAGAAAGAGACTCACAGATATAGAAGACATACTTATGGTTACCAAAGGAGAAAGAGGGGGTGAGGGGTAAATTAGCAGTTTGGGATTTGCAGATACGAACTACTATATACAAAATAAATAAACAACAAAGTCCTACTGCATAGCACAGGGAACTATATTCAGTGTCTTGTAATAACCTATAATGAAAAAGAATATGAAAAGAAATATATATAAAACTGAATATATATATATATATATATATATATATATATATATATATAAAACTGAATCACTATGCTGTACACCAGAAATTAACACAACGTTGTAAATCAACTATACTTCAATTTAAAAAAAAAGAAGCGAGTCTCTAGGTCCAGCCCACACTCAAGGGGAAAAGATTGTATAAGGACTCAAATAACAGAGAGTGGGGAAAAAAATTGAGAGCTTGTCTGTTGAAATTCATGAAGTTGTTTCTTTTCATGGATTCTATTTTTCTGTTAAAAGTATTTATCTTTAAATCTATTTTGCTTCCCTCTATTTTTAACTGAACATACGAATCAGTATTTGAATGCTAACTTTATCTGAATCACCTGTGAGTTGGCTTCTATTTTTCTTATTTTCTCTTGGTTAGTTGTCCTGTCTTCATGTATGTAGTAATTTTTATTGAATACTGGACGTTGGTGTTTAAGAAACTTTAGGGACTCCAAAATGTTTAAAAATATTTTTTAAAGTGTTCAAAGAGTTTAGCTTTCCCTCTGCTAGGCAGATAGACTAGAGGACTGATCACTCAATCTAATCCAATCATAAACCATCCTGGGGTGAGGCCAGATTTTAGTTTTGGTATGACTCAGTTTACCTGTATTTTGTGTTGTTTCTAGTCCTTTCAATAGAGAGTCTGCAAGTCTTTTTGGAATTTATGTTCTGCATTGAAGAGGTTTTTGAATGACTTATTTCATCTACGCTATATAGCTTCAAAATTTCTCTGTTTTAACGGGAGGACAAGTTGTGTGTTTGAAGCGCCTCAAATCTTCAGTTTTGTTACTCTGTTCCCACATAGTTGCCAAAATCTCCTCTGGATTTTCTGTCACTTTGCCATGGACCAAATATGACTTGTCAGCTTCTCACTCTGAAACATCTCTGATCTCTACACTTCTCTTTGCTTCTGCAAGGCTCGGTGCCTTCTGTAATTTATCTTGCTTTTCTAGTTCTGGTAAGTGATCTCATTGGCTTGCCCTGAATTGGTTCATACTACCCCAAGCAAAACCTCACATTTAATATTAAAGCAATTTTTCTTTTCCCCTGTTTTCTTTCCTAGATCTGTGACTATCCCATGTAATTTCTACCCAGTCAGTCTTTTGGTAACTGGTTTCTCACAGCCCAGGCTCTCTGTGGCTGTGTGCCTGGTCTTAATGCTTGGTTTCATGAAAGCTGATCTTCACCACCTACTCATATGACTCTGCCAGTCTGTACTGTACCTTGAAATCCTAACTCTGGTCTTTAGGATTGAATTGCCTCTCAGAATCCCATTCCATCTGCTGAACGTTGTTTCAGTTCGGTCTTTTGGATACAAAATTGCTGCCCTTACCACCCACTACTGACTCTGCAAGCCTGTGCTCCTGCTTGTGTTAACTCCTAACAGCATTGGGACTGCCTGCTCAGGTGCCATCCTTGCCCGGTTCTCTGTTCCTAGTGTCATACTCGGGCACACATTAATCCCGTGGTCATCTTAAATTACTTTATTCTTTCCAGACCTTTGCCAAAATAAATACTAGTATGGCACTTAGTCATATCTGGCCATCTGTCATCCATAAACCAGTATATATATATATATATATATGTTTTACAACAAAGCAGAGTGAAAAACAACTGCAAAGCTGAGAGAAGATTTAAAAGAAAAGCATTCGAATGTTGAAAATTTTTTTCTACTTCATTTATCAATTTGGCTTTACATTCCTTTCCTAGAATATGAGTCCCAGAACACATTTGACTGCAATTTAAACCAAATTGGACAACAGTAATCTTAACATTTTCTCTTGACTAACTTTAAAAAGAAGGAAATCAAAAACATTCTCTCTGAATGTTTCAGAGAAGCTTCCCACAGAGAAGGGAGTACGTTCTGCTTTTAAACAAAAACAAAACCATAGCTGAGCCTTTCATAAGCCAGCAAAACACACAGGTTAGTTGTGAAAAGAAAGCTACACTTGCCTGAGTACTGCACATTTTACTGAGGAAATTGACAGAAAGATGTAGCATTTGTTTCAAGTACTAGTTCAACAGGATAGAAAAAGAAATGGGAAAGGATATGCACATGACTGAGACTTACTCTGCAACATAATTAATGTTTTTTGTGCAAAATGTGTTAACAGTGTCTCCTGAAGGAAGAGTAATTTAAATGCTGCCTGGTGTGTAAAGGCTGTGATCTTGTAGTGCTTACTTTCTTGTTAGTAGATTAAGGGAGGTGAAGAGGTGAAGAATCAACCTCTAGTAATACTAACTGTGGCAACTGGAATTTTGTGGTTTGACAAGGGACTTTTTCAGTGCAGAGCTACATAAGGGAAAATGGAAATAGTCATAAGGGTTAGTCCCGGGTTTTCTTGATAACTAAGTATCACAACAACAGTTGCAATATTTCCATTGATGGGCATTAAAAAAGTCAGTCAATTAATTATTATTTTGTCACCGTGCCTCATAAACTTACATGGCCTCTTTTCTCCAATTCAAATTTTGGTGTGAAAGTATGTGGAATTCTTACAGCTATATCAGATGAATCTCACTGCCTTAGGAAGCACTTAGAAAATATTTTTTTAATCAAAACTTTGTCTAGCATATAGGAGTGAATGTTGCTAGCTAAATAATGATCTCTTTATATTTATTCCCACTTGGAATATATTTAAACCATTTGATTTTTAATATAAAGGCATCTATGAGGTGTTTTAGGTTTAGTGGAGATAGATGGTTGATATTTTATAAAACTACTTAAAAATGTGACAACACAATAATTCACACTGTATATTTTGATATTTTTAAAAGATTACAAAACATCAATTATAGATGGATGATTTTTAATGATAAATTTGATATAAATGGTATTAAATGGAACTCCAACAAAAATTTTAGCAATATAAATTAAAATTTTAGCTTTATTTTTAATAGTCCAAGGTAATTCAGGAAATTAATCTGATCTATTTTTCCAGCATTTGTCTTGCAATCCATGCCTTGAGAAAAGGATCTCTCTGCAGAGGCACTGTCTTAGATTGCTTAATATTGGATGGACACAATACCTTTTTCAGTTATTAATAACATTAAAATTATAGAAGTCAGTGGATTAAATGCTTAATTACACACACAGTAAAAAACCTATTTGGCAGGAAATTAAGAAGCCTTGAGTCCGTTTTCATTCAGGTTTTTGTTAATTGTAGCATCAGGAGTCAATGTGCCATATAAAAATGAGCCAAGAGCTTAGTAGTAGCTTAGCATGTTGGTTAACTAGAATATAGGTGTTCCACACACAAAAATTTCCTAGAGTTTAAAATTTCTTTCACTTGGCTTTCTCACTATTTTCTTAAGTAGGCTTTAATATGTACTAGTTAGAGCTTGAAGGAAGTGGGGAACTGTCTCAAGTATTTCTATAGAGACAATCCAACAGAGACCTTAATATGGATGGCAAAGAGGCATTTAGAAGAGGCTATTCCAGTCTTCATTCCTAAACTTCCTATGGTGGTGATTAAATCACAGTTTTGATTTTTTTCTTTTTATGGCAATTGCTACAAGGAAGAAAAGTTATGTAAACTGTTTATCACACAGCATTTAAATGATAGAGTGGACAAGTTGATTCAAATGAGTGCCACTGACCACAAAAACAATTAAACATGATATTTATTATAGCATTTTGCATGTGTTTTAGGTGGCCAGAGTCTTGGATCCATGCCAAAGTGGTCAGATAAAACAAGTATCAATGAAAACAAACCTACAGTCTCTGTCACGGAAAGAAAAGAAAAAACTGGGAAATCTCAATTTCCTTCCTCTTGTTGGACCAGACATACTTGGCTCTAACCCTATCAGCTAATAGCAATGTTTGGATAATGTCAAAGGAATGCCTTGATACATGAAATAATCAAGCTGGTTTCTTATGTGTGATTTGCCATCACACACAATGATGGGAGTTTGGTGAAAGTCAATCCTACTGTAGTGAACTCTACCGAACTGGTTTATGATTGGCCACACTGCTTTGTCCTCTGACACTCCCCTCACATCAACAGACAAATGTGATATCATTGCAGCAACAAGCAAGGAGTCATTTTGCTGCTTCAACCTACCATTCTGCAAACTGAGAAAAGAAATTGATCACTGCATTTTGGGAATAGTATTTCTGTTTGGTCTTTTGGTGTGAAATTAACTAAAATCACAAAATACAAAGTTTTTTTAAAAAATGTGTTCTAGTATTTTCCATAACATGAAATGAGTACATGATAATGTAACAAACATATATGATTATAATTTGTTGACAGATGACTAAAATAGACAAAGTTTCTGTCAACTAATGAGAACAGCTCCCAAATGAGTGAAATGGAAAAAAAAAAAAGTCGTATGTTTGAATCCTGAATAAAATGTAATGTTTCCCTTTTTTGATACTTTCCAAAAAATCAGAATAGGGAAGAATAGAAGTTATTTTGGAATCATGCAATACAGGTTTCCCTTTACTCAGTTTCCACCCATGGACATCTTATCTAACTATAGTACAATAATAAAATCACTAAATTGGTATTAGTACAGCCTATGTTTATAGTTCTACACCACTTTATCTTGCATGGATTCCCACCTCTGCAATCAAGAAACAGACTGATTCCATGACCATAAAGATCTTCTTCTTGCTACTGCCTTATGCTCACAGCTCTCTCTCCCATAATCCCCAGTCCCTGGCAACCACTATTCTGTTCTCCATCTCTATAATTTTGTCATTTAAGAGTATTATATAAACTGAATCATACAACATGTGACTTTTTGAGATTAATTTTTTTCACTCCACATATTGCTCTTGTGTATAATTAGGTCATTTTTAATTTTTTATCCACCATGCTGATCTCTGTCTTTTAATCAGCAGATACAGGTCACTTACATGTAATGTAATTATTCATAAGTTAGGGCTTGGTTTTTGTTTTCTGATCTCTCTTTTTTTGTTTGTTTCTGTTTTCTTGTTTCTATCATCCTGCAGTTCATGTGAACATTTTTTATAATTCTATTTTGATTTATCTATACTATTTTTGTGTATATCTGTACAAATTTCTTAGTGATTGCTCTACTACATATACATGATTTGATTTATCACAGTCTCCTAGTGCCAACATTTTATCAGTTTGAGTGAAGTATAGAAACCTTATTTCTCTTTAAGTCCCTACTTTCTCTCATTCACAATGTGATTTTCTTAAGTATTACTCTACATACACTGAGGACAATACCATGCAATGTTAAAATTTTTGTATCAACTGTCAGACAGAATGTAGAAAATTCAAGAGAAGAAGTAGTCTGTTATTTACCAATATTTTTTCTCTTTCCATCATTCTTCTGACCTGATGTTCCAAGATTCCTTTTTAAATCACTTCCCTTTTGATTAAAGAAATACCTTAAGCCTTCCTTTTAGGATAGGTTTACTGGTGACAAATTCTCATAGTTTCCCTTCATCTGAGGTTGTCTTTGTTTCACTTTGACTCTTAAAGCCTAGCTTCACTAATTATGGAATCACAGAGTTGACAGTTCTGTTCACTACTTAAAAAAATGTGCCACTTTCTTCTGGATTTCATGGTTTCTGACTGAAAAGTACTGTTACCAAGTTGCTTTTCCCTATTGTAAGATGTTGTTTCTCTCAGGCTGCCTCAGTACAACTAGGTGGTTGTGAAAATGCCACCTTCTCTTTTGGCTTTCTCAAATAGATGGGAAGAAGAGCAGTTAATGTCTAAAAGTTTTCAGTCTTTTAGAAAGTGGGTGTCCCTTTCCTGGTTCTTTGGTTAGAAAAAGTAGGCTTTTTGGGAGCTTCTTTTTTTTTAGTCTGTTACTGTTAGCTTTCTGGGTTGCCAGCTTCTCCAGCCTCTAATGCAAGACATGAGTCAAATGGAAACCTAGGGAACTTGCTTTTGTGCTGTTCCTTAGGTCTGAAGTCCCTAGCTGGTCTGCTTTCTTCCCTCTGCATTTTAGAGTCTCCTTATTTTTATTTTATGTATAAAGCCCAAGGTTTTTAAGTTTTCTTGCTAGTCTAGAGAGTTTTACCTTTGCTGAGTTTTTTATTCTGTGACAAAATTTGTATTTCTAATTCTTTCTTTTATATCCATCTGTTCTTGTTTCAGTTTAGCTAATTTTTAATTTAAAAAATGAATATAATTTCTTCTTTCTCTCTTTGTGGGTATTAAATATATTTGTTTTAAAGACATTTTTAGATTGCTTTGAAGTTTTCATCTGAAGGGAATTCATCTTCCAATTGCTTTTCCAACAATCATTCTTTTTTTTTTTATATAGTGTTTATTTTATTTGAAGTACAGTTGATTTACAATGTTTCAGGTATACAGCAAAGTGATTCAAGTGTATATGTGTGTAAATATACATTTTTTTCAGATTCTTTTCTATTATAGGTTATTGCAAGATATTAAACATAGTTCCCTGTGTTACACAGTAGGTCCTTGTTGTTTATCTATTTTATATATAGTAGTATGTATCTATTAATCTCAAATTCCTAATTTATCCCTCTCCATCTTCCCCTTTGGTAACCATAAGTTTGTTTTCTTTGTGAGTCTTTCTGTTTTGTAAATACATTCATTTGTATCATTGGCGGTCATTCTTAAATATTCTTTTCTTCCCTTGTTTTGAGATTTTAATTTTCAATTCATCATGAGTGAAAAGTTTCTCCACTCTGTGCTCACCTTTCCTTGTTAATGTTCTTGAGTCTTTCCCCATTCAACAGTACAAACTTTTAATCTGGACTCATTCTTAATTTGGACCTCAGGACTCCTGTTCCATGGTGAAATTAGAAATAGAGCAGATACAGTCACTGACTCCAAGGTGGCTTGTCTCAAGTTGTCTACTTTCTCCTGTCTCCCTGGATACACAGATTGGTGCCTTTTCTTAGCATAGGTGAGAGAGCCCTGCTTCTGGTTCCAGTCAGCAAGGCTAGCTTTTGTTCCTTAACTTCACATGAAGTCAATGTCTTCTCTCAGAGGTAAGAACTCTGAGCTGTCTATGCCTCCTTCTGGATCTAAAGTCTTTCAAGCCCATGGTTTCTTACCTGCTTATTGTATTTTTCTGTTCTTATATCTATGGTTCGTAGAGATGTTTGACTAATTTTGAACTGTGACTGCATCATTTTAGTCATCTCTTTTTAAATTTAATTTGTCATTGCTATTGCTTTTGAGCAGAGGAGTCTTCAAAGCATGAACTTACAACACTTTTTACTGGAAGGACTCCAGTTTCCTTTAAACTGATGTTTTCCCTCACATTTCCAAAATAAATGCCTAAAATAAAGACTCAAGTGACCCTGTTACCTAAATTCATAAAAAGGCTCTATCTTTTGGTTTTATTCTAAGAAATTATATCTCTCCTTACAAAGCATTTTAGATATGGGTCAGGCTCTTCAGCAGTCAATATCCTGAGTAAATCATGTATTTCCATGGTTTTAGTTATTGTCTGAGGCTGACATCTATAAAAGAATATGTGAAATTTGATGACCACAGGATAGGGTATATAATGATGGATACTATGATACAGGCATAGAGAAAGTGCTGTGAGTTTTGGGTGGAGGAAGATGACTCTCAGTTGGGAATAGGGGAGGCATGAATTGGGAAAGATTTCCCAGAGGAGGAGCCATTTGAACAGAACTATGAGGGACTGTGGTATTTGGTTTAAGGAAAGGAACGTTATGGGTAGGAGGAACAAACACCCAAAAGCAGCAAGCTGGGAGTATAATTTAAAAGGTGCTGCCACTGTTTTTTTTTTTTTTTTTTTAATACTTTGTTTCTTCTCTAATCAATAAGTAAATCAAAGTAAAGAGCTCTCATTATCATTGGACTTGTTTGGAAATCGTTTCACTTCTCACTTTTTCCACTAACATATCTTGTATCAGCTTTTGACAACTTTAATTGAAGTTTAAAATCTTCTCTTCATATCCTTAATTCCTACCTTTTTGTCCCTCTTTAACTGGCCCCACGTGACATATTTTAAATTATATTTTTTTCCATGAACTTCTTTTCAGTTACACTATCTACTTTCTAATAATGACTCTCCAGTGTTCTTCATATCACATACAGAATCCTGCCAGGAATAACAAAAATATTTTCATGGTGTAATTTTTGTTCGTGGTTAGTACTTTTTTTCCTTTTGCTTAAGGTTTTATTGATAGTTTTTTTTAGAAGAGTGTTAGATTTATGAAAAAATTGAAGAGTTCCCCCTATTATTAACATTTTACATTAGTCATTAAAGTATAACATTTTTACAATTAATTGATATGATATTGATTGCTATATTATTATTGATATATTATTGATACTGATATATTATTATTAACTGAAGTTCATCATTTATTTAGAGTTCCCTAGTTCTTACCCAATGCCCTTTTTTGGTTCTAGGGTCTCATCCAGGATACTTCATTACATTTAGTTATTATGTCTCCTTAGGCTCTTCCTGACTGTGACAGTTTCTCAGACTTTCCTTGTTTTTGATGCCCATATTACTCAGGGTTCTCCAGAGAAACAGAGCCAATAGAATATATAGGAAGAGATTTATTATGAGGGGTTGACTCATGTGAATACAGAAGCTGAGAAGTCCCATAATCTGTCATCTGCAAGCTAGAGGCCTGGCTTGGGGGCCTTCAGAATTGGACTGGAGCTAAACCATTGGCTTTCTGGGACTTGAGCTTGGATCTAAAGAGTCTCTGGTAGACAGCATAGTTGGATCCTGTATTCTTATCCATTTTGCTAATCTTAGCCTTTTGGAGATTTAAAATCTATTTACATTTAAAATAGTTATTAATAAGGAAAGACTTCCTCCTTCGTTTTGGTATTTGTTTTCTATTTGCCTCATAGCTTTTTTGTTTCTCATTTCCTGCATTCCTGTTTTCTATTGTGTTTCGTTGATTTTCTTGTAGTGAATTGTTTAAATTTCTTTCTCATTTCCCTATGTGTACATTCTACAGCTGTTTTCTTTGCAGTTACTATGGAGATTACATTCAAAACCCTAGAGTTATAACATTTTAATTTGAATTTATACTGGTTTAACTTCAATAACATACAAAGACTCTGCTTTTTACAGCTCTCTCCCCATCCCTTTTGGTTACAGATATCACAAAATTACATCCTTATACACTGTGTGCCCCAAAACATAAACTAATAATTCTTTAAATTCATTAGTCTCTTAAATTACATAGGGAACAAAATGTGGAGTTAAAAACCAAACCTGTAGTTACATTAGCTTTTAGATATTCTTTGACGAATGCCTCGTTCAGTTTTTAAACCTTGGCATCAGTCTCTCAGCTTTGGGACTAACCTAAGAGACAGGAAAGGGCAAAGGTCTAGAAGACAAGAGGCAAATACCATGCAAAGTAGGTGGGGAGGAAGGGAAGAGGCCCAGCCCACGGCGTACCTCCCCCATCTGTGGAAGGGGAGGACGTGAGCCCCTCTTCCTCCTCTATCCCCTGCCTCACAACTCTTTTCTGTACGGACTATGTGGAAGTTGCCCCAGAACTGTCATAGGACATATTTCTGACAAAGTAACTGATTCTTTCCAGGTGCATGTAGAGAGGGTGCTGCCTCTCTTAGAGTCAGTGATTGGGCTGAGTGGAAAAGCAGATTTGTTCTGCTTGGTGGCAAGCTTGAGGAAAACTGACAGAGGCTACAGCAAAATCCATGAGAGGAGGAGATTGTTTATGCCTTAGCACTGTGAGGTTGATGACGCTCGCCGTTGCTCTAAGAGTCCTTCCCCTGGCATCTTTCTAGACTGCTGGAAGGTGGGCCATTTGGGTTTCAGGAGGGATGCTTTCTTTACTGCCTCTTTTGACCTTTGGGAGAGAGTCATCTCAGAAAGAAACCACCGCTTTCTGCCTCTCGCTTGCATCTCAGTCTCTAGACTAAGCTATGTATATTGCATAAGCATAAGGCAATTATTGAATCACTTTGATCTGTGTTATTGAAAATGTTATTATGCATATTGTAGAGAAAAATATTGCCTTTCTAATAAATGATACCTACTTCTCTTGCAGAGATAGATGACAAGAAGGTGACCAACACACAAGCAGAAGTAAGTTTTCTTGTATTTTGTATAAATGTATCAAAATCTATTAAAAACACAACCAGTTTGATTTGCTGTCATATAAAATATGATTATTAACATAACTGCATTGTAAAAACTATTTAGTTGGCTTTTCCTGATGGAACAAACAGTAAAATGATGTCATTTAATCTCTGCCTCTATTATCCTTGATTCTCTACCTATGAAATACCAATCCCTGAAGAAACTTCTGAAATAAACTCTTGATTCTAGAGGCAAGATATTATAGTGATCCTTTCAATTTAGTGACTAATTGTTTATGACCAATAGGGACAGCCAGTGTTGGAATCATGGAACAAGAAGGTGGGGGACAGGCAGCTCTTAAGGGTCTTCTTGTGTGAAGCCTACCACATACCCCTGAGGCCAGAGTGTCCACATACACATACACATGTAGGTGTTCAGATTGAAAACAGGTGCCAGGGGAGGCCAGGGAGCTGATAATATAGGATACATAGACTACAAGATGATGAGCAAACTTGCATCCAGAAATGGAACAAATATTGAAGAGGACTCATGCAGACTTAATCGTCTGTTCCCGGCCACACGAGTAGGCATACAGCAGCACTCAGTGGATGATGGAGAAAGAACAAAATATCAGAAAGTATCTCTCAAGATTTTTCTAAAAATTGAGTGAGATTGTAAATGTGAAATGCTTTGAAAACTAAACTCTTACATAAATATAGTTTTTATTACTTAATAAGTTTTACCACTGTTACTAAACAAATTTTTCTATAGAATTAATTTTCTACTTGATCTTTGAATCTGTGTATGGAAATACAGAAGACATTCTGGAGGTGAATGATTCTCAAAATCAACCAGACATGACTGAATACAGGAGAAGTACAACAGCAGCATCAGCCAACCACACATTTGCATTAACTCGGAGTTGCCCTGACTGCACTTGTGCATAGTGGGCTGGTACCAGAACACTCTTCCGGAGAAATCTGCTTGTACCATTTCCTTTGGTTGATACAAATTTGGTAACTATTTGGCCGAGGTTTTTACTTTTTAATAGATTGTTTTTGCATCAGTTAAATATCATCTTGATGATACCTTTGAAGGCAATTAAACTTTAATATGTGTGAGTAAAGATGCCTCAAGGTCTATTTACAACTTGATGAAACAGTTTCTAGTTTTTTTCAGACTCTGCTTATTATGTTCTTTCTGATATGCATGGAAACCTATAACAGTCCTCAAAAAGTATCTTCTAACTATACTTGAACTTTTCAAATCAAAAATAATTGCTCCAAACACTAAAACCCCTGCCTTTGCCACAATGAAATGTAAATAGGCATACTATTAAAAAGGAGTCTTTGACATAATCTGATTGAGGTGTAAATCACACATATATAATTTATTATAATAAATAATGCTTTATGCATATATACATATCTATATGTCTATCTGCCTGCCTGTCTATCTATCCATCCATCCATCCTTGGGAGACAGAGATAAGAGAGAGGGAGATCATCTTATTATTTGTAGTTTTGACCCTGAAAAATGTTCCTGTGTTTCAATTTTTATCATTTTAATGCAAAACATTTCTTCCTCAATATATTAATCCTGTTACAATGTGCTGTCACAGAAGAGTGTTAAATAACAGTTTTATTAGGAAAGATCTGTTGAACGTATAAAAGAATATTATCTCAACGTTGTAATTCCAAGTAAATGGAAATAGTAGATTGAACATCTTAATTCCATAGGGTTATAGACTGGTCTTACTTCCCAAGGACTCTCATTAGCCTTCCAGAACCATTAACAATCCTATGAACAGCTATAATTACACCATGGTCATAACTTTGGGAGTATATTTTGTTCTGGCATTTATGCTTTTCTCTAAAATGGAAACGATTAGTCCTATCACTTTCTCGCTTTCTTTTTAAAGTAAACTGTTACTGGTGAGAAAGTAAAAAGAATAATTTCAAAACTGCAGTGGATGAAGTTTTATGATCAAATAGACCCTATAGCTTCATATATCAAATAAGACTGTGATATCAGTGAACATGTGTATGATTTCTCATTGATTAGAGTCTGTTTCATGACAGGGAGAAATCAGAAAGCACACGGCAGTGTTTCTTTCCCTCAAAGGGCTGATGACATTGTACTTCTTTTTTTCCCCAAATATAAGACTTTTACTTCTTTCTCTTTATTCAGTCACAGAATGCCTCCCCTAAGCAAAGGAAGCAGAGCGTGTACACACCACCCGCCATGAAAGGTACTGTTCAGGTACTGTTTTGGGATGTTGTGAGTGTTGAATTCGCCGGCAGCCCATTCGTTCTCCAGTGCCATGTACTTGCTTATAAGCTACATCTAGATTCAGTGCTACAACTTGGTAACGTGACTTTCTGTTAAGAGATGTTATTTGATGCCTCACCAAGAGTGAAATTGGTGGTTGAAGAAGGGACAGTTAGAGATATCTCAAAAATCTCAATCTGGAAATTCAGATTTTCCAAAATAATGACAAAAGTTTTCTTTTACCCTCTCTCATATGTTTTCCTTGAAGAGATTTTTTTTTTCCAGAATCCCTGATTAATCTTGCCCATGTTGGCAGATGATTATCATTTTTTTCCCTTGGCTTAGGCAAAGTCTATCTTGAATTTCAGGCAGATATAATAGAAAGTGTTGCTTCACTGGCCTGTGTCAGGAGCATCTCTGTGAAACCCAATCAAACAGCTATTAGCTGTACATGTAACAGCTGTTGAAACAACAACTAAGAATGCTAGCTCAGAGTCCAGCATTTTCCCAGAATTCCCCTAACCCTCCCCCAAATTAGCACTGCTAAAAGAACATCCAAGTGTATCAGAATTCTGACCAACACCACTTCTAGGGAAGGCTTCTTTTATTTCTCACACAACAGTGTTCCTGACACGGTGCAGAGTGTGTGCAATCCAGTATCTCATGTTCCAGTCTGGCATGTAGGCTGTTGGCCCAGTGGCTCGTTGTGCAGTCGTCCAGCTCCGTTTCAACTACAGGAGAGGCCAGCTGAGCAGCTTCCTCTGGAGACTGGAGAGATGTCTAAATTGGGAGTGAAATTTTCCACTCTGTATTCTCTCTAGATCTGGGGCCTTTTCAGGGAGGTGGGATATAAATGGACACATTAATAGCTACTTTCTCTAAACTTCCTTCCTCTGCAGCGATAAAATACCAAGTTTGCTTGTTCATCAGACAGCAGTAAATAATGCAGTCATCAGCAGTGTAGTTCATTCCAGGGTAATTATGGAGACCATCAGGCCTCCCTCTCTCAAGATCATTGTAATGGTTTTGAAGATACTTTCCCTTTTGTAAGTCATCGTGTACTTTTAAGACACATCAATTTTGGCATGAATGGGCCCCAATGAAGGATGTATGTCCACTCATTTAATGATTTCCTCTGTTCTATTTTGGGTTAGCTTAACTAAATAAAGTAAGACTGTTCTCATGTCCTCAGAGAATAATAGTATTATTTTTAAAGGAAAATCTTAAAATCAAGGCCCCAAGGGTTCATGGTTTTTATTATATTTAGCTCTCAAATATCATTAGAATGTGGGATCCTAACATTTAGGGAAGTTAGTCAAATTGTACATTTTTTTACACATAACCTCACTACTGTTGAGCCCTTCAAGATGGTCATTCAATGATAATCATTTTTGGTCATGAGTTAAAGGCTTGAGAAAGCCAGTAATTCTTTCATGAGGCTATTTGGGTACAATTACAAACCACTTAGGTCCTCATTTATAACCAGTAAATACTGAGGAAAGTCTCCTGCTGCTGATAAAAGAGAGAGGGCCACTAAATCCACATGTTTTATTCAGTATACTTGTCCTTTAGAGCTAGAAATAAATATTTCAGGACAAAATTAAGCAGTGGTAACATACGGTATATTGTGAAGCTTCAATCATAAAAAAGATGAATTAGAAAGGAAAAGTTATTGAAATGCAAAATCAATAATACAATTGCTCTGGAACATGCAATTGCAGTGGAACATGCAATTATTGAGTGTAAAAAAGTTTGTTAAGAGAAGCAAAGCAGCACTGGATGTGATTAATAGTTCCAAAAGAAATCTCTTTGACCAAATGGCCAACTAGGGTTTCATGAATGAACCAATGAGTAACTGGTTAGTAAGCAAAACAAAACAAAATAAACAAAACAAAACAAAAAAACTAACCAGACTCCTTCCTGCTTCTCTCGTATAGGTTGTGAGGAGTTACTGGATACAGAGGCCAAAGTGGCAGGAGAGAGATGCTGCATCTCACCTGTGTCACCCCAATTAATGCCTAGACACACTGGTCTCCTATCTTCTCCAGTCACTAATTTTTCCCTCTTTCAGTTGCTATGGTATTTGTGGCTCCACCAGATTTCAGGAAACAGGGACATGTCCAGGTTACCTCTTGTGATGAAGGTTTAAATGAAGATGCAGGGGTGGGGAGGAGGGAAGAAATAGAGCAGAGGGAGCCATTTTACCAGGTACGCTGTTAGGACTGATGTGCTGATGACCTCCCAACTCATACCTGCAGCCCTCACACAGCTCTTGAACTTCAGCCCCTGTCTCTAACTAGCTACCGATTTTTTTCACTTGAATGAATGAATGACGTTTATTGAGGCTTCTCATATTTAATATATCCAAAACCAAACTCATTGGCTCTTTTTGGGGGCTTTCCCCATCTCAATAAATTATGTTCAGATGTTGAGAACAAAAATCTTTGCATAATCCTTGACTGCTCTCCTTGACCCCACTCGTCATCTACTCTTGTTAACTCTAACCTCAAGATGCACCCCTTCACCACTTTCCGTATTTTCCACTGCTGCTACCTTGTGTGAGCCACCATTCTTTCTTGCCTGAGCAGCTGAAATAGCCTCCTGAAATGGTCTCCTGCTTCTGCTCTTGACCCTCCACGGTCTAGTCTCCACACACAAACCAGAGTAATTCCTCTAACCTACAAACAGGATCATGCCATCCCCCTGATCAAAATCCTCACAAACTTCCTGTTGCATTCAGGATAACATGAATAATCCAATTACAGCTCACAAGTCCCTGAATGAGCTGCGCTGGCCTCCCTCTCTGACCTCATCTCCTTTTGCTCCAGCCTTTGTTCATTGGGGTTCAGCGTCATGGACCTTTTCACTGTTCACAAACATCTCCATCACACTTCCATATCAGAGCATTTGCACTTCCCATTTTCTCTGCTTGGAATGCTCTGTACCCAGTGGCCTCACCGTTGGCTCAGCTGATGTTCCCTCCTCAGAGAGGTCTTCCTTTCCTGATAATTGCTCTCCTACCATCCCTATCAATGTCCTTACAACATTGCCTTATTTTTTTCCATAGCATTCATCATTATGTACCTAGAGTGAGGTGTCCAAGACAACAGTTTTATTCATTTGGTATTCCTTCCACCTAAAACAGATACACACAATAGGTGCTCAAGAAATACTTGTTGAATAAATGAACTGTAATGAACTGGGGAATCCAGCCACACTGTCATCTGCTTGGAAGAAGATGTTTCTTAAACCTTTTTCTACTAATTGTCATACTTGTGACTCTGCTTCTGTTTCTCTGTGCTTCTCCCTCTGCTCAATTGTCCCTTAATTCTTATGTTCCTACTTATCTATATGTTTTTCTAGTGTTACTTTTTCCACTCCCCTCCCCTCTAATTAAAGAGAAGATCTGATTTGGAAAATCAGTGACCATCCAGAATGATGCAATCAATTTGGCTGGATTCCTAAGAAAGGTCATCTCAGGGACCACTGGAACCAATAGATGGTTGCCTCTGACTAGGTCTGGTTCCTCTGTCAATTAGTTCCTGGCCAAGGTGACAGCATTGTATGACATAAACTTGGCAATGTAAATAGAAGTCTGGAAATAGCTGTCTTTCTTTAGAGATGTTTCATGGCTTGTCCAGCACATTTACTCTTAGAAAGTAGTAACAGATTTAGTTCCTGGTCTCGTCATCTTTCTAGTCATAACATCATAGTCACTCAACGTTGTCAAGGAGCTTAAAGGTTAACTAGTGCAACTATCTACTGATGCATCAGACATCACTTCCCTTTTTTCTATTGCATTTAACCTCAGGGTATTAAATTGGCTATGTTTTCTTGAGGATTCTAATATTTTAAACCTGTAGCCAGATAATTAAAAATTCCAGATGATTCTGCTGTAGCAAGTCTAAAGACTGACCAGACTCCAGATATCCAATCAGCTATTGAACATGTTTTTCTTATGTCATAGGTCACTATCTCACAGAGATCAAAGATCATGCGATTAAAATTAGCATGTTCAGGACTGGCCTTTTGATCTCCATACCAAAGTAATCTGTCCTGCACTGTTGTCTTTCTCAGGAAGTGAACCTTTCCTCTGCCTGGGAGCTTGTTCCTAAGTTCTGGGCATTTCCAGTGACCTTCTCCCTCTCCTTCACTCTCTGTTAGTAGAGCACCAGGTCTTGTGGATTGCACCCCACTACTATCCCTCCCATCTTCCCCTCTTCTATCTCCAATGCCACCTCCATAATTCAAGTCACAGTCATCTCTGCCAGGATGTAATTGGTTACACTCCATCCAGTCTCTCTCCTCCTCTCCTACTTCCATCTGTTTTTTATACTGTGGCCAAAGTGAACTTTTTAAAACCCAGAAGTGATCATGCCAATTCCTTGGTTAAAACTCTTCAAGAGCTCCTCATTGCCCTTAGATCAAATTCCTATTCCAGAGCAAAATTTAGAAAGTGTACTGCCCTATGGCTCCAATCCGCCTCTTGTCCCCTCACCCACGAGGTCCTGGACACACTGGAATTCTGCCAGCTTCTAAATGCACCAAGCTCCTTCCTGAAAGAGCTTGCATACCTTCTTCATCTAGGCTGTTCCCGCTTGCCTCCTTGTCCTCATTCTTCATTTGGCTACATCCTCCTTACTGTTCAAGCCCTGTTCTTAAAGGTCAGATCCTGAAAGGAGCTTTCTCTAACCCTCCATTCTAAATTACCTATAGCTATTAACTCTCTACTGATAGTTATACATTTTCTGTAGTTCTTTCATTGCGAGAAGTCACAATGTTCAATTATTTAGTGTCTGTCTCTCCAACTAGACCAGAAGTGATCAATCCTGCAGGAGTGACAGTGTCTCTTTTGTTCACTACCTGATCTGCAGGGCTTAACATCATCCTTGAGACATAAGCAGTGGTTATACATAAACTTTTAAATAATTTTTAAAAATGGACCCAACAGCAGTGTTAGGGAATGAATAATTTCCTTAGGGTATTACCTTCTCTCTGCTCTGTTAGAAAGATCTTTTCTTTATTGAATTTTGTATCTCTGGATACTTGTTCTATACCTTGTTGCTATTTGTGATAAATTTTAAAATGACAATTATCTGAGCATCTCAAGACAGCTTCAGGTCCTTGCCTCACCCCTAATCTCACTCTTTCCAGGTTAAAACATTACAATGTCATTTATGGCCGTCCTTTCACATTCATTCTTGATCTCCTAATAGGCTTCATGTTGCCTCTATCATTTTAGAAGTGCATCACTCAAAATCAACTTATATTTAAGGTGTGGTCCAACCAGGACACAGTAGAAACTTCAGTTATGCCTGTTACTGTCTTCATCCCAGATAACTTAATTCTATTAAGGCAACCCCAAGTTTTATCAGCTTTTTCTGGCAGCTGTATACATTGGTGACAAATAGTGAGCTTACCATAAATTCAGAACTTTCAAGACTTCCATGTCTTGCTTTTAAGCCACATTATTTACAATGCATTCCTCATTTTAAAATTACATCTTTTTGTAACCAAAAAACAAGACAGTGCTGTCATCCCAATTGAGTTCTCTCTTGTAAGAGTCAGGCTGTCACATGGACATGGCATATTTCCTATCATGAGTCCATCATCTGTTCTATTCTCTATTATCTCAATTGTGTGTCACACACAGATTAGATAACCTTATCTCTGGTATTTTTATCCATATCTGTAATAAACATATCAAACAGAACAGGGCAGAGAGGAACCCTGCAGCACACATATCTCCCTCTAGTTGACACTGATCCCCCCGAAGACCACCATTCAACCAGTTATCAAATAGACTTTTTACGTCAGGATTCTATCCCTTAAAACCAGGGGATATTATGAACACTCTCATTAGAGACACTGTTGTATTTCAGATATGGTGTGCTGACCACATGTTTTCATCTGTATAGATGAGTCATAAATTTATAAGGTATATTATGCATAAAAATGACAAGTTGAAGTTTGCACAGAAAACAGACTTACTTCTCCGCTACCCTGTGTGAGACAGTGCTCTGTAATTATGTAAGTAGAAAGTTCTGAAGATTATCAGAGAAATGATAGCTGACTACTGAATACTCATGTGACTTCTCTGGTGTTTCTATGATGGTCAGCCCTGTAATTTACAGAACAGCCAATTAAATTATTGTTGGATGGCTTGAATCATGTTTTCAGAAAAGCAATGTAGGTTTGAATCTTGGGGCAGGAAATGACTGACTCATTTCCACCCCCATTTTGTACGTGTATGTTTTACTGGAAGGCAAATGCCTTCAGCTGAAGACAGCAAAGCAAGGGCTATTGATTTAAAAGGAAATCTGAACCTGAAACAGAGCTGACTGAAAATCAGCTTTGCATAGCAGGCCTGTTAGTGTCACGTTGCCATTCTCAATGCACAGCAAGTCAGATCCTTCATGGACTTCTGAAAACCACCTTCTTCCTCTTACTCTTTACAATTTCTTTAAAAAAATTTAAGCGACTTCAGTGTCTATAGACTGTTCTTCTGATATGTCCAATAGGTTGTCTTTGAATGCTTACAGCATTCGAACTCCTACATTTTTTCTTCTCCAAGGATGGTTGTGACCTTGATACTTTTTCTCAATTTAGCTTCTTTTCATAATAAAGCAATACATCCAAATATGGAAATAACCCAGGAGGGAGTAAATCAAACTGGCCCCATAAAAAAGGCTAAAGCAGATTTTGGAGGAGGGTAGGTGACAGTGGCCAAGATGCACCATGTAATATTAACTGAAGGGTAATCTTCAAATCAGGCAAGCTTGATCATCATAATTTAATGGGACCCAACATGAAAGGACATGCACTTTGTGGGACAAGCAATCGGTGTTCAAACCTCAGTGACACCACTTACTAACTGTTCAACATCAGCAAGTCAGTGATTTCTGATCCGGCTCTCTTCTGTCCCCAGTAAAATGGAGGTGATGCCCACTGCAGTTGGAGCATGCTTAGAAAAGGCACTCAATATGTCAGATCTATTTTGCATAATTATTTGAGCCCTGTAGTAAGAGCCGGGTACAAGCCTCCTGGTTTCCCCTGAGCCCTCAGAGTGAAGGAGTGAAGCCCTAGGGGAGAGGAGGAGGGATGGAAGGTCCTCCAGAGGAGAGGAATGAAGCACCTGCCAGAGCTCTGCACTCATCCCCCAGGAAGTGAAAAGCCAGGATGGAGGTGCCTGATCCCAATAGCATGTGGACAACCAAGCCTTGCCACATTCACTCCACTTTTATTTGCACTGGTCCAGGTAGATTGTGGCATTTATCTCCTTTCATTTCCTTCTTAACAAAATCCTGCTTTGCCTCCTTTCTCCTGGCTCCTCCCCTCAGACCGTGTCCCTCACTTCACAGCTAATAGCCCCCTCAGCGGTATTGATATTTAACTTAATAAATCATGTATTTCAAGAAAGCTTAAGACCAAAGCGATGGTTAGTGGTGAATTTGAGGGTGCTAAAGAAGATTATACCATAAATATTTCTAGCCAGAGGGGGGAGCAGGAAATCACACCAGACAAATTCAGCCCATGGAGGCAGCGTAGGTAGACTAACAATGATTACATCGAACCATGATCAATTCACCCTTCCTAAATTTCAAAACTCTTCCAATTGTGACTACAAAAATACTCAAAAGGAATAGACCAGGCGTAATCTCCTGTCAGCATCACCCCCTGCACATTGGAGTCAGGGAGAGGAGGTAGCCACATTTTTCAGCTTCTCATCAGGAGGGCTGCACTGCATGGTTTTCCTTTTCTATTTTTAACTTTCTGTCCCTCTGTGGTTGTTCTCCAGGTAGTCATCACATCTGCCTTTCTAAATCTTGGCTTTTTTGTTTGTGCTGACTCGGGGTATTTACTGTGTAGGGTGGGGCTTATTTATGCAGCCCAAGAAACATTTTAACAAGATTTCTAGATAACAAGGAACATTCTAAACATGTACGAGTCTTGCTTTTTTTTGAACCAAGCATGCTTCTATTACCAGATCCACTTCCTTCACTTCTCTTCAATTTCTTTCACTAAGTTTTGTGTTCCTCTTTCCTCGTATCTCTGAATTCAGAAGGTGGGGTCAGATTGAATAAGTGATCTGAGAACATATCTTTTTTAAAAGTCCTTAAGATGTCTGTTTTTCTGAGATCAGCATTGAGGGAGAGTGAAGCAAGAGGAAAATGCCAGCCAGTATAAGTAGACTTAATATTTTATAGAATTGTCACAAATTATTAGGTTGAAAGATTGAAAGGACCTTGAGATGAATTAAACTGCAAATTAGAAATTTGGGATAAGAAACTTTATCTCATGTGGTGCTACTTAAACTTTGAAAAGGAGACCACTCTTTGTCAATACTGACCCGTTTATGTGTCTGTACATATTTATTCATTTTAAAGTTAAGCCTTTTAATTTACACCCCTCTGTTTAAATAACACAACCATTAAAATCACTTACTATCTTATTAGAAGGGAAAGAGATGAACTTTTGCATTTGGTTGGAACAGATAAATCAATCCCCAGTGCTTCTAGGTCTCTCCCAAGTCTACAAATGGTATAATTCAGTTGCATAAGCACTAATAATGTACTGCCACAAATCACATACGAGCCTCCACTGTGTATCAAGTACTGCCTTAAAGTGGTGTGGCTGCAGACATGAAAGGCAAAGTCCACACCCCCCGAGAGGCCAGGCTAGAGGAAGCGACACACAAGTAGGCAGGTGGTAGAGCACACCATGCTAAGTCCTTGAATAAGGATTTGAGCAGAGTCACCGGGGAATGTGAGGAGACCCACACTGGGCCTGGGGGACCAGAGGTTGAGGCCTTTCAGATCACCCGAGGAACAGTCATGTTCACACGTGTCTGCAGAGAAAACTGGACTGGGTCATGAAAAAGTGGAACACAGCCCACCATTTTCATTCTTCCTGCCCATACAAACTTGCAAAGCATTTAAGATGATATCATAATGCAGATAGTTAAATCCTGCAGGGTCATCACAAAGTGCTTGGCTGCCGTGCAAAGTCTGAGAAGGCCCCGCTCATGGACTGTAGAGACATCACTTTCCAACGCATTTGAAAATCCTTGTGCATTTGATTCCATTTTCAAAAGTCTGGTTCACATCTTTGTCTTTCCTCTTCATAACATTACTTTTAAAACAGGATAAGTTCCAATTCAAATTATACTTTTAAAAAATAAATTTTATATTTTAGAACAGTTTCAGATTATTGTGATGATAATATAGAGTTCCCATATATGCTACAACCAGTTTTTCCTGTGAAGTACGTCTATCTGATACTTACATAGTATGGTATGTTTGTTACAATTAACAAACCGATACTGATCCGTTATCATTAACTCAAATCTGTATCTCATTCATTCATATTTGTTTAATTTTCACCTAATGTCCTTTTGCTGATCTAGGAACCCATCCAGGACACATTACCTCTAGTTATCATGTCTCCTTAGGCGTCTCTTGGTTGTGACAGTTTCTCAGACTTCCCATTTTTTTCGATGACCTTGACAGTGTTGAGCAGTGCTGGTCAGGTATTTTCTAGAATACCCCTCTATTGGGATCTGTCTGATATTCTTCTCATGGTTAGACTGGTGTTATGGGTTTTGGGGGGAAAAACTGCAGATATAAAGTGGCTTTTTCATCACATGATATCGAGGGTACATACTATCAACCTGCCTATCACTGTTGATGATGACCTTGATCACGTGGCTGAGGTAGTGTTTGCGGGGTCTCCCCCGCAGAGTTACTGGTTTTTTACCCCCTTTCCATATTTCGTTCTTCAGAAGAAGGTCACCACATGTAAATCACATTTAAGGAATGGGAGGTTATACTCCATCTCCTTGAAAAAAAATGTATCTACATAAATTATTTTGTAAATAAGTTATACAATTTTTGGAATATCCCAAATAAATTATTTAGAATTCTTCTGCACAGAACATATGTCTCTTCTCCTCCATTTATTTACTTATTCAATCATTTATTTTTATCAATAAGGACTTTTATCAGTATGGACTTTATTTAATACTTTGGGCTACAACTCAGTACTGCTTTATTTTGTTGCTTACACCATTATCGTGGGGTTTGTTTGTTTGAGCACGTTCCTTTCTGGCACTACCAGACACTCCCAGCTTATGTGTATATTTTTTACCCTAGTCTTAAAGACTCAGCCATTTCTCCAAGGAGCCCTCAAATTACAATTTTTATTTTTAAAGGAGTCCATATACTGTAATGTTTATGTCTGCATCAGTATATAGTTTCTAAAAGATAGAGAACTCTATCTCTTGTTCTGTTTAAATGTATGTGCATCATATCCATTAATGTTTAGAAGGGTTAATGCCACACTATCAGCATGCTAAGGTGTGCACACTCCACTCTTACTAACACTAATGGGAGTTCCTGGGAGAAAAAACAATGCCTGTTAGTGGAATAAGCAGATGTTGTCTGCACGGGCTTGCCTTCCTTCGCTGAATATCAGATACAGTGTCCCCTGATGTGTTCTGGGATGAGATTCGTATTGCCTCTTTATAGATGTGGAATCAGTAACCCATTTGCAGCCTTCTTGGAGACTGGCTATTTGCTTTACTTAAATCAAAGATTATTAAAAAGTAATGTTTAAACACCTTCTGTCTGTGTAGTGCTTCAACGTGTGCAATGTGTTTTTGTATAATTTATTTGTTTTGTTACTGGAAACCACGTAAGGTAAATAGGATATTTTATTTTAGAGAAAAGCGAGGCTCACAGAAAAACAGGGTTCCCTTGTTCAGTGTCACTCTCCTTTACAAGGCCAAATTGTGACATGAGCTTTTTCTGCTTTTGTGTTGGAATCATCTATAATTTTGTCCCATTCACCCACCTATCCTGTTTGCTGTAATTGAGATCTTCTAGATCTTCTAGATCCTCCTCCCCCATAACTCCCTCTCCCAACATTGAGGACACAAGTCTTACCCTGTGACATTTTGTTCACAAACCTTCAAATGTGCACCCATTTCTTTAGGACAAGGCCCTGGGAATAATGTACAGGTCTGTTCAGGTGTCGTTCCTCACCACTGTCTTGCCCCACCTCCCGCCACAGCCTCCTTTGATCTCAGGCTGCCACAATGCTGACCTGCATTTAATTCCTCAAGAACATGTGGTTTCTTGCCTTCACATTTGTTCTGTAGCCCCATTTGCATAGATATCCTTTCTCTGACATCCCCTTCTACCCCACCAAATCCTTTGAGCTGCTCTTCTTACAGACTGAGAATGCGTTACATCTACCTATTTGTTCATTGGTAATTCCCTCTCCATCTGTACTGCAGAAGGCTCTTAGGGCTGAACCAGTGAGTGAATCATGTTACTGATTTAAAAATGTGAGTTTCATGGCTTAATTTCAGCCATATTGAAAAAAGTGATAAATTTCTGGTGTGTATTTTAGCCATTTACCCACTCAAACCCCATTCATTCATTCTACAAACATTTACAAATGCTTACTATCTGCGAAGCAGGTCATGGGGTCTTCTAGTTGAGGATGAGCTAAACACAGTCCTTATCCATACGAAAAAGGTCGTCAAATGGAAAAGGAAGTTGTGTAAAAAAATAAGTTCTGTAAGATCGATGTGGACAATGTTATTTGAAGAGAAAACTGCTAGCTCTCCCAGTCACAGATAGCTAAGACCTCACAAGATAAATGGACTGTTAATTTACAGATGAGTAAGATTTTCACTGAGAAGCCTGAGGGGTAGATTCCAGGCAAAGGGCTGAGCAGTTGCAGAAGCACAGAAGGGGAAAGGGCAGGTGAACCAGAACACTGTGAGGCTGTGGGGACAGCCTGTGGACGAGGGGACACTGCAGATGCTGAGAACCGGGTCAGAGGTCCTGTGTGTCATGTGCTCAGGAGCTGGAATTTCATCCTGAAACAACAGAGCACTTTTGGACACTTTTTAAGATTACTTGATATGTTACTTTGTTCTCTTGAATGTTTTGAAAATATGAGGGAAGGGGATTAAGAAGTTGATTCAGAGAGCTAAAGATTAGTTCACCCTAGACTTTATTTGCCTCAGTTCATCTGCCTGTTTCTGCTGCTCCTGTAAGAATGGCTAACTGCTAGTGCCAGCCTATTTTTCTTTTGCTTTGATGCATTTAGACTTTCTAAATAATATTTATGAGCTGTGAGACGTTGAAATACCATATTATCTTCCAAAATAAATTAATGGAAATCCAATTAGAAATGTGTTATTAAGTAAAAATGTCAAGATAAATTGAGGAACTTGGTTCTGAGTGGGGCAAATTTAAGGTAGGGTTACATTCCTCACAAACTTGTGCTGGGCTGTGAAACTTTTCTAAACATTCTCCCCTTTAAAACCTTATATTCTTGTGTAGCATCCAAAAAAACTTCTGATCACAAGATAATTTTAAGAACAGTTTCATGAATTCCTTTCTCAGTAGGTCCTCGTGACAAAATACCCCACGATTTAGTGGCCAGAACAGACTGCACTCTTTCTGTGGAGGGTGTATTATGGGACAGTAAAGGTATCAGTATTTCTGCCAATCGATGGACAATAGTTATTGAACTTGAACTCTGGACAGAGCTCTGAGCTATGTGTTAAACAAACGAACTACCGAGTTCCAAAACACTCTAGGTTAAATTTTGAGGAAGGTTTACAATTTTGGTTCTTTCAAAAGAGACAAAGACACCAAATAGAAGAGGATCCAAAGGTTAGTTTCAGGAAATTACTAGGCCCACAAGATAAAACTCACATGGTAAGCACTGCATTTCTGGTCTGTGTTCTGTATCCCTTCCTCTCTGGTACTAACTACCAGTGGGAGCCTCTCTGTGCTTTCCTTGTCCTTGATAGGTGTGCCGAAGCTGTCTTTTTTTTTTTTTTTAACAGAAATTTTATTCACTGCACTCTCGAGTAACTTTGTAAGATTTTATTCTCAAAACCAAACTTGATCTAATGAACTTATTGACTTCCAACAAGCTACGTTTGTTCAAGGTTCTCATACGTTTCCCTCAGTATAACAGCAAAAGCAATCTCAGCTTTAAATACAGCTGGACTGGAATGGATAAAGGCCTCTGAGAGTTTGAAACGCCATCATCTTAGGCCTTCTGAATCCGAGGCCATTGATCAGTCTATTATTAAATATTTAGTTCTTAAAAACAGTCTAGAGGCAAACAAAAAAAGGAAGTGAGCAGTGCAAGTAACAGTTAGAATGACTGCAAGTGACGTGAGAGCTGGCTGTCAGAGGGGCGAGGAAGCAGAAACACAAGTCTGCACGATTACACCACTGCGTAGGACAAGATGACCACAACAATGACCTGGAAACACTCAGAAAGAAAGGTGGCACTATTTTTAACGTAATATGCATTTTCAAAGGCAGGAAAGTGAAAGCATACGATGAAAGATTTAAAAATCCCACTTTTTAAAAAGAGTTTCTATCTGGCGTGGTAGGTACTCTGTAGTGCATGAAAACACAAGTGTGGTGCCCTCTCGTTCTTTCTCTGGAGCCTTGATGCCCGCTCTTAACGATATTCCTCAGTGGGAGGGTGTGAACGGCAGGAAACAGGGAGACAGATGCCTCAAGCTCAGCGGCTCATAAACTGGTGTTCTAGTCACTCTAGAACATTAGAAGGGGTGTGAAGACAGACTTGGCCTATTTAGCAACTTTCCCTAGGTCGGTACCTTACCTCCTAACGTGCAGCGGAAGTGTCTTTAAAAATCTTTCTCAGAAATCTAAAAGGTAAAGGCTGGCTTCTAAGATTTCTTCCAGTCCCTACAAAGCCTTTCATCTTGTTTGGAAAGCTGAAAGGGTCATGCTGAAACAACAAAAAGTATTTTTATTTTCTCCTTTTAGAGCGGTGAACTCTCGAGCCAAATTACCAACGCTGTAGTGATTCATTGTCACAAGTAACCACACTGAAATGCTCTTTTTATGGACTATTTCAGAAAATAATTAGAGAAATAATAAATTACTTTTCTATACTATGATACTTGGAGAACAATTTTGCCTAACTTAAAATTTTTGACTCCTGACCCTACGTAAGACCGTATGTCCACTTCATGTGAAAATACGAAGTCTAGTCATCCTAGTTCAGATTTTGAAGAGACCTTCCATTTTGGGTTCATTTGATTTGGTGAATCCTCAGATTATCAGTTTCGCCTCTTAATCTACAGTAGTTCAGTGAAAAATATATTTCATGTATTGAAAATTACCTGTGGATGACTGTTACCGAGTAAGGGCTCGTGTACCCATGCAGCAAAAAGCCAAACTCTGACAGTGGGTGCTTGTGGCAGAGTACGGGTTTATTCTGCAGGGCGCCAAGCAAGGAGAACAGGCAACTCTTGCTCAAAACACCAAAACATCCTGATGAATTTTGGGCAAGGGTTTTTAAAGACTATGTGAGGGGGTAGGGTTGTAGGATATGTGATCAGCTTATGGACCTTCTTCTGATTGACTGGTGGTGAGGTAATAGGGTGATGTTTCGGGAATCTCAGCCTTTTGGTTCCAGCCAGTCTGAGGTCTGTGTCCCTGTGGTCAGCATGTAGTCACCATCCTCTGCCCGGGGGTGGGGGTATGGTGTGGGGTCTTAGTTTCTGTAGAACAACTTAAAGATACACATCAGATTGTTATCTATATCCCTCAGGAGAAACTAGAAGTCCTTTGACTCTGTTGTCCTAATCATCGAAACTACCAGCGCCTGCCCTTTGGCACTCCGGGAAGGCCTAGGAGACTGAAGCCTTTTTCCCTACCAACAAGAAGTGAGGGACATGGAAGGGCTTTTGTTCCTTGGAAGGCACCAAGGGATCCTGCTTGGTTTAAATCCCCTCTGTCCTTTGAAAGTCCTCAATCCTGAGGGAGCACAGGGACAGGACAAGAAAGAGAATAAAGTTTTAGATAGAGAGATTAATCAAAAACTCAGCAGGGGAAGTCAGTTTTAGGGAGACTGTCTCCTGATCATGCTAATCCTGTGTAGCAACAGATCTCAATATACATTTTTACATGGCTCCAAAAAAGTTTTAGAAAGTGATTAAAATATATATTTTAAGTGTGTATTTATAACAGGTATTATTTTATACCTAGTTTTTAAATTTAGTTTCACTACTTACTATTTTGATAAAAAAATTATTCTATTATTGTGGGAATTAGTCTGGATCTCTGGGTACAGTTCTTAGTATCTCCAAAGGATTCTGAAGTTCTAGAAAAATGGGTCAAGAATTTCTCTCGTTCCATCTGCTCATCTTTTTAAAAATCACAAGCAAAATGTAACTGCCCCTACCTTTGATGTTAGATGTTATGGAAGGAATAATGCATGTGAAATATCAGGTCCAGAGAATGGAGGAAAGAAGTATTGGATCTAAGATTTCCTCCACTGCTCCTCTTCCAAGCTTTAAGCCCAGATGTTTAATGAAGTCAGAGCTCTCCTAAATCTTCTAACCCAACTATAACTCCTTGACGCAATTCGCCTCTAAACAGTAAATTAATTAGCACTTGTGCAATAATTACCTCCAAAATATTGTTCTATTAATCTTTCCCAATTTTGTATGCAGGTGGTATCTTGTTTATGCTATTTTCTTTGACAGTGCAATTTTTCTACTGTTAAGTAATTCAATTGCATTTTAAATAACATACCTGTTAATCCTAGCATGAAAAAATACAGGTGAGAGATTCGTTTACCAGAGACTCTTAGGCTATTGGATAATGTTGATCTTTACATAATCCTTTGTACTAATGTTTTACTCATCCTAAGCACTGTGGAAAACAGTAATAGACATTATTTTCTTTGGGCTTTCTTAGACACTGGTCGGCAAAATGCCATTTTTATTTAATTAATCTTCTATAGTTACTTGGGCATCCAGATGCTTTTTAGACAAAATGAAAACAAAAAAAATCTAATCTATTTTCAAATTTTTTAAGAAGTATGACATGAATACACACTTGATAAATGAAAACTAAAACTCCCCTTACCTCAGATAGCCCCAAAGTGTGGCAAAATACATTTCAAGTTTCATATAACTTAAACATTGCTACAATAAGCTATTTGTTTAATAACTTGAAATGTCATAAACTTAAATGATTTTGGGGAGTTAAGATATATTTTCTAAGAACTGAACCAAGGTAAACTGGAGAAACACCTGCATAGCCTTAATTTTAATGCAAATTAATTTTAATTAACATATCAAGTTATTGAAATTAGCGATAAAAGATATTCCAAAAGTAAACATCACAGGGCCCTTTTGTCAATGCCAAAGCTTTCTTTCAGCTTATTAAGATTAATTGTTGAATCACCACAGGTCCCATGTTTTACTTGTAAGGCCAAATCAAAAAATTCTTTGCATTTATATCAGCATCCTTAGTTTTCCAGACAGGCATTTTAATCCCTTCTGATCTCTGAGATAAATATATTTTTTCATGTGATTGTATAATTACTCAATAGACCAGAACAGATCCCATGGAGCCACTCCAGTGTGTGCCGTGTCAATAATGTTCTGTTCAACCCCTGGTAATTGGCCAATAGATCCCCCTAGGAGTGTTTTGATCGCTTAAATAAACACTATGTGGGCAAAGGGGGTTGTATGTTCTTTAATGGCAATGAAACCAGAAAGAAGAGCTTCACATTCAGTGCTTATTACATCATTTAAAGAACTGGTTGTGACCCTATAGCTCCCTCTGCTGGTGCATGAGATTAAAAAAGGACAAGTGGAAAATAATGTTTGTGAACTAGAGCCTCTCAGGAGGAAGAAGTGTAATTTTAGGTATGCAAAGCGAAATTAAAGAAAGGAGCAACAAAAAGACACCTAGTTTTTATTTTTCTTAAATTGTGAGCCACCCACTGTCTTTAATCATCTTACCATTAGGTACGCCTCTACTGTGTTACTTTTTGCAATAAAAAGCAGGCACTAGAACAATGGTAATTTTCTTGAACAACTGCAACCAAAGTAAACTTCCTGTGTCTATCAGCTGCACGTTAATAGTTCCATCCCCCCATCAGGCAGGGGATTGTTCATAGGGGCCTTAGGCTACCTTTACTCCAACTCCAGGGGTGGCAAATAAAAGAAGTAAAGAAATGAACATCTTTTTCAAACTGACCAGTTAAAATCCTGTGCATCTCACCTTTATGGCCTTGGTGACCATCTTCATTTGGTACAGGCAAGAAGTAGTTGAAACAGAAAGACGGGACTTGGAGACTGGCAACTAAAATCTGTGTGGTATTCTTCAAGTTACTTACCCTCTCTGCTCTCTCTTGTGCACATCAATAATTTGGAGATAAAATTCTCAGAGTCCTTGTGAGGGTTAAATAACGTATGTATGTACAGTGCCTGGCATGTAGCAGATGCATATTAATTATAGTTAACATATTCCTCAGAAATCTGGCTTCTGCCCATGAAACCTATGATCCGAGAGTGTAGAAGAGAAATAACTTCCCTTCCAACAATTCTGAAAATGTGGCCACAAAACGTGGGTTCAATCATATAAAACATAATTTTTATTGAAAGAAATCAACAGTTAAACAATCTACAAGTCATTTTTTGATATAGAGACAAGATAAGAAATATAGTTGACCCTACGGAATTGTAGGTCCTGAAACCCATTAAATCAGGCTATAAAAGAAGCAGGTAAACAGTATATCCTGATGAAGAGGATTTAGATAATGAGTTATAGATTTTGTCATAGATTACTACAAATAAATGCATGTCTTTGATAGCTCTTTTGCTACGGATATAGTAAATGTGTTTATTTTAGTATATTAGGTTTTGATAAGATAGTAAACAATGGTTTTATAATCAAATAGCTAGATAGGGGAAAGTGGTTTAAACCTAACATTTATATATTCTGAGTGACTGTCTGCCTCCAGGGGATACTGTGCTGTCTCTAGTTCTGTGTACACAGGCTAGGTCATGCTCTATTACCAGGTAATTAAAAAATAATGGGGGCAGTAAAGATGGTGGTTTAGTGCAAACGTCTGAAGCCAGGACATCTGGGTTTGAATTCTAGCTCCACGTAGCTGTCTGACCTTGACAGAGTGTGTGGGATGCCTCTTCTGTGCGTGTCCTCCATCACTTATAAAATGGTGGTGAAGTGCACACTTAGTAGCAGTTTTCTAGGGCTGCCTGAACAAATTACTGCACACTTGGTGGCTTAAAAGAGCAGACATTTACTTTCTCACAGTTTGAGAGGCTGGAAGTCTGAAATGAAATTATCAGCAAGGCCATGTTCCCACCAAGGCTCTAGGGAAGAGTCCTTTCTTGTCTTTTCTAGCTTCTGGTGGCCCCAGCTGTTCCTTGGCAGTGAAACTCCAGTCCCTGCCTCTGTCTTCACATGGCCTGCCCTCTGCGTCTCTGTGTGTGCTCTCTTCTTCTTAGGATACCAGTCACTGGATTGAGGATATTGGATAAGTAATCTTGATTACATCTACAAAGACCATGTTTCCCAGAGGACATGAGTTTTAGGGGGACACTATTCAATCCACTGCATACCTGATGGGGTAGTTTTGAGGATTAAACAAATTTCTGTAATTAAAGCACTAGAACAATGCCTCTCACAAATCTTTAAACCAAGGTGTCTTTTAAAATTCTGTCTATAGTTCAAGCCGTTTCACCCAAGTTACAGATGCCCAATTGTATCTGCTAGATAGCTTCCCTCAATGGCCCACTGTGCCTTCAGCTCAAGCCATCTAAACCTGCCTTCATTTCCCTCCCAGGTGAGACCCATGGGATTCCCCAGTTCTCATAAGTGGCATCACCAGCCCCACTTGCCCATCCCTCATTTCCCAAGATTCAAAGCCTTAGCAACATTTGTAACTTCTCCTTCCTTGTTGTCCTATCTAATCAAGCACTCGGTCCTGTAGTGTCCACCTTGAGAACAGCCCACTTGTTACATTTTCCCTTCCCCCCTTTCCAGGGCTGGCCTTCTTCAACATTCACCCAGATGAGAAATAGCACAGCATGGTCACACGGCAAATGACAGTGAATACACACACATACACACACACACACATTGCAGAGAGCAGAAAAAAACTACATTTCCTTTAATTCAGGCATAGGTCCATTTAATGATATAGTGAAAAGTATGGAATATATTATAACATAAGATGACCTTATTTAGTAGCTCTGCATATAAACAGGCTCTATTATAGAAAAAAGAGAAGCTCTGAGGGGTCAAAAAGGAAATTTTTTTTTACTGTGCTTCTAATAAAAAAAAAATGTAAACAAAGATATGAAGAATTAGCATGGATTCTGTCCAGCTCTGGCCTTCGTTACCTTATTAGTAAAACGTGACTTTAAGAAGTTACTTAAATTCTCGAATTCTACTGATGCTGCCTTACCATGTGTAAATTGAGGTTCACCTACCCATGAGGTTGTCATAAAAATTAAATAACAATATGGAAAATGCCTCAGTATGGTACTATGCTAATACATGATCAATAAATGCTAACTATTAGATACAATTTTAGGATCATATAGACATAAATTCTCTAGACTTTTGCACCTTTTTGTTTGCTGCTTCATTTGATGGCTCATTTTATTTTAAGTGTTTGCTCCACTCTGTTGCATTTTAGCAAGGCAGCGTGGTTTGGCTCCCTGTGTGCAATTGCTAGGAAGAGCGTGGCTTCTGAGTGCGGAGCTACTACTGGGCAAATCCTTAGGCAAGGAGTGTAGTCTTTCAGCCCCTAGTGCCTTGTGTCCTTACCTACAAAAAGCGGATAAAATACATTGTGAGAAGTAAATAACACACAGTTGGCACTGAATAAATGGTGGCTATCAGTGTAAGTTCATTCTTTTTTTTTTCAGGTTTCAGTTTCTAGGTGAGTATAAATGGATGCTCTTAACCTCTATTCCTTCTTTTTTCAAAAGGTGATGCGTTTCATTATAGTGCAGGGGTTAGGTGAGGTATCTGAACAGAAAGCATTAGAGCATCGTGACAGAAACTTCTGGAATTCTTATATTTCTAATGCTAGAATAATCAACATATATTCAGCAACTACTGAATGTTGAGGTTCTGAAGGGTGTTGGGTCAGATGGAACTGGTCACTGAGTAAAGCCTTAATTCTGAGTTACAACTAGCAGGGTTAATAAAGGTGAGCTCTCACCACTTCCAGATGGCTTCTTGTAAACATATTGTGCTGTCAATAAAAACTGCACTTAGCAGCCATTATATTAACTGAGTCTAATATATGTGGTTGAAAAGGCACTCAGACAACTCTTTACACACATCTCATATCCTGAATAAGGCCTGCCCGTTTCACTATGGCTACATATTTTATTCTGCAAATTACCAATATCCCACATACTAAGTTATACATGTCTAGGAGAAAAGCCTCACGTGCAGAACCTTCAGAGTTAATGAGAAAATAAATACCAGAAAGTTCCACCTACACACACATCCTTTTTAAAAAAAATGCCCCACCCTAGTAGCTATTACTTCAACAAAGTAGATCCCAACATACTGAGATTTGCTCAGGGTTATATATTGCCCTCTACCTACCACTCTTTCCTGTAAGGACACACAAAGACATGTTGCTCATAAGAAGCTTATGAGCTGGTTAGGAATCTTATGCAAAGGATAGAAACATGCTGCATCATACATAAAGCTACAGATAAATGCATACATGCAATACTGGAAGTAAGTCATCTGTCTTTAAAGTGAAAGAATTTAGAAAGGTGTTCAGAGGGGATACAGTTAGGAAAACATTTGATAGCAAAGATCTGACCTGGTTTTTAAGAAGGACTCAGATTATGTCTGACAAAATCATGAAGCATTGTCTATAAAGCATCTTTGTTTGTGTTTGGCAAAGAAATCACTGTTGGAAAGTTGCTCTGAAGGACTAAAGGGACCAGGCTCTCTGACCTCCAGCTTGACCTGGGAAGAGAACCTTAGAGAGTGAGGAGGCCAGATTCTGAGCACAGAGTTTGTTCTGTTACTCACACTTGTTTCCTGCTTTGTCTTTATTGGGCCATGTCTGAGTCCTAGAAAAACACAGGCTTAAAAAGTGCTACATATATGTTGACTATGCTAGCAATAGCAACACTAGAGAGACTGAGAGAAATATAAGAGAAATCAAGCAACTGAAAGAGTTGCTTCCCTAAAGGACTGTCAGACATTGAAGACGTAAGCAGCATTACCGGGGGACTCCTCTAGTCAACTGCTATGTAAAGGGGGAAAGCACATTCTTTCCTGCTTTGCCCCAGACCCTCCTCTGCCCTGGTGTCAGGAGGACCCTAGTTGACAACACTTTTATGGAGCAAAGACGTACCTGATGGGAAACTAAAGCACTGAGTGGAGTCTGGTGACACCCAGTGGGAGACTAGGGAACCTGGGGGACAGAAGCCAGACAGCCTGGCTGGAATACACTCCTTGTGAACACTGTGACACCTAGATAAGTCCTGAACACCTTGGGACAGTACCAGGGCAGAGTGGGTTTTTAAGAGGCCTTAAGCAAGGTCCAAGAGTCAAAAAAGAGATTTGTAGTTTTACTGATTTTATGACCCCATTACTTCCTCAGATTTCTAAAGTCTAGGAAGAAAATCAAATTATAAAAGCAAGATTAAATTTTCATATTTCCAGTTGTGTTTATGTTTTTGGTTTGAGCCTTATAATTGACAGAGATTAAATGTAAAAATTATTTTTTTCTTATCTATTTTTTTACAAGCTTTCTCTCATACATACTCACCTCCATTCACACAAGCACACACATCTCTTTCCAATAAAAGAAACCCATTCTGAATATTTATTCTTTAATTGTAGGAAATGGGTAGCTACTCAATTGCTTTCTATAATGTTCATCAGTATTTTATATAGTTTTACCTTCCAGCCCCCTTTGGAATGTAAACATGAGTATGGGTGCCAAAGATGATACTTCTAAGAGATCATTAAATCCTGGTTTAATTCACTTTAGACAAAATGGGAAATGTCTTGTATTTTATTACCTTTAGCTTCTCACACTAAAAACAATCCCTAAAGAATGTGCTGCCTGAAATGTTTTTGCTGCCTAAGGCAACTGTCTGCTTTGACTGTATGATAGAATCGACCTCGGTGATATTTGCTGAAGTTCAAATATTTGGTATTTCTTCAATGAAACTACACTGCAATGTGCCTCAAGGGAAACTTGTAAGACAGAGAAGGGACAGATAAGAAAGCTGATCACCTAACACACATGTTTGGTCTACTTTGCCCTCCAGTCTATTTCTGTGTTTTGGTCAAATGAAAGTGTATTGATAAATACATTAAAAAAAAAAACTAGATGGATCATAGAGTAAAAAATTTTAAATGATAGAGCAAAATAACCTTGAAGACAATGTGGATACATAGAGTCAATGGCTACATATGAAATATTGAGTCTGGGAATATTTACACAATATGTCTAAGACATAAATGAAAAGTTAAAATAAGAATTTACAAAGGAAAAAGAAGTGAGAGAGAGGACTATAGAAATAAATAGAAAAAAATTCTAAGAGCCAAAACATTTTTGAAAGGTAAATCACAGACTGGAAATGGCAGACAAAATGTTATCATCATTATGTCTCTAAGTCAAGGAAAAAAACATGCTAAAACTTTATTTTCTTTTAAACTAAAGGTATGACTACTCTATAGAAAAATATTAGTGCCCCCAAACAAAGCTGCCTCCTTCATAATTGAAGAAATATAAAGTAAAACAACCTATACATTTAGAATTCTCTTTGAAAAGATAATATTCAAACTTTGTAAGAGTGTGGGAAAAGGGACATGTATACATTGTTACTGGAATAAAAATTAGTACTGTTACCAAAAGCAAGTTCATGTGCTTGAAGCACAGTGGGGCCAAACAAACTGAAACGTTGGCATCTGGAGCAACAAAAGGTTTACTGCAGGGCTGGGCAAGGAGAACAGGTGGCTTATGCTTCCAAGGCCCCAAAACTCCCTGAAGATGTCAACTGAGCATTTTTAAAGACAGGCTGAGGGAGGGGGCATCCCAGGGTGTGTGATCAGCTCGACCACAATTCTCTTGATTGGTTGATGGTAGTCAATCCTTAGGCACCAGAAGGTCTGGGGGATACGTGCTCGTGATCATTAAGTAGCTAATTTCTTCCATTGGGTGGTGTTTTTTAGCATCTGAAAATCCCAGGAAATATGCATGAGATACTATTATCTGGGTACTTCAGAGAGGAGCTACAGCAGAGGATATGGGGGAGGGGTCCTTCTACGTTACAGTTCCCCCCTTTTCTTTGATACTCCTCAATCTTGAGAACAGGTGTGGGACAAGAAGGGTAGTGATATTTTGGATAGAGAGGTTAATCATAAACTTGGAGAAGAAAATCAGTTTCAGTCTCTAATCCTGTTTCATCCTCACCCAGATCTTTCAGGGCAGGGGGTGACAACCACTCTGGCTACTTTCTGCTGAAACAGGGATTATTCTTACCTCGATTTAGGGAATTGTACAGATTTTTCCATCTTTTTCCCTTTTGACTATAAATCTTCCAATAGAAAGCATAGATGATCAAATATCTGCCCCTCTCTGCTGGAGTGGTGGCTACTGCCCCAGGTTTAGATCACATCCCTCAGTGCTAGGCCTCCTTTATACTTGCCTTGTTTTCCATGTTGGGGGAAAACTCATCAGATACTATGAACAGGTTCAGAGGCATGTTAATAGGGAACACTTTACAGGCTATACATTTTATCATTTATACCCAATTGTTACACAAGCATCATACATGTGCTTTTAGCAACAGACTTAAAGAAAACATTGTTATACATCATGAGTAGTTACACTCTGTGACAACTCCATTAGAGAATTCTCCTTCTATTATAAACATTGGGAGCAATATTGATAGGGTGACAAACATTTGGTAAACAGTTCAATTAGAAAACATAGATTAAAAGCCAGTAATACTTTAGACAACCAAAAAATTATAACCATATTCATCAGTTCACTCAATCCTGTGCAATCAATCCCTTTTACTAACAGTTTTATGAAATCAGAGGTTTTTTTTGACTTCCAAAATATCCTACCCAGCTCAGCAGTACAAGCCAGAAGAAACCCGTACTTGTCAAAATGTCCTTTTTACAAATCCTCCTGAAGACGAAACAGTCCCACAAAGCAGCAACTTAACTACCCATGAATGAAAGAACCCAAAAGGCAAGATAGAAGGTTCAATTACAACGTTTGCGGCATAGAAGCTTAACCAAGTTGCTGTGACACACGACATTCCAAGATAACAACCAAAACCATGATTGATGGCACCATACCAGGACATATCCAAACCACAGAAGCCCCACATAATCTCTCGAATGTCCACAGCATTCACTTATACTGTCTCATCTGAGGATAATCACTCATTTGACAATTCAGCATACCAACCAATCCTAGTTAGTTTAACATGTTTCTCTGAGATGCCTCAGGAGCCCCCTGAAGCATCGCAAAGTCAGCTGAAGTCAAAAGAACTTAGTTAGAATTTGATAGAAAGTTTGTCAAAAATATCAAAAAGTTTCACACAACCTGTTATCAGAAGCATTCTAAGTAACAGAGAAGAACCAAATTTAGTCCTGCACCAACCTAATTTTTTTAATAACAAAAGCCATTTACCAAATTAAGTTTAATCTAATCTCAGCCTGACCATGCACAGAACTTCCTTTTTAGGGCTCCCTTTCCACAAACTTTCCACAACTTTCTGTATCCATATTAGTTTGTCCCCCCTCTAGAAACTGGCTCTAGGACCAAATCACTTTCTTTCCCCTTAACAAAATGCAATTCCATTTCTTATACCCCTTTTTAAACAAAACATTTACACTACTTTTCTCCTATATACTGAAATGTTTCCCCCATTACTTTTAGTACCTTTAATTACATATTTAAATTAAAACCCCCAATTCTTAAAAATCTTAATTTCTAGTAAATGTTTCAGTATCTTATTTTATTTGGGAATGACCTAGTTATTCAGTTATTCGATAAACTTCCATCATTTCACTTAACTTAGCAAACGCTAATATTTCAAGTTACCAAATATCTGTAGAGATCATTTTAAAGTAGACACTTCTAAAACATAATTTATTTCTAAAGAGTTCACCCAAAGCTCTTATATTTGCATTTAATTCACTTATAAGAATTTTATCGTACCATTTTCTTTCTGTTGACAAACTCTGCAACAGAAACAACGTAAACTTATTGACCTTTAGTAAACCAAGGTACAGTAAAAGACAGGTCTGTATTGATTATACCAACAAGCTTATGCTAGCTTCAATAACAGGCATAAACTCAATGCTGAATATTTCCTAGTCACATGAACCTGAAATTTGTCCTATCTAGCTTCCTTTATACTTAGAAGTATTTAAGTTTTAAGCACTTACTTGTAAGTCAATTAAATGGAGTTCATTTATAAGTCAATTTTTTACATAAAGATAGACAGAACCAGAGATCTCACAGTTTTTCCATTTGCGTTTTTAAAAAAACCCTCTTTTCCCTCGAGAGCGCACATCATCTACATCTCAAAGGCACAGGAGGAGAAATGCAAACTCCTCCTCTAAGTGCTTTCACAAGACCGACCATCTTGGCTACTTTCAGGGTTTTTTTTTGTTTTTTTTTTTTTTTTTCTCAGTTTCCTAATACCCATTTCAGTTTATAAAGAAATAACAGTAATAGACAATAATGCATATATATCATTCACTCCCATTTACATGCATCACTTTCAGCAAAACCTGTAAGAGAGAATAGGATCTGGATTCAGGTACTGGCGCATCCGCGCACAAGAGCATGATAAAAGCTCAAGTAATTGCAAAAGGCCCGCTTTGATATAATAGAGCCATTAAAGGCCATTGTTCTCCAGATCTCAGGAGATTTGAGCTCTGATCCCACTGAGCCTACAGTGTTACAATAAAAATATATCATTTTCTTCCATTTATGGGAGCGTAGCTGAAGATCTCCCAGTTTTGCAAAATATACCCTAAGGGGACTATAAGATGGAGCAGAGCTCAGATCATTCATAATCATTTACAACCAATGTTATCAAATATCAAGCAAACAACAATTCAAAACGATCTCTCAGTGTCACAGTTCCCTAGTCCCCAAGAGGGAGGTTCCCAATCAATACCCCATCAGAGGTGAAGCTGAATGAATGACCAAGGTGAGAAAGGGAAAATTCCAACCAGTGCTCCACTGCCGCAGGTAAAGCCAGCACAATAGGGAAGGATACCCTGGTGTCACCGCATGTGAGCCCTGTTACTCAGCAAAGACGCTTCAGCCGGCCAATCCAAGCACTGATACACACACACAGAAATACAAACAGCAAACATGGTCCCACAAACGAAAGATCAAACCCAAAAAATTCCAGTTCCGTTCCTAGACGGAGGCCTCCAGTGGCCTGGCTGCTCAAAGAGAATGGACCCAGAGCGGCTCCCAATGAGCCCAGAATGCAGTGAGCCCAGGTGGAGCAGGCAGAATTTTCCCACCCTGCGTAAGCCCGGGTGGCTCATTCCAAAACCATACACACAAAAGTGTAAACAACAAATAAACTACGGTTGCACCAACAGTCAGAAGAGGTGTCGTCTGAAAATTCTACTTCCACTCCCAGATGGAGGCCTCCACACAGATAGGCCCACCTCTCAAAAGACCCAGAGTGGCGTTTCGAGCCCAGAGCGGCTCACTTCTCACAGGGAAGGAGCCCAGAGGGAGAGGAGAGAATTCCCAGCTGGCTCGAGCTGGAGTGACTCACCCCCAGGCGACACTGAATGTGGACCACAGCTCCAGAAGCTTCTCCGCTCCAAACCGCCTCGCACCAGAGCGGCCGGCGCCTCGCAGAGTTCCTTCCGGTTCCGGTTCCTGGAGTGAAGTGAGTTCGGGCAGCTGCTGGGGCCCCGGGAAGGGGCCGCTCCTCACAGGCACAAACTCCTAGGCCGGCTTCCCAGAATTGTTACCAAACACATTTGCCGCGGCCAAAGTCAAGAGTTTGGAGAAGAGAAAGGTTTGTTGCCTGGTGGAGCAAGAACAGGTGGCACGTGCACAAAAAGCCCTCAAACTCCCCCAAGGGTTCAGCTGAGCATCTTTAAAGGCCAGCTGAGGGAGGGGCGGCCCAGGGCGTGTGATCAGCTGTGCACAGTTCTCTGGTTGATAATGACCAATCCTTAGGTGCCAGGAGGTCTGGGGGATACGTTCTCATGATCATCAAGTAGTTAATTTTGTCCACTGGTGGTGGTTTTCATGAATTACTATTTCATGGGAACTCAAGAGGGGAGATACAGCAGAGGATACGGGGGAAGGGCCTGTCCTGAGAAGGCCTCATTGGGTCCTGCTTGGTTACAGTACCACTTCTGCAAGAAACAGAAAAAAAATGCTTAAACCTCTTATTACAAAATTCTACATTTGTGAATCTCTTATAAACCCCAAATGGGGACAATAACCATCATGAAACATTAAGTAAAAAAAGCTGGATACACAACAATACCTGTCTTATCTGTTGTATGATTTCAATTTTGTAGTAAAAATGGAAAAAAATATAGCAATATTAACAATGGTTACCAGTATGAAAGTCTATTTTAAATCAAGATAGCAATGAAAGAATTAAAATTATAGGGTTCTATGTATGTACACTATACCAGTGAATACATGTGTATCTATATGTATCTCTACAATATCATACAAATATATATTAATTCATTAATGAAAACAGTACTACCTACATAAGACCTCCTATGTGGCTGGTATCATTTTTGATGGGTGATATTTAGGGAATAAATTTTTCTTCTAGTTTTCTTGTTGAGTAAAGAATGTAGCCTTCTCCAAGCAAATTGGAAGGTCCACATTGATATAAATACCATATAAAGAATCTCTTTCTCTATTGAGGTGAGTTTAGATAGCATTAATTTAGGATATTACTGTATTTACTGTACTATTTTCTGAATTAAGATTAGGCCCTTAAAGTTTATATATAAATCAGTGAGAGAAACAGTGAACACTCCGTAAGTTAGTATTTGTAGAATTAGAAGAAAATTGATTACTAGCAGCTGATCAGCTGCTGCAGATCACTGAGAAAGTCTATTAAAAATGGTCTTTTGTGACTTTAATCATAGCTTTAATGATTTTTTTTTTTTTTTTGCACTTTCTCTTACTGTGCTAAACCTTGTGATGGATTCTTAGCGCGAGTTACTTGGCAGCATCTGACAAGTAGGTCACTTTCTCCTCCATGACGTATTTTCTCTCCTTAGTTCCTACCCACCACTCCTACCAGGTTTACTACCTTCCTCACTGGGTGCTCCTTCTCTGTTCCTTTTGGTTTCTCATCCTCCTCGCTCAGACCTCTCAGCGGCAGTGTGACCTGGGGATTAGTCTGGGTCTTCATCTCTATCCATACTCACCCCCTTGGTAATCTCTTCTAGTCTGGTGGTTCCATGTACCTTTACATACAAATGATTCCCCAATTTATAGACTTTAAATCCACATTCACCTATCAAACAGTCTTGGAAATACAAAGGATATCCACTTGGATATGTAAGAGACGTCTTAGACTTAACACGTGCCTAACAAAAACCATGATCATCTGTTCCCTACTAACTCCCGCCCTAAGGGGGAAAAAATGCTTCTCCTGCAATCTTCTTCCTCCCAGTTAACGACACCTCCATTCTTCCAGTTGCTTAGACCAAAAATTTTAGTCTTCCTTGACTTCTTTTTTACTCTCACATTTTACATACAATTTATCAGGAAATAGGCTCTACTCTCAAAAGATATTTAACCACCCCTCACAGCCCGTATTGTTACCACTCCTGTTTGAGCTATCCATGCTCTTCACCGGGAGTACAGCACGCACCTCTTATGGGGTCTGTTTTTACTTTGTACATGACAGTCTGTTCTCACCACAGCAACACGAGTGATTCTTGACCGTCCTTATGAAGACTGCAAGGCTCAGGATCTGGATCTCTGTTACCTCTCTGACCGCTTTGTCTGCTACTCTCCCACTGGCTCGTGCTGCTTGAAGCACAGCGGCTTCTTTTCTTGTTCCTTGAAAATGCCAGCCACCCCTTTGCCTTGAGGGCTTTGCACTTTCTGAAAGTTCCCCCTGCCCAAATACTTTCTTCCTCAAGATGTCTGCATGGCCAACTCCCTTGTTCCTTCAAGGCTTTTTTCAAATGTGTCACCTTCTTAGGTGAACCACTGTATTTAAATTACAACCACTCAAACTGAAGTCCTGCTCCCTCCCCCCACTCTATATTTTCATGTGATACCTTTATCTTCCTAGAATACTTTATCATTTACTTATTTATCATATTTGGTGCTTATTTGCTTATTATCTGGACTTTCCTGCTAAGCAGAAGCTCCACAAAGTCAGGATTTTTTTTTTTGTTTACTTGCATATTCTAGCATAGAAGAGTGCCTGCCATGTAGCAGGTACCCAAGAAATATCTACAGAGTGAATTAAATGAACTCAAAAACTATAAGCTCCGTGAAGCAGTGATCACATCTATGTTGGGTCCTGAGAGCCGAGCTCACTGTTTAACACTTAGTGGACTACATGAATATTTGCTGGATGAATGGATGAGAATGAAAAGTAGATTTATCAACATGGCACATGTGGCCTTTGTTCATAAGCCCATAGTTTATGACAGCATATATTTTTCTTCGTTGTTCAAAATTAGGAACATTTATAACGCTTTATAAGCTACACAAAGGTAATTCTAGTATTCAGTGAACTCCCATAGGTCATAACCATAGATGAGGAGATGGTGTGGTGATAATCACCTGATGCTGCAAATGATACTGTTAAAATGACCTGATCCAAATGCCGCCACCATTCTCAGGAAGCAGAATGACCTCCTGTTGGCTATCTTTTAAGTAATCAAATTCTTTCTAGTAGATCTCAGTAGTTGTTCTTAACTTTTGTGCAGGTTTCTCCACTTTTATTTTGAAAATTTAATAACCAGCATGCATTCTCTAATTGTAAACTGACGTTGCTCAGAAGATTTAAAACTTTACAGACAGTCACTCAGGTAAGTACCCTGAACATTTTCTCCCTGTGGTTCATTGGGATAACGAGTAAAGTGGTGGTGACAGTGCCCCACTTTCTACTCAGGGACTTTACCAACAGTAGATTCTGACTCACCTGCTTTATTTAGATTATTAAAAACACATACTTTACACATGTTTTGGGGACTCTTATGTAGAAATTTTCTAGTTCACAATTAAGTTTCAAGAGACTTAGCCCTCACTGAACTGGAAAACAGTTTGATGCCGTTTGAAGGAGGGTTGCTGATTTCACCCACTGCAGCTCCATGGTGGTGTTCACCTGCCTGCTTGGTCATGAGAACTTACGAGTAGCAGTCAAGGTGATGGGGACACAGAGTGAGGCCATAACCAATGTGATTTCCCAGGATGAAGCAGAGACTGACAACCTGGCAAGGCTGACTCAGAGTTTGGCAATTTTCTTATCACTTGATTCCTCTTGCTCTGAAAAGTTTCATGGATATTTCAGCCCCATTGATTATTTCTTTGTCTCTGCTCCCCAGCCATGTGCTCCTTCCCTAGCTCTACATATTTGGTTTAATGTAGTCAAGATCAAGACAAACAATTTTGCTAATAGAGTTTCTAGTAGCAAGAATGCGATAAACATGCTTGAACTCAATGAGTCAGAATCATTCTTTGGTGCGCACAATATTTCTCATTTAAACTCATTTACACTGTCTTAACAAAATCCCAGCAAGAACTAGACCTCTAGGCCTTTTTAAGAGAGTGAGACAATCTCAAATGCTGGCAAAAGAGATGAATAAGCAGTTGGAATTTCTTTTATGTAGACAACCAGGTCAAAGCAGCCCTGTGCAGGAAAACGGTTTATGTCTTGGTTTTGTAAACTAAATTCTGTGATTACGGTGAAAATCCAGCTTTGAACAAGAGGGTTTTTTTTTTTTTAAGGGCATGTCCAGCTGGAGCCAGACAAATCTGAAATAGATCCCAGCTGTTTAGATTATCTCAACCCAAGAACAACTAAATACTGCCGCAGAAAGGACTCTCAGTAGTAAATTCTGGTTTAAAGTTGTAGGGAGAAAGAAAGCCAAATCCTTCAAGACCTCGCCCACTCAACAGTAGCTTAGAAAGGGTAGTAAGAGGAAGAGATTAATTCTCACTTGTGGTTTTAACTGGCCCAACCATCATAAGTTTCTTGATGTCTCAAATTGTTCCAAGCACAGGCATGAGTATTTGCTACATGTGAGTATTTCCAAGCTGGAAAGGCTAGCCCTTTTTCAGGAGATTTAGAAATCTGCCGATTTGGGGATAACTGTTTCATGGATTCCTTGAATAATCATAATTGTTTGTGGATTGTGCATTTTTTCTTACATTTAGTTTTTATGCCTTCTTATCAATGCAACCAGGTATAGATATTTCTAAAGATAAAGACCCATTTCATTACACACCACCACAAAGCAAGTACTATTTCAAGTATAAAAAAGTACTTTTCACAATAATCATCACTATATTGCTAATTAATTTGGTAGTATTCTAAGTTATATACTTTGTTACTAGTAAAACGAATGTACGTATCAATCTCTGAAAATTATATTGAATAATTTTATCCTCTAGGTAAATAAATCTCCTCAGTTTTACTCTGTGCCCTGCACTATCTTCCAACAGCACAAATATTTTAAAATTATATTTATATTCCATTTTATATGTATGGTGTAGTATATTCTCTCTTAATACTCACATATTTATAAATTATGCACTTGAATTTGACTCTCATTTCAACACCTGAAATATGTTGAAACACATTTCAAGTATAAATATTTAGTCTCTCAAGAAGAAATAGATTTATTTTCCTTTAGCGTACATGCATAGTATGTATGTTACATTGGACATTCTTGTCTGTGGAGACTTAACAAGCCTATCCAATAATATTTTGTATAAAGATAAATGGTAATTCTGATTGGACAGCAGTTCAGAACCAGAGCCAAAATTCACTTCCCCCACTGAAGTTATGTCATATTACCGTTAAACAATTCTCTTGAACTATAAATGTGTGTATTTGTGTGTGTGTATGTGTGATGAAACTATGCAGTTGAATATACTTCCTTAAAATAAGGCCACAGGGAGTTAATTGGTGAAGGACGTATTTTCAACCTTAAACAAGTTGTAAGTTGGGTGACATCTACTATTTATAACAGATGAAAACCAGAAGAGAATTTTTTCTGTTCTAACCTCTGATGACTAGATAAGCTCAGTTTCTTTAAAAGCTGTGCTTAATATTTAAACTGAATCTTATTTAAAAAGATAGTCTAGGATGAAATGATAAAAAACACTCCAGATGCAATCTTCCAGATATGACAATATAAACTTAATTTCTTGAAGAATAAATTTAGGCAATATGCCAGATTTTGTAAGTCAAATGCTTTCAGATGATAACTAGTAAGTTTCTCATAACACATAATGTTCAGTTTGTAACACCCAAATTCTTTATTCACACATGCACAGTCTTCACAGTTACATGGGAATATAAACTATTATTTTTAGAAAATAAAAGCTTTAAAATTTGAAGATAAAAATAAGCCTTCTGTTTCCCAGGGCAGAGGAAATGATCCAAAAGTTTTACCTTCAGTTCTCAGAAACATACTGAAAGCAGTTAACCAAGACCAGTATTAAAAGAGAATAAATGAGTGTATAGTTTGGGGTATACTGAGTTTATGATGTCTGTATTGGTAAAGGAGTTTTTCCTAACCTTAAAGAACTAATAACTTACCTTGCAGGGTATAGTTCAGTGGTAGAATGGGTGCTTAGCATGCGTGAGGTCCTGGGTTCAATCCCAAGTACCTCCATAAATAAATAAATAAATAAATAAATAAATAAATAAATAAATAAATAAATAAATAAATAAATAAACCTAATTACCTCTCCCCCTAAATTTTTTTTTAAATAAATAAAAATAAACTACCTTGAGGGAATACTAATATTTAAGAAGGTGGTAAATGCAGAAAAATAGAACACAAAGGATACTGAGAAGAAGGAATAACTAAATGCAGTAGGGAGATCACCAGTGGAATGATATCTCAGAAGCCAAGAGAAGTTGAATCCTTAAGAATGAGTGACTATTTAACAATGGCAAAGACTAAGGAATGGTGAAATAAGATTAAAGCTTAAACACCACTTGGATTAGCTCAACCAAAGGTCATCTATAAACAGTTTGGAAAAGAGACTGAAATGGAAGTCATATGAGAGTAGGTGGATGAGTGAACAGGATGTGAGAAAGTGGGACCAGCAGTGTCGACAGCTCCTTTCTTAAAGGATGAGATACAAGCAAGAGGAATATTAAGCAAGGTTAAAGGAGGTGTTTGCTAGTTTATTTTTAGTATAGAAGATACTTGAGTACATTTGAGTCCATTGATAAACTGAGGGGAAGAAGGCAGTAGAAAGAGGATAAATGAAGCTCTACATAGAAGGCAGAGGCAGATCCTAAGGAGGCCAGAGTTGGAGAGATGGTCCTAAGACCATCAGCACTCCCCAGCCCTTCCCACCCTGCTTCATTTCTCTTCTCTCTGTGGCATTGGTTACCTTCTATAATACTATATAATTGATGTATTTGTTATATTTATCATTTGTCTTTTCCACCTCTCCACCCTCAGTCTCCTATGTGACCTCTTCATTTCCTGTTATTCCTGCTTATCTGTTAAATATAAGTGTCCTCCCAAGGCTTTTTAAAGTTCACACAGGCAGAGATCTTTTTTGTTTATTCATTCCTTTCAAGCACCTACAACATGGTGCACACAACAAATCTTATTGAATAAAAAGATGTTAGATTGTAGTATTTAAAAATTGTTAGGATTTGCTTGAAAGTTTTTATTCTTTTATCTGCATAGTAGGAATATTTAAGCTGCAGTTCATGAAGAAAGTAAGGTCAAGGGAGATTTCCTATATCCTGAAGGTTAGACATTCACTACATAGATCAGAGGTTATTTATGGAAGCCCATGAGCCCCACTGAAGTTCATGATTTGTCTATCCCACATAATAATTTATTTTTCTTTTTAATTCGCCAGCATCATTTAAACATTAGATTTAACGCAACAGTTCAGTCAAGTTCAGACATGTGTCTTGTCCTGGAAAGCAGGAGAATGTGACAATACTTGACTCACATCTCAGCATAACAACCACCACCTGCATCTGATTTGAGGTTGTCCCCTCACCACCACCACCACCACCACCACCACCACCACTACCACCCAGGACATAGGGTCACAAGATAAAGCATGTGATCTTCATTTGCCAAAGTCCTACTTGTTCATTGTGGTATCCTTAACCTTTAAGTCCACTGCCAATTGCCATTCATTATTGAACTTGAGTTATTGTTTTGTATAGTACAATCGCTTCATGTTGCCTGGCCTTTTTAGGCAAATATGTAGGCAATCCATGATATTGATAGTACTCAACTAACAAGTAATCTGTGTTCCAGTGGGGATTTCTTTTATCCTTAGAAATAAACTCCTCACCAGGGCTGCTTATGTCCTACGTGACCTGGCTGCATCCGTCCTCTGACTCCCTTCACAACTCTCCACTTGGCTTCAATGTGCTCCAATTTTCTGTCCTCAGTGGCACTCCTCATGTTTCTTAAATATGTCAAGCTTCTTCCAGCCTCTATGTCTCTATATTTTCAGTTTCCTTTACTATGATTTCTTTTCTTCAGATAATCAGCATGGCTGGCTCCTAATTTTGCCACCCATGCAAATGTTAGTTAAGAAGCAGAAACTTCCCTCAAAACCATACAAGTTGTTCTGAAATGTGAATGCATCTCAGCCCTCTCTTAAGATGTCCAACAAGCAACTTGCATGAAAGGTTTACTCAAGGCAAAGGGGACAATTTTCTAGGGGCAGGATTAATTTAAACTTCTAGTCAGAATCAAGTGACAAAGACGGTATGGAGAATAGACTGGAATTCCAAAGCTAGATCCCACTTTGAAAAATGTGCACACTATTAGGTTTACTAGATTTTTAAACCCTATTAACGCAAATGCAAGGGTGCCCATTCAATGGATCTAGCCAGTAGACATATCTTGAATACCATTTATTTCCTTGAAGAAAAATTATTCCTTGCATATTATATGCTGATTAAAAACTTTCTGGTATTGATTGGGGTTACAATTGGTGCCCTTCTTATGTAGGTTTTCCATTAGGGTCCTTTAAATGCTAACTCACTCCCTGGAGTGTGAGTTCTGACAGATATACTTGAAATATTAATAAGCCATCCCTAAGGGGTAGATAAAATTAACACATCTTCATTCCTGTACATGTGCACTCATACATATCACATACTCCATTCTGATGCGTTTTAAGGTACATCACAGGAAACATAATAATTAGGAATCAATCATTCATACATAGAGTAAATAATGAGATTCCTCTCCTCCATTCCCCTCCCCACACCTTACCAATCCTGAGTGCACTGATGTAAAAATAAAAAGTTGGTTTACTATGGGACTATGAGTGACTAGTTTACTCCCTTATTCTTTCCATGGAACTCATAGGATTTGAAGAAGCTGTTTCTGGCATCTCCCATTTTAACCTGAAATGTATTTGGTCACAGAAACACAGCCAGTCTTGAGTTGGCTTAAAATGAAACTGTTGGGTCTGCGTGTCTGGATCTTTATGGGTTAAATAGGCATCGCAGGCTTCCCCGAATAACTAACTATCATGAAACCCAAACCAAGTTCTTCCCAGTTTTCTCTTCCTGCTTCTTGGAATAGATTTACTGCACCCAGGTGTAAATAGCAATGTAGAATTTACTGACAATTTCAAGATAAACTGAGGAGATGGTTTAATAGCAAATATTCTGTTTGAGAGGTAAAGTCTCTTAAAATCCTCACAGGCCATCTCTCTCCTTTCCAGTCTCTTCCTCTCTCCCGTGGTCCAGCAGACGATCTCTCTTCCTCTTCCCTTCCCTCAGATGCTGCCCTGCTCCTGCTGATTCCTTCCCTTCTCTCCCCAAAGCACAAGCGTTTCTTCTCTTTCACGTGCATAATAACCCTACCATTTTTTCGGAATCCTCAATGCCAATTGACAGCACAGGCCCAGAAGCCCCAGCATCCACTATGAATGAGTTTATCAAAACAACAAATCTAGGTCTTTTCCTTTGGAGGATTTGTATGTCAGTCACCTTGAAAAATGAAACAAGATTTCCCAGGTTTTACATCTGTCCTTATAAAAAAACAGATTGAGTTCTAAACACCTTACAAGTATATTTTTGGAAGACAATCTCTTCTTAATTTGGAGACTTCCTGAATACTAGAAATAGAAAAAAATGCTCATTAATTTTGGATTTTCTTCAAATATGATGGTTATGGCTTCTCACGATGATAGTTGGTATGTAACAAAAAGGTACAAGCTGTTCTGTCTCAACACACACTCATCTACATTTATTTGTATACAGGGTATTCACCTAAGAACAAATATCTAAAAATAATTGGATGATCATATTAAGTGCCCTAAAATAACTTTGTAAAAAAGAAAACATGAAAAATTCGATTCTGGTAATGGACTTGAACAGATGTAATCTGTCTTGCTACATTGTTTTGGCGATTACATTTTCTGGAAAAGAAAAAAACAGGACTGAGGTCATTTTCAGTTTTGCAATAATATCGGTGAAGGAAGTAGTTCAGGAGGTGTTGAAATTCCTAGGACATTTCCATAATTTATGGGAAAAGTACTTCAGAATATTTGAAATCAGTACAGCCATAGAAAAATATCTGCCTTATTCTTAAATAGCACCAGCCCTACGAATGGGCAGAAAACAGAGGAATCTAAATATCTAAATATTACAGTGTAAGGAGCAGTACAAAGTCCTAATTTCCTACATCATCTCTATCTATAATTGTCTTTCTTGACACCTGGATTACAATTGCCATTACTTAAAACTTTCTTTGGACTGTGAGAAAAAAAGCCATATTGTTAAAATGATATTTCAAGGGAATGAGGAAAATCTTCAATTAGGAATACATTGTGACTAGAAGAGTGAGATCTTGGCCCAACGGAATAAGAAATTGGATGTCACGGTGGGAAAGGAATCACAGTTGACCCTTGAGCAACATGGGTTTGAACTGTTCAGTTCCACTTACACGTGGATTTTTAGCAATAAATATGTACGACCGTTGTTGAAACCAAGTTTGTGTGCTCGATGCACAGTGAAGCAAAACAAAGCAAACCTTCAGCGTTTGGAACAAAGAAAGGATTACCTATTGCAGGGCCAAGCAAGGAGAACAGGGATGGTTCATGCTCAAAAGACCCAAACTCCCCAATGGGCTTCAGGGAAGAAGCTTTTATAGGCAAGACTTGGGAAGAGGTGTGCAGGGTGTGTGACTTTCCTCTGATTGGCTTGTGGTGAGGTAAAAAGGCGGTATTCCAGGAATCTCAATCGTCAGCCTTCTGGTTCCAGCCAGTCTGGGGTCCACCTGTCTGCTTAGCCTGAAGTTACCATCCTTCACCTGGGTGGGGGCCTTAGTTCCTGCAGAACTCAGAGACTTGGATCAAATTGTTATGCGCATCCCCTGAGAAGGAACCAGGCCCAGGCCCCATGGATGCACTATTGTTTCTTTCTGCATTCCCTCACTCTCCTAATTAGTAACTATTTGAATCTGCCCTAGACCAGGCAGGGTCTAGGAGGCTGAAAGCCTTTATCTACGAGCAAGAAACAGGGACAAGGAAAGGCTTTTACACTCGGTTTCACTACTGTACTACACCATCTGTGATTGGTTGAATCCACAGATGCAGAACTGCAAATATAGAGGGCAGCCTATAAAGTTATATGTCATTTTTGACTGTGTGTGTGTAGTGGGGGTGTTGGCGTCTCTAATGTCTGTGTTGTTCAAAGGTCAACTGTAGATTCAAATTCAGGAATTTTGGGTTCTGGTGCCAGTTCTGATATTGACTTGCCAAGGCATCTTGGGCAACTCATTTAATTATTGGTAGACACAATTTCTCCAACTGTGAAATGGGAATGATAGCAGTAGCCCTTCCCACTTTAAAAGTGTTGTGTTAGTAATAGAATGATATTTTTGTTTTTTGCCTTGAAATTTTGAAAACTGCTATAATAATTCATTGTTACTACAAAGAGGATGATAGAATTATAATAAGGAAAATAATAGGGGCAGCAGAAGGGAGCCCCGCGGCAGGTTAGTCAGGGTTAATTATAAACACTGGTTATATAGAGTGAAGACATAAAGGAAGGAAAGAGGGTGAAACATCCAAAGTAATCCTCCAGTCCAAGGAGGGTTGGATGCCCCATGGGGAGTTCAGGGTCAACCATGCTTAACCTTCCCTTTTACCTTGAATTGGCTGTGATCATAATACAAGGATAAATTAGGTGAGTGGGAAAATACCGATGAACGACTACAACAAAATATACGGCATCAGGAACGATAGGTCCTGTCTACTTGTATTTTCAAAACCAAACTGAAATAATGATAAGGAGGAAGCTCAAGAACTAATTTATTGGGGGATTTTTAAAGTTTTTCTTTGCTATACTTTCCTAGAATCATCAGGAGATTGCTTTTAATGTGCTAGATAGCTTGTGTGTCAATATGTGGCATGTCTTCTCCACAATTTACTGAAGTAAATGTTTAATCTGCAAAACCTGACAAATTTTAAGTGTTATAAAACCTAAGTTGTGACAATTCTGGGGAAAACACTTCTTTTAGAATCACTCAAACTCTGTCATCTGGTTGTTTACAAAGCCATACAGTGAGAGCTGACCATAAATGCTCAGAGCTCGGTAGTAATAAAATTCAGGAACCAAAGCATGAAAACAGTTGTGATGATTCAGCCCCCTTGACCTGCAAGTCTGACATTCATCCTTCAAAAAGTGCCTTGCCCTTGGGGAGACAATTACTGCCTTTGTAAAAAACATTCTAAACATTCTGTATTACTTTAGTTCCAATCATTAGTCTCAGGTTTAGATTTAACTCGAAGGACATTCCTGAGACATAATGGAACATTTCCCATCTTTGGTTCTCAGCTCATCATAAGTTTCATTCAAAGACGGTGGCATGGCAAGGGGTGAGGAATACCCTAGTAGCCTTTTGTTTTCCCTTCCTGTCTTTCATCCCAAAATGTGATTCCTGGGAAGATAGGAAAAAAGCAGAATAGATATTCAGCACACTGAGTTTCATATGTCAAAACCCAAATCTAATTAGCTTAGGCAAAAGGGAAATATACTGAAAGAGTGCTTGGTTACTTCATATTATTAAGGGAAAACAAACTACTAGGAAAGGAAGGAAAGGAAGTGGCTGAGCCTCAGGGGAGAGACAGAATCAAAGGTCAGCATCACGTCCTTTATACTGCCTGTCAGCTTCATCCTCCCCACAGTTCCCTGCAGACCAGCTGTCTCCTTAAGTAGGAGACATAGCCATCAAGAACAAACAAGTGTAATATCTTACATCATCTAGAAATGAAAACCTCTCTTATAATGGCTTGGTTGCAGATAGCAAGGTCATGGGGAAAGGATTATGACTGGCCGACCACGGGTCAGGTACCTCTGGTCTTGATATAATGGTCAGAGGGCAGGGTAATATAAGAACTAGGCAGTGCAGATTGATGCCCTGTGTTTTGAGTGAGAAGAAGAGTGGATTCTGAAGGAAAGTGAGTGGGGAGAAGAATCATTCCTTATAAACAGAGGAGGGTAGAGAGTATTGCAGAAAAGAATAAATGATAGATAGCTCACTAAATAGAGAGCAAACCAGGAGTATCTGGGGGATTATGTTACTTGCTGTGAAATAAATCTTTCCTAGGAACTTAGAAAACTATACCTCTTATTTCTACCCACTTCTAATTATGTTCCAGTAGTACTGTTGAACTTCCAGAACATGCAAACTCCGATTGTAAAAAATGATTGTGTTCAGAAAAGTGACTTGTAAGTGATTTGGATCTGAGAATACATAGAATCAATGCTACTTGTGGTGTTTTTTTCCAAGTCAGTTTATAGGAACAGAATCCATGATATCGCCTTAATTATTATACTAACAGTCCATTTCAATCTCACCAAACATCCGTTAGAGCAGTTTTCTAAAGAGTCCAGTTTCCATATCCTGTGGAATATATTATACCTCTTAGTGGTTTTGCACGGACATCAGGCAACCAGGTTGTGGTTGGGTAAGAGATGGCAGGGAAGGGAACTCTGCTGGGACTCCCAGGCACTAGCAACATATTCATTCTCTGTGTTTGGTGTGACACAAGGCAGAGAATATGGAATAAAAGTCTAAAAACCTGTGTTCTGTGGTGAGTGACTGCTAATTGTTGTGGGACTTCAGAAAACCTTGGTTTTCACATCTTAATATGATGATGGTGATGGTGGAAATGGTGGTGGTATGTGTGTGCATGTACGTGTGTTGGAAGGCAATTGGATTCCTGTTTGAACTCAATATTTCCTTTTTAAGTTCTTTCAACCCTAAAAGTCATGCTTCTCTGATTGAGGAAAAGCACTTTCCCACAGCACTATAGCTTAAGGGAAAGCAGCTTTCTTGGCTAATTGTTTGTGAGGAGGACTAGAAGGGACCAGAGCAGGAACACAGGCTAGTCTCCTTCTGTGTCCATTGGTTTATACGGCTTCCTTACCAAAGGCTTCTGGAGGACAAGGTGGGGGGGTGGTGGCCATGCTCCTGTATTAACAGGTGCCCTGTATTAACAAATAAAGGAATACCCAAACAAGATTGCAAATATTATGGAATTGTCAAGATTTTCATTTGATACAACATTTACAATATGATATAATTGAACTATTCATAATTATAATATTTATAAAAAAGAATAATTCATGGTATGATCCAGGTAGGATGGTCCAGTAGTCAGATATATGTATGCAATTTTATGAGGTACTTCAAAAGAATATTGTCAATAAATATATCCATAAGTATGTCAATAAATATATCTATTATTTTGTATATGAACTCATTTGAAGAAAATATCAGAAGTCTAATTCATGGCCAGTTTTACTTAAAAGGCTCCAGCTAAATGACTTTTCTGGCACCTTCTGTAAGAGGCCCTGTTCCCTTCTATTAGCAAGTTGGAGACTGTTTCTAGTTAGTGCATCTGAAATAACAGTGCTGTTCATTCTCAATAATTTCATCTTATTCCCCAAAATATGATCATTACCCAATCTGTTATATATATATATATATATATATATATATATATATATATATATATATATATATTTTTCCCCCTCAGAGTAGTTTCTATTACTAGCAGGAAAAATGAAAGGGTAAATATCTAAGAATAGCTAAGAAAATATCTAAGAAAAGGTAACTAGAGTAGGTGCACAGTAAGTTTTGGAAACAAATTGAAATGATTCCAGATCGTTTGGGATGTGCCAAGCCATTAACATACTTCAAGGAATTGTTCCTCTGAAGCTGTAGGTTTAAATGAAATTCAACACGGGTTTTTGAAAATCATTACATTAATTTTTATGAATAATTTTAGAAAATTTCTAATAGAAAGGTGATTATAAATGTCTTTAAATTGAATGCATAGTATGTATACTGGAAGTATGATTGTTTTTCCTTTCAAGAGAAGAATCTGGAAACTCCAAAAGCAATGATTTTAGAGCAATTAATTTATAATGTCTGAGGAGGTCAGGGTGTTCTAATATTGGTATTAAAAAAATATTCCAGGTAAGTGATACTCATGTATTGAGAAACTAAGTAAATTAGGTAAGTAAACACATATTTTCCTAGTTATTACATTTGAATATTATAGGGTAGAAATATCATAAAATTATTATTTTAAGCAAAGAAATTAAATTTTTTCTTTCTCATGTAAACAACATAAAATTACTACTCACTATAGAATTTGAGTATATAACTGCTCCTTTGCATCAAGTATTCTTAATAAAATCAAAATTTTAAAAGAAATAATGAGAAATAAAAGAAAGGAGTTTGTTAAAGAAGTAGATAAAGTAAAAAAATAAAAGAAGTAGAAAAAAGAGAGAGATTGTGATTTTACACATGGGAGACAAGTAAAACAGACCAACTGTAGGGCAGCAAATCGAAGAAAGTAGGTCGGTGAGCCCCCGGGTAATGCGATGAATTGCTATTATTTAAAGGGATGGTCAGAGGGTAAACCTGCCTGTGAGCAAGAATACCTATGAAAACAATGGTAAATCTGAACAAAAAAGCAGGGTCAAAGCAGAACAGTTGCAAAGCTGAGTGTAAACTGCATGTCCTTGGGTCAGGCAGAGGATGGAACAGCCGAACAATCTCCTCATTCAGAAGCTTCTTGGAGGCCAGCAAGCTGTGCAATGAGAAGCAAACTGGGCTGAGGCCCTCCATGGAGGAAGGGGCAGGAAACAGCCTCAGGATATGGAGAGAGCTGAGCTGACTTTGAGACTGCATGTAACTATCAACTCATCAGGATTAGCACTTTCCAATAAAAAGAAAATTTTAAGTAACAGGAGAATCACTGAAGAGACCAAAATACTTAATCAAATCCATTTATACTACTTAGACCATGAAAGCCATGTACCCAATAGGATTAACTAACCGTGGTCATCAGAGCCACAATATATGCTGGGGAAAATACCATTTCGCCTTTCTGTCTTTAAGATTTACTGCACATTTTCTTGGACTAGGTGAAATTTCAGAATCATAATTGCTCACTGAGTCTAGATTGGTGATCTGTAATAGTATAGGAGACTGAGAAGAACAAGCTAACTCCAGGCCAAAAACAATCTACGTTTGCTATTTATCATAGGAAATGTGGCTTAAATTAATTGGACAGAAGTTCATCTGAAAAAAAAAATTGGCTAGGTTGAAAATTATTTATACTTTGAATAGGAAATGTTTTTAATGAAAGTGGCAGTCTGTTTTGTCCTCTCTTAATTTTCCTCTATGCTAAACAGTCCAGTTTCATATACAATTCTTCTGGAAAAAGATTTCATAAAACTGCTTTTATGAAGCATAAAACCCAATTACCTCCTTCAATGGAACTCTTGAAATGCAGAGCCCAGAATCCAGCAGCATAATCCAGAAAGGTCTGTCCAACAAATGACTAGAGAGAAGTTCCCTCTCTTAAACTGCTGACTCTGATGTTAGAGATGCCACCGACACTGCCAAGAGGTCTGTTCCTACAAACAGGCGACTCTACTGGGTCACGTTGAAATTGTGGTCACTTGAACTCCTGACTATAATCGATCTAGGGTGCCCTCATTCTCTATCTTTTAGAACCAAAATAATCTTTCTAAAACCAAAACTCCCTTTGACCTCTACCTTAATTGCTTAGTTCATCTTTCCACCTCTTTGGAATACTAGTTTTGTCAACTTTTCTTCCAAGTTTCACGTCATCTACAAATGTAGTAAATCTGCCGTTTTCCTCTCCGAATTAATTGATAAACATATTGACCGGAAGGTTGCCAAATATAAGCCTCCCTCCATGGATTCGTTATTCATAATTCTTCACTCAGTCACTTCACAACTTCATGCACCTCACATTTAACCTTCTGATCTACAGAGTGGAGAAGAGTATAAGTATTATGTTCTGTATTGGGGCAACATGTTTTTTTTTCTTTCACTCAGTCTATTTTCTTTTCCTCAAATTCTATTTTCTTCATTCCTTCATGTATCCATATTGCATATCCTAGTCTTATATATGGTTCCTTTTCCTGTGTGTTCATTTTGCTGTGGGGAAAAGAACCTTCGTTGCATTTTTTGGGGTCCCTCTGCCTCCTGCTCACATGCTGTGCTGGCTATGTCTTTCCTGCTCTAGGAGGCCCTTTGGGAATCAGCCCCCAGGCAGGTGAAGTGTTTTCCTACGTGCTCATTAGCACTCGGCAGAAGAGGAGGCTCAGAGAATTTTATCAACACTCCCAGACCAAGTTGCTTTCCTCCACCTCCAGAATTAATCAGATATGGAATGAGGGTCAAAGCAAATTTAAATACAAATCATATGTGTATTGGGGGATAGGAGGAGGCAGATGGGGGAAAGTTATTAGACAGTCATCACAGACTTCACCCTTCATTTTCAGCCATGATTGCATCTATAACCAAATGAACACTACTGATAGAAGAAAAAAAAATTCAAAACACAAATTAACCTACCATGCATTATCCAGTGGAAAGATGACATTGGTGTAAGCTGCTTTGGGAATCAAAGAATCTGTGGTTCTGCAGAGAGGATCTGCAGAATACTCTGTGACTATATGCCATCAACTCCTGCCTCATCAAAATCTTTCACCTGGAGGGAAGGTGTAGCTCAGTGGTAGAATGCGTGCCTAGCATGCACAACATCCTGGGTTCAATCCCCAGTACTTCCATCAAAATAAATAAATAAATAACCCAGTTACCTCCCCCACAAAAAGAAATTAAAAAAAAAAAAACTTTCACCTGGAAATAGTTAATGTCACACTCAAATAAGGCTGAGAAAGGCACATTCCAAGGTTTGCCCAAGTGAGTGATTTTAATTTAAAGAAGACTTTCTTGTGTATTTGTGCCCATTATTATTATAAAATAAATTAAATAAGTGGACCTATAATCAAGTATGGGAAATGGCTGATTAATGGTTTAGTACGTTGGACATTTTGGTTACCATTTTCAAAAAAATGACCCCCTCATATAGACAAATCATTGTTGGCATTAAGTTAACCCTAATTTAAAGAAAATTGTTTGAACACAACTTCATAACTCTGTAGTTACCTTGAGGATAAAAGGGATGAGCCCTGGAGAGAGTAGAACCCTTGCAAACGCAGGGTGGTGCAGACAGTTTCAGCTCAGGAAGGAGCAGCAGGCGGCTGAATGATCACTGTGCTTTAATGTTTTAGAGGGAATGCCAAGATGGTTTGAACCAGGTTCATAAGTACTGTAAGCCTACGATGAATCATAGAGATTGATCTAGGTTAGCGTCCAAAAAACTAAAGGTAAAAATATGTTGGGGGTCTCCTGACAATGGAACTTTATGCTTCATTCACTCATTTAGTCAGTCTTGTCAGTCAGGTCAGTGTATATTGAGGGGCTATGATGTTTCAGAACTTCTCTTAGAATTTCACTATCCTTTTAACCTTGAACAAGTCAGTTATCTTCTTGGAGTCTAAATTTCACCATCCAGGTATTTATCTCATGGAGTTATTGTGAGGTTTAGTGACTCAGGTATGTAAGACTCTAGCAGAGTGACTGAATGATCATTGAACTCCCTTTCCTCCTCCTTAGCATTTAGACCTCTTTCCCCCCATATAATCTATAACAATGTGAAGTAAGTTCCATTTGTTAATAACAAAGGTCTCTCTGCGGACTTGGGTCAATAGGAATTGTGAGTGCTGTGTTTGCAGGTGAAATTAAAGTATTTAAATATTATTAAAACGGATCAAATATTTTTGCAAGATAATCCACCAAGCCCAGGGTTGTCATCTTTTGCCAAGTAGTACTCTGAGGCTTGTTGACTGCAGTACATGCAAATCTACTCTTTTTGTTTTATGGTGCTTTTTTTTTTTTTAAGTTTCTTTGTTTCACAGTAAACATGAGCAGTGACTTGCTTTCATTTATCAATTCCAACTGCAATGATTTTTGGTAATACTTAGAAAAACCTCTTAGCCAATTTTCTAAAGTGGCTTTTCCATGTTAAAAATTATTCTATGCACAGTGTCATCTGGTATGATGAATAGACCCAAGTGAAATGAAAGATAATTGTGTAGATTGAGTATGGTTGTAGTAGTTGCTTTCTGATTTACACTGCAAATTTGAGTTTATTTTGGAAAAAAACTGAATATACATTGTTGTGGAACTGCCAAAGACATATACCAGAGTGTCACCTCATTAATTCCATGAACCATTTATGCAGTCAATATAAGCACCTATTTCTTGTCACGCTCCGCTCTGTGCCTGGGACCCCAAAGTCAAACTACATAATCCTGACATCAGCAAGTTTGTCGTAGTGAGAAAGATATGTAAACAAATACAGTTCTATAAAGTAATTGTTACAGGAGAAAAGAATCCAAGAGCAGTGGAGAAATATGAGAAATACCTAGCTAAGTCTATTTGGGGGTGAGGGAAGCCTTCACAGAGGAGGCAAGCTGAGATCAGAAGGATGAGTGGGTGGTTATCAGGGCAGTGAGGAGGGAGAAGCTCTTTGGCTGGGAGAATAGACTGAGCAAAGCATGGAGTGAGGGAGCCTGGAGTGAGCTGTAATGTGGAGGAGTAGGCTAGTATTGTTAAAGCAGAAATTACTAGGAAAGGGGCAAGCAGGGAAAGCAGGGAAGGCTGGTGGTAATGAGGCCAGATAGGTAGGGAGAGGCCAGATCATATAGCAGGTAAAGATGTGCCAATTGCTTTTCTCTGTGTAGGTTGCAGGGGGGAGTTATTGAAGAATTTTTAATCCAGAAGTTTCATAATCATATTGGTATGTTTTTATTCCTACAGAAGACTAACAATATCCTGATTCTTTTGTTGTTTGCAAGTTACAGAAATGGCACACACCCATCTCTTTGTTCCTAAGGCTTTTTAATGGTTCTCGTCGTAATAGAGTTCAGGGATGCCAAAAGAAATATTTGAACTAAATGATATATCAGAATTACAATAAGAGCCTGTGAGCAGATTTTTAGTTAACAGGTTTTTAATAGGCTGTGATGTAATTCTTAATGGAGAAGATTTAATTACTATAAATGATAGGCTGTCTTTAATGGAAACTTGGCTGGGTGTGATTTTCTTCCTCAGTGAATTAAAAGGTCAATATAGGATTAGATTGTTGAGATTCTTGGAGAAAACACAAATATACTAACGAAAACTTTCCACTTATTTTCGTTCTCTTGCAGCAAAGCTGTAAACCTGCCAGAAGTAAATTGAGCATAATTTTTATAATTTCAGGGGTTAAGCATATGAAAGGCCAGAACGAATCAGCATTCCCTGAAGAAGAAGAAGGCGTAAACGAAAGAGAAGAGCAGGGGGACCATTAATTAATTATGGGCCTGCAGCAAGAAGGCTTCTTGGGAGTAACTGAACTGTTCACTTTTCTGAATCTCCCGTGGAACACCACTGCTTGACGCCCAGAAGCACTCTGCATCCCTGCTCTCCATCTCCACACTCATACCGTAGTAACACACCTCCTGAAGGAACTTTAGAACGGAATACAGATTGTTCCATATTACTTTCAGTTAAAGAATAAGTACTTATTTTACAGTGATTCTTCTTTTTAATGACATAGAAATCTGCAAACATGTGACTGTTGTAACTTGAACACTGCCCCGCTTAATCCCTGATGCCCTACTGATATGATTTGCCTTGTAAGGTCAAATGTAAATAGCATCACTTTAAAAGTAAAAAAATAAATACTAAATACATTTAGACATGAGTGTTTGTCTGAGTTTAACTTACAGAGGAATGTTTAATGGAACTTAGTTAAGACCTGCCCTTATCATATTTCTGAATACAGAATAGTACATGGTATTTATTTCAAAATGACAAAGAAATGCCAGATTTGTTGATTCAAAAGATCAAAATATTAAACATCTTTTTCCCTCCAACAACACATTAATGGTTAAAGGATCAGAGAATTCTCTTTATTTTCTAAGCTGTAGAGATATTTCCTATAATTTCCACTAATTATTAAGAAAGAAAAATGATAAGTCTAAAATAAAATATGTCAAATCTCTCCTGTCACTTTTTTGGGCTATTACTTGAAATATGAAGTGGTTCCTGTTGCATTTTAATGGATCATTAGCATTTTGTAAATCTCCTGTTTCCATAAAATAAGAAATTCCACTAATTCATGCATTCATTAATTCAACAACTATTTTTTTACGAGTTCATCTCTAGGAAGGCACTTTGCTGGGGGTTATGAAAATAAAGGAGGGCTAATTTCTCCCCTATAGAACTAGCAGAGAAGATAAGTATTAGTATAAAGCAGGATTTTAAAGACAATATGTATTTATTGAATATGGCTTTTGATAATTCAAAGTTCTGGCCTCCTGAACAATGTTATTTATTGCATTGCAATGTAAAGTACAGACACCACATAATTTAGTGGGGGTGGAGGAATGTCCAATTTAGTTCTCACATTGATGAAATTGGTGAAGTTCAAATGTTTCAGGGATAAAAAAAAATGAAAAGCTTTCTCAAAAGTTGGTGAAGAGGTAAATTAAGACAGGAAGAAAAAAATCAAATGTGATATCCACTGTGACGTATTAATATCAATATTCAAAGAAGTAACACTACTATTTTTAATTTTGAATGTGAGTCTTATAGAGGTTAAAAGAAATGAGTGAATCTATAAGCCAGTACAATAGAGGTAACAATCATTTTCCTTGGTATATTTCTATCCCCAAATAAATGCAAAAACTCCTTGATAAGCAGTATCACAGGTATGAATGAGTACTTGTTCCTAGTTTCTTTTTTCTTTCCTTTCTTCCTTCTTTGCTTCTTTCCTTCCTCCCTTCCTTCCTTTTCACTTCTCCCTCCCTCCCCTGGCTTCTTTTGTTTTGTCCTATTTTTGTTAAGCCAGTTTCCCCAAAATTTCTGGGGTTTTTAGACCACCTATTGTGACTGATTTTCTAAGTTTCTCCCTACTTAAAATCTGATTAAGGCACAAATTTGTTTTAAGTGATTTTGAATTATTTGTGTGTATAAAACATGCCAATACCCCTTCAGATTATCTGAGATACCCTGGGGTGCTAAAAAATAAAATTACCCTTCCCTTCCTATAAAAAGACAATGTTTTTTCCGAAAGGATTCAGGCAAACAAAAGAAACCAAAGCTTTTGCTGATTTTGTAACATCATGGGGAAACAAATAGCGTGGCTTCTGGATTCGTCTGTTCTGCTGTCTATGCTTAAAAATGAAGAGATAAAAATTAAAAGCCTAAGTTTTCCTTAGGAAAAATGTTGGCTTTCTCAGAAATTTGAAGGAAACCAGCTGGGATAATGGCTCTTCAGTTTCCTTTTCACATAATTACAGTTTACAACAAATTTTTTTTTTTTTTCCATGAAGATAACTTGGCTTCAGTTTGGAGGAATGGGCAAAGAAAGTTTCTGGCCAAAACCAAACAAAGAGTAACAAAACAAAAACTTTATCTTTCCCAAACAGCATTCGTAATGTTACATAATGCTTAGTATATGGACTTTGGGTCACTCTGACTTGGGTTCAGATTCAACTTCTACTAAATTTTAGACTCTACTTCTCCATTTGTAAAATAGGTACAATTATACCTACCCCTGTTGGGTTACTGTGAAAATTAAATAAGACCTGTACAATGCTTAGCTCAGTTTAACAAGCACTTAATAATTGGTGCCTATTATTATTAGAGTTATAAAGGACCTGAGACTACCTATCCAAGCCTTATCTCGTACACGATCAAGCGTTGATCACTTCACTTATTCTTGAGTAACTGCAGCTGAACCCCAGGCCCAGCCAAGGAGCTCTATTTATTCTTTTGTGTGTTAAATGCTCCGATTCTCCTACACTTTACCTCCTTTCCTGGATCACAGCTGCTCTGATACTGAAGAACCCGCTGCGGTCATCTCCTAAGTGGTCTCATCTCTGTGATAAAACATCACCAGTTTCTCCCGATCTTTTCTCATCATCCTGGCCACTTGCTCTTGGATCCTCTTCGATTGTATACGCTGACTCAGAGAAATACGATGTCAGGTGGATAAGCTGAGGATTTTTTTTTATCCCCCTAAACATGAGAAACTGAAGCAGAGAGTGTAGAAGGGCAGAGCAGGAGTCTAGACCAGAGTTCTCCCTACTAGACAATAATTTTGTAACCCCTTTTTCTTCCCAGAGTTGACCAGGGTAAGAGCCTTTATAAAAAACAAAATTCTCAGAGTATTTTCTGTTCTTAAAAAGTTTTCACCATTCATTTTCAGTTTTAAGTCAATTATACCAATGTTTTCTACATTGTGGAAACATTTTAGGTTGGCTAGGGACAAATTATTTTTATCTTTATATTTTAAATACTATTATATATTAGAAAAAGTACATAAACAGCAACCTCAAAGCTGTGATTTTATAGCTATTGTTGTTTAGGATGAGACTAGCTTAAAGTGTGAGTACATTTTAAACCAATTTAAAGAAAAATGTTAAATAACCATAGTAGAAGTTGTACCTCAAAATCACAAAATCGAGTGAAGTTTTGGAAACACTGGTTTGGGGTATTGTCATAGCACATAACTTATAAGTATTGCAGAGTCTGTTTAATTGCAATATGGATTTATGAATTCATAAATAAACCACTTTCATTGCATTGATTTAAAAATTCTGTTCCTTTACCCGCATCTAAAAGCAAACAGTGTAAAGTGAAAACTGATAATGGAAAAAGCATGTCTAACTACATAAAAGTGCTTATGCTGACATGTAATTTTGAGTATTTGATTTCTCTGAAGGAAGATGAGGGAAGAAATGCCCTTAGTTTTCAGTCTTTGATTCCAAAAACCAGTCTTCAAAGCTCCAGAGGTATATTAATTATTAAAAATTTCTGTTACTGAAATGTGAAATCTGTTAAAAAATTAAATTATTAGATTGTATAACATGTTAACATTCTAAAAAACTAAATTTCAGAGGAAGAAGACCTTTCAGAAACTGGTGGAGGGCATCTTTGGTTTTGAATGACATTGTAAGTAATTAAGGTGATAAACTTTGCAAATATCCCATATAATTCAGGTATAAGTTTCTACTTTTCAATGTTGTGTGGATTAAATGAAATAACCTACATGAATGCATAGGTGCCTGATTGCATTTTGTAAACTGGCTACCATTCAACCAGAAAATTTCCCTTGACATTTATAGTGTAAGGCCCTTCATTCCGTGGACACAGAGCTGGTGCAGCTATTTCCCTCACTGCATTGCATACGCAGTTTATGCAGACAGTGGGGACTTGGTCTGTAGGCAGTAGATGAACATGAGAGTGGATTAGAGAGAGAAGTAGGTAAAGGAGGGAACTCAAAGAAGCCTGGAACTTGAAGTGAAAACGAGAAAGTAGATTAAAATGGTACTGGATCTATCTTCATTTTTCCCTCACTCTGCAAATATGATAGCATTTTTTCCCCTTTTCTCTGACTTTTTGTAACAATGAGGCTAATTTGAGGGAATGACCACAGTGAACTCCAGGAGTATATGACACCACCATGTTAGAATCCTAAAAATGATACTAGAGTATGTTCAGCAAATGATTCTTCATTATTATTTAGAACAAGCATTTGACAGCAAATAATACAAAATCCAGCAGACAATGGCACAGACGTTTGTTTAGATCATGCAGTAAAACGTCCAGGACTGGAACTGTGGCTCCAGATACCAAAGGGCATCCAGGTACTTCTTGTTTTCCTTAACATGCTCAGAGCTGTAACTTCATGGTCCCAGGAGAGATGCTGCTCAAAGCATCTGCTCTGTTCCAAGCAGGAAGAACAGTAGGAAGAGAAAGGGAAAAGCTCTAGGTACCTGGTCACTTTCCAACTAAATCTAGGTTCTCTTTGCAAGGTATGAAGTGAACATGGGTATCAGCTGAGCAGCCAGCAGTGTCTTCTCCCCAGATGAACACAATTCAGGGACCTTCTTCCCTGGGGCATCTAAAGGAAGCACAAGCTACTTCTATGTGTCAAGGAGTTGAAAACATTAATGCTTACTGGATATTTTTGCTACTTAAAATGCATAAATTAGGTTAATGTTTATAATAGACCTGTAGCTAGATAGTACAAGTCAGATATCCTTAATTATTCTATGCTGTTTTTCATAGGATAATTTGGTGTAGTTTATGAAAGTATACACTGGAAACAAAAAACTAATATTCTAGTTTATTATTCAGTAAATATGTATGAATGCCTATGATATGCTAGACATTAAGTGCCAAAGACACAGGTGTGAACAAGATAGTTAAGGTCCTTAAATCCATGGATGCTAGTATTTGTAGGCTGCCAATATATATGTAAATTAATAAATGATTTAGATCATTTCAGATAGTGATAAATTCCTGGAAGGAAATAGAATGAGGTGATGGAGCAGAGGGTGGCTTTTCTTATTTATTGTAGCTCTGTGACACTGGGAAAGTTTTTTAATCATTCAGGGACCCAGTTTTCTAATCGGTAACATGTGGAGATGGATTGTTGGGGGTGGGGGCATGACCTGACGATTCTGTGAAGCTTCTTCCAACTCTAAGATCTTTGTTTCTCCCTCTGACTCTCTTTCAGGGACTGCAGGCGAGCAGCAAAGGAGAGAAGACAAGATGAGAATAGACAAAAAACAGCAGTATTAAGGGAAGGTGGAATCAGAGGAGAAAAAGGGTATCTTTGCATGTTTAACAACAGAACAAACTTGTTTGAGTTAGAAATACACATACATGCATATATAGTAAGTTTGCATGTTACAACGTTAGATTTGTAACCAATTATACTTTCTTTTACAACTTCTTCTTAGAAAATGATTTAAAAAATAGTGATCAGAGTGTTTTTTTGTTTTTGCTTTTAACGATTTGAAAGTTCCTTCAGGAAAAATTTCCTCCTACAAATTACTAATTGGATAATTTACTCTAGCCGAGCACACAAGCTTTGTTGCTAGTAAGTGATGATTACCAGATTTTTTCCCTTTACAGAGATTTACGTGACATGGTATTAAATTCTCTGGAATGTTTCCACTGTGTTCTGAAGTAGTTATGTTCTTTTTCTCCTCCAGGTGCAAAATGGGTTGATAACAAACAGAGGCTGACTTGTCAGTGCTGTGTTCCCACTTGAGCTTGGAAAAACACCAACACAAAACAAACACCACCACCACCATCACCTCCAACTCCATCATCATGTGTTATTTTCTTTCTCCAGGATTACTTTCTGAAGCACTTTAGTATTTTATACATAAATACTGATATGTTTTTCAGAAACTGTTCCTTCATTTATTTTTTTTCTCATCATTGATGCCACACTATTTGCCAAGTTCTTCCTTTTTGTTTTAATTTATTTCTCTCTATAACCAAAAGTGAGATCTTGAATTTGAGTACATTTTAAGTGATTCATTTTTACTTTTTCTAATTCTGGAATCCAAGCTTTCTCTTACAATAAGGAGGCTTTTAAACATATTTTCTTTCTTGCTTTTCAAATTCCATTGTATTTATTTATTCCTTTCTTTTAAAATTCCACTTGTCTTGACTCAATTTAGTTCCACAAATACATATATATTCTACTAATGCCAACTACTGATCTAAACATGAGTTATAAAAATGAAAAGGCTGCATTGTTGCCATCTTGCTAGTAAATATGTACTCAGTTTTCACAAGTAATAAAGTGGCCTCACCTGTGTTTCTCAGTTAACAATCACATTAACTATGTACGACAGGTAAGATTTGTTTTGTAGATCAGGAAACTAAGAGTCCAAAGAATGTAAGTAGCCCTAAATGAACCAATAATCCAACAAACCCTCTACAAGCTTATGATCAGATTGAGAAGTTCTAATAGTTTTTAGGGTAGAAAAGCCCATTCTCCTTAGGAACTATATGGTTTTACATTTTAGTGCTTTATAGATTGACTTAGAATTAAGCTTTCCACATTTTATATGTAAAGCATACAGGGATAATTTTGCTAATGAGGCTGGGGTGGAAAGAAGAATCTGAGTTTGACTTTCTTTGGCATCGACTGTAAACTAAACTGACCTATGACCAATAAAAAAGCAAAGTTGAAACTTTTTGAAGAATTTGGCTCATTTAAAAATCTCTTCTATGTTTAAATCTGTACTTTAAAAATAACCTTTAATATTTACAAAAAAAGAAAAAGAATTGCCAAGTTTGTGATAATCTTAAGAACAATCTTTTCTTAAAGAACAAGAGACATCAGTCTTTTTAAGGTGTTTCTTTTTCTTGATTTCTAATAAGTTGTAAAATAGAAATAACTTCACAAATTGCTATTTTTAACTATTATCTTTGCCTTTCTCTGTGCCCCCATACCCCCAGATTTGAGGAATGATAATTTTCACTTACCATCTCCCAGATTTTGTATTGCCGAAAAAGTAAAAATAATGTAAACGAGCATAATTATCTCAGACCTAAATGCACAATTGTAGAATATACTATAGATATTATGGTATTAAAAAAACAACATACTGCTTAGGGAGGAACCAGAGAGAATGAATATTCTAACTGTGGCTCTCCTTAAGCTAACTGAGGAATTAGTTTTATTGGAATTAAAAAATCCATTTTCCCCTAAAGTAGTGACAGGATTCAGGACGCGCTACTCCAAAATAAGGCACCTTGACATACTGAATATTTTAAGCTGGAGGAGTCTGAGAAAACAGCAGTAGCGGGATGCTCACTCTGACAATCCCTCTCCCCTTCTCTCCTGAAACAGCTAAAAAAACCCTCACGTGAAAGATGTCCTCCCTAAACCTGGAGGAACGGAGCATCCTTATCTCTGAAGACAAAGAGACTCAAGAATCCAAACAAACAGGCCTTGCTAGGTTCCCCCCAGTTTACTGTACTTACCCCACACTCCTTGACCGGCATGCTCCTCCACCACTGCCGGGTCATCAGTCCTAGCACGAAAAACTCAGATCTGTTTCTTCAGATCTTCATTTCTTTATAAAGACTCCTATATCATGTAAAACTTAAAATAAAGTTCCTATTAATCTGTCTTTGTCAGTTGAATTTTTAGACCCAGCCAGGAGCCCTAAAAGGGTTGAGGTGAGGAAAACTTTTTCCTCCTCCACAGCAGCGAAGGTGTAACATGGCTTAATATGAATCAAAGCAATGGAACATTAAGAACTTTAAAAATATTACTCGCAGATAGTTGAACATCTCTTTAATTATTACAGGAGAATATCTTCTCTTTCTTCTCTATGTTTTAGAGACTAGCATTTGTCAAGACATTGCAGCTAAATGAGTGGGTTTCCCATTACATTTCCCCCGCAGCGTAAATTCTGGGTCTGTGATTCCCTAATCATACTAATTATATTACTAGATGTTGCTCTCATCTTTCTTTTTTTGCCCTAATGGGACATAGATTTCCTATGTAGAAATTGTCACTTATCTGTTATATTTGTCCAGGGTTTTAAACATTATATGGATCCTTTACTTGCTTTGGAAAACACACAGTAATCTAAAGATTAAAACTTGACATGAAGACCAGTGATGAGTAAGACAGGAATTACATTGCTGATTACACTATTACTAACTATACTCTACTAGTATAATTATCCTGGAGCTCTGTAAATGCTAAGCTTGAGCTATCCATTGTAAAAATGTCAGTAAAAATAAAGCTTTCATATGAAGTAGTTAATTGGAACTGGTTGATATCTAAATGAAATTTTTAAAAATCATAATTTTTATAACAAGAGCAGAAAAGTATCAAAAATTAGACATTGTCATCATAAACTACCAAAAGCTGTATTGGTATAAAATAATTTACTGCAATATTTGAGGAAAAATATAATTGCCAAAATCAATACATCTGTATTTAAATCATAAATAAATTTGTATGCTTTTTTCCTATTAATCTATTAATTCCCCAAAATCTTTTTTTATTACACAATGTAGAGTTGAATTTTTTTTTATTGAGGAATATGTGTGTGTGCAGAATCCACACGTGTGTTTTACACATTATAGATAAACATATGTATGGATATAAAATATCTGTGTGTATAAATGTGTATATTTGCACATATTTATAATGTAACCACACTGAAATAGAAAAGAAAGCTTTTTTTAGAGAAGCTTTTTTTTTTAAAAACCCATTTACTATTAAATTAAGCACAGAAGCTTAAAACTTCATTAAATAAATACTTCCCTAAGTGATCATTTCCTTATTTTCTTCTATTAAGGAAAAGCTGGGGGAGGGGATAGAGGGAGACATCCAGAACAAACTAGACAAAAGGAGGAAAGCGAGGCTCTCCCAATAGAAAGGTGAAGGGCTGTGGCGCAGTGGGAAGTGGAAAGAGAAAGGCAGCCAAATGGAGCCAGCCCGAGGGAGAGGCAAAGCCAGCTTCTCTCTCCCTGCCCCTGGCCACACAACTTGCTCTCAGGAAGTTCCCGCCCAGGATGCCAAGTCATCTCCATCTGAATGTGTCTTTTGCACCGGGGCTACTTCTAGCAGCCCTTTTCTCTCTGGTGGGTTTGAAGATTATGGTTTCAGTGTTGACCCACTTGGCTTCCAGATTGCCTCTGACTCACCACATTTAGTGGATGCATCTGTTCTCACACAGACAAGTTCCACATTAGCAAAGTTCCTCTCCTTTTTCTGTTTCCTCCAAAGAAAGCCTTTTCTATTTTGCTAATGAAGACTCTGTGAAATCTGTGGAGTTTGCTGGGGCATGTGCCTGTAGTTTTTTTTTCTTTTGAAAAACTGCTGTTGTTGCTTCTAAGTGCACCTGGATGTCTAATAATATGTTTTATTTATGAAGCCACCCAAGGAGTCTAAAGGTTATTGTTATTTTATCTTTATGCTTATATATTTTTTAATATTTGCATTAAAATATTTCCATAAAAATAGAATGTCACCATGATATATATCAACACATATATCAATCTAGCTGTCTCTCTCTCTATATATACACAAATATATCTCAATCTGTATTTCAATATATCTATATGTAATTTTGCCTTTTAAAGCAAGGACATAAATACTGACATCTCTACTATAGAATGGCCAGCCTATTTTTCACGTGGAACAACCTCCCCATCATGTGGACTTTGAGGATATTGCTACTGAAGTCAAAATCATGCAATTACAAGCATGAATTAGTTTTTTTTAAAAAAGTGGAGCTCCTAGTAGATTCTTATTTTTATAGTTCATACTATTTCAGTTTTTTCTGTGTGTCAGTCAGTATTCTCAGCATCTTACATGGGCCATTTCATTTAATAATTCCAACAATCCTATAAAATAGGTAGTCTTACTATCTCCATTTCAGAGATGAGAAAATTGAGGCTTGTCTAAGATCACAGAAACTGTACCTGACAAAGTCTGAAGTTGAACTAAGGGCCAAATTCAGTCCTTGGGTAAGATATTTCTTGCCTCAGGTCTTCTACATAGAATTCAACAAGAAATAATATATGGATAAAAATAAAATAATAATGTTAACTTATGCTAATTGAGAACCAACAATGTGTTAAGTACTATCTAAATCCTTCAAATATTCTTCGTTATTATTTTACTATTCTATCAAAGACTTTGTGGTGAGAAGATACAAAATGTTAACAGCTACCAACTACCAAAGACGTATCATTATGCATTGAGGTCACTGTTGCCAGCTTATACCATCCCCCGTATGAATCATCAAGGCCATGGAAAACCACCTAGGAAGTGTGAGCTTTTCTCCTTAGCCCCATTGGTAAGATTAGCTACTATTAATATATCTCTGCACCAGCAGACCCATCTCCCCAAGGGTAGACAAGAGACAGACGGGGAGACAATGTTTTTCTCGTATAATTCAGATTTGCTTTTAGTATGCTATTAAGAATTAATTAAGAATTAATGCACTCCCCATTTGTCTGCTTTGAGAAAAAACACAGATGGTTTTTTGGAGTCATGGAGATCTAAGGTGCCCAAAAAGTGAGTCTCATTTTGATTGAATTAGAGATGTTATCTGAAAGGATTAATTCAAACAAACAAGGACAAAGAACAAACTTTTCCTTCCTGCCTTCATTCATTTATTCATACCTGCAATGTTTAAGTCTCAGAGCTTCTCTACCTTAAAATCTGGCAGCAAATATATGATGTGGAGAGCCCCAAGTTTCCCTCAGAGAGGGATATGAGATGCGTTCATCCAGAAAAGGGGGTCTGAAAGTTCTGACCAGAGTAATGGGATGAGGCTTTCTGGGAGAGCTGGCACTCATGCAGAGCCTTGGAGGAAGGAGGGACAGTGACAGGTAAAGAGGGCAAATGAAGCAACAAAATCCACGCAGAGGAGGCATCATGTGCAGAGGGACAGCAGAAATCCAAGAATAGCAATGGCACAGTGAAGGCAATGGCTAGAAAGATAAACTACGGTTAGACTGTGAAGGGCTTTGAATATTAAGCTACCGGGTTTAAGCTTGAGTCGTAGGTCAATGGTTCTCAAAACGAGATCCCCAGTCCAATAGCATCAGCATCTCCTCAAACTCTACCCCAGACTTTTCCAATCAGAATCTCTGGGGGGTGGGGCTTAGCAATCTGCAGTTTAACAGACCCTCCGGGTGATGCTGATGCATGCAGGCTTCAGGCTGAGAACTGGCGCTGTAGCCAGCCCTGCTAAACCGCTAAGTGTGCTGTGACCAGGTGACAGGTATACCATGTCCCCGGTCCTCAGGGTGGCTGGGCAGGCCCTGGGGAAGCTGGAGCTCCCAGGGACGACTGTCATTGGCACAAGCAGCCTCACTTTTTTATGCTATACAGAGTAGGTGTGGACCTGCAGGCCAAAGCTGCCCTGTGGCCTGTTTTGGTGTGCCGCTTCCATACCCCAAGCTCAGAATGGCTCTTACATTTTTAAAGGGTTGTAAAGAAAGAAAAGGAAGAGAAGAAAGAAGAAAACGAAGAGGAAGGAGGAGGAGAAGAGCGAGGAGGAGGGACAGTGTGATGGAACCGTGGCCTGCAAAGCCTAAAACAGCTGCTTCCTGATTCTCTACAGAGAAAGTTTACTGACCCCTGATATAGACAAGGAGAAACTGTCTTTGAGAAGAAGGGTGATAGGTCCAAAGAAAGAATGAAGGAGATTTAATCACAGTGTGCAAAAAAGAAAAAGTGAAAAGAGCTGGAGGCAGAGGCCAAATGTGGAACACACGTGAGATGGAAAAATCTAAAACATGCAATCAATACTCTTTGAATAGAAAGAAGAAATGTGACTTTAATACTTATAGGAACAATAAGACTTAACTTTCAATTGATCCAAGCACTATGTCACAGCGAAGTTCTCAACAACTGAAGAAATCATAGACTGTGTCCAGTTCAACAGCCTCTTGGGTTTAGTTTGGTTTAGTTTTGAGAGAGTAGAACAGTGTTGAGAGCATGAACTCCAGAGGCTCTTGTCTGGTGTGGGGAAAAACAGCCTCGTGTTTAAGTGCTTAGTGGTTGCACAGAATTATCTCCATAATATTTAATTATTGTCTAGACCAGTGATATGTATAGAAATCACCCAGTTATCTTCTTAAAATGCCACTTCTAGTTTAAAAGGTCTGGATGGGGCCCCAGAGCCTTCATTTCTAAGAAGTTCCCAAGTAGGGACCACACTTTCAGTAGCAAAGATCTGGACTGAACACCAGTAGTTATTTGAAAAGCAAAAATTTAAGGTCATACATTAAGCATGGGAAATAATTCCTCCATCCACGGAAATCAAAGGCACCTTTTCTGCTGTAATGTAATACATGATTTAATTGGTCACCAAAGCACACTTACCCCTGCTGCTGGTCACTGGAAATTCTGCCCTCTCAGAGTGGTGGTTTTTAGGGTCAAGTGCCTGGATGGGGAATAAAGAGTAGGATGGAATAAAGGATAGAAATGGAGGGTAATGGATATAGTGGGTGGAGACAACCTGATCAATCCTCCCACAGTGTCCGGAGACAGTCTGCCTAATGGTTTGGAGGGTCATACACAGACTTCGATTCCAGGGTCCTCAATAGCTGAGTGATCATACACAAATTCTTCACCCTCCTCTGCTATGGCTCCTCATCCAAAGATGGGGATAACAAATCCGCAAAGAGAAGTTACAGGGAGTAAAAGAGAGACTGTCAGAAAATTATATAATGCGGTAAAGACTATAATAAGAACTAAATACTTGACTCTTTAATTATCAGAGATAAAAATGTATCAGCTTGAGATGCAAAGGAAGCTCCCCAACTGTCAACTGTTAAGGAAATAACCTAGAAACTTATTAGTGTTACTAAAGGACAAATAGCCCCCAAAAGAGCTTTAAATATACATGTTGGTTCATACATAGGATTTGTATCTTAAATATTTGGAATTCTCCCCAAAGAAATGACAGGTATGTAATGTGGGACATTATTAGGTGTTCACTTTTTGACTCCAAAATGTGTATTTTCATTACTGTTTAAGGCTTGTACTAAACGATGTATAAGTTTTGTGATATTTAAAAAAATCAATTAAACAGAGGATGCAAGGCTTAATGTAGCTTCCAAAGGTAATAAGAGTTTTATATCTAAATTATATTTCAAAATGAAAATATGGCCTTTGAAAGCTTTTTGATAGTAGGTGAACATTTGTCATGGAATCACATTCAATGTAAAAAATTCAGTGCAGTGTTGTGTATCTGATGACTAGATAAATGTTTACATTTTCATCAGGAATGCTTTACTATCATGGAGACACAGCCTGAGGGGTGGAACATATTGTGCCAATTACTCTTAATTCAGTTAATTAAAACTCTCTAGGTCTTCACTTTGACTTGACACCCTTTGCTTTATTATGCTCCAGCGTTACCTTATTCACGCTGTCCTTCACAGAGCTGTTCTTTCCACTGAGCTTCTGCACCATCCTCCACAGATGCAGTAGAAAGAAAAAAGATCTTCAGTGCCAGAGAGACCTAGAACCAATTCCAGTCTGGAGTATGCTGCTTGAGACTCACATGGTAGACAAGGCTCTTTCTCTGAGACTTGGTTTCCTTACTCATATCGATAGTCACTTTGCTGGATAATTGAGGATTAGAGATAATATTTGTTAAGTGTTTACATGGAGGCTGTACATAGAAAATGGGCAATGAATATGAACTTTTGCTTATTATTATTTGTTACTGAAATGTCAACTCCAATGCCATCCATTCTATGAAGTCTTCTTGGAAGCCCTGAATTTAGAGGCAGTTTTTACCTCCCTTAATAGCCAGAGATGCAGGTTATTTGCAGCTGGTTACTTTTACTCATGGCCTTTCAGTTACTCATGTGTATAGATTATCTCCTCTATAAAATAGGAAATTTTTAGAGGAAAGATTCAGGTTTCCAGAATCCTGTAGGCACCATGCATCTAGCCAGGAGCTTGCAAATAATGGGGCAGTAATAAATGTTCAATGAACAACAATTCTTTCATAGAGCAAAAATTACTTCCTTGTAGAACGCTTATCAATTTTTTAGATGGTGTACTTCTAACTTTTTCCCTGATTTCACCAACCTTTCAATGCCCCACCAAGTTGAATTATATCAGGCACCAAATATTTCACAATATTTTCCCTCAAGTATAATTTATTTAACAATCATATATAATAGGAAGTACAGATAAATACAGCAGAATAAAAACACAAGAGTTGTAGCTTGTCATGTGACAAATTAAATAAAAGAGATACTGGTTAAATAAAAAGGCATATGAAATTATTCGATATATGTTTGGTAGCTGAGGATAAAAATGCAAAGCAGGACATTTAAGGTGCAGCAGCCTAACTCATCCATCCCTCCCTTCAGGATGGATTCAACATTGATGTTTGCAGAAGGGATGGGCACTGGTACCTCCACTCTGACCTCTCACTAAATGAACACAAGTAGTGGCTCTCTTAGAGAGAGAGAGAGGAATAAAGAAGATACAAAGGAGAGAAGGAGAGAAGGGAGGGAAAGGAGGGAACAAGGGAGCGAGGGAGGCAGACTGGGAAAAGAAAAAGTGCATCAACAGCGTGACAACTCTTCTGAGGAAATGGAGTGTGTTTTCTCCACTCCCCTGGAAGTTCAGCGCTCTATAAGTTACATAACCTGGAAAATTAGGTTAAAGCCCATATACAGAAAATAATGAATTCATTATATTCCTCTATTTTTAATAATAAAGTCTACATATCTTAAAGTATTAATAGGAACAAAGTGGACATGTTGCCTATGACAATTAAGAAGCAGTGTTTCGATTTATTTCTTTGTTGAGTGATTCTATAGCTTTATCGAAAGACAACTGGCTCAAATAGGAACAATAGTACTAGGACTTCCCAGATAGATTCTATTTTAAATGCAGAATATGTTCTAGCTTGTAAATAGCTACTTAAAAAAGACATTAAAAGCAGTAGTTGCAGTTTCTCCATAAATAGAAATAAGAAGTCCATTGTCAAAGGAGAAAAAGTCACCATGATGTACATATCTATACATTCTCCCCCAAGACATCATTATAGATCAATCTTTACTGCTTATGTTTAAAATATCAATTGCATTATAATGTCTATGATATAATTATTTAGCTGTGTCCTACATATAATTAAGGTGAAACAAAAGCTAAGGACCTTATTCGTAGAACATTTAGAAGCATCTTATACAGAGTCTATGCACAAAAATATCTTAAATTAGAATGATGCATACCTAATATGCATATAGAATATGGCTTACACATTAAAGGAGATCTAAGTTGTGAGTTATAAAATCCCACTACTTAGACTTAAAAGCTTCTGATTGCATCCATTTCCAATATATTGCTTAGCATTGTGGAACCCAGGGAAGAAGCAGGTGCAAGAGAAAGGCATTGGGATGGACATATCCACCTTCACTTTATTCTTTAATCAATGACTACTCTCTGCTCTTGATTTTTGCCAACCAGATTTCTACCTTTCACAAAGACAAGTTCACTTAGTCTAACAATCACTGAAGTGTTTATACAGTAAGGTCACAACACCTAGTTGTGCTTGACCTTTCTTGTCAGCTAATAACATATAAAGGTAGTTCTTCAGTTTACAGCAAAGGAAAGACTCTGCACATGCTCAGGCAAAACATGACAAGGAAGCAGAGTCTCCATGGGTTGCAGTTTGTTTCTGTGTAGTAAAATTATAAGGTCACATCAAACAATGTTATCTGTACAGAAAAGTGTGGGCTTCCACTTTCATAGACATTTTTGAATATACACACCCATACACATACACACGTATGCACACACACTTCTTGTCACTTATTCCTTGGCTTGTAATACATTTTGTTACATCCTGATGGGATCAACGCCCCAGAAGGCAAATTCCGTTCTCAGTTCTAGTGTCTGTCTCCAATAATGGCTGAAAGATCTTGTTATCTTGGATCGCAGGTAATGTGTGACTTGTCTTGTGACCACGCCCATGTAGGTGATTCATTAGTGCTCCGAAACCATGAGGATGGATGCAGGCTGGTCCACTGCTTTCAGGGACAGGTTTCACGGCGGTTTCCCAGCTTAAGGGTTACAATGAAGAGTTGATCAGCTCACGGAGCCAGAGCTCTGATGCTCTGTGGTTGTCATAGGACTTCAATCACAGCTTCTGGGCATTCCCACCTCTCATTTTGTTCCCATGTATTTAATAACAAGGACAATTTAAATAGCCTCAGAGCCGCAAAAAATATTTCTCCATAATTTTGTTTTTGCTTTCTTTTTACTTAACATCTTGAGGAATTTGTAGTTACAGCACTCTGTATAAAATAGTGCAAGAAAGTGAAGTTTAAAAATGCCTCCTCTTCTGCACATGTATTACATAGCCACCTATGCTATAACTGGTTTCAAAGTGATGAAAATTTAAAACTGTCCAACTTTTGTCTTAAAAATGTATCTGGCTTGATTGAAAAAGGCCAAATTGTGGAGGAAGAACAATGGCAGAAGCACTGGCCAAAATCTCTGATAGCAACTTTGAGTGTGTCTATTTGGCTAGAATTACTAGCTCAGAATTTATGTTCTTCTTATTAATTCCTAAAATGAGCCCATAAAAATAGCCAGTTCCAAGTGTATGTTGAAAGAGAAGAATATAGATGTGTGGAAAATGGAGGATTTAAGATACTTTAGTGCTGTTCTCATTATCCTGAAATAAAATCCAGATGAAAATGAAGATCATGTTTTGGTCATATACAGGCATCAAAAACTGTGTGGCAATTTCATGCTGGACTTTATAGCCCTTGTCGAAAATAAGGGAGTTATCAGTAGATAACAGATGTTCATTTTAGATCATTTGGAATTCCTCTTCCTATCTCTTCTGTGTGTGTATGTGGCTTTATAGTTTGGATGGAGGGTATGGAGAGAAATTTCTGGTGCTAATAGGAGACAATATCTTTAAAATGTTTAATATAGAGCTGTATTTTAAAAATTTCTACCCACTTTGTGGCTTGATTTCTAGCCACAATTCATATGCAAAATAATCACAATCACTAACTCTGGAATTGTTGATAGGACTGAATGAAATAATAGATATAAGATGTTCATCACAGTGCCTGACACTGAGTTACTATTAATAAAACTATTGTTATCAACTAAAGAGTCTTACAACCAACTCAAGGAATATTGAGAAATGGATCATCTTAAAAGCTAATCATGTTTTAACTCAGTCATATCTAAAGTAACATTCGAGGAGCTACTGGTAACATCTCAAAGTCTCAGTATGGTACCCACAGCATTTTTTATTGCCTCTACCATCATGCCAACAACAAGACTCATTATAATACTTTTTAAAGGAGACACTAAGACATCTCCACTAGAAAAACACAGTCCTCCCTTCTAACTGCCTGCAACTTATCTGTTGGCCCAAGACAGTGGTTCTCAAATTTAGTGTACAGAAATAGAAAAACAATGAATTGCTAAAAATTCAAATTTCTAAGGCATCACTCCCAGAGTGAGTAATTTGGTAGATCAAAGGTGAGCCCTAGACTTTTTAAAAAGGGAACCATAGATGCAAATGTCCAGGGATTTTAGCAAACATTGATGTTTGTTTCATAATATGTACTTGCTTTGTTATTATCACCTAGTGTAAATGTTCATAATTCCTACATGAAGTATAAAAAGAAATCAGTGTAAAACATTTGTATTTTTTTCAGGAAGTAGTAGAAGAAACCAGGATTAAACGTCCCCATAGAAGATTGCTTATTATTTTTAAAGGACTAAAAGGTCTCAGTAAATATAATTTTTATTGATGAATGAGTCAAGAACTCCTTAGAAAGGTAAATATTTAAAGTTTACCTGTTAAGGTTTTGTCTCAGAAAATAAGAGATTTTCAAGAAAAAATCCAGGAAGACATTTACATAAGATAACTTATTCTATAAACCACCCACTTCAGAAATAAGTTTCTCAACTGAAAAATAAAATTACCTCTCATGTTGAAAATGACAGAAGCCTGTAAGGTGTTTCAAACCTATGAATGTGTATCAGCATGTTTTTCTTCAGCATTTACTAGATCTTCTGAGTTTTTATGAAGATCAGGTTCACCTGAAAAACAAGCAAACAAATAAACAAAAACAAAATAGGCCTGAGAAAAATCCTAATAAGGTCAGGAAACTGAAGAAACTAGTAAAATGTTGAAGACTGGATTTTACAATGGATTTTGCGGCATGTTTCTCCAAAGATACCAAACATCTTCTTTCCAGCCTGTGGATTTATAGAGTTTAACAAGTCATCTCATGGTGGTCATACAACTTTGTAAAGTTGCAATTTAATCTGGGAATACAGAAATGAAACAGATGAGACATGTTTAAACATCTATTAAATAAAACATAAAATTATGCATGTTTTTCCTGAGTACTTTTAATTGAAACAAATTCTTTTAAACAAACCCTCTAATGTTCAGTGTCTTTTACCACACATTGCTTAGTTGCTATGAATTTAAAACAGATGTGTATAAGAGAATGTAGTGTTTAAGATAAGACATCATCTGCCAAAACAAACTAATGGAATTTATAATCTTAGAATCACTCAGCTTCTACATAAACCTTAAAAAAAGTTAGTGTGGAAAATGTTCCAACATTTCTAGAGAGGGTGCAGAGAATCTATCAAAAATAGAAACATAAAGCAAATGTACAGATAAAAGTCTTATTATATAAGAACGAAAGTTTAAAAATTAGTAGAAATAATTTGAGTCAATTATTCAGAATATCTTGGTATTTCAGAAAATAGTCATAAATGATAGAATGTCCTTTCTGTCCAAAATTTGATTGAAAATATACTTATAAACAATTAAACTTTGCACCAATTAACTTTGAGATAATTTCTTAACATATATTGTAAGACTGTATTGTCTCAGGCAACAGATTTTTACTGAGTTTATAAAATTAATGAACATATAGAACTTATGGGGTATTATCATAAAGTAAAAGTATTTTGTCCCTTACTTTCTCTTTAAAATATATTCAACAGGAGAAACTTCTCTTCTGTCCCAGGTTCAATCTTTCAAGTAGTATCAGTACTTTTCCAATAATTCTTAGATAATGAAAACATCATGTGATAACATTAAATTGCCAGTCTCATAGGTCTGGTTGCATAAAATACATGTCAATCTTAAAACAAAGATAAAACTTCTTCCCAAACTTGGGTTTATTGCAGAGCCCAAAAGTGGTTGGTGATGGGGGCATGACTGATGTTTCTTTCACTTCTTGCTTGTCTTCCAAGCAAGCTGGCTACCTTGAACTCCTGAACTGAGCAAGGGTGCGAAGAAGGCTAAGAGGAGCAGCAAAGTTCCTACTTGACTGGTACCACTGTAGGATGTCTTTGCACTCACTAGACCTGGCAGGTGTTTAGAGGTGACTCCTTCTCCTGTGACCACATTCATGGGACTGCTTGTCAAGGACCATGAGTGGAGACTCCTTACCACCTTGGTATGGACACTTGAAACTGTGGTTCCTTTACAATGTCCACAGCCCCTGGAAACTTGTTGGTATATCTCCAGCTTCTGTCTGCTGCTACAAATGTAGGTAGACCACATTTGGTTCTCACGAAACACTTGTTGGGCCTTTATTCCCAAAAGTTACTTGAGGAAAGACTGAAACCTACACAGCTTCCTTTCCTTTGGCTCATCTGTCACCATCTAACCCTTTAGATCTCCCCTATAAAAGCTAGATTCTAATCCCAATATCCCCTTAACTTCAAGCTCCAAGGGTGGAGCTCTCTTCTCTTGATTTGAGGTGAAAAGGGAGGCATTTCTACATCTTTCCCAATAGCAGAGAACTCATTAAAGAAATCCTCCTCACAAATCCTATTTTGATCATCAACAACCTGACCCTTTCAATTGTTTGAATTGGGTGAAGGTTATAAACATCCAATAACAGCTTTAGAATCATTGAAATTTCTGCTTCATGAGTCAATCTGTTTCTGACATTTATCATCTTAGAGTCTTAGCTTGAACTTCTGATCTGATATCCTGTTATTTGTGACTAGATTAGAACAGAACAAAACAGACCAGAATAGAACAGAACAGAGTGAAAAGAATAGACTGAATTAAAGGAAAGGAATATAAGTAATTAACTAATTCTCTGGTTCTCAAAAATTCTGAGAATCTTTACAATAGGCAAAAGACATTGAAGTTCACAAACACCAAAAACTCTTATTTCTAGCAGATGAAGAACTCACCAGTAACAAAAGCATGGAAGAGGAGCAAAATATCAAATAATTACAATGCAGCAATTACAAGAAAATCCCCAAATGATACACAGACTACATCCAAGAGTAATTCCATACATGCAATTAGAAAAGTAGCAAATTAAAACTACAACCAACTCAAAATGAAAAAAGCACTGAAAAAAAGTATGTTCCTTGAGACTGTAAAATTCCAGATGTTTTCAGAGGCACAGATACAACATTGCCAAGCAACTGCATGACAGCCAGATTGCCTAGGAATTAGAGTCCTCCCTAAATTCAAATCACATACTTTTAGTTAGTAAATCTTTAGTTGTAGAAGACTTTACAACTAACTGGGATAACAGTACTTGGAAGCAACCCTTAGGCTTTCATAAAATAGAAAATCGTATCATATTGGTATCATCTTGTCAGAAAACAAGAAATGATTTGGATTCTTCAACTCATTAAAGATCATCTTAGATCATCTTCATGGCTCAAGAGTGATCTGTGTAAAAGACCAACCATCCATATAGTCCAAGGTTCCGAACATTTTTGAATCATGGGTGAAAACTAAGACCTTTCTCAAAATAAAATTCATAAATAAATGAAATGAAACACATAGACTTACAAAGGATTTCACTTACATTAAAATATAATTATCAACATTTTTAAGTAATCCTAGTGATGTAATACAGTAATATATATACTTCCTTATTAATGCATTAAAATAACAAGGCCTAGCTGCAGGTCTATTATCTATGTAATTTTCAAATAATGATATCAATTGATACTTCAAGGTATCTCCATGAACCTAAATACATTATGAAAATATTTATGATTTCTACCGGTGACAAACACAAATACCACAAATGTTTACAAATGAAGGATATCCTAAATTTCAGTTGGAATTTCATTTTACTGAAGAGACTTGCAAGTTTACATGCATAGGAATCTATCTCTTAGGAATGAATGCAATGGGTCTTTTAAAGCAAGTGCACAGAAGCTTATTTGACAGCCAGGAAAAAAGGTAGTGAAAGTAAAGAAACTTAAATAATTCTGTTCATCTCAAAGACTTTGAAATGATCATTTAAACCAGTTTCAAACTTTAGAATTGAAAAACAGTAACTTGCTGGAAACATAAGTTTTTCTTTATGAACGGAGTCTAAAATCAGCAAAGTGCAGGGAAGGGAGGGGATAGTGGTCATAGGAGAGATAGACCTACCAAAATAAAAAGAAATCCTCTAAATTTGGCTAATTTAAGATCTTAGCTTGCTATTAGAACTTATTATTATTAATTATTATTATTATTATTATATTAGAATCATAGTATGTTAGCTTCATAGATGATATAAATAATAGTTGCAGGGAATAAGGCACACTACCAAGTGGATATTAGAGACTCCAGTTGTCCAGTTATGTTCTTGTATTTAAAAAATAGTCTGTTAGCATAAATTGTTATATAATTGAAAACATAACAATAATAACACTTTGTGAACAACTGGTGGCTGGTGGGCACTATTTTAAGTGCTTCACTTGTCTTAATTCTCTGAATTCTCACAGCAAACCTATGAGGTGGAAATTAATGATTGCAGTAAGTGAGATGAGGGTTAAGTCATCTGCCCAAGATTTCAAGGCTGCCTAGTGGCTAAATCCCTCTAACAAAGTCCAACCACAATCTTGACCTTTAGTATCACCATTTTCCAAAGTACAATCATTCCAATACCATATCTATATGCTATTCTCTTAGTTACTAGTATTTTTCTTATACAGACTTTGAATGTACTCTCTTTTAAAAATTAGTTTTGTCTTATATAGTAAATTCCAAAGAAATAAGAGATTTGATATACCTGTTATGTTTTTTAACACACAGAATTCATAATTAACAAAAAGATCATTTCTTCTGTAGGTATAAAAACACAGTAATTGATTCAATTTAATGATTTATATTTGCATTCATATATTTCTCCTTTGTCTGACCCAACAATCCCTGCATGTGAGTAGGAAAACCATCACCATAATTTCCATTTTAGGAATGAGAAACACACGATCAGAAGGGATAACTGACTGCTCCAAGGCACCATAGCCTGGAAGAGTTTGGGAGACAAACCGCCATATTATACCTTAAAAAATACTCTAGTTAATTTTCCAGATTTAGTAGTAATAGCAAATAGTGTTTGAAAAATACTTAGTATAAAATTGGTTTCTGCAGTCTTTTTAATATTAGGTCTGAGTTATACTGCATTCTCATCTCTTCATAAGAAAAATACTCCCTTTGCTATGTCTAGCAGTATTTCTTCATGCAGGCAGATCTGTCTAGATTGGTTCAGCTTTACTTTCGATCCATTTATGTAGCTTATATTGCCAATAACTAGAAGGAACTGATGATCTAGGATTCAAGTTACAGTTATTGGAGAAATGTTTAGTGTAGGGTAAATCAGAGCTTCTGATTCTAATCAGTGTTTTCGCATTTGTATAATAGAATTTACCTTATAGTTTGGGAATAAGAAATCTTCAACACCAGGGGAAAATGCTCAATTTAAATGCATCTTGAGGGGAAAGAGTTGCATATTTTCTGGTTGAAGCTAAAATTTTTGGCACACATGAAGGCAACAATAAACAAAAGGAGGACTGAACACTAAAGAGAGATAGAAGAAAAAGAAGGTGAGGCTGCTGAAGAAAACTGCACCCCTTTCCAAACTTGTTAGTCCCAACCCTGTAAAGTTAGAAGTAACACCTTATTTCATAAAGTGTTATATAAGATACAAATCAAGAGAAGACTAAATTTTTTTTTGATCCACTAAAGCAATACAAAACACATAGATTTATTTACATTAGCAAACTCCAGAATGACTCCCAGTAGTAGGCACCTAAAGACGTGAGAAGTTCTACAGGTGATCTCTGGAAAATGAAAGATCTGTATGTATATTCATTTGCCATTCAATGAAATTTCACTCAACTTGGGGAGGTAATCCCATATCAAAGCCAGAAATCTCAGTGTTGTTCCACTGAAACTAGAATTTAAGTAGGAGGTAGTAAGCTGGCTCCTTAAAAGAGTTCAGTCTAAAAATGGGTCTAGAGTCTACATATGTTTTGGTGGCGTGAGGATAGGAATGTTCTCCTAATGAGGAAAGTGGAGAGGTGAGGTGAAGAAGATAGGAATGAAAAAGATGTGCCGAGGAAGAAGTGAAGTCCAGTTGAGAAAACTTGACTCAGAGTCCCTTCACTGGCTGAAGCGATAATTTCTCCTTCAGTGTCATCCTTTTACCTGTTGAAATGCTCTTACTCACAGACAGATTTTCTCGATTGAATCACATTAAAAAAAGTTATCTTAGAAGGTAGGGAAGCTGGGAGGGTAGCAATGGAGAAAGAAGATCTAGGCTAGTGAAATGAAGATCATTCAAATCATACTTTGTATGCTGTAAATAGTGGTAGGAACCAGTTGTGCATTTTTAAGATTTGGCTCTTAGAGCCAATTTAATGTGAGAGGCAATATGGGCCTTCACTAGTTTGTCAATCAGGGAAAAGATGGGATGAAAACTGAGTTTGAGAGGTGTGCCAAAAATTCACATTTTAAAAATATTTGATAAGAGTAAAAAATACATGAAGAATACCCATTTTAGGTATTTGTCTAAAATAGTTTCAAAAGTTAAAACTTGGGAAAAAAATTGTAAAATGGTAGAAACATTTTGGCTTTGCTTTTCGTATTCCAGTTAATTGGGTTTTCTATTTAAAACTAGATTAAGAAAAAAGAAAAAAGATTTTAACTGCTTTCTGTAAAAATGCTCAAGTATGTCAATATGTAAATTCACTTTTGTGCCTAAATGGGGAATACTGAACATAATTGAACATGTTTTAATGATAGATAATCCTGCAAAAAGTCCTGAGGGGCATTGTTCTAAAACAAGCCATTAATTCTCACTCTCCTATATGTGCAGAATAGAGTATCATTCATGTTTACTGGCTCTAGGGAATTATTAAAAGATCAATTCTTGATTTTGCTGCCTTGTCACCACTTCTCAATTTGAAAGTTAAAAAAAATAGTTAAAGGTTCTACTTTTAAGGTGGGATTTTATAACATAATATTACTTACTATCTGACATTATTTCTCAAATTGCTCAACTTTAACAATGTCAGAAAGAAAAACCAATGATGCTTGCACATTATACAATTTCCTACTTACCTGCAATCTCTGGTCTACAATTTTCCATAAGGTTCTGAGTGCTTGTGTTTTAAAACAGACTCATATATGGCATGAAGAAGATGTGATCAGATTTAAAATTCTGGCCCCTTTTATATAAAATCTTTAGAAAGATACAAAACCTTTAAATTTTAAACTCATTAAAATCTGTCTACATGTATTTTAAAATGAATGTGCCATTTTATATTGATTTATTAAATCATAAGTGATCTGTGTAAAGAATATAGATTAATGAGTAATAATGAACAAGTTTATTATTATTATTAATAATATTAGCATCAACAGCAAAAAGGTAGCTAACATTCACAAGAGTACTTAGTATGTCCCAAACACATGCTAAGTGCTTCTTATATTTTATAATTTAATCCTCCCAACAATTTCTATTGCCAAAGGTCAGATAGTTTGGCCTTCAACCTCAGACTCTGTACTAAACTGGAAAATTTGGTCACACAGTGCTAACTCCCGGACCTAAAGGGGCCCATTTGAGTCTGAAAGAGTGAAAGCATTTTGTGTTGTCTGGAGAAATACAACTGCAAAGATTCAAGTTAAGCAGTGTGGGGTAAACATGACATTTTTCATCTTCTTGCTCTGACAAGTTATTAAAATTCAAAATTCAGTTCTTCAGAGAAGAATGAGAGTTTGATAGTAAGCACGTGAGCAGCACTTTCTACAAAATAAACTCTTTACTATTGCTCTCTGTAGTAAAACCTACAGCAGAAGACAGGCTAAGAAGGACTCAAATCCCAAGGCCCCCATGAGGTCTACACTAAGGGGGATTTCAAAGTGGTCTGTAAGAAGGACCCACGTGTTCTTTTGCTAATACCACAGAGGGGAAAGAACCGAGATTCACGATTCCAAGAGTAATAAGAAGTTATTCAATTTAAAATCCAGTATAAATATGTAACTGAAGTAGTAAGTATCTATGCTTAAAAAATCAAAAGGTGTAAATGTGAAAACCTTGCCATCATTTTTGTCTCAGTGATTTCTGACGCTCCATCCTGCAACACCAGAGCCAACCATCCACTGTAAACCTTAGGGATCGCGAAGTGCATACGCTGTTTTCCTTGCATATTCATACATAGAGCCATTAATTGCTTCTAACCTAGAGACAACAAACATCACACACTTCTTATTTTTTGGTGTTTATGGTCAAATTCTTCAGAGGACAGAGCACCTTTTTACATGAGTTTCCATCTGGGGAAGATGAGAGTCAGGAAAGTATGTCTCCTTTGATTTTGTTCATTTTTCCCTTTGAGGGAAAAACCACTTACACTCTTCATCAAGCTGAATACATAATGTTCAGCAAGTAGGTACTTACTACAGAAAAAGAGTCAGAAGATATCGGTGGCATGCATAATCCAAAATTCTAGGAGTCACTAGATGTCTCTGATGATTTCTACAAATATTGCTTTACAAATGTAGACTGAATTGACTTGGGAATACTTAACGTCCAAACAATTAACTGTTTTTTTCTGTCTTATTCAGCTTTAGGTCACTAAATCCTGGAGAGCTTAGTTGGTTGCTACATTGATTAAGTTCTAAGAATCACCCATCAATCTCACATATCCAGCTAAAGTTTAATTTGGAAAGAGAAAGACTAGTGTTCATACAAAATGCCTTCCATGCTATTTTTTTATCTTCTGTGTACATGTTCTTTTCGAACTTAGGCTGGCTAAAACAAGGGGCTATTTGAAGGAATGTGTGGAGAGAGACTTATCTACTTACAGTTGTTGAAAGCAGTAGAATAAATTACTTTTCTTGGTCATATATGCAATTTGCTCCTATTACAGTACATTTATAAATTGTAAACCCATGTTTTAAAATGAAAGCACTTTAAGCAATTAGTCACAAAGCACTTTATTGATCTACAACATGTAGCCAAGATTGTGGGAGTGGAGCAGTCTTTAACCTGTAACAGCTAATGTAACAGGATTACTCTCATGATGTAGGTGAACTTATTTAAAATCGTGAGAGCTCTGTGCCAAAACCATCAAAACTATTACCTTATTCTCATTAAGCTTCTTTTATTTGACGAGATTTCTACTTCTTACTGATGACTCTGGGTTTTCTCTAATCAGCAGACCTGCAGGTTTTATAGAAGCATAGCCCAAGATGAAAGGGTGATATGGGAACATAGGACCCTTCCAAATGAATCCCATGTCCAGAGAGATGAGATAATATTATTGACTGGGTCCTTCTGCTGAGTTTCTCTCTTTACTTTCACAGAAGTTTCTGGATACAAATCGAAATTAGTGCAAGCCTTCCAAGATTACTCACTACGAGTTGCCTTCTGAAACTGAGCCTCGATTGGGTTTTAAAGATGATTTGGAAACAAAGTCTGAGCATCAGATTCTTGAAGGTTTTCACCATTTTCCCTAGAAGGCTTATATACTAAACTTTACCTGAGGATATCTTTTGGATCACTTTTCCTTTCTCCTTCATTTTTCATAATTTCTTCAGAGAAATTACATATAACTAAGAAAAATAAGAGACTTCAGCTATAAATCTTTTTTGCATGATTTCTGGGAATTTCCTAGGTTCCTATAGTCAACAGGGAAAATTATATTAGCCAAAGTATGAACAACAGTCCTAGAAGAAGTAAATTCTGAACCAATGAGTTTGGGCTGTATATAAGGTCTCAGTCTAGGCATACTCTAAGGGATAATAACTATGATGGTAAAATATTCTTTTGGGAAAGAAGTGAATTGCCATAAAGCAAGTTTGCTGGATTAGTTAAAATCTTTTCTTTTTGAAAACACTTAGGTCTGCAGAATACTCTTTTTTAGAATTATTTTCTTTTCCTGAAGAAAAAGTAAATGCAAGTATCTTAAGTGGCAGAATCTTCAACAGAAAGTATTTAGATAAAAGTGGTTCATCTTCAGCTGTACAAATTGGGTAGCTGCCCCATCTATTCTGAATAAGCCAATTCCATTCCTCCATTTATTCATGCAGAAAACTGAGTGGATTGGAGAGATATTTGGGAGATATACTCTACAGGCTGTTTTGATGGATTAACTAAGACTGGAAGTTGATAGAAGAGTCAAGATCAATTCACCATTCACTCAGTTGATTGATGGAATTGATCCATTGCATGTTTTCTCATGAGTTAAGCATAAACTCACATCAAAATGTTTTTGCAGACAGTATTTTTCCATCATATACTTTTCAAAGGAGCCTTCTAAAAGACCACCATATAGTTTGGAGGCATATATGTGAGCTCAAGAAAATAATAAGAATTACTGTAGAAAACACTAAATTCTAAAGACTTTACATGTACTGACTTACTTAATTCTCATAACAGCTATTTTTATGATCCTCATTTTAGAAATGAGCAAACTGAGACAGATTAAATAACTTGTTCGATTACATAGCAAGTAAGTGATGGGAACAGGATTGAATAAGATAGTCTAGTTCCAGGTTTCTGGATCCCAACTCTACTCTCCTGGGTATAATTTAATACCTGCTATGTTTTTTGTCTTTCCTCAGTATGAGTATATGACTTATCTTTGAAATTAAATCTGATGATTACATGATAGGGTTTTTTTTTTTTCCCTGAAGGAAGAGCCAGAGAGTAAGAATAAATAAATTTCTCTGGGAAAATACATCCTTCAGTATTAGACACCAGCCAGTCCCAGCTAATTAATTATTGGGTTGTTCCTATTAGTATAATAACCATTAAGTCAACAGTTAGGGGATCACAGAAAAGAAGGTGGAGAAGAGTAACTCTTAAAAAAATAAATTTTTGAGGAGGGAAATAATATGGCTAACTGTAAACTGAATTATCTACTGGACAAGTCATTCTCAAATTACACACACACACACACACACAAATCCCAATATATCAAGCCATTTTATCTCTGCCATTTACATCTACTAAAATATAAACATTTTTCAAGGATATCTGTCCCTTAAAACCTTTATGATTCATTTTTTTAAATAGCAGAAATCTATTAAAGCATTTGTTCAGAAGGACAAATGGTAGAATTAAAATAAAAGATAAACTAAGTTTTCGAAAGTTAACTTACCTTTTTGATGTTTTTGGGGAAAAAACCCAAAGTAAAAATATATGGATAAATTTTATTGCAGAAATGACAAAATTAGTGAGTTAACTGCTCAAAGAAAGTTTGTTGGCACACACAGTATTATCTTAGTAAAGAGAAATGCCACAAAATGCCATTTAAACAGATATTTGAAGACATAAAGATACTGATTCAGCCATAACAGTTGAGCCAGATCAGCCAAGAGTTTGTAGCTGTGACTTATGTGGTTTGTGATGCCAATTAAACCCATGCAAACATGGGTTTCCTTTCTCTCACAGGGCCTGGTAGACTTCCAGCAAGTGGATTAAAATCTACAAGTCTTTTGCTCAAACTAGAGTTGCCATCATGCATGAGGTTTTACTTAAAGATGTTTACTGATCAGGGAAACTTAACACTTCTGTGAACTGGATTTTGCTTCTGGAACAAAAAGGTACTAATTTTATCAGTCTACCGAAAATGCTGTAAAGAAGTTGTGAAAAACTAAATTGTAATTAGCATTTATAATCAGCCATGTTTGTAGGAATTATTGTGGTAAAATTATCAAGATAAATATAATTGATATATTTTTCTTAATTTTCAATATTTTACTTTTTTCCATGAAATCTTTTGTGACTTTTTTCATTCATCAGTGGTGATCCTGAGATGATCCTTTTTTTTTTTTTTTTTTCCTAATTCAACTCATTCTTTTCTGCATTTGAATTGTTGCCTAAAAAGCCTGGACTCCCAGGGTGCTCAATTCTAGTTGATTTCAACTACAGTAGACAGTCTCAGAATCTAATTAGAGGTCTTTTTTCTAAACTGATGTATAATTTACATATAACATTATTCTAGTTTCAGATGTGCAACATAATAATTCAATATTTGTATACACTTGAAAGTGATCACTAAAATAAGATAGGTAGAGACAATCTGTGGAATCTTTTGGAAGTAACTTATCCCCTACTTTCAACTATGCTTAATATTTCAAAGTTGTCCCTAGATAAGTCAGCTTCAGAGACCAGCTCCAATTCCAAATTGTGTAAGGACCTCATCTCCTTTCCACTCATCTTCCTACCAGCCCAGACCTCTGCTTGTCCTAGCCCTACCACCCTTGGGGAAACCATTTCTTCATTAATCACTGAGCCAACCAATAATCAGTGGGGGAAGTAAACCCACCTCTTCTGCACTTCTTCCAAGTTTTATTGTCCATGCAAATAAAGGGGGGGGAGTTATATACACTGGAGCAAATTATTTAAAATGTCCCTAAATTCTGCAGTTGTTATAATTCCTCCATCGACAGCTCGAACAAGCCTTCTGCTCGGGAAGAAAGTTTAGAAAATGTAGGAAAACCAACTTGTCACGCTTATCTTCTAGAAGATAATCTAGAAACTATCCAGGTTACTGGCTTCGAATTTAGACAAACTAGGCAGAAATCCCAGCTTTTTCAAAGACTACTTGTATGAATTTAGACAAATAACTTAGGTTCACTGAGCCTCAGTTTTATCAGACTACAAGTCTTCCCTTGTAGATCTACTGTAATAAGTGTTTGTATAAATTACCAATGGGCGAATCAATAAATGATGTTAAACTGCACTCCCAAATTCATAATTTTCAACATTTTTAAAACAAAAATGCCTGTAAGATATAGCCTGCATATCTGAAAGCTCATGGGGTCAGTTATGTTGGGATTAGACAAGTAGATTTGATGAGGAAATTATGCTAGTCTCAAGTAAGTTTTCATAAGAAATTTTTTCCTCTTTCTGCATTTACTCCTACCAATTTGCTATTTTTTGTGTATTATATGAAGCTGAAAAGAAATGAGAAGGATAGATTCATTTATAATACATGTGCAAACCTGTGACTTGGGTGGCTGACTTACCTCCCCTAGACCCTAGTTTTCTCAATGGTATGTGGTGATGCTACCTAAATCATAAAGTTCTCCTGCTGATTAAAAAGGATAATGACGGTGGCAGAACTCAATATACTGCCTGCCAAATAAATATGTACTTAGCAGAATGTGAATTTGCATTTTCTTTAGCATTAATACCAACATAATTACAAAAGCACTTACTGTATATAATATGCAATATTACATTTTGAGATATTTCAAATACAAATAACAATACATAAGATTTAATTAGTGAACTTACCATAATCTATTAAAATGTCACACCAATCATACTGTAAATATGATCTTTTAAAATTTTAATGCTTTTCCATCAATTTTAAACATTTCTTTCTGGTGGGAAAAACTTCTAGTTTTGTTTTTTACTTTTTAAGCAATGATACAGGATCTTTTGTTTCCTTTTGAGAAAAATCCATGAGATTTTCTAGCAATAAATGATTTAAAATAAACCTGCTTGACTACAGTATTATTATATATTCAATACATTTCAAATAAATTATGTTAAAAATAAGAAAACATCTAACTTATTAGTAACTCGTATGCTGATTTTCTGAGTACAAAGGTAGATCACGGATACAGTGATTAAGTTTTTGAAAATTGTCCTGATGGTAGTAGAAAATTAAACTTTTTACAGAGATTCTAATGAAGTTGAAAATAATAACCAAACTAAGATCACCCCAGACACTCCCAGGCATTCTTGAAGAACTATAGGTATTATTTTAGGTCAACTGTCAGGCTTTTGTTCTGTTGAATGACTTAAATTTGAGATCAGAACTAAGTTGTTTTGTGCAACTGATGGAATTTTAGAGGCAGAGAGGGGAAATAGAGGAGGAAAGATCTTAAGACAAGAGGAAAGTAAGATTAGAGGTTTTGGAGAAAGAATAGAGCTCAGCAGTGACAAATGAAGATATTTACATTTTTTTCTAAAGTGTAATATTAAGACAACAAAGCTTCCAATGTACTGGGAACTGGGTTAACTATTAAGGGGAAATGACAAAGTCTCGAACCTGGCCTAGTGTTAACAGTGTGAAGGACCCAGTCAAATTCTGCTTCCACTTGCTGGATGAGAGTAGCACCTGAAAGGGGAACTGTCTCAGACAGCTGTCCCTATCTCCTGCCCACATGTGTAATCTTCCCCCATCATCTTCACTCACAGTGCAACATCCTCCTACCACTCTCTTCCCTGTCACCACTTCTCCACTCCCCAACGGCCACTTTCACACTTCTTACCCTAGAGTTTTCAGAGGCTACAAAACTCCTGTGAGCCCTTGCAGTTATCACTCATATCTCAAAGTAGAATTTGAGCAAGGGACTAAGTTGTGGGTGTCTGAATATATAGTCAGACAATGAACAAGAGAAGGAGATTTGGGGAAATGTCTCCTACATTTAGTTTTTCCTTTAGCCATTTATCTGTAGATTTATTTTAGCTCTTTTAGCTAACAAAGAAATTCTGGTACAACATAGTGGGTAATACCTTTTCATTTATATGGACTCACTGTTAAAGTCAGAATTTCCTAGAGTGGAGTCAACTCTCCTCTGCTCAACACTGACAAGCGCTCTTAACCGGTCCCAGAGCAAAAGCTATCAGAGATCTAAAGCTGAACATCCCATGAGCTCTGCTCTTGAAAAAAATCTACAGGCATTTGTGTTGCACATAGTAGACCCCTGTAAATGTTTTTGCAATGAAATTATTAATAGTTCTCTATTTTTTGTCAGGCTCCATAGTTTTAGCATGTGTAACACATTCCAATTGTAATATCTCATAATATATAGTGGTTCTCCTTGGGTGGAGGATGGTGCACATTTCCAAAGGGGAATGTAGAATCTCCCCATGGCATGTGTAAGTCGAAACATATTCTGGATCTGTGCCACTCCCATTCCTGTTCCAACTCTGACTCTGGCACACCCCTTCTGAATACATTTTTCTCTTCCCATTTTGGGACTTGCAAAGTAGAACCTAATAAGTACTCCAATTGCAGTACAGATAAGACAGCTCTACTAACGTAACTAAGTGATAGGCTTCTTGGAGAGGGCATTTTAATGGAGTTCTGGAAGACAGGTGGGATTTTAATAAGCAAAGTGGAGAAGGGGACCCAAGAAGTGAATTCCATGAGGAGGAAAGAACAAGGATGAAGATTGAGAGAAAGTCCACTGACTTTCCCGGGAGAAGACAAATGTTCCAGGGTAGAGTCATGTGACCCAAGCCCTAGATATTTAAAGGGATAGCATTACCAAGGTACATACTGCTTTTCCTGACTACAGCTTGCCAGGGTGAAGTTGGTGCAGATCCTCATCTATCATTGGCTTGTCTTGACCATAAGCTGATGAAGTTTCCTGCCGTCTCCTCCATGTCCTCTGCATTCATTTAAATGCACAGAAGTGTTCTGTTTTGATCTACCTCTATGAACTGGAGATAAGCCACGCTGAACTTTTAAAACATAAAATAGAGAGTCAGGGAGTGGGAGGCACAAACTACTGGGTATAAGATAGACTCAAGGATGTATTGTACAACACAGGGAGCATAGCCAATATTTTGTAACAACTGTAAAGGAAAGTAACATTTAAAAATTATATAAAAAATAAAAATAAAAATTAAAATTAAAAAGTGCCCCAATGATGCTAATATGAAAACTATTGAGTTATGCCTTTGCAATAAACAAATGAGTGAATGAATGAATGACACACAAGCATACACTCACTGTGTGAACTGTTACTTAAGCTCTTCTACAGTTAAGTGACTTTGAGGAATACCACATCTTAGAACTTTATAATTCTGATCTACCAAATGTTCCGTTCTATCAAGTGCACACTCTTGCTCTACTGTGCTGATATTATGTAGAATATTAGCTGAAGAAATTCAATTAGAAGTAAGAACAAGGAAATAAATATACCATTAAATTTACTAATAATTTTAAATATATGATTTAAAAATTACTAGCAAGATCTCATTTAAACTGTCAATTACATTTTTGAACCATAATTCTAGAGAAACTGAGAATGAGCTCTCCATTTTTATCTCTGAAGGACTTTGCTTCCCTCTGTTTGACTTACTTATCCATCTTGATATCTAAGAAGTATGCATGTATTTTCTCAAAAAGATGCTTAGGATTCACAGTCCTGGGAGTTTGAAAGCTACAACATAAAATGCATTATGTTCTATAAAAAGATAATGGAAAAGGGTAACTGAAATATTTTATGAACAAATATTTATACATATAATCTTTTAAAGTAATTCAATACAAAGTAACATGGACATGTTCTTGGTCTTGCAAAAAGTCTGTTTTTATTCTTTAAGCAACAGATGTAGTAGGATCAGGTGTACTACTAGGGACTAATAGGGCTTACAGGCAAAGAAGGGGAAAAAAAATGTACCCCGAGCTCTAACAAAGATCTAGGAGATAAGAGTGCAGGTCTTTGAGAGTGAAAGTACTGCTGTGTAACCGGTTTGCGTGTGATGCTCACTTAGGCTAACAATCGTATTTATTCTTCTGAGTAGTTTATCATCTATCAGCCCGAAAGACAATTGGAAATACTCACTCAGGAAGCCTCTCTAAGTGCCCTAAACGTTTTGGGAACAGAGTCTCAAACCACTCAGCCTTGTTTCCTGATGATGTCCATGGACATGGATCCAGGTTTTCCCCAGGGAAGCAAAGGAGAAGGGTAGGTTCGGATGGGATTGCTCCCTTCAGTTCCCATGACAACTTTTTCACACCCTATGAAACCAAAGGGAGGAATCAGCCTGATTCAAACTGTGGAACTTTGAAAATGGAGAACAGAATCTGTGGGAGTCAGTGGGGGTGTGTGAGATGACCATTTCTTACATTTAGTCCCTACAGTTCCCTAAGTTAGAAACTGACTGGAAATGAGAGCTAATTGGCTATTTATATAATGTTACAGTGCTAGATTTTTTAAACTGACTTTTATGATCCTGTAACTATTTTCTAGGAAAAAAAAGTTTAACTGAATTTAAGTTCCTAACATGTTTTAAGATTGCCCTGGACCTTAGTACAAAACAGAGAAGGTTGCCTCATATTTTGCTTTATGTATTTAAACATACTTCTCTGTGACAAAAAATGTCAGTTTCCCTCTGAAACATTTTTTAAAACTATTAACCACACTGAAAAACCTCAAAGAACTTAAAATTATCTCAATTTGTGTCACATGATTCAGTTTTAAAGCATTCAAAGTAAAAGAAAAATGAAACTCTAATTTTTGTTTTTCTTGCAAAGTGGTAAAAAATACTTGATAAATGTTAATCAGGTAATATTGTTTTCAATAAAGTCAATTTAATGATTACACTTTATTTTTAAATTCTCTCTTGAAACAAGTACAAAAGCTGTTTTGCCCTGTTGATGAGCTGATATGGTGAACTATTAACAAACCTGGCTTTGTTCCTACTTACTGGTCACCATGGTCTATGCCCATTCAGACAAGTGGACAGAGGTTTGTTACTAAAGTACTCAGAAACAAAGCATACACTCTTATAGTTCACATTCAAAAGCCACATCCATGAATTGGACAAATTTTCTTGGAAAATACTTAGCTAAGCTCTGTATCTCCCTACCCACACCTCCAGAAGACAGCTAGGTTTCTCATTTCCTGGACATGGACTGAGGTTTTCTCTCTTTCTTTCTTTCTTTCTTTCTTTCTTTCTTTCTTTCTTTCTTTCTTTCTTTCTTTCTTTCTTTCTTTCTTTCTTTCTTTCAGTATAGTCAGTTTACAATGTTGTGTCAATTTCTGGTGTACATAATGTTTTAGTCATACATACACATACATATATTCCTTTTCATATTCTTTTTCATTATAGGTTAATACAAGATATGGTCTGAGGTTTTCATCAAGAGCAGCAAGCAGGATAAGGGTAGCCTTCAGACTGAAGGTGGGAAAGATCTGACTCATTGTTCCAGGGGCAGTTTTCTCCATTCCTCTGGAACCAAAGGAAGATGAGGGAGAGAAAAAGAGTTGGAAGAGATAAGAGAGCTAGAAATTTACAGCCTTTGAGACAGGATCCTGGGTTTTGCCAGACCTGTCACATGTGGGGTTATTTCTAAGTAGAAAAGTGTAAAAGATTTAGGGATAAATCCAGGGATCCAGGAGTAGAGGAGACATTATCTGGAATTCTGAGAGGTGGCAGCCAGGCAGGTATTCTCAGTGTGCAATGCATAGGGTAGAGGTGGCTGTAAGGAATATTAGGGTAAGAGGGAGTCTGGGAGCGCCCTGAAGTTTTCAGGATATGTGAGGAAGAGCAGCCTGTTCTTTGGCCCTGCGAAGCATTAAGAGAAAGAGAATGAGAGAGAGTAAGCAGGCTGGAGAGAACAAAGGGTTGATGGCCTATAAATGACTGAAACAAGAGGTCCAGTGTCAGAAGCAGAGGGGAGGGTATACTGGGAAGAGGAGAGGAAGAGTCCAGAAGGCAAACAAGGACCTGGTACTTATCCCAAATCCTCAATACCTCATTAGTCCCTAGAGACTTCAAAACCATCTAAAGAAGGAAAAAAAGGAGGTAAAAAGAATCCTAATTTCCCCCCAATATTCTAAATTGGCCAGACTTACTCTGATTCCATTAAAACATCTAAACAATAGGCTTATGTTCTCTTCAAACATGAAACAAAGGGGACTTCAGCTAGAAACTATGTCTGGTCACAGAAAAACTGAAGCTACATTATTTGTGCACCTGATTTGTGGACTTAGAAATCTATATATGCTGTATACTACCAGAAAGATTTAAGATTTAGAAGAAATTCTGCACGGTATTTGGATACATTTTAAAAAAAAATCTGTCTCATTTTTTTCTGACGAGATCCAAAAAAAGTCTCTCCTGAAATACACAACAGCTATTTGGGTCATCATGGATAATTCTCAAAAAGCATGGCATTGAGTGGAAAGCTATTCATAAGTGAATATTTATGGCATGATTCTGTTTATACCAAGTTTTAAAATAAACAAAACTAAACTGTGTATTGTTTAAGGTTTCACAAAGAGGAGTAACAGCTGAAAAAAAAGAGAGAGAAAAGGTATAATTATCACAAAATCCAGGGTAACGACTAAATCATGAGAGTGAGAGAAGGAAAGAAATGATTAGAGAAGGACTGAAGAACCACTATAGCATGGCAGTATTCTATTTCTTGGCCTAGATGGTAGGTTTTCTCCCTCCCTCCTTCCTTTTCTCTTTTACTCTTTCCTTCCTTCTTTCCTTCCTTCCTTTCTTCCTCCCTCCATCCCTCCCTTCTCCTCTCTCTCCCCTTTTATTTTCAACACATAATTATTTGAGTTCTGCATTTGTGACAGCCACTGTGCTAGGAGCCTAGACAGAACAGTGATCAGAACAAACATCCTTGTTCGCATGAACCTTATTTTCAATGGGGAAGAGAGACAATAAAAATTGAGTGTAATAAATCAATTATTTATAGACTAGACAGTGATGTGTCATGGGAAAATAGTTGGTGGGGAGCAGTAGGAGGCAAGGGAGGAATGTGGGTAGAATTTGAAATATTTTTCCAGGGGAGGCCTCACTGGCACGGCAACAACTGAAGCTGGACTTGGAAGAAGAGGGGGAAGCAGTTGTGCTGTATTTGGGGGAGGGCGTTTCTAAGAAAGATGCTGGTACAAAGCTCTTACAGCAGGAAGGTATCTGACGTGTTGAAGGAAAGGAAGCAAAAGAACAGAGATTAGTGTGGCCAGAGTAAGGCAAGCAAGTGAGAAGAGAAATGGAAACTGAATCAGCAAGATAAAGGAGGTGAGGGTAGATGTGGCTCATATGAAGCTTTACAGGCAGCACTATGTTGAATCTGGCCTGTACTAGCTTCAGAGACCCAACTGCTACATTTTAGAAATTTTACAAGGTAGTTGTTACACCTAGTCATTCTTAAAAATAAAATTACATAAACTTACAATTAAATAAGTTGTATTAAAAACAAAGGTGATAAATACTTAAAACATTATTTCCTAATTATTTTGATACATGTAACTATTATCTATGTCTTGAGATTAATTATTTCTACCATATCTTCTATGATGCAAATATATAATGTTCACTTTCTCCCAACTCCATGTTCAGAGAAGTTATATGGATAGCTTGAAACTGACCAAGGTAGGAATGTTTACACCATGGATATCATCAAACTTTAGGAATTGGGACTCGATTTATTGTTTTACTGTTGTCTAAAGTGATGCAGAGAATGAAAAAATAGAGATTAAATTTAAGTGTGTCATGTCTATAGCTGCTACACTATAAATAGCACAAAAATTGGGGGAAATTTTTTTCCATATTCAAATACCATTATCCAATTAAATGACCAAGAAATCATTTGCATTTTTGACGAATAACTGAAGTTCGCATATGTCTTCCATATTTTCTAAGTTCTGACATATGCTTTTTATACTTTTGTTTCACTCCTTGACAAAAATGGAAATACCAGTCTGAATGACACTCATTTGTCAGTGGCAACCATAAGTTGACAATAGACACAAGAGTTCAGCAAAAATCAATGAAAGCATTCTGTGAGAATCAATTAGTTATATAGAATTGACAATAAGGACTATTGTATATTTTATTATTACTTATAAATTATGTGCTACACATTATATTAATTAAAAGTATAATAAATCTGTATATATAATATATACTTATGTATATATATGCTTTTTTAAAGCCAGTTGTTAAACTTTGCCGGCATATTATTGCATGTAAGCTATGACAATGATTGTCTAGTATAAGAATGTATACTGTATTTACATATAAGTAGTATATATATGTTTTTATATATTCTTTTGGGGTATGCTATATTTCATAACATTAAAAAAGACCCTAAAAACTAAATAACTTAAATAATCCTATATAAACATTAAGGAAACTGGATTAGCAGATAAATTATTCCACAAAGAAAATACTAGGCTTAAGGGTAATTCTACCAAATATTCAATGTCAATTTCAATCTCATATAAACTCAAGAATTTTAAAACTCCAACTCATTTTATGAGGCTAGTGGAACCTCAACACCAAAACCAGACAAGGCCAGTATGAGAAGGAAAAACAATGACTAATCTCACCTACACATATAGATTTTTTTAACGCCAGTGAAAGTAATATGTACTTTTTTACAAAGTTAATATGTAACGAGTAAGTTGGGTTTATCCAAGGAATACAAGATGCTTCAACATTAGAAAATCTATTAATATAGTTCACTATATGAACCAGTTCAAAAGGAAAATCATATGAATTATTTTAAAAAGCTACAGAAAAGACATTTGATACAACTAAATGCTTTATTTTAAATTTATTTTCTTAATAAATTACTTATTGATGGGAATATAATTAACCTCATAAAGAGCAGCTCAAAAAAACTGAGAAATACCACACTTAATGCTGAAACATTAAACACCTTCCCTTTAAATTCAAAGCCAAGCTAAATGCCATCATCATTTCCATTTCAGATCATTCTGGATACACTTGCTAGTGCAGCTGACTTAAGGAAAACAATTATAAAAGGTATACATTTGGGAAAGAAAAGACTCATTATTTGCAGAAGATCAGTTTTCAAATTCAAATTGCATTTTTATATACTTGCAAGAAATACTCATTCACAAAAGCAACAAAAAATATAAAATACTGATGGAAACTCCAACAAAGTATATTCAAAAATTTAAAACATATTATTAAGTATAAATATTAACTGATTACATAATATATGCTTAGTATGCTGCCTAGCATCTAATATCACTAACGAGCATTTTCCATCACCATTACTGCTATTGTTATCAGAGAAAAATAAAATTTCTGAGAAACATGAAGGCATATGAATGATAAGAAATATATGAATAGGAGAACTCAATGTCATAAAGATGACAATTATCTGAAAATTGATATCAAAGTAATTATAATCAAAATTCTATTTTTTTCCTTCTTTTCAGTGAAATATATGTGCTACTAAGCCAAAAGCAGGCCTCAAAAAGTTCAAATACTGTACTGAACATATTTTATGACTCTAGAGAAATTGTGTAGGAAACAAGTCACAAAAAAAGAACTAGAAAACACTTGTATGCTTGAAAGTTTTAATACATATTCTATGACAAGCTTGCCTTAAGCTAGCTCTAGGTTTCCTTCTGGTTCTAAACAGCTGTGATTTGTGCTCAATGCAACTCCAGTAGCGTCTCAAGTTCCCACGTTGCCTCCTTTTCTCACGTCTTAATCGTCTCTGAGCCTAGTGTTTTGGGGTTTGAATCAGTATCAAATAAATCAGAAAATTACTCAGTACAGTAAGAAACATAGTGCATTCCATTCCAGACTGACCAGCCAGATTTTATTCTGGGACATAACTAGTTTTTCTCAAGTACACATTCCCTTTGAGAAGATGGGAAAGAAAGTAGATCTAGGGTTGATGTAGGTTGTTTGCTCCAATCTAGGTGGATTTGATGGACTTGGTTCAATTTGGAATTCTTATGTCTAAAGATAAACCAGATTCTCAGGTGACTTACAAAAGCAACTCTTTTGCCTTAAGGGAGAAGACGTATCTGCGCTTGCTATTCAGGGGCTACTCTAAACAAAACCTAAGCTACTCTTCCATCTCAGCCCCAGACCCCTGTGTGGCTCATGACATACGATGGCAGGCACTTCTAAAAATTTATACATAGCTTTCCTGTATAGGATTTCCTTGGTTATTAATTGGGGGCATCTATCACCCACTGGCCATCAGCATAGGCAAATGTGCTTTTTTTTTTTTTCCTCAAAACTGCATCACTGACATTCAAAATTCTGGAGCATAAACGGGGATTGGTCTGGATTTATGGAAATGTCTGCTCCTTCATCAGAACAGATGTTATTTTCCCAATAATAACTTTGCTGAGCCTAAGAAAAGCTACATGATTGCCTGAGATTTCATAGGTAGAAAGAGAAGAGCAACTCTCCTATTTCCCTCCACCTGCCTCAGTAGAAGAATGGCTACACACCCTCTTAAAGTCTCTTGTCTGCTCTTTAGTAGTACAGAAAAAGGAGGAAACTGGGCAAAGACTTAAGACGCTGAGGAAAGCTGAATAGATAATGAAGGCATTTCCTCACTCTAAATGGATGTTTTAACAAAAAACAAAACAAAAAAACCCAAAAAAACAAAAACCAAAAAACAAACCCAAAAAAATTTGGGATGGAGGAAAGCATTTCTTACTTTTTGAAAAGACCCTATACCAAAAAGGAATGTGTTTACATACATTCTTAGACAAATGTTCTCAGAGCCTTAGTAGAAGGTTTACTGAATGAAGTTACTCTTCTAAAAAGTGTTTTATTTTATTGAGGCTATTAGGAGCTACATCTCTTGGAGCCTAAGTATCCATGTCTTCTACTGCTCTAGGATTAGTGGGATGTTTTTAAGATAACTATGAAATACAGTTTCAGAGTTAACACAATGATTACCAAACATCTAAGATTCTGTTCAGAGCCTTGTTGTTTAATTAATATCCCAAAGTTCTAAGCATCATATAACCTGGTTATTTTCAACTAAGCGTGTATGTTAGGTCTAACCATACTCACCAAAAGGACGTCTGTGTGTCTAAAACCCAAACAAAGAAATAAAATATTACTAACTCCTAAATAAATTCTCCATCCTTCCCTAGAACCTGAGTCTTTTCCCATATCATTCTTTAGTTTTATCATGAGTGTATTTTAAAATCTACTGTTTAATTTATAGTTTTTAAAAACTTTCTACAAATGGTATCTTGCCATATTATAGTATCTTGCATATTTTGCTCTGTATTATTTGTGTCCTTCATCACTGTTCATGCCCAGAGCAGGAGTTTATCTAACAGTTGTATGCTGTTTCATAATGTGAATACGTCACAGCTTATGAATCCATTTTACTGTTGTTTTCAGTGTTTTTTGCATTCATGAATAATGCTGCAATGAATGTTTTGTTCATGTCCTCTGATGCACATGAGCAAAAGTCTCCCTGGGGTAAAAATCGGAAGTGAGATTTTTGGGAAATACGGCGTTTTTATCCTCAACTTGGCTAGAGAATGCTAAAGTGTTCTGCAAAGTGATCATATAAATTTATACATACACAATTAACTGGCATAAGAAAACCAAAAACTGGCATCATTCTTGACTTTTCTCATACTGCACATCTAATCTTTTAACAAATGCTATCAGTACCAATTTCAAATATATCCAGAGTTCAATCTCTTTTTGCCACCCCTTTTCACTCATGCATACTGGTGTAAACCACCATCTTTATGTATCCAGAATTTAGAAACTTCTCCCTCCACCAGTACCACCTGGTCTAAGCCCACATCACTGTTCTGGGTTATGAACAATACCCTCTTCCTGGCCTCTTTGTTTCCATTTTTCCCCCCAAACAAATACTTCTCATTCTGTAGTGAGAGTAATCCTTTAAAAATTTCAGGTCAGATCATTTTACTTTTCTTCTTCATAACCATACATTAGGTTTCCTACCTCTCTTGGGCCAAAACCAATGATGTGGCATCATGTTACACATTTATCACATTGCCTACATTATTCCCACTTGTCCAGTTTCCCTGTTTCACTTGCTTCCTGTTATTTCTTGCACATCAGGCAAGCTCTACCTCCCAGGGCTGCGCTGGTCATTTCCTCTGTCTGAAAATTTCTCTCTCCAACTCTTTACCCCAGACATCCCCATAGCTCTTTCTAACTTCCTTCATGTATTTATTTACATGATCACTTTCTCAGTAAAGTCTTTTCAGAGCTCCCTATTTAAAATTACAATCCTGCTCCTAACTCCTATGCCCTCTTTCATAAAAGTGGGGATTATTGTCTCTTTGGTTTTTTTATACTGCAGCCCTAATTCCCAGAACACGTAACAGAAGCACAGTAAACAATAATTACAGTATCAACAGCCAACTCATGCAGTGCTAATAGTCTAGGTACTTCTAAACAGGTGACGTAAATTAACTCACTTAATTTTCCCAACAGCTAATGTGGAGAAAGAGGACTTCCCGTTAGAGTAATGAAAAGAGGCCAAATATTCCCTCTCCACAGAAAACAAGTATAAAGTTGGAAAACATTAACAAAAATGACTATTCCATCACACTGAAAACCAGTCAAGGCAACACAACAATTTGGGAACTGATTATTCTTGAAAAATTTCTTGAGATTCAAGTAAGAACAGAAGGAAGCTTTGATGACCTTGCCTGGAGCAATTCCTAACCCCCACTGCCAACTCCAGCTGAGAATGGCAGCAGAAACCAGCTTTGCTGCCAGAGGTAGTAGATTCAATTTGGGATGGGAGGAGAAGGCAAACCCCCCTGGTTTCTCCAACATAAAGTGGTGGATTTAGTTTAGAACAAATGGGGAAAACCCCACAGCTTTGCAAGTCTGAGACTGCAGTCTAAGTTTGGGGTAACTGGTAGACCAACAGGATTTAACAGAAAAACCCTAGGAATCAAAGAGATAGGTCTCCACAGGCTATCTGAGGAACATCCCTGGCTGGCTGAGGCACTACGCATGCCTGGAAGAGACCTTGAGGGAGCCTTCCTGCACTAGCTTGATTTTTCAAAACAATGTTAGAAAGCAGTCATCATCATATTCTTGAACTTCAAGGACATATTTTAAATTTTAATTATTAAATTTAAAGTCTGTATTTTTAGAACTTAAAAAAAAATCAGTTACAAAATTTTCTAAGGTTTCTGTGTTTTTTGGTGGAAAGGTAAAGTTATTGATTAACTTCATTGTTATCGACTATTGATTATGCATTTAAATTTTTATAATTAATCATGAAAATAATAGGAATAAGGTACAAATGCTTCAAACCACAAAGGAAATAAATTGGAATGGAAAAAAACCTCAAGCAGTAAAAATGAAGGCTAGAAAAGTTGGAAAACAGAAATAGTAGGTTAAGAATATTACTCTGAATTTTAAGAATTTTTGACATGAATGGATATTGAATTTTCTTGAATGGTCTTTCTGCATTTCTTGAGACCTTACATTTCTTCCTTTTATCATTAATATGGTGAGTGGCATTAATAGAATTTTTAAATGTAAAACCAAATTTGAACATCTGGCATAAACCTGATATGGTAGTAAATTCAGTCTGTAAACCCATGAAATTCCAGTAAAGGAAGGCAGGTGCCCACAGGAGAGATTCTGGCTCCAAAGTTTCTGAATTTCTCTGAATTTCTGTTTTATCTTTATTTGGACAGGTTCTGAGGGCATCAATTTCTTTTCAGCAATATTTCACTCAGGATTTTTAGTTGTTTTTACCATGAGATAGTTCTTTAAGTTTATCTAGTTCACCATTGCATTGGAAATAGAAATCAAGTGTGCAATTTTGTAAGTAAAGAAAATTGGATATTATTTGCTTCACTCAAAATATGCATACTATACATAAGTATTCCTTGATGATTGTATTATCAAAATGCTCTATGATTTTAGTTTGCTTAAAGCCAGACTGCCTGTGTTCAACCTTGGCTCTACATTTTCTAACTGTAGGACTGAGTTATTATTACTCAATTCCAGAAAGTGTAAATTGAGAATTTTATGCAGGTCTAAAATTTACCTCTGTGTGTAACACAAGATTCAATAAAGCACAGTGCCAGAAAGTTTATTAGAAAGGGAGCAACTGCAATCAGCCCCTAATCCAATTCTGACAGAGTTTCCCTTTACAACAAATAGGTTCCAGGTGATGGGCTGATGTTTGGGGGACACTGTTGTTTACTTTAGTTGAAAATTTTCTTAGAAGAGAGTGTGTTTTGCTCAATTGGATTCTATGGATTCACTGAAGATAAATTATTTCAACTCAGTTTTTTCAAATTGTCTTGGAAGATATGGGGCAGTATACTAGGATGCAATGGGGAAAATCTTGCGTAAAGAATCAGAACAGTTCTGGCTCTGGTGCTTAGAAGCTGTGTGAGCCTCAATTTCTATACGTATAAATGAGGATAGTAATTTCTACTTCAGAAAGTTGGTGTAGGAGGAAATAGGATAATACATGTAAAATGTCTGGCACATAGGAGGGACCTCAGAAATCTTGTTTCCCTCCTCTCTTCCTTCCATTGACGAGAAATCTAATATATTTATTTGTTTTCCTTTCTGAATGAATATATTCAAAGTGAAGTTTAACTTTAATTCTTTCATTCAAAACCACATTCAGTAAATGATTTTAAACCACCTATAACATGTCAGGGACATGTTAACCCTGAGAAAATAATGACAATAAAATAGATATTGTTCCTGCTATTAAAGAGCTTATAGCCTATTGATTTGTATCTTCTAGTGTGTATCTGGTGTGTAATTTGTCCATACAGAGGGAAAACTCTAGTCACTTGCAGCCTCCAGTTAGACGGGTCTGACAATATTTTAGGACTGTTATTTGGGTCTTGTATTGTGTTAGGTGTTCTACTGAGTGACATGATGTAGTATTACAAAGACCCTGTGTGAGGGCCAGGATTGGCTACATAATCACAGGGCCCAGTGCAAAATAAAAATGAGGCCCCGACTCAAAACTATTAGGAATTTCAAGATGATGATAGTAGAGTATCTAGTTAAGCACAAGCCTTTCTGAGTTTGGGGGACTGTGTGATTACACGGGTTATACCTCCAGGAAGTGGTCCTTGTAATGACTATATAGAGCCACAGAGGCTTGGGAAATTCCTTTAAGATCAGACTTACGTGGCTGGGAAAATGTGAGCTGCAGAATCAGATGAAGGCATTAGATCAGTATTTCTTTTATTTTTTAATAGCAGAGGTGGAGAAATACTGTGACACCATCCAGGATTAACTACTTAATTACACAAATATGTACTGAGTGCCTGGGACATGCCCAGCACTGTGCTAGGAGCGGAGGACACCCTGGGAAAAACAGGAGACAGCGACCTGACTTTTGAGGACGACAGGTTCCCATGGGGAAGACAGATAATAAATAAGGAAGCAAATACATGTCACTGATTGTGGACTAGTGACATCACTTTGAAGTAACTAAACTGAGTTCAAACAGGGAAAAATAGGACAGAGGACATAATTTTTAATGGTCAAGAAGGACCTCTTGGGGGGTGCTGTCTAGCATGGGGTTTTAAGGCACTGTGTTTGGAGAGAAAGAATGAATTCTGGCTCCTTCACTTGCTATTTGTGGGATTTGAGGCAACTCACATAACTGTCCTCTGCCTCAGTTTCCTTATCTGTAAAACAGGGATAATTATAGTATATACCTCCTAAGATCCACGTGAGAATTAAATGAGTTAAGTACTGTGTTTTTCAAATTAAAAATAAAACACAGGCTTGCCAGTCAAATAGGAATCAGCCTTTCAGAGAGCTCCAAGAGGAGACTTTCTGGCTGAAGAAACAACCATTGCAAAGGCCATGGGGTATCACAGAAGCCTGCCAGAAGGCCACTGTGCAGGGACCACAGAGCAGGGGACAGACAGAGAGGAGACAGGGGCCAGATCTGGAATTTGAAAGCTAATTTCCTGTATGAAAGGTAATGACTGACACTAACTCACATAAATTGGACACCAGAAAGAGTAATTAATCTGAAACAAAACCATATCAGAAATAACAAGAGCTAGCTTCCCATGTGTTTTCTTTGGTAACAGATTACAAACAATTTTTCCAACTCATGAGTGAAACTATCAGCCAAAGAAGTAATTTAGGAAAACTGAAAAAAAATAAAAAAACAAAAACACCCAAATCTCTGACAGTAAGTGTTACACTCCTAATACAACACAAAAGCTCCTTGGAAAGCCCACAGCACAGGATCAAAAGCATCTCTAGAAATGGACGAAAGGTGGTTGCGCCACGTACAGTTTTATTGTCCCATCCTTTACATCCACTTCACCGCCACCCACGTCAATACTTTTGCAGACCAGGTGGCACGAACAGAGCAGAATCTCTTTTTATCTAACAGAAAAACCAATTTTCTTATGAATCGACAAAACGTAGCCAAATTCTAAGTACCTCCAAAGGCTTGCATCTTTTATAAAAGAAGAAATCTAGAAGAGAAAAAAGCCAACATCTCAGAGGAGTTAAGACAGGGAGAGATGGCAGGAAGGCTTTATAAAAACTGTACCTTGAGCAGCTAACTCTTTCCACCTCTCTTTGTTCTGCTGGATGATGTCGACCAGGTTGTTTTTGAAGCTCTTCAGGTCCACACTCGCAAGGGAGTAGTCTGGGGAGTAGGTTCCATCGTTCACGGTGCCTTTCATATTTGATCGTCTAGAGGAATTGGCAACATGTGATCCCGTAGAGGTGCTGGAGCCAATAGTAACCACCAAAGAAACCAGAAAATACCAAGGGCAGGATATAGGATGAGGGAGCAAAGCCTGAAATGCTTTACAAAAGCAGCCGGAGAAGCAGTATGTCAGGTGCTCAGGCTGTTTTAAGCACGTATCAGTGCTGCTAACCTTCCTTCCTTCCTCCCTCACAGAGAGGGCTTAGGGGTCTGTCCTGGATTCCTGGGGCAGCAGGTCAGGGCCCACAGTGTTATGGGGGTGAGGCCTAATGAGAGCTGCATAACCTTGAGATGAGCATAACGTTGGTGGTAAGTCCACTGGTAAATTCACCAGCTGGAGCTCAAAGTAGGGTAATGGTATCTGCCCCTCCCTCCATTATGTAATCTCCAAGCTAACCTGGATCTTCCTCAGGGAGAACATTCCCTGCTTCCTCATTACAGCAACATTTAGGGAGCCTGTTGGTGTGCTATTAGGAAAAGTGTGTGTTCAGATGGGCAAGAATTTAGCATGATTTTTCTGCAACTGGCAGTTTTAAATAATATCCCTTAAATTTATCAGTGATAAAAATCTACCTTGAAATACTTTAAGTTGTGTATACAATGGACTTTGCTGTTACATGTTATACAGATCTTCTGTATTCATGTCATCTAAGTGGGTAACTTTGATGTAGGCATCTTCGTAGTCACATAAGTGTTGTATGTTAGCAAACCAACACAATGCCCCTCTCCCAACTGCTCACCACTATTGGATATGTTACTGTATCCAGGACACAATCCATACATCTCAACAAAAATTCAAATAATTTTATTCTCCTGAGTAGTGAATATGATTCTTAGTACTTTGATATTTTTTGTAGTGAATGTCAAGTTCCCAATTTCAAAGGCAAATGCAATATAATACGTAGCCACTAGGTGGCAATACTACCTAATAATTCTAAGAATTTCCTGCCCAATGTAAGAAATAATCATAAGAAAAAGGGAAACAATTCAAAAAAGAAAATATCAAACCTGTTTGCTCCATAGGAAGGAGTTTTTGAAGCTTCCTCTATGAGAGGAATAATAATTTTCTCTGTTGAGTCTGTCAGAAGAGAAAATGTTGGCTCTACTATGAAATCAATGAAACCTACAAAAGCAAAAACATAAATAAATTCATGTTACAATTTCCTGAATTCTAAAAATAGTAATAATGAAGAGATTCTGATGCTCCTGATAGCAAGTTTCAACTATAATATTGGTTCAGCCTGCCCTTTGCAATTATTTTTAATCCAATAACACAATCTTTAGAGAGAGTTTAACTGTTCTTTATAAAAATAACCTCTCAAGCAGGGAAAGCAATAAAATTTAAGCTTGCTAACTCAAATATACTGAGCTGTGTACTTACTATTCAGCCTCATATTATTGCTAACAATAACTTCGGATCTAACCAGAGTGAATATATTTTCCTCTGTTGAACAGAAAGATCACTACCTTTTCTGAAAGTTTTGTTGAATTTTATTGACCAACAAGAAATAATATCTAAGCTCCCCAAAGAAACTAAATAATTGAAGTTTATTTCTCAGGCTGCAAGAAGGCAACCACTTTTTCTTCTCTTCCTATATCAGTCAGAGCTTTGTGCCAGTGTGTTAATATTTCAAATTGCTGTTTATTACTCTCTGGATGTAAAGCATTAGTTTGCAGTGTATTCTATCGAATCAGCCAGAGAACAGTAACATCTCTGGGAGACATTATTAATCCCACCACTTTGAGGTGTCCGGATTGAGTAAAGACTTTTACATTTAAAGTGCTCATCAAACTAGAAATGACACACACAGAGAATGGCACATGGCCCTTTAGGGAGCATTTACCACCTGTGTTTAGGTGGCGGCAGAGACAAGCTCTGTGTATGTTCAACACCCTGAGGTCCCAGGAGAGGTGCAGTGCTTGTTGCCGTAAACACAACTATGAGCAATAGGCCACCATCTGAACATAAGGGTCATACTGCAGGGAGGCTTTTTAAGTGACACTGTCCTGGGAAACAACCACCTTTGAAGAGTATCCCATTCATCAGAGACTCGGAAACAGTAATTCACATTTCAAGTAATTGGCTCTATCATAGCACACGTTAAGGTGCATTTTTAATTAAAAAAACTTCAGTAGTTGCCTTCAAGTTAAATAATGCTAACTGATCACCCAGGGTGTTATTTCAAGTTTTGTTGGTGGCTTTAGATGCCTGGGATCTAGAGATTGTCAAATGAGGGTCACTTCCCCTAACATGGCAGCAATTTACAATACAGCAACAAGCCTCCAAAACATCCATTCTTCTCAGCTTGTCCGGGGAGGGCCTTAGCCAGCCACATTTACACCTGCTAAAGGACGAGAGGCACCTGTGTTATGGTATCCAGGAAACGAGCTGTTGGAATGTGGGTGGGAAGGGAGGCAAGGCAGAGCAAGCAGCTTTCTAACAGCCACTTTGGAGGAGGTAGTCCTTGAGCAACTAGCCAGTTAAGGTGGTGAGCCTTATGTTTATTGATCATGTAGTTTAGTAATGAAGATACTGGCTCAGGGAATAACTATAACAGATATTTGAACCATGCAGCATAGCAATGTTTTAATCATGGGCTGGACTTGAAGTCCCCAACACAAATACAAATGAGAAGAATGAATATGGTTAGGAGCAATATCATTTTACAAATTTCCTATTATTGGCTTCTCTATTCATATCATAAGACTTTTTTCCCCAAAAGAATATGAGCTAGTATATTAAGCATATTATGCAAACTTAGTGATAGAACAGATACATTAATATTTTTCATTGGATTGGACTATACACAAAGGATTAAATTACAAAAAAGGTAATCAGCAACAAAACAACAAAAAATGCTGTCTCTTGTACCAGAAGAATGCCTTCTATTTTGTAAAAGGATTACAAACAAAATCACAATTATTTACTAATACTGCTTTGTTGAACTCCTTTGTGAGAATGTTTCAAAATTCTTATTATGCACCACCATACAGATCAGTCTAAAGATCAAATTCATCATGAATATGGAGTGACATTTTCATGGATGAACAACACAGTGTATCCATTTGCAGATGGACAGGCACACATCCACAATCCACGACCACCAATCTTCAGTATTACCTATTTGGGACTGGGCCACCATCGTTGACTTTCGATCACAGAGCGGGGAAAATGGAAGCCCTAATTCAGCTTCTTTATCTCCCTGTGGAAAGGAAAGCCTGTTATTACAGACTTGGTTTGGAAAAGCTCAGATAAGAGCAACTTAGATAGAAAGCCTAAAAAGGCTTTTATTTCTTATTTATTTATTTATTTAAAACCAAAGCTGTTGTCCAAGTGTATATAACTTTGCTCAAATGGTCTCCTCATGGGGACATGTTGCATCAAGGCTCATACTGCAGAGGTTAAAAAAAACAGGAACATTTTCAGCACCTGGAGACTCTGCATTGGTATCCCAACCCCTTGATTGTAAGGAGATAAACCTTTGCTCCTTGGAATTTTCTTGTCACCATAAAATAGTCATCTCAGTATGTTAGTTGGCATTGAATTAACAATCCAGCGCATAGATTTTTCTGCTCTTTTTTCCTCCATGCCAAATACATCAGCAGATCTGTAGTATCAAGACTTCATGATTGGACTGCTTTTTTAATTAAAAGCATATGGGCACTTTGAAACATATTTCTACTTATTAACCAAGTTTCATTGAATCTCCTACATAAAGTAATGAGAAATATCTTCAACATTCTTACATTCTGTGCGCATGTGTTTTATATTAATCTATTCTTCTCAGAGAAAATGGAAATATCAATAATTTTTTATCATTTGATCTTATTATTCACAGATTAATTGATCACAAAGTTTAGAGAATTCCATTTTTGCTTGGGTTTAACGTCATAAGAGGTAATATGATTTCATCTTCTGAAATAAAAGTGGCTGCTCTGGGCAAAGCTTTATTATTACAAAGTTTATCAAACATTGGTTCTTTGCATTCAAGGGGATGTGCCTATAAAGAGAGAAGAAAGAGGATCCTTTACCTGCTCTGGTTCCTGTCAGTTGCCTGGCCATTGGAAAGAATGCTTTGGGCTCTATTTTCTGCTAAGCTATTGCTGTATAACTTCATGGGGGTACATTGGCCTTGCAAAATACTACAACTTAGGGTATATGTTCAGGTTCTGAAATCAGAGGACAGAAGAGAGTGACCTTTATTTTGCTTTGTGGCAGAACCCATGTCACAGGGCAATGCCTGTCTGAGGACTTCAGTTTCCTTTCAGCCTGCTTCCTCTCACAACTTTTCACCATGATCTTTATAACATCAACTCAATATGTGGCTTTAAAGTTTTTATTGATGATGTTTTCTGGTGCACTTCCCCTAAATCATGCCTCTGACTATGAAGGGGCAGAAAGTCTGAAATCAGAATTGCTTGGGAAAATCTAGATATGGTCATCAAAGGAGTAGGCAACATAGCTACAAACAAATGTTATACTATGTCACAACTTAGAGAAAACGGGGAGAGAATCTGGGACCTCTCCCAGCAACCTCTGTCATTCCCGGAGAGAATAATGACATCCATTCCACTTGAAATTAACATTTATACTCGGCTTAAGGGACAGATGGAGGGGAATTATTAGTGTCACTAGCTTTACAGCCACAAGACACAGAGCTGAATCACTGCTGTTCAACAGGTCTCTGTTACTTCCGACACATTGCAGCCTTTGCTGAAACGAATTCTCCTCCTCTGTTACCTAGTTCAGTGATTTCGATGGACTCATTTTACGAAAAGAAGATGTAATGGTATCTACCTAACCAGACTGTGCTGAGGTTTATCTAAGATAATTTACATGAAGCCTAAGGACAGTGCCTAATATTTAGTAAATAGTTATTAAATGTTAGCTAGTAAGAATCATAATTCGTAATAGGAAAAACAGAGAACTGTGCAAATTAGAGGTACTTATGATGTCCAATTCACATTTTGGATGGTGTTAAACCGTAGCAAAAAAGGACTAATGCTTAACTTGCAGGTAATGGAAAGGCATTCACTTTTACTCCTCTTTTTCTAGATGAAAGTGACATGGCATAAGTTCCACTTCTGAAAGGTATTTTGTCAGCAGGGATGGCTTGGGGTAAGTTAAAGATGACCCTTGTGCTTCAAATCTGAATAAACAGGAGACTTTGGTGCCACTGATAGAAACAAGATGATCTGGATAAGGGCTTGATTTAAAGACTATTATGGATTAGATTTTAACACCTTGAGAATAAAGTAAAAGAATGACATCATTAACAGTTTGTTCAAACATAAATAATAATATTACTATTATTAAAGTAGAAATTAAGCTACTTATAGACTTCATGGGACAAGTGATATTGGGGGTACTTAATTGATATATGCAAAGATGATCAATTGGTTTTATTGGTGAAGGTGTTGGTGATATTTTAATAGATATAGTTTTATATTATTTAAGTTCTTGGTTTGAAATGGTCACTTGGGCCTCAAAAAGGCATTTTGACAATTCACCTTCCATGAGTTAAATTTCATAGGATGCTGGATGGCATTTATATAGGACTTAGGCATTTGACAGACATTTGCAGAGTTCATCTTCCTATACATAAAGTGGGAGATTTTATAGTCCATTTGCTTCTTGAACTCCACAATTGATTTAGAATATTTAATTTCCACTGCTAAGCACATTGAATGCTAAAGTGCATTAATTATTTAATTTATTTATAAATATTTCAAGATGCTATTTATCCTTTAGGATGAATAAAGGCCATGAGTGCAAGATTAGTAGGAGGCCCTGTAGCCAGACTATGAAGGAGCCAGAAACCCAAGAGAACAAGGGAGGTACTCCTCAGGGAGAGGGAAGGATGTAAAGGGAGAATCAGGATCCCTGAGTATAAGTTTGACCAACTTTACAATTTTCCTTACTCCATCCCTGAATACGGAACATTTGCTTTTCATCAAGATGAAATCAGAGGTCAAAAGCAGTAGACATTGTGTAAGTCAACTAGTTTATATTTCTCTTGGAGGTTATACTTTCATTTGAGGGTGCTACCCACAGAAAGACAAAAACATACTTTAAAAAATCAATAACACACTGAAGATATGTATGTTCTGATGCACTGAATCATATAAGTGGTTACCGCAAAATTATAGGTCCCTAAGGTCACTAAATCCAATTAATCAACCAACCACTTAATTACACCCCGGGATCTCTGCATCTATTCTTGGTGATGAGCCTTGAGGTGAGGAGGTGGAAAAAGTGGCTCCATCAACATGGAAACACAAGGCATCCTCATGTGTTCGGGCCTGATAGTTTACACCTGTCTCAGCAATCTCGCTGGAGGTTCGTTGAAGTCTCTTCTTTGAGAGTCTCCATAACAAAGACCTAGTACAGACATACCTTGCAGATATTGTGAGTTTGGTTCCAGACTGCCACACTCTAAAGTGAACATTGTAATAAAGTGAGTCACACTAATTTTTTTGCTTCCTAGTGCATATAAAAGTTATATTTACACCATACTGTAGTCTAGTAAGTGTGCACTGGTATTGTCTAAAAAAGCAATGTACATATCTTAATTTAAAAATACTTTATTGCTAAAAAATGCTAGCCATCATCTGAGCCTTCAGTGAGTGGTAATCGTTACAGAGTCCTGCTTCAATGTTGATGGCTACTAATTGATCAGGGTGGTGGTTGCTGAAGGTTGGGGTGGCTGTGGCCTTTTCTTAAAATAAGACAGCAGTGAAATTTGTCACATCAACAAACTCCTTCTTTTGTGAACAATTTCTCTGTAGCATGTAATACTGTTTGACAGCATTTTACCCACAGTAGAAACTCTTTCAAAATTGAAATGAACTCTCAAACTCTGCTGCTGCTTTAGCAACTAAGTTTATGTAATATTCTAAATCCTTTGTTGTCATTTCAACAATCTTTACAGCATCTTCACCAGGAGTAGCTTCCATGTCAGGAAACCACTCTTTTTGCTCATCCATGAGAAGCGACTCCTCATGCATTAGTTTTATTATGAGATTACAGCAGTTTAGCCACATCTTCAGGCTCCACCCCTAATTATAGTTCTCTTGCTACTTCTACCACATCTGCAGTTACTTCCACCACTGAAGTCTTGAACTCCTCAATGTCATCCCTGAGGGTTGAAATCAACTTCTTCTAAACTCATGTTAATGTTGACATTTTGATCTCTTCCCATGAATCATGAATGTTCTTAATGGCATCTAGAATGGAGAATCCAGTAGGGTTTCGATTTCCTGTGCCCACATCCATCACTGAAATCACTATCAATGGCAGCTGTAGCCTTAAGAAATGTATTTCTTATAAGATGAGTTGAAAGTCTAAATTACTCCTTGATCCATGACCACAGAATGGATGTTGTGTTAGCAGACATAAAAAAAAAAAAACATTAATATTGTTGTATGTCTCCAGCAGAGCTCTTGGATGACCAGGTGCATTGTCAATGAGCAGTCTTATTTTGAAAGGAGTCATTTTCTGAACAATAGGTCTCAACAACGGGCTAAAAATATTTAGTAAACCATGTTGTCAACAGATGTGCTAGCTATCATCTAGGCTTCATTGTTCCACTTATAGAGCACAGGGAGAGTAGACTTAGGATAATTCTTAAGGGTCCGAAAATTTTCAGAGCAGTAAATAAACACTGGTTTAAGTTAAAGTCACCAGCTGCATTAGCCCCTAACAAGTGGGTCAGTCTGTCCTTTGAAGCTTTGAAGCCAGGCATTGACTTCTCTCTAGTGATGAAAGTCCTCGATGGCATCTTCTTCTAATAAAAGGTGCTTTGTCTGTATTGGAAATCTGTTGTTTAGTGGAGCCACCTTCATTAATGATCTGAGCTAGATCTTCTGGAGAACCTGCTGCAGCTTCTACATCAGCCCTCCATATCAACAGTAAGACTATTTCGCATTCTTATCATTTGTGTGTTTACTGGAGTAGCACTTTTTATTTCCTTCAAGAACATTTCCTTTGCATTTACAACTTGGCTATTTGGCTAAAGAGTCCTAGCTTTCAGCCTATGTCAGCTTCATGTATCACAAAAGAATTAGCTGAAGGAGGAAAAAATTCACTTAGCTATCAAATTCACATAGCCTAAAATATAAACACATTTTAATGGAAGTGACAATTAAAAATGTTTTTAAATTGTATTGACTTCTTGTTACCTAACACGTTCGAGAAGAGAATGAGAAGCAAAAACCTGTCTCCTTTACCAGTGGTTATTTTCTTGGCTTGTGCCTCCACCTCTGATCTTTCAGTCCCATCAGTTACAGTTGACAAATGGAGCATGTTCCAAATGCACCCATTGGAGTCAAGGAGCAGGACACCTGCGTTGAGCTGTATGAACACTCAAAGTGAGGGTGTTAACTGTATTGCTGAATACCACACGAGTGCTGTGACACGTGCCTTGGAGATGGGGACCTGCTTTACCTCCTTTATCATCAGCAGATTACTCAAGAGTTGGAAATAAGAACTTCTCAAGACTGAAAATTTCAGATATAACTCTTATCTCTTCTGGTTACAACTTCTCATGGCTTTAGAAGGTGTACCTAAGTAATTACACCAAGGATTGGGATAACACTGATGAGATTTTTAGGGATGATACAATAGCTTTGTATCCAGAAATTGGCTTGTCCTCCAGAAATACAGTGTTTTTAAAAATCTTTTAATGTCTATTTAAGCCCATTTGTTAGGTAAAATGAACTTGGTAGAAAAATTAATAAGAAATTGATTTAGAAGTCAACACATCCCAAATTTCTTCTTATATTGGATATATGTGTATATATACACACATCTGTATAAAATCACATACACACATAAGCTTTATCATTGCTTTTTAAAGTTCTAAAATTAGCTCTTTCCTTTGAGTACTTTTTTGATTTTTTGAATTTATATCTAGTGTCTAATTTTTCTTAAAACCCATTGAATGAATTTCAAGTCTACTGCTATTTCTCCATAGCAAAAGGAAAAATGCTTCTCTTAATTGTCTGCTTTCTAAACTTTGGTTGTGTTGGGAATGTGTTTTAAAAATTGTGCTCAGATCCCTCAAAGGTTTTAAGTGACTATCAAGTGACAAAATATTTCATAATCAATGGCTCTCTTGATACTTTACCTTGGAAAAACATAAAGCTTAAAGTAGATCAGGAGGATAACAAATAATATAAATTCCTCACATTTGCATCATGTCTATAGTGTAAAAAGACCTCTCACATTCATTCTATCATTTCGCTCCTCACAGCCATCCTGGGAGGAGACAGAATGGGTATTAATCCCTTCTTATAGGTAAGAAGGTGAAGGTTTATATCTAGCACAGCTGGAAAGACAGAAAGCTAGGTCTTAAACTTGGGTTTTCTGAAGCCAAGTCCAATTACCTCTTACTTTGCATTATTAGGCTTCTTATGTTTGCCCAATATACATAAAATACTTTCTTTAGCAAGAATATAAATGTTTATATTTTTACTGCAGCTGAGGGAAGTGCTGAGTTCTGGGCAGACTTTGTCTTGCCTCAAATTTTTTAGCACAGCCAGTAGATCACATAACACATACAATTTAGATTCTTAGTGCATTCTGAAGGAATGAAGGAATATATTTTCAAATTGCTTTATAAACGTGTTATTTCTACTGAGATTTAAAAAAAAAACAACCTGTTATCTTGGCTAGATCCATAGCAAGAAGTCATTTATCAGCACTGTGGGTTCTACAAAGTGGTAGTTACAGATGGTTATGTCAGTTAAACAGCTCATGTCAAAACGTTCAGAGCAAAGCATACACCAGAGGGTTTCAGATTCATTGTTGCATCCACCTCCAAAAGGCTAAAATGTGTGGTGTGGCTAAGATAATTAAGGGTACTGACAGATTCATTTAGTTAGTGGAAAGCATGGAAAAATTGACTCCTCTTGGATTTAATATCCTATTTTAGTATGTCTTATAAAGATAAACTTGCTTTGTTTGTAAAATATATTTGTCAAAGTACACACTCGTTTTGACCTTTAACTCCACATTCTCCTGTTTTGCTAATTGTATTTCCGAAGGGGATTTCAAAATTAATTGGATGAATGTAATAAAAAGGTACAAACTTCTAGTTATAAGATAAATAAGAACTAGAAATAGAAAGTACATATTAACACTTCTGTTTGTTATATATGAAAGTTGTTAAGAGAGTAAATCCTAAGAGTTCTTACCACAAGGAATTTTTTTTCCTTTTTTTTTTTTTTAACTTTGTGTCTATATGAGATGATGGATGTTTATTAAACTTATTTTGGTAATCATTTCATGATGTATGTAAGTCAAATCATTAGGCTCTACACCTTAAACTTATACAGTGCTGAAGGTCAATGATATCTCAATAAAACTGGAAAGAAGAAAGTTATTTACTTTTAAAAATCTAGAGACAAAAAAATAAGATTCCATTATTAAAACTCAGTCCTGATTTTAGCATGAAAATGTTCAATATTTCACCATGAAGTATTGCCAACTACAGAATCACCTTTTACTGGTTGAGAGAGATCTCACATTTCTAGTGGCTGAAAGATTTTTTTATAATTAATGTCTTTTGAATTTTGTCAGATGCTTTTTCTGCATCTATTGAGATGATGATAAGATTTCCCCCTCCCTTTTTTCTCTTAATACATAAATTACCTTAAATGATTTTTGAATACTAAGCAAATTCAGATCATTATATATACCCTTTTACTATATTTCTGGGCTAGATTTGCTAATATCTAAGGAACTTCACATCTAGGTTCATGACAGATATGGGTGTGTAATTTTTTTTACTTGTAAAGTCTTTGTCAGGTTTTGTTGGGTTATACTGACAATTTTTCCTCTTCCTTTATGTCATGAAAGAATTTGTGTAAGAATGGTTTTTTTTTTCCTGAAAAGTTTGAGAGAATTCACCATCTCTTACTTAGGAATGGAAATGAGAACTAACAATTGAAGTCATCTAAGTCTGGAGTTTTCCTCATGGCAAGATTTTAAATTACAAATTTAATGTTAAAGATATATGGATTTTCAGATTACAATTTTTTTATTGTGTCTGTTTTGGTAATTTATATCTTAGAGAATTTGGTAATTATCAAATTTATATTGTGTATCATATTCCTTATCCTTTTTATATGTATAGGATCTATAATGATACCTCCTCTTTCATTTATAATTCGTGCTTTTTCCTCTTTTTGATCCTGCTACTAATTTTATTACTTTTTCAGAGAACCAACTGGTGTCTTTGTTCATTTTTGCTATTGTCTTTGTTCTATTTCATTGATTTCTGCTTTTACATTTATTACCTCATTCCATCAACTTATTTTAGTTTTATTTTCTTGAATTCTCTTAGCTTATTAAGGTAGAAACAGATAATTGATTTATACCTCTGTTCTTTTCTAATATAACCATTTAAAGCCATAAAATTTCCTCTAAGTATTGCTTTAGCTGCATCCCACAAATTTTCATATGTTGTGTTTTCATAATCACTCAATTTAAAACATTTTGAAATTTCTTCTTAATCAAGATAAGTCATTTTATCTCTTCATGTTTCTGTTTTTTCATCTCTAAGATGAGAATATTGTTATTAAAGATATTAAAGATATTGTTATTAGAGATATTCATCTCTAGGGTCTGTTTAGATTTACTATTTTCTGATGAGTGGTTGACTAAATGAAATAATAGTTTTTAATTATCCATAGCATGAAGTTTGCCTTTAGAATTGGACACATTTTGACATTTGGTCATTTTTATTTTAGCACAATATGTACTGAAATATTTTTCAAAGCTATTTTTAATATGAAAATATTTGAATTTAGAAGATGCTACCCAGTGACTTTCTCCAGGACTACACAATGCTATTTCAAAGTGAAACCATAGATCATATTCATTGACAATAGGAGACAGAAGCCAAAGTTATCCAAACATAGTAATATATTTGATCTCTATGTCTTCAGAATAAAATCAATGATGAAACATTAAAAATAAAGAGCAATGTTGAGAAATCAAATAATCCAAAAACACAAAATCTAAAAAAAAAAAAAAAAAAAAAAAAAAAAGAACTTCTCTAAATAGAACTGTGGCATAATAAATAATAATATGATCTTTGCCCTTGGTTCCTGGCAGAGAGCTTCAAAAACCCATGGAAATTCCTGAGTCATAGGAGACTCTTTGTTATGCCAATTATGTGACTCATGGCGGATCCCCTAGGTAGCTTCAAGATCATCACCAGAAAGATCGGCCACATGATTAGTGGGTGGGAACTTTGGGCCAGCCTGATCTGGGAGGAAAGGAGGACTGGAGATTGAATTCAATCACATGGCCAATAATTCAGTCATGCCCAAGTAACAAAACCCCCATAAAAACCCTTGATACCAAGGCTCAGTGGCCCTTCCTGGTTGAACACACTGGTGTGCCAGGAAGGTGACAAGCCTTGACTCTGTGGGGGAGAGTGCATAGAAGCTCCACCCTTCCAGACCTTGCCCTATGCACTATATCGTTTGCCTGTTCCTGAGTTGTAGAGCTGTATTCTTTACAGTAAAACTGTAATTGTAAGTATAACACTTTCCTGAGTAATTTGACTCATTGTGTTGTAGTACCACAAATGGGAGTGGAAACAGAACAGAAACATGATAGGGGATAAAATGTATACTTATGGTAGAGAACATTGGTCATCCTCCATATTGATGAAGTATAAATTCACATTTTAAGAGAAGACAAGAAAAATTTAAACATAAATTTTCACTCTGCTAGTTTGGGCCTCCTCCCTCCCCTCTAGTGTGCATTGTGCGTCTGCATTGTGTTAACCAGACCTCCCCAATGGCAGAAATACCTGCTCAACCACAAAGATCAATTTTTCTCCTCTGGCACCAGCCATGTAACTCCTTAGAAGATAACATTTCTTTCTCAATCTTGTAAGGGGTCACAATGACCCATCACTCACCTTGTACATACAGACATCTTTAGTGAACTTTATGTACAATACCAATGTATCATTACCCTTAAAGACAGCGATTGTTGCAGAACAGACTGGTCAGACGACCTGGTGAGATGCTGGGCTGCACCTAATGGAAGTTCTTAGCTTAAATTTATATTTATGACCTTATTAGTTTTACCAGCTATATTACTTGAATTCTGCCTATTATACAAGATTATTGTGTTTTGCATTACCAAATGTGTGACTAAGCCTCAGATAAAATTAATGATGATAAGGAGACTTGAAATGATTGATCAAATATACAGTTCTGTAAGATAAACAATTGTAATGGTGTAAATTTAGATATGGGATGAAGCAACAAGAAGGAAACATTTCCTGGACCATAACAGACTAGTATGATAGGCATTCCAGAGGTTTTTGGCCACTGATAACAAGGTTTAGTCCAATAACAGTACATTGAGTGGCCTATCAACAAAATCCTCACCTGACCTGGGGATGAGCATTCTTAGACCACTGGTGTTGAAATGTCTCCCAAATCTTGGTCAAAGTTAAGACTGAAAGAGAGGGATTGTAAAATAAAGAATGCTGCCCACCATCCAGCCCTACAAGAATCAAGTCACTAGCCACTATAGTTGCTGACCTACAGTCACCCTGAAAGGAACTCAGGGCGAAGACCAGGATGAGGCACTTTGTGCTGGGGGAAAACCGACAGAACTGGCCCTCAGTTATATATTTTCAGGAGGAATTTTTTATGCACTTGGCTTCTTGCATCTTCCCATACTTAGAAAAGCACTACAACCATTAACTAAGGTGTCTATTCCTCATGACGAGCAGTAACCTTTTACTGAGATGTGTGCTCATTGCACGTACCCCTTCACCAAAATCACTTATATACTAAGCTCCCCCTTTAGTTCTTAACTCTTCAGAACAATTCTCAGGGCTCTCTGAGGGACTGTCTCCCAGGTTATGATCCTCACTTTGGCTCAAATAAAATTTTCTATTTCTTTCTTAGGTCGACTATTGATTAATTTTTTAATTGACAATATCCAGGCTTGCTTTTTCACAGAACAATATTATTTTTTGTAGTTAGGCATGTGTTCACCCAGCTAAAAACTATTTTTCTCAGCCACCCTTGCAACTATGCATGTATAACTAAATTCTCAACAAGATGTATGCAGAAGTGTTATATATCCTCCTTTCCCCCTTTTGTGATGACAGCTATTTGCTATCTCTGCTCTAGCATTTTACCTTTTAACAGCAGATAACAACTCTAATTTGCTTAGTTCTTTCTCTCTTGAGAGTGGCATCTGAGATCCAAGACTTGACACTCTTTAAAACATGTATTACATTACCCAGGATTATTTAATACATTTATCTGAAAGATTAATAAATTCTGCCTAAAGTCCCAAGAATGTGTTGTTGAAAGCTAGTTGATAATAGTAAGTCACAGAAGTCCTGGATTCTGTACAGAAAAGATGTATGTCAATATGTACAGCAGCCACTATTTCCAGAAACATCTGCACAGACACAGAGTGTGAAAGAGGCACCTGTAGGAAAAACTCCTCCATCAGAGCCATGGTCCATCGGTGGTGCAGCTGCCAGGATTTGGCTGGGTGACTGATGTCTGCTGCATGGAGAATCAGGGACATGGTTTTGGCTCTGTCAAGCCTGTCAAAACGAAGACATGCTCAAATTATCAGAATGAAGTAACCAATTACAGTCTTTTCTGAGTGTAAGCCCATAAAGCTTTAACATGAAAAATAAAATAACTTACCCTTCAGGTTGCTGCAAACTGTTTCTTATATTTTTAATTTGCTGGAAGTGACCCGACATGTCTGTAGATAAAACCATTTCAATCACTAGGTTCCGAAGATCCCTGTAGAGTCATCAAAAGGCAAAAGGTTTATTTGGTCCTTTATTGTTCTCAAGTGGAACATTTCCTTAGATATTACTAATTACATTTCATTTTTTTCTAATGGACATGAGCACAAAAGGTGCGACATCTTAAATGTAAAAGAGCTAACGGAAGTTTGGCTTTAGGATGTTGCCAGGAGAGTGAGCTGTGAATGATGCCCTTTAACATTTCCTTTTAAAGAACTGGATATTCCTCCCCTACCTACCACCCTCCCCCACTCATAATTTCAAAATATTATTTTTTAAAATAGTATCAGAAAGGATCTTAACCAGTTTTAAAGAAAACCTATTCTGAAGACAGAATTTACTATTAATGATACCATCACCATTTATTTAGGATCTATTCAATACAGGCAGTGTTCTAGGTGCTTTAATAGGAGAGGGTACTATTGTTTTCCACCAGATGAGACTGAATTGTTTGCCCAGTCACACAGCTAGAACATAGCAGAGATAAGATTCAACCCCAAGGGTTCCCACTACCCAAAGCTGACACTTGGACCACTCCAATGTGCCAAGTTCCATCATAAGAACTCCAGAGAAACTGACTACAAGGTAAGTGAGGATTCCCTGTTTAAGCTCTGAGGACCCTGATCCTACATATCCTAGACAGAGTTACTGGTACTGTTGACATTTTGACCAAGATACTGCAAATACAGTGCCAATATCACAAAGTCTATGCATGAATAACTCATTCACACACTAAGCAGGAGATAAGGAATGACAGCAAGGGCTTGCATGTTCTACAATTTATTGCTTGCTCAGTACAGATAGATTAAAAAAAAGTCACTTATACTGGAAATCATATTTTATTTTCATTCTGTGGTGTGGCCAGTAAACTAAATTACAGGTATGTGGTAAACATGAATTATGATATTCTATCTAAAGATGGTATGATTGAATGATTTGTTTTGAAAAACAACCACATATTAGAGATTCTGGCTAAAAGTTATGGGTGCTCAATTCAGTTAGGTATTTAGATGGGAGCAAAGAGAAATCAAAACTCAGATTACTTCATGTTCATGATGTTGGATGGCCTGCTTAGAATAATACTTTTACCCAAATATTAAGGGAGTGGAAGCTATTACAGATGGTACAATTATTCTCAATTCCATTTTTCTTCTAAATTATGAGATACCCATGTTACAATAGCAACTATACCAAAATATTCATGTTAACTACAAAAAATGAGACAAAAGTTTCATGAAATGTAAAAAATGTGATTAATACATACTTTGCAGACAAGTGATGTTAAAAAAGAAACTAATCCAAAATGGAGTCACTTATGCTAAGCCCACATCACCAAACCAAGACTTGATATCTAACACAATTATAGTTTTGACCTCCCCCAGGAATGGAAACCTAAACTGGTCCATTCTGGAATTACCTAATCAGCACTAGTCAGGTAATCCATCTGATAGGTCCCTGTCAACCCCCAAATGAAGGTGACCATGCCTGAAAAAAATCAGCTCTTTGCTAGAGTAACTTCCTTGTCTTGCCTCTTTTTGCTTATGGAAGTCTGCCATTTTGTACAGCTATTCAGAGCTCCCTTCTATTTGCTAGATGAGATGCTGCCCAGTTCATGAATTGTTCGGTAGAGCCAAAAAGATTTTTAAATTTTACTCAGTTGAATTTTGTTTTTTTAACAGTAATCAATAAATGCTAGATATTATCCACGATTAACTAATAATAATATACCAATAAACTAGGCAAACTAGTGCACGAGGGAAATGTTACTTTATTTATGATTTTTTCTTGCCAAAGCTTTAAAATTATTGCACATATGGTTACTAAAGTTACTTTAAGACATAAATAGATATGAGTTATAGTCTCAATTAAAAAATGTTTTAAAAAAAGACATAAATAGATATGCAAACAGAAAACCTACAAGTCTAAAAAGTTATCTATATTTTAATTCCTGGTAAAATGTTATCAAGGTTGTATTAGCAAATAGATAAACTGTAGCTTTTTGAAAATAACATTGGATCTATTACATTCTTTGTCATATCACAAATCATATGATAAATTAAATCAAATCAAATCATAAACCTTGTGATATTATAGTATTTGTTAAAACAATTCTATTAAACCATTCAATTAGGATGTTTTTATAGTAACTTATCAGTTACTGTACAAAAAATGTCATAAAATATAGGAGTAAATTATTAGGATAAATATTAAATATATTAAAGAACAAAATGTAATGGAAAAAATATCACATTGAAATAGCAACAGAATCAACTTTGAGAAGGAAAAAGGCTAATTCAAAGGAACAGGAATAAAAATTAAAAACAAATGTTATCTCTAAGAATGATAATCACTGATGAAATAATTTAATATTCTACATGTAAACAGTCAATCTCTCGGACTTTAGGAAACACCTCTGCACCTAAGTCCCTGCTTCCACCTCTGCCCTTCTATTTTCCACACACCCAGAAGTGGTGGCTTTTACAATTAGATCCTGACCTTGCTAGGCTGGACATCCATCAGGACTATTGTTTCCTACAGAATAACATGAGAGGCCTGAAGTGGGTTCCCAAAACAAAGTGCCTCCTTCCCCTACTTTAGAGTTTTATCTACAGTTACAAAAGTGAGCCCCTATTTTTCCTACAGTTGCAATAGTGGCCTTGAGAAACTAGGCAGTTTGAATATTTGGAAAAGTAACCATGGGAAATTAGGACTTGTTTTAAACCCTGAATTAACTTTTTAATTATTTATTTTAAGGCAGATCTTAATCCCAGGTTACTTCTTTTCTTTCGACATTTCTTTTAATCTTGATTTAAAGGGGGAAAAAAAAAAACCCAAACAACCCGTTGATATTTGCTTTTGAATGAGAACCTTTTCAGCCCATTAACTGACTTGTTTAACGAGATCTTTGTTAAAGTTAGAGGCTTTTTTATTTTTTATTTAGTTTAAGTAGGACCCATAGACTATTAGGGATATATTTACACTTAAAAAGTCTGTTTATCTGGAATTTATATTTAATGGGATGTCCTTTATTTTTGCTATAACTGGTAACCCTACAGTCAAACAAAGGGGATGATGATAACCAAGATCATCAAAGAGAAAGGAGGAAAGTTTATGATGCTGAGTAGTAGAGGTGCATCTTGTTATTTTTCCCTGCACTGCAACGAGCAACACTGTTTCACGCAATTTTTTTTTTTTTTAAGGAGACACATGCCTTGGAGAAACACGTAAGATTTCCCTCTGCATCTAGGTCATTTTAGTATGTTATACTTGGAATGTTTTCCCCCAATAGTGAATTATTTGTTGTTGTTGTTGTTTTTTAAAGCTAAACTCCACATATAGAAAACTAATATATGAAGGTATCAGTATGACACTAAAATTTTGAATTCATTTAGGACCACATATTTGTACAATTGAGCAGAGCTTCATTCTAGAGAATATGTGATTATACATCTTAAGGTATTTGTTGTGTGGTACATGGTCTTATGAATTGCCTATGATGCATATAGACATTTAATTGGCCTTGAAATACCTCAGCTCCATCTAACAGAGCCTGGTTCCTAAACAGAGTCTTCTAGGTACCAATCTTCCTCAGTCATCCATCCAGTCAAGGGGAACTGAATTGTAGTGTGAGTAAAGGATTGACTTTCATATGTTTTCTTCACTTTAAAACACATAATTTAACTTTTTTCCTGAAATTAAATTACATCTAGGTTTCCTCTGAAACTCACCTCCAGTCATCTTTGGATAAATTTATCAGGACATTCATTTCTTCTTCTTGCATAAGTCGATAAGCTGCACTCACATGGTGATTTTCAAGGACAGAGCGATCATTATACAAAATGGCAACATCTGACCTAAGAATTAAAAACAAAATGCCCTAGCAGAGGATTTCTTTAGACCTCACGAATGTCTAATAAAAATACTCAAGTCATAAGACATCTCATCAGTAAAAAAAAAAGTCCTATATTTGAACACCTAAACTCATGGAGGTACTTAGTTTCCCTTCTTTTTTCCCCCTAACTATATGATAGTTAAAAAAAAAAAAAGATTAGTTTTTTTTAGAGCAGTTTTAGTTTACAGAAAAATTGAGCAGAAGGTACAAAGATCTGCCATATAACCCCTGGCCCTACACATGCATAACTTCCCCCATTACTAACGTCCTCTACCACAGTGGTACATTTGTTAGAATTGATGAACCTATTATCACTCAGAGTCTATAGTTTACAATTAGGGTTTACTCTTGGTGATGTACATTCTATGGGTTTGGACAAATGTCTAATGGCATGTATCTATCATTATTGTACCATACAGAGTATTTCCTCTGCTCTAGAATCCTCTGTGATCTGCGATTTATCCTTTACCTTCCATCCCTTCAACCCCTTGTAGCCACTGATCTTTTTATTGTCTTCAAAGTTTTGCCTTTTCCAGAATGTCATCTGGTTGGAATCATAGAGTATGTTGCCTTTTCAGACTGGCTTCTTGTACTTTTTAGTATGCATGTAAGCTTACTGCATGTCTTTTCATGGCTTGATAGCTCGAATCTTTTAAGTACCAAATAATATTTCATTGTCTGGATGTATCACAGTCTATCCATTCACCTACTGAAGGACATCTTGATTGCTTTCGCATTTTGACTATTATGAATGAGGCTGCTATAAACAATGGTGTGCAGGTTTTTGTGCAGACATAAGTTTTCAGCTCCTTTGGGTAAATACCAAGGAGAGTGATTGCTGGATCATATGGTAAGAACATGTTTAGATTTGTTAAGAAAGCCATATCTTCCAATATGGTTGTATCTGCATTACTACCAGCAATGTGTGAATTCCTGTTGCTCTACATGCTCACTAGCATTTGGTGTTGTCAGTGTTCTGGATTTTGGCCTTTCTAATAGATATGTAGTGATATCTCATTGTTGCTTAATTTGCATTTCCCTGATGACATATAATATGGAGCATCTTTTCATATTCTAATTTGCTATCGATATATCTTCTTTGGTTTGGTATTTCTTAAGGACCATTTTTAAATCAGGTTGTTTTCTTATTGTTTAGTTTTAAGAGTTCTTTGTATATTTTGCACAATAGCCCTTTATCAGATGTATCTTTTGTAAGTATTTTCTCCCACTCCTTAGCTGGTCTTCTAATCCGCCTGATACTGCTTTTCATAAAGCATAAGTGTTTAATTTTAATAAAGTCTAGCTTACCAATTATTTCAGTCATGAATTGTGCTTTGGTGTTGTATCTAAAAAGTCATTGCCACACCCAAGGTAATCTAGGTTTTATCCTAATTTATCTTCTAGGGGTTTTAGAGTTTTGCATTTTGAGTTAATTTTTGTGACGAGTATTAGGTTTGTATCTAGATTCTTTTTTCTTTTTTTTTGCATGTGGATGTCGAGTTGTTCCCACATCATTTGTTGATGAGTCTACCTTTGCTCCATTTTATTGCATTTGCTCTTCTGTCAAAGATCAGTTGACTCTATTCATGGACATGTATTCCTGGGCTCTCTATACTGCTTCATTGACCTATTCATTTATTCTTTTGCCAGCACCATCCTGCCTTGAATACTATTGTGTTATAGTAAGTCTAGAAGTTGGATACTATCAATTCTCCAACTTTGTTCCTCTCCTTCAATATTGAGTTGGCTATTCTGGGTCTTTTGCCTCTCGATGTAAACACTAAATATGCTTGTTTATATCTACAAAATAACTTACTGGGATTTTTTTTGGAATTGCATTAAATCTATAGAACAAGTTGAGAAGAACTGTCATCTTGACAATATTTATTGAGTCTTTCTATCCATGAGCATGAAATATCCCTTCATTTATTCAATTCTTCTTTGAATTCTTTCATCAAAGGTTTGTAGTTTGCCTTATATATATCTTGTATATATTTTGTTATATTTATACCTAAATATTTTAATTTTTAGATATAATATAAATGGTATTTTACATTATCAAATTTTGATTTTAATTAAATTTTAATTTCAAACTCCACTTGTTGATTGCTGGTATATAGGAAAGAGATTCACTTTTGTATAATAACTTTGTATCATGCAAATTTGCTATTTGCTATAACTGATTATTAGCTCTAGAGATTTTTTGGTTGTTTTTTTAGATTTTCTACATGGATCATCCTGTCATCTTTGAACAAAGACTTGTCTTATGTTTTCCTTCTCAAGCTGTATACCTTTTGTGAGCTAGGACTTCCAATATGTTGAAAAAAAAGTGGAGAGAAGGGACATCCTAGCCTTATTCCTGATCTTAGTGGGAAAGCTTCACCATTCTCACTGTTAGGTATGATGTTAGCTGCAGGGTTTTTGGTAAATATTCTTTATCAGGTTAAGGAAGTTCTCCTCTATTCCTAATTTACTAAACAATTTTACCATGAATAGTTAGTGGATTTTGTCAAATGCTTTTTTCTGCATCTTAATATGATCATGTAATTTTTTTTTTAAGAGTGTTGATACGATGGATTACTTTGATTGACTTTAATGTCAAACCTAGGGATAAATCCCACTTGGTTATGGTGCCTAGTTTCCTTTTATTATCATAATTTAAATTATTTATGCCTTTTCCTTTCAATATGTATTCCAGATACATGTGAAATAATCTAGATATAACAAAGAGAGAGAAAAAAATTACCTAACATCCTCAGTTAATTTATGAATGAATCAACCCCTTTGTACCTATTCCAGATAGTTGATCACTACCTCTATTCCCTTGGACTAAAATTACTCCGGGTAGAGGTCAGAGGAGACAACGAAAATCATTTGGTCTACTTATGATTCTATTTTTTCTCCCTTATAATGCTGTAATTCAATTTGAGCATTATAGGCATTAAACTGAGAAAACCATTTTGTAAAACAAAACTTAAAATGTATGTTTCACTACCAATTTATAATGGATATTATATTTTAAAATTATGAATTCATCAACAGAAGGTTTTTATTTCTCATCTCTTGGTATTTTCCTATCATTTTATCATCAAATAAAGTACTTAAGTTGCATTGTTGAAATTGGTATTCTAGCATAATGTGTGAAATATTCCAGGTGTTCTCAGATCTGTATAATGGAACCCTTGCTTCTTTTTTCTCTGTCCTCTTAGGTTGCCAGATCATTTTGCGAGTGTGGAATGGAAGCAGAACTAGCATGTTGAATGGTAAACCCACCCATGTAAGCTGGCAACTTGGAGGTAGGCAACAAAAATAGCAAAAGGAAAGTCAAGGTGAAACCTGTAACAACTTTGCTACCACGTCCACCAACACCCAGTATTTTCTCCCACTTCTCCTTCCTCCTGATAGATACATATTTTATCAGCCCTAAAATTGCCTCGTTAAGACTTACTGTTTCAGGCTTTTCAGTGGGTAGAGACCTAGATATAACCTGGTACTGACCTTACCAGTGAATGTTTACCAAAGAGTAGACAGAGACAAATAAAAGAAAGAACTAAGGAAACTTGACTTCAGTTGTAAGCAACCTATTCGAGATCTGTATTTAATACTCTGGCAGACAACCCAAGCTTGATTATTAATCCAACATAGGGGAAACGACCTATTAGGCAGTAGAATAATTACTTCCTTTTTTGTTTCTAGCACCATCATGAAAGTGGAATAACATATGTATTTGGCTAATAGCACATATCTCCAAAATAGTTTTCCTTTTAATAATCTCAGCCTTGGCTTAAAAATTTCTTAATCAATAATCATAGCTCAATACACAGAAAACTGAACTAGGAAAGCATACATGCAATCCTTGTTTAGGGGAAAGTTAAATAGATCTTGCCCAACTATCTCCAGGAATTCGCTGAGACCATGGAGACAACTGTTATCTGTGAATCACACATTTTATATCACACAGCCTCAAATCTAGCCATGTCAGGGTTTTTGCATGATATGACTCTAAGAATCACTATTTCTTTTCAGTAACAAGCAAAGATGTATTTTTGAACCAGATTTAAATGTAGCAAAGTATGCATAATTTCATCTCATAAATACAATAGGATTCTGAGAATATCGCATGGTCTTATTATCTGAGATAGTAGTCTTTGACTGCTATGGAAAGGACAAGACTCTAAGCAACACCCAGTGTCCATGGTGACATGCAGCTCGGCATTTTCTTTGCACAAAGAAGACATTATTTCCATTTATTTATACTTCCAAGGATTTCATGGATTATAATGTCGGTATTGAACTCAAATCTAGCCTTGCAGTATGTTTTAAATTATTTTTTAGTCATTTTGCATCATCCAGTAAATAGGTTTCCACATTAGAAAAGCAACTCTAAATCCAAGTAACAATGAGTAATCTAAAATAGAATCAAATTACTAATACCAATGATATAAGACCTTATTTCTCCTTGGACAAAATGTGGAGCTGATAGTGAGAGTTACAAAAAGCACATCATATTGTTGCATTTGTCGTCATTACAACTGTTTTGTTCATAGAAATTTCAAGTTCTTGTAGAATTAATTCATTAAATAATTGATTCTGGTAGACAATTTACAAGAAAAAAGTAAAATACTAGACTTTCCCCCTATTTTCTATACAGAATTTCTTAATATGAGATGGCAAAAAGTGTAATCTTCTTCATCCTCCTCCTCCGTCTCCTTCTCTGCCTCATCCTTTTCCTCCTCCTACGTCTCCTTTTCCTTCTCTGCAGTCTAAAGTGTAAGTAAATTAAGACTCTTCATCCAGTTGTAAACAAAAAATAGAAAGAGAAAGTTAGAAGTGATAATCTAATACTGCCGCTAGAGGCCAGTCCATTGCCTTCACTTTTCAAAGTAGAAAGGGCAAGAAGTATTCACTGGTAACAAATCACTTGCTCCCTTCTCCAGTTCCTAAAGCTATGATCTTACACAGGGCCCAACTCGGTCATGAGCTGTCTTTAATTAAAATCTCACTTATAATGAATATGGTGGCCATAGAAGAACTTTTGATAAGCAAAAATGACTTATATAGTCATACTTGTGTTAACACAAATAAAAACAAAACATAACCCTACAGTCTGCAAACGTGTAGGTTAGTAACATCTCTGCTGTTCAACCAGACTTTAAGGTCTTCACATTCTGTCCATCTGGGAGACTGTGGCTAGACAGAATGCTTTCCCCAGCATTTCACTGTTTGAATTTCAGCTCCTCTTCTGCCTGCATCAAGGCACCATAATGTCCAAGCCAATTCATTTCAGGCTATAAAATATTGTGACTATTACATATCTGTCTCTGGCCATGGGAGCAGAGTTGTGTAAGTTGACAGGATTGAGTGAGTGTCCCACTTCTAAACTTCTCACCCTGCTACTGCCAACACCTGACTATGCGCACATAGGTCATTTCACCTCCTGAGATTTTTTTTTTCTCTTCTTAAACTGTGAGGCTTAGACTAGATGATTCATATGTAGATCTCAGTCACTTTAGGGTGCCTTGAAGCTCTAAAATGCCTAATATTTTAATAAAATGTATCTATGCTCCCATGTCAAAATAATAATAATAATAATAATAATAATAATAATAATAATAATAATAAAAAATAATAATAATAATAATATTTCACCTTCCTATAGGTGGAAAATCAGTTCTTAGAAATAATGCTATTAAAAAACAAATGAATAGACCACACAGAAACCATCACATGAACATTGATAGCAGCTTCATTTATAAATGCCCAAATTTGGAGGAAACCAAGATATCCTTCAACAGGTGAATAAGTAAACTCTCTTATATTCACACTGTTCTATTACTCAGCAATAAAAAGAAATAAGCTATCAAGTCATAAAAAGACATATAGGAAACTTAAATGCATATTGCTAAGTGAAGAAGCCAGCTTGAAAAGGTTTCATATTGTATGATTTCAAATGCATGGCATTTTGGAAAAGGAAAAACTATAGAGACATTAACAAGACCAATGGTTGCCATGGGTAAAGGGGGAAAGAGGAGCGAGGAATGAAAAGATGAAACACAGCGGACTTTTAGGGCAGTGAAACTATTGTGTATGATATATAATGGTGGATATATGGCATTATACATCTGTAAAACTCACACAATGTATGACACAAACAGTAAACCCAATGTTTAGGTAAATCCTAACCCTATAGATTTTAGTTAATAATAATGTATTAATACTGGTTCATCAGTTGTAACAAATATACCACACTGATGCAAGATACTGACAATACATGAAACTGTGGGGTTGGGGGAGGGACTATATGGGAACTCTGCTTTCTGTTCAATTTTTCTGTAAACCTAAATCTACTCTAAGAAATAAAGTCTATTAATTAAAAAAAAAAATAACTAGGTTTAGTTTTCCCTCAACAAGAATAGAGAGTTCTACAGCAGTTTTGGAGAAAATCAGTCTCTCAAATTGTATCTCCATATTAAGCATCTGACTAGTGAAAGACATAGAAATTTCAGGGTCCTCTGTATAGAAGTGAATTGGATCCTGATGGGTCCTAGCCCAGATTCTGCCTCCCCGGGCACTAAGATCTTTGTGCAACCTAAGAGCTTAGAGCCTCTTCCTATTATGAACTAAAGTGTGTTCCCCCCAAATTTATATGTTTATAGTCTTAACCCCAGGACCTTAGAATGTAGCTGTATTTAGAGATAAGGTCTTTAAGGAGATAATTAAGTAATATGCAGAAAAATAATTTCAAGTTTTAACTTGGAAAAGGTAATACTTTGTCTACCTTACCTTGTCTGAATATGAAAGTTGTTTGTAGTTCCTGTATGCTCATAATCATGAATGGCAGCGGCAAAGACCATTGCTAAAATTTCCAGTTCAGTGAGCCAGTGCTGTTAAATTAAAGGAACATTCCATCATATTAAAAAGCAGAGTCAATGGTGTCTTCCTATAAAAAAACTTTCTTTGTACTCAGTATAAATCATCATATAAAATTGTTTTTTATGAATTTAAAATAATTTTTCCCTATTTAATCTCCATTAATTGTGCATAATGGATGCTTCATGAAGTCAGTGATTGTTTCATAGCTTGTAAGTTCAAAATTCAAACCTTATAATTTTCCTTGCTAATTGGGAAAGAAGTAATTTCCTATGATTTAGAAGGTGAACTCTAAATGGATTTTAAATTCACAGCCTTACCAACTTGGGGGGGGGTCTCATGAAATCATTTATAGTTAAGTGATTTTTAACATATAACTCATACAACAATACAAAGTCTTTTAGCTCAATTTTTATAGAAGGCCCTACTATGAGAAAATTTTCCATGTAAGAGTTAAAAATATTCTCTTTGGTCATTAGAGAAACTGAATTTAGTTTTTATATTCAGAGATTTAGAAAAGTTTCCAAGAATTTATCAAATTTGCTCTTCTTAATATATATATACCATATGACTATACAATTCAATTTAATAACAATGAAAGAATAAATGCTTTCACATAAAATCCAGACCACCTTCTTCATATACACTGATATTTTTATCAACTGGATGGTTTAACAAAATTTCTCTACTATTATAAGTCCATTTAGGTAATCCTATAGTTTATTCATCATTCACATTTTGCATAACATTTTAACTGCACTGTTCAATATGATAACCATATGTGACTATATAAGTTAAAATAAATAAAATAAAATAAAATTTACTTTTCCAGTCACAGTAGCCACATCTCAACTGCTCAATAGTGGCAAATGGTTATCATATGGAACAGTGCAGATACAAAGCATTTCCATCATCATAGGAAGTTCTATTCGTGAGAACTGCAAGTAGGTGGTACTTGATGGTAGGAAAGTAGGATCCAAAATGATATGGAACTTGCTCTTAGCGGTCTTATTCTGCACACTTGAAAAAAGACTTTGCACAAAGCAGCAGAAAAATATAACATACAGTACATGCATACTTGATAAAAGGTCACAGAATAAAAGTTCCAAAGAAGAGCAAATGAGATATCTATTTGGTGGCAGTGGGTCTTGGAAGAAGGATGGACAAAGATTGGTAGCTAAATGCAAGGTTGGGAACAGAGAGATTCTAAACAGAAAGAGCAAATGTGGAATGATACTATAGGGGCCTGCAGAGCAACTGAATTGCTAATAGAACAATTATGTTGAAGAGTCAAGTGAAGTGAGATAGAGACGAGAGTTCAGAGTATGGGAAAGAGCTGATGTCAGAGCAGATGAATTAAGACTTTGGATAAAAGGCAAGAGGAAAACATTGTAGGTCCATGAGTCAAAATACGGAGGTGACATTGCTGAGTCTCATAATTGCTAAAGGCGCAGTCTTATCCACCTTGGCTCCTCTCACATAATCCATATGGTATTTAACACATAGTAGGAACTTAATATTTATCTGCTGAATTGAATTTCACTAGTTTCGCATTAGGAGGAGGTAATAAGGGATAGTGGAGGGAAACTGTGGAATCAGACAATCCTGTTTTGTTTTTTGTTTTCTTTAATGGCTCAAACACAAAAGTAGCTTATTCCTTATTCACAAAAAAAATCAAGGTTTTGGGCTTTTTAAAAATATATTCAACTTATTTATTTATTTATTTATTTTTAATTTTATTTTTTATTGAAGTATAGTTGATTTACAATATTGGTTATATTTAAGATTTACAGACTTACAGACTTATTTGTGATTTTTAAAAAGCAACAGTATATACTACTATGATAACATAGAATATGAAGTTGCAATTGTAAAAATTTAAATTAGGAAGTCAGAGATGGATTTTAATTATAGATTATCTCATAAGCATTTAAAATTATTATCTTTCTAGTTGTCAAAATTGATTATACATGTATTTCCTATTTTTAGTCTCATTAACCTCTGCCTCCCATAAATAGCACTTCCTTCATGAATTCATGGCATTTATTGCCACACTATATAGTTTTAACAATTAAGTTTACATTATAAACTAGCTTGGGAATAGCTTAATTGAAAAATACATCTATTTTATATTAGTGACAGTAGAATTGGGGGCTTATTTTTATGATCTTAATTGACAATTCATTTTACACTGGTGTCAAATGAGAATTCTAACTCAGAAAATGAATGCCTAAATTTATGGGTTTTGTAAATAACTCATGAGGACAAGCCAGAGAGAATAAGGAGGAATCATTTCACTCTTCCCGACTAGAACAGTGGTCAGTATATAACCTAAGTTCTTCTGATTCCTAATGGGTGGAAATAAAGGGTTAACATGAAGAGTCATGAGCAATGTAGACATTGTGCTTCATCTACACTGCAGGTTGTGTTTTGCCTAGAGAATTGCTCGGGTAGATTTACTCTAAAATGAGCAGTCCTCAAATTATGTCAGAGAGAGGCAGTGACTGCCATTTATAGCACGAACAATGTCGATGGAAAGGAAGGTGGAGGAACTAATGTTAACTGGACTTTTAAGCTAAATGGTCTTATTTAATTTTTATAATCATCTTATTTAGCATTTATTACGTAAATATTGTTTCCTATTTGGCAGATAACAAAGCTGAATCCTACAGAAGTAAATCAACCTGCTAAAGGTCACAGAGCTCTCAAGTGGCAGAGCAGAAACTCAACCCAAAATCTATCTGATTCCAAAGTTTCTGTTCTTTCCACAGATCACAATATTCCTTCCTTTTGTGGATAATAATAGTTTTCATTATTCAAGGGAGGAAATGTGCTGAATACAGTCTTCTAAGTTTTCAAAAACAGAATTTCTAGATAATTTAACTGGATATACTGATGAGTGAAAGCTAATAGAGCTTTGACTTAAGACTTATGATGTAAAAGAAGATCAGTATAAAGGCAATGTCCTCAAGGAACTTCCATTCCAGTAGAGAAGTTGCAAGAACAAATTTTGTATTAAACATTTTAAAGCATTCACTAAAAAAAAAGACATGATGTAATTTTTATATCTGAATTATTTAGCATGTGTGTGTGTGCGTGTGTGTGTGTGTGTGTGTGTGTGAAACAGAGAAAGTATACATGTGTATGTATAGGGCTGGGAAAATTTCAGATCTGAACACCACACTGACCTACAGTTTCTGGAGTGTCTAAAAGGGTATAATTAACAACTCTTTTAGCCTACGTTTTAAGTAAGGTTGGACCTTTTCTTCTCTAACTCTTTGAATAGGCTGAGGTAGTTTGCTATAACTTACCTGATATGGAAAGAGTAAATTATAATAATATTAACACATAACACACATAAGCTAATATATAATATAATACAATAATTAATAATAATTTTACTGATATTAGAGAATCAGTTAATCACTATTATGTTCCAGAAACTGGGTTAGGTGCTTTACATACATGATGTTACTCCTCACTGTCCTACTATAAGGTAGTCAGCATTATTAACCACAGTTTAGTGATTAGGGAACAGAGGTAGAGAGCAAGTAAGCAAGGAAGTCAGGAAGGAGGTTTCAAATCTATGTCATTGCTTTGAAAGCCCACGCTCTTTCCACTCTTCTAAACAGTGTTGTATTTACAAGAACATTTACAAGAACAGAATTCCCAAGTAGTTTGTAGACTAGAGATAGAGTGGCAAATTTTCTGTAGATTGATTGGAGAAAAATTGAATCATTTCAGAGTGTGGGGGGCTATTTCTCGGTGTAGTTTTATTCCAAAAGAAAAGTTTTCAAGTTATCTGTCTTTCTTCTATTCTTTGTACTATAGAGAACACAGTGCCGGGCGCCCTCAAATACAAGTGTTCCCTTGCCAAGGCCCTCAGATTATTTCACATTCAAGGAGACATTTGGAAGTGGCTTGGCAGCACTCAGTGAAGCATTTGCCCTTTATCAAATGGACTGAGCTACTGCACACCCCTGTCACTGTGGCACAGGGCTACAAGTTAATTAAGTGACACAAGGAGATAGAGGGAGACAGGGTGTCCTAGCATCAACTCTGCACTGCCTGAGAGTGTCCCATATGACATTAACAAACTGAAGGCCAATGGCTTCATCACAAAACCTTTCAAGCAATGATCCTTTGAACATGAGGCAGGTGACAAACTGCCCTAGTCACCTGACAAGCGTTAGGCTACAGCTGGAGTGCTCTATAAATGTCACACTGATAAGACCGTCCTGGAACAGCAGGGCATCTACTCAAACACTAAGTGAACGACCCAGTCTTCTCCATATCAAACCAAAGGACAATGAATATTTCTATAATTTTTTTTGTTTCAAAGAACCAGACATTTATATGCATGAAAATTAATACTCACCTAACACTACTTTTTTATCTAAAGAAAAGCTTACTAAATAAGTTATTAAAATAACTTTCCAAAACTATCAAGCTGGCAGTGTAACCTAGTTTTGACAAATAGTCAATAAATTGAAAATTCATTCTGCCTTTCTTTTCACCATCCATCATAAAACTTCTCATTAGTTTAACTGTATTTTCCTGATTCTGGACAACACTGACAGTCTCCCATTCAACTATTTTTGTAATGGACAAACTAAGAGAGCCTACCAAAACTTTTTTGCTAACGGATGAATAAATTAATAAATAAGTTTCCAACCTAAACCTGCTAAAGTAGAGTGAAGTTATATTTATGATTGTTAAGTCATGAGCCTCTCAAAAAGTGACTATGTCATATTTACTAAAAACTTCAACTTTTAAGAGCCATGCCAGGCTGGGCCAGATTACCCCAGTCTTCCAGAGAAGTTGGAATGGCTTATTATATCCAGGAACAAGTCTTCCTTGCAAGTCTGAGGGTAGATTCACATTGTGGATTTGAATTTCTCTATTTACCAGTAATATAGCATCCTTCACCTGTGCCATGTCACCTCTAGAACAAAAGTTCTGAAGCTGAAATAGGAGACTTTTCTGTGGTCCCCTTTACACTTGTGGTACATAAACAGAAATGTATCTCAAAATGATGAAATTCTGGCTACCTACCAGAATGGCATGTATCTTCTTATTGTACTTCATAATTAAAGCAGGTATCTTTTATACAGAAGTAGGCATTCCTTTACCATTCCATTTTGTCATGAGGAAACTTAATTAGTTTAGTTTCCATTTCAAATTAACACTTAAAGATTTCATTCGCCAGTTAACTTTTTCAAAGCCACAGAATTCAGGAAAGAGGAAATGCCAAACACTTGAAATGAAAACCACCTCACCACCAGATTCAAGACCAAGGCCTTAGAAAAGAAAAGCAAGTAGATCTAACCAGGAAGATGTTAAAGCAACTTTTTCAAGTGTAACAGCATTTGCAACTGTCAGGAAGCAAGCAGTTTTTCACCGTAATTGCTGTGCATATAAAACCAAGTGAAAGCAAAGAGTTCAAGAAACAGCTGTGACAATGAAGCCTTATTAAAGCAACAGAGCTTTAGAAGAATGTGTGTGTGCACAAATGCTAGAAAGGGAAACAGATAAAAAGAAAGTTACATATACTACTTTAAAAATTTTTACAATATTTCAAAGCTATATCTTTGAATACTTGAGTTTCTACTTATTATTGCTAAACTCTACTTCCTCCCTTTAAACATCAAGTCATAATCCTGGAATGAATGGTGACTAAACTTCAACCGGGGACCAAGTCTAGCCATGACTGCATCTGATTGGCTCAATGGACACATTTATACCTTAACTGAGTGATACCCATACATACATACATCTTGAAAAGGGAAAACTCAGTGTATAAGGTTAATATAACACATAATTCAGCTTTTTAGAAAGTCACCAGAGGGTCATGCCACTGCATCAGTGAAGGTGTTCAAACACCATGGAAGAGTACTAGTTACATAAATCTGAATGCCAATGACTCGTACCAATGAAAAGGGTGTGGCTTCTGAAATCTAAACAGGTAGGCAATGTATACTACTGGGTTTGGTGGAACATTCTACTTACATGACTTTTATGGTACTGCTTCAGCCTAGGTTGACACAGGAGGAATCAAGAATGTACTCAGGTTTGGGGATCTCACAGGGCTCACACCCCTCTGAACCCGTGTCAGTTTGGAACCTTAGAAGGAAGGACTGCTCCTCCCTTTTCACCTCTTGGGAGTCATCCTACATTCTGAGACAGTGCAGAAATTCCAGGCAGCCTCAGAGTTCCCACCATTTACTCATTGTTGTCCCATGATTGGCACTGCTGAATCATTTATTCACTCAGCAACTGATTCATTCAGATGCAAAGAGGAGGAAGGAGAATTCAGAAAAATTCACATGAATAATTTTCAAAAATCCCTATCAGGATTTGATTATAATTAGCAATGCATATATGTTAAAAGAAAAAAGCTACTAACGTCAGCCTGGATGATGAAATTAGGGAAGAGCACTACAACTAACTTTTATTCCAAAGACTTTTCTCTAGGTCTAGGTTTTTTTGGGAGGATTGATTCCTATGGGAAAAGGAATTTACAAACAAAAAATGTTATATAATCCAAATTTTGAAAAATTTTTTCACTAATTTAAAATACTTTTTGAAAAATGTATATTATAAATAACTCATTAACCCTACAAAAATCCCCAAAGATTACTATTTATAATACTTTTATGGGTATTAGAGACAATTGGAACTTAAGGTAACAGAATATGATATTCCAAAATAAGAAACTTCAGTCACAAAGACTTTCTTACCATGATACCTGTATGAAGCATTATGTAATGCACAGTTTGAGTGACATCAGCTGCATGAATCAAATTGTGATATGGGTTTTTGTACTTGCTGTAACCAACTTCTAAAGCTTCTGCAAAGGCAATTAGGCAAGAAACAGGAATCTGTGGAAAGTAATAATTATGATTATATTTTGACCAAAAGAGTGGCACTAAATCAACATGAGCACAGAAATGTTTGGGATGGAACACAGCAGTGAGTCAGATGTGGGCAGTAGTTTCTTGAAGTTAAATGTGGATTGTTCTGAAAAAAACACTTCATTAACCTGTCAGCTTTCGATGCTGAGAAGGATTGTAACCCCCAAGTGTTTAATTAAGACAGATGAAATAATAGTTTTACCAACACAGAATCTTTAAATTTTTGTGTCTTCCAGAGTCAGGTAAGAAGGCTAGTTCTTAAAGGGGTAAGATTTTTCCATTTACAACTGGAGAAGTCTAGTTTCTCTATCAGTAATTCAAGGGGGCTAAAATAAATGACCTGCCAGTACTGTCTAACTCTAAAAATACCATGATTCCATAAGTACAGGCTGTAGGATGCTCAGAAATCTGAATCAAATCTGTTGCTGAGATGGCTGCAAATGAAGTTAATTGGAACCCCTTTCACTTAAGTTTAAGGAGAGTTGCCAATAATGGTTCATTTTGTATTTTAGGAAAATCATACTTCTTTAAGACATAGCTTCTAATCTTTGCACTAATGTTTCATGAGTAAGTCAGAGGGATGTTTGTATTTTGTTGGAATGAGGCTATGATGGCCTTATGATACCCAAGTGGATATACAGATACGCCAGTGGTTTGTTGAGAATAGCTATATGATGAGGTGAACGCATCCCCTTAGTTCTGTGACTTGCCAACCAGAAACATTTTAAAATGAATTAATGACTCAGTGTTCTGGATTTTCATTCTTATTCAGAAAACTAATTCTAGGGGGAGGGTATAGCTCAGTGGTGGAGTGAGTGCTTAGCATGCAAGAGATCCTGGGTTCAATCCCTAGTACCTTCATTAAAATAAAAAAATAAATAAATAAACCAAATTACCTCCCCAAACAAACAAACAAAATTTTTTAAAACTTAAAAAAAAAAGAATTCCAAGAGCATTTTACTTTTGTTCTATATTTCTGACCTTGAAACGGTTGATAAGATCATATCTGGTAAATAGCTCATAAATCATAAACTTCAGACTATGTTCTCCACTTGCTTCATTTAAGGCAAACACATCAAAAGACCATTTATCAACATCCTGTAGGAAAGAAAGGTAAATATTTTAGATGACAATATCATATGGTTCTGTTTCTTTCTTTGAAAAACTCTTAGAAAGATCAAGCATTGTACATCCAGTGGGTCACATTTCAATTCAGCACATCAAGCTCTATTTTTACCGATGTCTGATATGGCAGGGACACTTAATACCTATGGATCCACAAAAGTGAGGTCAGTAGTGCTTAAGATCTTCCCCTTAATCCCAAAGATATCCAATTTGATGTAATAAGCCTGATAACACTATAATGCTGCCCTAATCCTTAATCTCTCTCTAAATGCATGCCATAAATCATTTTCCCAGAGTGGGCCTCATTTTAAGATAGAATTGCAGGTTATGTGGGTGATGTCAGTTGGGGGATAGAGGGAAGATAGCTCCAAATTTATCTTTCCCACCCACCCACCTGCTACACTGCTTGAAATTCCACCATGTAAGAGTAATTTGGTTTAAAACTTTGATATTTTATATCTCATTAAAGCTCCAAATGCTCTAGAGAGAGAGAGTACTCTTTATAGGTAGAGTAAGACTATCTTATTACTCACCCTAACCTTGGCTGATTCATTTATACTTTCTGCCAGGGACAGAGGGTAAGATAAAAGAAGTGGCCTCTTGACTGAGGAGAAGGATAGTAATTTTGGCATTTCAGGCAGTCTCCTAGGGAAGTGGTCAGGCCTGTAGGAAAACAGATTCCCTGGGAAAGAACCCCTGACTATGGAAAAGAGGGCAGTGGGCTGGTGTATCAAACCACTCCAGTTACATCACATTTATGCTGAAGGTAATTTTAGGACACAAACTTGCAAAGGAGTGCATGAAATGGACTTACAGCAAGTGATATTAGTACATTAGGGAGGCATTAACGTAAAGCTTGCTTTATAACACTAAATAAATCACTGAAATAAAAAAAAAACTAAAGAAATATAGCAGTCAGTTCTAATGATTATCAGAAACTATTAGTAAAGAAGGTCTAATGTTTGCATACACACAGCAGGTTTGGTATTGAGCAGTAAGTGAACAGCCTTAAAGCTCTATATTAATATTGAATTCAAGCAGGCCCTGTTTAGAACTTCATCCATTTAACATGCTTTTACAGAGGCTAACAGTATGTGCTATAACATGCTGAAACTAAACTGCAAATCTGATAACAAATATTCAAACCATCTGTTAAAAGTATTTCTTTTCACAAACAGTAATAACAATGGTATTTTTAATCACTTGGAAACACCAATAAAATGTTTTGTGGTTTGCTTATGTGCCTCAATTAGTTAAATTCCTTGCATTTGGTCCCAATTTGATTCCCAAACACTTGCTTATCTGTTTGTAAATTTAAAATCTCTCACAGTTCTGTTAGAAGGTATTTTACCATCAGTAAAGCTCAAAGGAGGTCAACAAATCTCATCAAATCACAAAGCTAATACAGGAGAATTTGTTCATACTGTTACAAGGCTGTTATCTGCAGTTCCTGCTAGGGGTTTCCCACTGTGCACAAGGTTAGCTCTCCATTTCTTGGAGATTTTTATCAACAATGACGATTTACACCTGTAAACTACTGCAGATGTTAGGCTTTTACGTTGTCACACTGAAAACAAACAAGACAAGGAGGTATTTCAGGAAGTCAGAATTAAAACATTCTTTACTTAGTGATAGTTCTCCTCAACCTGCTAGTTCATATGTTTTCTCTACACATTTTAGAAAAACGTTACATTCTCTCATATCAAAATACTCTGTGAGTTGGTTTCTAAGCAAAATGAATAAATAAAATTTAGTAATTCTCTTGCCCACAGTTGAGGAAATAATGAAATCAAAACATCTCAAGAACCAAGGAGTATTAACATCTGATAATGTGACATTTCAGTTATATATTTGCTTCTTTAATAGCTTTAGAACATAAAAATGAAAAAAGCTTCCAAGAAAAACAAACTACCTTTTTAAATGAAAAGATTAAAGCCTAATATGCTGCAGAGAAAAGACAAATGCAAAGAGGTACTTAAAAGGAAATTAAAGAACAAAAGAAAGCAATATAAATTTAAACTAGGAAAAGAGTTTAATAAATCAGAAATAAAGCAACCCAGTGTATTCTGTTGTCAGTAATCCTTACATTCTTGGTTAATACAGGAAAACCCCCATAAAACTGTGAGAGGAGACAAAGATGAATTTCCTACCCAAATTAAGTGACAGAAATAAGGAAAACACACACACACACACAATGGGGACGAGTAAGTGAGTACAAAACTTTCACCACATTAAATGTAAAGTTTTGACTCTAGTTATTTCTAACACATATAATACTACAGTTGAGCCTCTAACTAGGTAGCCAAAGGAAAAGCCAGAGATAAGAGAGATGAATTTCTTTTTTTGTTTTTTCTTAATTTTATTGTACTTTTAATATCTTCTCAGACCTAAAATTCTAAACAATTTTCTTCCATATAAGTTTTATCCTTTATCCATATTTGACTAAACCATGTTTTCATAACACATTCAATTCTTTCATAATATATAGTAACAAAATACATGTATTTTGACAAATTCTGGTGCCATTTGAAAATTGAATTCAAGATCCACTTAAATAAAGCATGAAGAAAAAAATCACATGTGTGTGTATATAGATATAAATATAGATGTCTGTTAGTGTAAATCGATCCTCATTTAAGTCTACAGTGGGTCATGATTTGGAACACATGACATTTTGTAAATGGTTACAATACTTTTTACATTCTAAAATGTAAGCTGTAGCAAAGACCTATACTCATTTTCTCCTAGCCATTTTAAGGAGATTTTAAAAAATGACTATTTGAAAAACTAAGATAATTGAAATTTTTTCACCTTTAATGTTACTATGACAGCTTCTGGATATGCCAAGCCAACCATGTGATAGGACTTTCTGTACATTCTGAAAAAGAAAAATAAGCATACATACAAAAATCATTTACTCAAAGTTTTCAACTATTTCTTAAAAACAAGGAAAAAAATTACCTTTGACTTGTTCACCTTGTATCATTAGTTACAAGCTCCCTTTGTGGCAACGATGATAACTACTGTCCCTGTTTATTAAGCATCTACAATCTGACAAACGTAAATGGTATTTTGTTTACTCACAACCACCCTAAAAGTCAATGTGATTTTAGTTTCTAGTTAAGAGATCTTTCACTAAACTTCGTCTTATTAAAAAAAAGACTGTCCTTTGCATGTGCAACAACACTTTTTAGCACACCACCGTATCCATGACAAGTAGTCTTGTTTTGTGTCCATTTGTGTTCCAAAATTTTCAGTCTGGAAGCCCAAGGTCATTACAGTATTTCCTTCGTAGATTTCTTTTTTACAAAATGGAAATTATAGAAGGGAATATGTAGTGTCATCAGAATTCACACAGCTTTTTTCTTTTAGTTAAGAATATTGGGGGAGACCATATTGACAAAAATTGCTTAAGTTTGTTCAAATTATCATTTAATATTATTTAATAAAGATTACCCATTCAGAAAGAACAAAGGTATTTCCATTTTTATGATAACATCAATAACAAAAATATTTTTTATTAATCAGTAATTTGTTGAATGTTTCCATCTTCCAGTGGGCAACCAAGATGACATAAACAAAATATGAGAAACCCCTCCATTGGTTCATGCGAAAACAGATTCAATTTGATACCCTAATGTGTAGAAAAGCAATCAGCTTCTAATCAGGACTGAAAGATACATGATTCTGCCACAAAGTTCCGTGAAGAAAGAAGTTAACTGATTATCAGTCATGTCCCTAAACTTTATATGTCAGCCCACAAGCAAGCTGCATGCCTACACTATATTGCAGTAACTTCTCCTCTCAAGATGCCTGGACAAACCTTAATTTAATGATTATATCACCAGTTTATACTAGGGCTCAATATAAGAAATAGTCATTTAGAAAATATTCTGCATTGTTTATAAAACCACTATGGGGGATACTAACTTTTTTGATTCAGTGTACCTTATATTAAAAATTGTAAGACATATTACTCGGTTCTATATAAAAGCTATCATTTTTTTAAGATAACAAAAGCCAAGTAATTCATCATGTTTTGCTTTTTCATTTTGACTTCTTTGAAGTTCAGAATTAATATATTATTTTTACTTACATCAAAACTAGGCTTTCTTCAGACAAAGTATCTACCTATTTAATTAGAGACCTTGTTACTTTATTTCATGTTCCCATATGTTTATTTTAAATGACCTTAAATAATTTTTAGATGTTGGCAGTTAGTTATAGTAAAAAAATTATCCTTATCCTCTATTTCAATTGGAAGATTTCAGAGCAGCCTGTTAGAAAAATACTTAATATATATTAATTACTACACCGAGATATTTATAATTGTTCTGCTCTTGCAGGGCAAGGAAACTATTTAATCACATTCCCTATAAAAGACCCAGAAAATAATTACTGTCAGTAATGTTATTTAGTTCTTTTTCTTTTTTGGGAAAACAAACAGTATTTTCTATTTTTGAATCATTAGTGAAAAATGGAGATACAGGAGAAATGGAAGGGTGATAGAAAGGAAAAAAGTCAGGAATAAGGAATTTTTAAAAATTAGGTAACTTTAAATCAATGTGTCTTCATGGCGCAAAAAGGCAGTATGATGTAGCAAAGAGCACGCTTTGAATCACAGGTTAGACACTCACTAGCTGTATGACCTCTGGAAAACTATTTAATGTCACTCATTTGTAAAATGAGGGTAATTATAAGGTTTTAGTGAAGACTAAATGATATAAATGCCTAGCATAGTATTATAAGTACTCAATATAAGAAAGCCATTATTACTAATGTTACTGTTTTCATTACTCTGCAGCCAATGCCATTGGCTTCAGTTCTTACATTGTTTAAGACTCTTTGGGCTCAGTGAGAACTCTGCTGTTTCTTAGACTTGGAGTAGGCTGAGAAATGAATATCACTGTATATTCTCATTATACGGAAGGTAAAGAAAGACAAGGAAGAGGATTACTCTTCTAAGGAGATAGGAGAGAAACTTCCTCATCATTCTATAACTCTGTAGGTGGGAACAGAATATTAGGATGAAAACTTAGAAATATAAAATTAGGATGACTTATTCTGGAATCAGAACGATGTGGGAGAAGCCTTAATACAGTTGCTCCACAGTTGAGTAAATAGTCAACATATTACAAGGGGATGAACAAGAAAAATGAATTTCCTGCACTCCAACATGTAGTAACAGTCCAGATGGAAATATGTCGGATTACTTTTGGAAGGTTTTTACTATAGTTACAAAAATTAATTCAAGGGCGATTTGTCATTACCTGGTATAGTGAACCCGAAAAAAATGCGCACAACAGAACAGTCTCACTAGGGCATGCATCTCAGAGAAACGTGTGCAAATGTGCCTTAGGTGATAGTATAAGATCACTCATTGCATAAACAACCTAAATCTTTATAGACTTTTAGGAAAATTGATCAATAAAAAATAAAGAGAATTGATAAATAAATTGAGGTATATTTATGTATTGCATTAGTCTAGAGCCTTAAAAATGAATGAATTAAATAGTTGCATCTAGCAACATGGATATTCTCAAAAACATAGTGTTGAGACAAAAAAAAAATTAAGCTCTGGAAGGTTTTGCAAACTATGATACCATTAATTAGTTATCTCTAACCAAGGGGACGGAGGTGGGGGAATAGGATTGAGGAGGTTTGGCCATACGCATTTACCATATTTGTAATGATATATTTCTAAAAAATTAATCCAAAGAAAATTTTTAAGAAATGGAAAAACAATAACTTAAAAATTATCTTATGTTAGACACTGTGCTAGGCAAGAGGCTATTTAGTGGAGAACAAGGGAAATATAAGTGCTGCTTCCATGGGGCTTATTCAGGTGAAGACGGACAATAAATAGGAAATTACATATGATTACAAACAGCACTAAGTGTTACGTGGTAAACCACTGGTTGCGGTAGAGAAAGTGATGAAGAAATACAGAGTGATCAGGAAAGGCCTGTGGAAAGACAGAAAGGGCCGCCGGGGAAGGAAGGGAATAGCAGGATTGTTGGCCCCAGGGGAAGAGAGTTTAGGAATATTCAAGGAGTTGAAATCACACTAGTGTAGATATTCAGTTAAGGATAAGTAACATTAGATGAATCTGGAAGGTAAAGGGGGCCTAATCATGCAAAGCCATGATTCAGAAGTTGCCTTTAATGCCAGTTGAAGTGGTAAAAACTATCAGATGGTTTTAAGCTAAAGAATGACAGGAACTACTTTATTCTTTAAAAATCACTCTAGAGTGACTTGTTTACAGAAGGCAAGTGAGGAAGAGGGCAGCCCAGTTGAAAGCTGTAATCGTATTTCTGATGGCAGGTGACATGGCTTAGATTGGGGTTGTAGGAGTGAGGATGAGAAAGTGAGTAGGTTCAGGATACACTGGGGTAAGCAAATTCCCTGGATGTACTGAGGTAATGATTCTTGGGAGGAGATACTTGAGAGAAGACTCAAGAAGGCTTTCTGACTTTCAAGACTGAAGATGATTATTTTTGAAAGCTCAGGATAAACATATCCCACTCTGTTTATGCATTTACTAATGGGGATTCACAAGTAAAAAAAAAATTTCGTTTCAATATGTTTTTAGCTCATTGATTTTTTCAAGACTGTTTACTAATTTGGTTAACTTTTATAATATCTTGATATTTATACAGGCTATTAAATAAAATGTTTTATGTACATATGAAAAAATATCTTAACATGAAATATCTTGATATTTATATAGGCTATTAAATAAAATATTTTATGTACATATGAAAAAATGAAAGTTTAACATGTCAATATATTTCACAGAATTCTTCTTAATTTTTCTATTTAACAGGAATGGAAATTTAGTTGGTTTACTTCTATAATTTGCATTTCTTTTCAGTTTGCCAAGTTCTGCAACATTTTCTTCAAAAGAAAAGAAAATATACATTCCTTCAGTAAAGCAAACATACTCTCTTTTATTTCTGATTCTCTCACTGACTTTCTGAACTACTATTTAGATGTTTCCAAATTGATACTATGGAATATTGATAGCTGTCATAAATTTGCCTAAGTTGTTTTAAAAATAGGAATATGATTATTAAAATTCCTTCTCTCCACCCCTATCTCTCTGTTTCAGATTTCTGGTCCCACCTGGCAGAGTTAGGAACAATTTATGCATTAGGGGTGGGAGGAGTGTCACCTCATCTAACTAATCATGCTTATTATGTTCATAATACTTATTATGAGGATACTTTCATCAAAACCTATTAGATATGGTTAAGAAATAGAAAAAAATAATTTGAATGATCACTGAGTACTTGTTATTTTGGGTAACATAGACATAAACCAAGATCCTAGAAACGTTACGTCTTATGGTTATAAGGCATCTTTAAATCACAATGAATACTTCTTACAATGCATTGTCATTTAAATTTTTAGAAACCCAAGAGTGCTTCTCGTTGTTCCTTTAGCAGAGGAAAATTAAAGTTTATAAAGTTCATTAGCAGTAATAACTAGAGATGTCAGAAGATAAAAAAGATGTGGTCTCCTTTAAATTTAATTTTAAGTACACTGACAAAAGAGAATTTCTCTGTTCCTCAATTTTATTAGGTTTAAAAGTGTTACACTTTTCATAATAATATAATGTAATTGTTTTTTAATATAAGGGATTTCTAATAACTAGTTTTCAACTTTGTCAGATATAAGATGTTTATTTCAAGTCTTCTTGTAGTTTTAGTTCTAAAACATCTTGTTTCCAGACAGAAAAATAAACTGGTCTTAAGGGCTAAAGAATGTAAAATTGGGCTGGAGAGGATGTGGAGAAAAAGAAAGTCTCCTACACTGTTGGTAGGAATGTAATTTGGTGCAGCCATTAGGTAAAACAGTATGGAGATTCCTTAAAAAACTAAAAATAGAGTTACCACATGATCCAGCAATCCCACACCTGGGCGTATATCTGGAGGAAACTCTAATTTGAAAAGATAAATGTACCCCAATGTTCATAGCAGCACTATTTACAATAGCCAAGACATGGTAGCAACATAAATGTCCATCGACAGATAACTGGATAAAGAAGATGTGGTGCATATGTGTATGTATGTGTGTGTATATGTATGTATATATATATAAAATGAAATATTACTCAGCCATAAAAGAATGAAATAATGCCATTTTCAGCAACTGATGGACCTAGAGATTATCAAACTTTCTCAGTCAGAGAAAGACAAATATCATATGATATCACTTATACATGGAATCTTAAAAAAAAAAAGACAAACGAACTTATTTATAAAACAGAAACAGACTTAGACATAGGAAACAAAATTATGGTTAGCAAAGGGGAAAGGGGTGGAGGAGGCATAAATTAGGAATTTGGAATTAGCAGATACAAACCACTGTACATAAAATAGATAAACAACAAAGTCCTCCTGTATAGCATAGGGCACTATATTCAATAGCTTGTAATAACCTATAATGGAAAAGAATATGAAAAAGATATATATATATATATATATATAACGTATAACTAAATCACTATGCTGTGAAACAAACACAACATTGTAAATCAACTATACTTCAATTAAAAAAATAGAACATAAAATTGAGTCATATTAACATGTGTTTCACATTAGAAACTCTGGTGATTTGACTCAGTGCTTCTAGGCGCCGTCAAGAGACAGACATGTTAAAAAGCTCTTCAAGAAAATTAGACATGAGAGAGCTTTCCTCCACGATGGTAAGAGGATGGTCTTTTCTCTTTAGTGCAGAGAAGAGGCCCTTGATTTTGGTATATAGTATAGAACCTATTTTATCAGATGTTACATTTATTCAGGTAAAATTAGCTTTGTAGCATATGAATGTATCATAATCATTTTTAAACAGTTATTTACAAAGGTTCATATGAGGTGAATGGTCATTTGAAAGTCTTTAATCTTAGTTTTTACATCAATTTAAAATAAACAAAAATAATAAATCCAGGACAAGACATTTTTGCTGTAGGTAAATTCATCATAAAGTCCTAAATCTGTTCATTCTAGGTATACTTATAATTGCAGTTTTCCTCAATAAGGAAAATATGACTCTCATAACTTTGATATAGTAAGTATATTTGCTGCCTTTCAAATTTTGTCTTGAGATACCAACAGTTTACTTACCTTTCCACAAAAATTCCAGCTTGAACAGCATGCACAATGCTTCGAAATCTTGGTTTTTCCTCAGATTTCTTTTTCATCATCCCCATTTTCCGTGTAAAGGTAGAAGCCAACCAGTCCCGGACTTCCGATGGGACTGAATCTGACTGAATGTCACTGAGTTCATCATCAGTATCCAGCAATCTTCTACAAAAAATTGATAGTGGTTAAACTTTAGGAAAAGTGAAGAAAAACTAGTAACAACAAAACAAGCATTGCAATAGGATTTAAAGTACAGCATGTCACTCTCTGATCATATTTTAATAAGAACTATCTTGAAAAAATATTTGGGTTAACATTTGGAAAGCTCTGAATTTCTCAAACTGGTCATCTTCTGAAGGCACTGACTAGTGGACATTTGAAGCTTTCCAAACATTTAAGTACAATGATACTAGTCTGGAGATATGACTATTAATATCATTAATATATATTCCAATAATGAATACAACTAAGATAATACAGGGAAGAGAGTTCATAAACAGATGTCTATTAAAGGAAGCAAGTGCAGCAGAAAGAAAAAAGAGGGGGTTGAAGCTATAAAAGGTGTGTCTAACAAGCTTGTGTATACTGAGTACAGAAAGTACATGCTATGAGTAAGGGTTTGGAGTTTACAAAAGTCATTCACATGTGTTATTTTATTTGATGAGTACCTCTAAATTTTAGGAAAATAATAACTTACTCTAAAAGATATTCATTTTGATATCAGCATCACAGATTTTTTAAAAAGTGAAAAAAAAGAAAAATGAAAACAATGGATTATTTTGAAAGCTAGGTGATCCAGTTCATGTCAAGTGGAAAAGAAACACCTCTGGCTAAGAGCAAATGCTGTCCTGAGGGTGGGGGTCTACTGGGTTTAGAACTGCTAGGTGAAGAAATCAACTGTGTGAGGAGAAAATGAACAGGAACTGAAAGCTGTCACTGCCACTCCCGAGATGGATAACATTGAAGGGGCTGACAAGTAAAAATAGCTGCATTGAGGCCGGGCAGCTCCAGTGATCCAGGACTTCCCAAAGGCCTGAACTGGCAAGTGAGTGTGAGAGGTTCTCTACAAAATGCAAAAATGACTGTTTACAGAACAATCGAGCTTTGCCTCCAGCAAGAACACAGACCAGTTCTGCCTGTCGCTTGACTAGGTTATTTCCTTGTCAGTGCAACAGTTTAATAACTCAGAGCTATTTTGGGCACACTTTAGCTTTGACCTTTGGGTTCCATTCACTTTGGTAAATTTCTTCACACACAGTGAGGCCTAAGGATTATGAGCCGATGGGAAGAAGGTAGCCAGAGACGGCAGCGTGTCCTAAAGGCACCAGAACAAGTCATACACCATCAGGGATGAAGGAAAGGGCAAAAACCAGGAAGCTCATCCAAACAACAAAAAACTACCGAAAAGAGACTCACAAGATAATATGATTTCCTCTATGTGCTACTGTTTTCTATGAACATTCAGAGGACAGTCATTTGCCAATATTTATTTTTCACAGTATCAAATAAGCATGAATGCATTTGTGAAAAACCTTATAATATATATATATACAACTTAAGTGCTGGAGCTATGAAACTAAATGCATACGTATGAAGACAAAAAGACATAGCTGGAAGTTAACATTGATTAATACTTACCCTAAATCATATTTAATTGTTTTTCGGCTCTTACTTTTGGGTGATTTTGATCTACACTTAACAAATTGACATCGTAATTCACAGCAAAATATACTTTTTCTTTTTTTGCCCATTTAAAATTAGATTCCTTAGTCAACTGCAGCAAGACAGTACTCTACATGGTGGAAAATTTCAGGGCTTATGCCATTTCTATTACTGACTATGCCATTTCTATTATTCCTTATACAGTGATCAAATAAAACCACAGAGCAGGACAGGTGGAATGGGAATCATTGTGTTGTAATCTTGTGATGTCACTGTGCTCCAAGAATTCTACCGCTGCCTTGTTTTATTATCTGCTTTAAGTAGAGTGACAGACACATACTAACGGTTACTGATTTCTCCTTTGCAAATTTGATGTAGATGACCTTAAGCCTGTATGTCCTAAAATCGTAAGTTATCCAAGACAGATCATCAAACATGACAAAATTAGCATATGATAATGAAAGTTCATATAGGAGGTGGTACCCAGGAGTCTGGCAATCCTTAGTCATGATGCACAATATCATTTATTGAGAAGGAAAGAGCATATAATCTTAGGGGGAAAAAAGTGATGTAGGTTAATTAGTGGATACAGAAATAAAGGAAGAGAGTGTGTAAAGAGAAAAGCATGGAATATTCTATTGTATACCTAAAAAAGCAAATCTTTAGAAAGCAACAAATACCTCTGTGATGGTTAATTTTATATGTTAATATGGCTGGGTTATGATGCGCAGTTGTTAGGTCAAATACCAGTCTAGATGTTGCTGTGAAGGTATATTTTAGATGTGATTAACATTTAAATCAGTAGACTTGGAGTAAAGCAGACTACTCTCCACAGTGTGAGTGGGCCTGATCCAAACAATTGAAGGCCTTAAGCGAAGACAGAGGTCCCACACAAAAGGATTTCTGCCTCCAGACTACCTTCAGACTCAAGATTGCAACATTTACTCCTGCCAGAATTTCCAGCCAGTGTCAGCCTCTTTTAAAATATAGGTTGGGGGGAGGGTATAGCTCAGTGGTAAAGTGCAGAGCTTAACATGCACGAGGTCCTGTGTTCAATCTCCAATACCTCCATTAAAGTTAAATTTTTTTTTAAAAATCCTGATTACCTCCTCCCTTCAACAAAAACAACAACAAAAAAGTATAAGTCAGACCATATCAATGCCTACTTCCTACAACCCTATGTAGCTCATCACAAGTTGTGTCTCCACCTTCATCTCTTAACAATTTCCATCTTACTCATTTTGCTCCAGCAACACTGGTCTGATTGCTATACTCAAATCTTCCAAGCTTGCTTCTGCTTCAGGACCTTTGCACTTGCTGTTCTCTCTGCTTAGAATCTCTTACTCAAGCTACTTGTTTGGATCATTTTCTCACTGTTTTCAGGCAGACAGGGCTTCCCTGACCCTTCTACTCAAATAGTGAACACCTTTATTCTATCTCTTTATCCTGCTTTATCCTGCATCTTGGCACTTACCACTACTTGATATGCTTATTGGATTGTTTATTCATTTTATGTTTTATCCACTAGACTATAAAGACCTATGAAGACTATAAAGAGACAAGAGAGTTGGTCTGTTCTTATGCACTGTTGTAGCACCAGCATCTATAACTGTACATGGCACAGACTGGAGGATCAACATCTAGAAAGACTTACACTAAACTATTACAAGTGATTATCTTTGAAGAGTGGAGTGAGGATGGAGATGGTAAAAGAAGTTTTAGTCTTTTAGAATCTCGTATTATTTAATTGATAAGAGCAGCAGCATCCTGGCAGTAATTCTCTATTGCCAATCATCTCTTCACTGCCTTTATGTTAATTTGCCCTTAAACAATCTATTGAAAATTTTTGAAGCAAATTATGGGGAAATGTATATTTGACATGGAAAAGATATTAAACATTTTAAATAGCATTTTGAATTAATTGCATAAGAAAGAAACATTTTTTAAAAAATTGTATGCATTGTTTACATGCCTTTAGCCAAGGACCTCAGTATTGCTATTAAGGACTCACTTTTTTATGCTCATATCATATATCAAATAGAATATGGTAAGAAATTTCTAGTGAAGACATAAATAAATTATAGTGGACTCTTCAAGATAATTATTTCAGTTTGGGTAGAAGAAAGTTAAAAGACAAGTGGATAAAACATATTTAAACAAATTTTTAAAAATAAGCCAACACACTTAACGGCACATGTTTCTCCTCTTTTCTTCCTTTTTCATTTTCCCTTTCCCTGACACCTGCCCCATACTTCTGAGCACCACAAGGAGCTCTTTGGATTTCATTTGACCAAGCTAGATAGGACAGGAATGAAAATGACAGTATAATACAAAATAGCAATCCTGGGCTTTTGTTAGAGAATTATCAGAAACAATTTTTCTACACATTTATCTAAGATGCAAAGATATCTAAATACTTAGATAAGATTGTCACATGTAAAACATATAGGACTACTGTCTGTCCTCATTTCATTTTTGACATAAATTTCTCAAATACTATAATGAATCTTGCTTCGAATAGATCAGTTGCTCTTCATCCTAGGCTTAGATGGTGGGGTGAGCATAATTGTTTGCTCCATGAGTGCTCTTAAAAAATGGACTTTGTGTTTCAGAAACTTACAACATGAAAAAACAAAACAAAAGAACTACTGGTGTGTTTCCCTTGGGAATTCTTAAAAGGTACTACACAAGAAAGAACGATTAGCAGTATATGTGTAAAATGTTATCACTGTTGACTTCTGAAACATGCTTCAACTGGTGTTTGATGCAACTTTCTCTTTTAGTCCCAATGGTGACAATAAAGCAGAAAGTGAGGGTTCCTCAAACATGAGCTGCATGCCAATGAGGGGCCAGCAAGCTGTGAAAACCGACCCTGCATCCAATCAGTGCTCTACTGATCCTCGGGAGCTATTTATACTCCAAATTTTCTCTTGAAATCAGATGACACAACTCCCAAAGGGCTTATATTTTGAACTAGAAAGTTTGTAGGAAAAGTGAATAAAGAAGGAGGTGGCCACGGAAGCAGAGGTCATGGGATTCTGACTCTTACAATTATATCAGTGAGAATATTTCTGTCCACAGTGGACTCTTGGAAAATGGTTGCACTCGTGTACCCATGTGGTTATTTCCAGCAATCAGTGCCCACGTTTACACCTGTTAAGTATTAACATTCAAGTGCTGGATGCAGTTAGGGGAAACTGGCTTCTCAAATTTGAAATTCTCTTTTCCTGCTTTACTATTCTTATAAAGGACATACTTCAGCAAGCAACTAACCCATTCAATTCTGCTCTAATATCTGCTGGGCCCAGGGTAGGAGCACATTTCTCCCAAATACCACATAATTAAATATTTAAAAGTTATATATCAGGTGAACGAACTTTTATATTTGTTCTCTCCTCCTACCTTTTAATAAGTTTCATAAAAGCCTCACAAGTTGGGTTGAAATTGAGAATTCTCATCTCCTTGTGTGATAAGGCTGGGCTGGTGGGCTGTGTCTGGTCCTCTGCCCCTGCCAACTTCCTGCTTAGGCTCACTGTCTGAGCAGGTAGACACTACTGCCTCCTAGTACAATCTCCATCAATCCATCCAGCTTTGAAAGCAGCTGCTTCTTGGCCACTCTTTGCATTTATGGAGAGGTACACAACCCAACAGTGTCTTGGGTTACCTTAGGAGGAAAGAGCTAAGGAGAGCCCCATTAAGACTACAAAGATAGTCTAGGAGACTTTTGGGTAGAGAACTCTGAGGTCTCTGTGCTCAGAATATGGTAGAAGGGCACACTGGACAGGGCAGAGAATTTCAGGGTCCATGTACCCAGAAGGAGGAAAAAGGCAGGGGCTCCAAGTTCTCCCTGGGCTTGAAGACCTATCATCCCTAGGAAGGGGCACACCAAAAGAGGGCCATGGTTGAGCACCCTAAAGTGGAGAACTGTGCCAGGGAAGCAGTTCCACTGGCTCTGGGCTAAAGGTGGAAGACTCATACTTGGTAATCACCTTCCAAGTGAGCCCTTCTGGGATGACTGTGGAAATTAAGAGAGGGCAATCTTTCTTCAGGATGGATATTCTTTGGAAGTTAAGTGGCTACCTCATAGGTAAGTCCATTAGTATTATTTCTTTGATTAACACATACCTGTACTCTGAGCTGCCAGCACTCTCCCCCACCGAGAAAACCCCTAAGGGTAATACCAAAGCTTCACCTAGACTTCAGAACAGATGATAATGCCAGCTAACTTTATTGCTTACTTACTATGAACCAGGCAAGAAGGCAAACTTTACTTCATTTAATCCTCACAATACCACCAGGAGGAAGATACAAATTATTATCAGTACCCCTATTTTACTGATGAATAAATTGAGACACAGATGCCTTAAGTGATTTACTTAAATCATACAACCAGAAATGGCCATGTCATTTTTGAACTCAAATCTATCTGATTTTAGAGTCTGACTTTTAAACTGCTGAACTTATCCTTCACCTCAATGTATGTTTTTTCTTACTAAGTGCCCAGGCTACCTTCACACTCAGACAATAAACATATCAGTAATCATTATTCCCGATTCCACCTCTATCCTGGAATTCAGGGTTAAAAACTGATCTCAAAGCAATTTTAAAGGAGTTTGGTCCACCAGATAATTTTTGGTTGGAAGCAGCTTTAATTTATTTTCCATGACTGGTATGTTGAATCATTTTTCTCAGAGAGAAATGTATCTGGATGGTAGAATTTCAGGGTACTTTGAAGTACAATATATTAAATGTCAGGATGGAAAGAGGTAATATATTTGAAATGTCTTTCCAACTTGTCAATAACCTGCTTCCTGAGTGCTAAATACATTTGGATTAATTTTTCCAGGCCACCACCCAAGCACATTTATTTATTTATTATTTATTCCTTGCTTTGTTTCAAAAGAGACCTAAAATGGCAGGCGCACAAATTAATGTCAACAGTCTTTTTTGTTTGTTTTTGTTTTGATTTGGTTTCAGTTTTGGCAGTTTTCTTTTTCTGTCTACTTGATAGGTTTTGTTCAATGTTTCCTTTGGCTTTGTTAATCTTTTTTTTTTTTTTTTCTTTTTAAACTATGAGATGATGACTATCATATCAGAGTAACTATGAAGACTGAACATTTGGGTGGATGTCAGTTATGCTGACCTTAGCTCTATTCCCAAGAGGCAAATTTGGCTAAAATGAGGTCCACAAAGAAGAGTGTTAAAGTTAGAGGTGGCTTTCCCCCAAGCTAAGGCCTATTGAGGGCTCAGCACCTCCTCTGTACTCACCTAAGTAAGCAAAGGTCCAGTCAGAGGAGGGCCGTCCCCCAGGACAGGCAGAAAGGGCCAGGAAATATTGGGGGAGGGTCTGAGAAGGAGTTAAGTTGCTCAGAGAATTAAGATCAAGATTATATTTTGAGAGTCATTTGGGAGATGGAAATGAGGGAACGGGTGAAGCAGAAAAATGCCACAGGCCTCTCTTGATGACTCCTGGCTTCCCACCAGGAAGTCCTTTTAGCTCAAAAATATCTTTGAAAACATTCCTTTAGGCTCAAAGCCTGACCTTCCACTAATTACCAATTTTTTTGATTAATAAGCAACCTCTGTGTTTAGAACTGCCCCAGGAGTTGGAATCCTGGCTTCATCACCTAATAGCTCTGTGGTCCTGGAAAAAATACTTCCTCTGTCTGAATCTCAAGTTTCTCTGTCAATAAAATAGAGAATAATAAATAACAAAACAATAATAATAAAGTAGAGATGATAATAGTATCCCTAGTGGTGGTTTTGGAGGAGAAAATGGGTAAATACACAGAAAGTACTTAGTGTCTGACACCAAGAAAGCCTTCAGCACACTCCCAGCCACTTACACATCTAGTATTGATCTTCATCCTGTGCCACTTTTCCAGGGCAGGAAGTTCCTCTTTTAATCAGGAGAATGAGACATGGAGGAGGGCATTACAAGATCCATCTAAGTATCCTTCCAAGGATCACTGAGTGGTAGGTTAGAGAAAAAAGGGTGGGGCTGCAACCCAGAGATGAAGCCTAAAGGCTCTGTTTTCCCAGATCTGGGAGAGGTGACCACACCACAGACCAAAGGCCAGGCCTGCCTCTTCTGTGCCCAAGACTTGTTACTTGAGGCACTCTAATCTCCAATTCAGCACCCCTGGCTTATTGCTCCTATTACATGATGAAATATTCTGTGTGGGGGAGGCATTTCAGCAAGAGGTCATCTCATATGCAACTGGGGGCAATATTTGGACCATATTCTTTTGATAAGACCTTGAAATTCTAATCATTAAATTTCTAACACTTTTCTCCACATCTCTCTTTTTGTACTCTCATTTTGACATCCTCCAGTACAGTAGTTCTCAAAGTGTGGTCCCTGGACTAGCAGAATCAGCAGTACATGGGAACTAGTTAGAACTGGAACTTCAAGAGCTCTACTCAAGATCTGTTGAATTAACAAGGCTTTCAGGTGATGCTGATAAACATTCAAGCTGGAGAACAACTCTCATCCATTCATAGCTTGCCAATTAATGGAAAATCTCTTCCAGGAATGTAAGATTCAATCCTCTTTTATAATATGGATTTAGCAGTACTGCTGATATCCATATGCCCCTTATTTCACTGTCAGAGATGGAGAGTGTTGGTGAACAACACAGGAGGGACTGGCAGAAGAATCTCTGTAAAGGTATCTTAATTAATGAACCTTTTATATTGATTTTACAAGTAAGAATTATCTGTATGTTACTTAATTGAAAATAAAAGAGTCAGCTTCTCAACTTTGAAGATCTATCCTCTAAGCAACTCTCAAAAATGCAATGCAGTATTATTAACTATAGTCACTGTGCTATACAGAAGAGTCAAATTCTCAGGGGTGGAGAATGGATACTAAGAAGAGCTGGGGCATATTTGGAGGATAGGAATGTGAGGGAAGACAAGGAATATATCTCTTTCTAAACCTATGAAGCCAAAATAGTAGGGACAATGACAAGAGGAAGTTAGCAGTAGCCAAACAGAATAGCAAAATAATTATCAATGTATATAATGTCCTTCATAAATATTTGCTGAATAAAGGAATAACTGTATAAAAATATAGGCAGATAGTCTCTGGTCTCAGAGGTTATAAAATATTCAAATATTTACAATGGATAGGTGAGGAATAAAGTCATTTTTGGGTTTTTTTGATGTATATGTTATATATATTAGCATTTTTAGTCAGGTCCTGCTTCATGTGTACAAAGATGGTATCACAATTAAAAAAAAATTTCCTGTTACTTGGCCCTTTGTCCATGTAGTCAGCCATGATTTCACTCATTGAGTCAAGTCATGTATAGCACACAATAACTTGGGGAGGGGAAAACTACTGTTTCAAAATCTAAGTTCTAGTGAGGGAGGAAAGGCCCAAAGATAATGGAAAAATATCTGATGAATCAGAGCAGAGTTTCCATTCCTATTATTGTCCAAAGATGCTCTAGGTTTATCAAGAGGAGTCAGAAAGAAAGACAGAAGAGATCTTGAAGAGGAATACAGTCCAATCTGATATTCTCCAAACCGAGACAAACACTGAGGGGAGAAACAGCACCCCAATACATTTCTAGGATCCTGGAGCTGAAGAATGCTGGATGCCCCGCTCCACCCCCAGCCCCACTCCTGGGTGAAACCTGGAGGACAGCAAGATCCCAGGGCAGAATTGGTTGATGTATGTCGAGACATAGCCTCAAAGATAATGGTGACTCAGACTAGGCTAATGTAGGTGGTGATGAGGGAAAAGAGATGGAGAGTAGACTGAGCAAAATATACTTTGGAGGTAGGCTTGCTGATGGAATATAGTAAAGAGTAAGGAAATACCCTTTTATTTAATAAGAAAAAAACTTAAATCTCTAACATTCAGTACCTGATTCTTGCCCAAGAAAACTTATGCTGTTTAACTGTATCATGGAATCAATATGTTTTATGAGTTACCTTGGAAACTGAACCAGCCTCTTATCTTTTTATAGGAAAATAGACTGTAAATTCTAAGTAGCTATCTTAGGTAATAAGTATTTGTGTTAGGACTTATTATTAGAACAAGGTGACTACCTAGAAGGATTAGATATTAAGAACATGGGCTTTGGAGCAAGGCAGACCGATGTGGCTGTAAGGATGTTCCCAATAGCAAGTGACATCAAACCTAACCCAAAGTAGTTTAAATAGCAGGGGAATTTATTATTTTTCTTAACAAGAAAGCTAAAGGTAGGTACACTCCAGTAGGGATTTTGTTTTTAAATCAGCAGGTCAGCAATATCATTAAGGACTCAGGTTTCCTCCATCTTTCTATGCTGCCAACTTTAGTGTTAGGTTTAGCTCTAACCTTGTAGCAAGATCGTTGTATCATTTTCAAGCATCATACCCAGATACAATGGCCAAATGCACAGAACTCCTTTTCTATGGAGAGGAAGTCTTTTGCCAAACCCGCATTAGTCTCACTGGCTGGAATTATAACACATGTCCATGTCGAGATTCACTGGTTAGGGAATTTGGGACTAATTACTGGTTTGATACACTCATCCCGAGCCTGGGGCTAGGATTGGTCTCCCCTGAATCCCTTGACTTTGCAGAGGAGAGTGAATAGCTGAGGGGAAAAAAGGGTTCTATTGGCAAGGAAAAAGAGAATTGTCATTGGGTATACTCCATTTCAGTTTGAACTTGTCTCTGATACTCAATAATTATATGATTCTAAGCAAGTAAATTACTTTATGTCTCAATTTTTTTAACTTTATAGTGGAATAATATATTTATCTAATTCATAGAATTTTTGAGAATTATATATAATCATATACGCAAATTGCATAAACTATTACCTTGTATATAATTAACTGTCAAATAACCTTAATTGTTATTCATATCATCATTAGAAAGAAATAATATTAAAAATTATATCTTTTTCAAATCCAGGAAATATTCATTTATATTTTATTGACCCAAAATAGCACAATAGTGAGGTTTTGCATAATATGTGGCACTTTTTATGTCAGTCATTTCTCAAAAGATCTGGTCAGATTTCTTCTTTTCCCTTATCACTAGTAAGGCTGTATTTGAAAGTTTGCAGAAAGTAACACACCACAGATGGCAGAAAATATGAAAATCAACCAAAATATATTGCAATTTTTTCTAAGCCTGGTTTTCACACTCCATCTACAGGGTGAGAACAGCCTACAAACACAGCACTCCAAACAGCCACCCCTCCCTACAACTCACACCATAAAAATGGAATTCATAAAAATCATAATTTGCTTTTTAATGATTCACTGAGCTCCAGCAATGTCTTAGCACATACCCTTCAAACTGTTTTCCTCAGGGACACCTCCAAATGGAAACAACTCTAAAAAAATACAAGAGCCCATATTTATAAATGCTTCCCAACTAAGCATATAAGCAGCAGCCTTGGTCACCCTGCTAGGGGCCAGAGTAGTTTAGGCATACACAGATCTTTACGTGGGACTTTGGGGCCATGGATAAAACCATGGAATTCCAGAACAGGAAGGGACTAGTAACTTCATCTCCACGTAAGAAAACCAGTAACTAGAGTAAAAAAAATCTCTTGCCCACAGGATTATCATTAGTAGGGGCAAACCCAGGACAGGAGTTGCTCAACATCCCACACAGACCCTGATCCAGCTCCCCCTGCATGGGGTGCTAACATAAACATTTTAGTTTTCACTCTAGAAAGGACATAGTTGTTGTTCTTGCTGCTGCTGTTTTAGGAAATCACGCTTTTCCACTCTCACTTCTTAGGCATGTGATTTAAATAAAATTGACCTCCTACCTGCCTCATGAGATTCCTGACCACTGAACTTGTATACCTGGTTCCTCTGGACATGATTGCTTGGGGGATAAGTATATTCCCTAACTTGAGCCAATGAAATAGGAAAAGTGTGTTTGTTGGAGCCTTTGGGAAAGAAATGCTCTCTTATTCCTACTGGATTTGAATGTGTGAGGATGTAAAGCCTGGAAATAGGGCCACTGTCTTGCTACCACCCAAAGCTTCAGAAGGAGGTCATAACTGAGCAGTCAAAACAAAAAGATTGATCCCTTGATGTCATTTTTGTCCTGACTCACCTGTGCTTGTGTGCACTAGCCATAAATATTTCAGCAACGAGAGTTTCTTTAAGGTGGCTTGGTTGGGTTTCATGTCACTTACAATTGAAATATTAATGAAGCTCTTTTCTTTTACCCTTCTTCCCTCCTCTGGCTCTAAATGTCTAAGGAGTACACCCAAGTCAATGCCATCATGACGTGCAGATTGTAGTGATTAACCACAAAGGGTTTCTCTCCACATTGTAATGATCCCTCAGTTTTAGAGCCCACAGTCTATATTTTGATAAAAATTATTGTCACACTCTAACCCATGCTGAGCAACTGAGTTTAAAATCAATGCTAACTAATCTTTTTGATTTTACAGTGCTACTCAATGTTTTGCTTATTTTAAGACCCTTAGCTGTGCATTAGTTAGCTCCATCTTCATCTACATTTACATCTTCATCTACATTTTCCACCTGTGGTTGGCTATTTGTTTCTTTTCTAGATAACTTCTTAAGAATAACTTCTTGACCTAATCTTTCTATAGGTATTACTTCTCTTTAACCTGAATCTCTTTTAAAATTATTTCCAGGCTAATAGAAGCCTTCCTTTCTAAAAAAAAAAAAAGTATTTTTTTATATATATATATATAAATGTCCCCATTAGCAGACTGTTCTATCTCTGCTTTTTCCTACTAGAAAATTTTTGAAAAAGTAGTCCACACTAATTTCTTCCAGAGCCATTCAACCTCAATTCCTCATGCTACCATAATCTAGCTGGTAGCTTTTTCTCTTTGTGAAACTCCACTCCAGAGGCATCAGGAGTCTCCTAACTGCATCCAGTGGTTCTCCCAGTGGCATCTAATTAACACTTTTTACCAGCCCTGCTCTACGCTGACTTTTGCTGCTCCATATTCTTCAGATATGCCTCTTCCTTCTATATCAACACTTCCTGCGAGGATCCTCTTTAGTAGTTCCATGCCTAACTTTAAATGCTGCGTTCAGCACATCTCTCCTTAGCTACCCTGTCACTCCACACCTCTACTTGGCACTTTCATCTCTCTTGACTTCTCTCCCTTGACTTTAGTTATTGGGATAACATGGTGACCCTACTGGAGATGGAACTCCAAGAGTTTCTGAAACCTTAACTGCAGGAAATGAGAAAAACTGACATTTGAAAAGTCAAACAATAATTTGTTTTATTCTGTAGAGGCTTTATTCTACATTTAGAGGCAGACTGCTCTTTTGTTTAATGAAAAATCTTTTGAGTAGGTCTTTAAGTTACACAAAAATAAAGTGAAGGCTCAACTCTGGCATATAGAAGATTGGAATAATGTGACTTCAAGAGGCTAAACAATCCTGAACAGTAAAGTACACGATTGTCTTCATTGTGAGCACAGCTACATCATTGCAGATTCTGTGTCCTTTAGAAAAATGTCATTTTCTAAATGAGGATTTAGACTGCATAGTTTTTGAGCATACGTGTTGATCCTGGAGATGACTGCACAACTTGACATTAATTTTGATAGCATGCTTCCTTCTTCTCTGCCTTGAAGCTTGAGATCCTGAACTTAGGAAAGGAAAACTTGTTTAAAGGCCCCTCCCCTGGGGATGGTAAGGTGGCTTTACATGATGGGCTTAGACCTTCAAGGATGCAGAGAGATGCCTGGTAGGGGATCTCTATGGAAGGAGCTGAGTTGTGTGTTCTGAGAGGTCTTACAGCAGTAATAGTGATTCTAGCTGATTCTAACTTCAGTTTGGGGAACTGGAGGAAGGGACTGAGCTCATGCTTGAGAGCAGTACCAGCCTGTGGATTGCTGGACTTGAGGGAAAAAAAGGTGACCTGCAGAGGAACAATTCAGCAGTCTGAAGAAAGCTGACTGCAGAGGAAAGTGACAGCCAGGAGAGATTGATTAAATAAGTAAACATTCATTGAGCATTCTCAAAATCTTTAGGATATGAAACATATTGGAATAGCAAAGGATCTCTGATTATTGAAATCAAAATCGAGCATCAAATAAAAAAAATCTGAGACCCCTGGATTATAATCCCCAAATTCACATCTCTAACTGGCACCATATTTCTGAGCTCTAATGCCCATATATCTAGTACGTTCCAGACATTTTTAATCTGAATTCCTTTTGTTAGAAGCCATGTCCTTGAGTATGGGCACGGGGAGCTTTGCCAGGCAACTAAACTCATTAACGCAAAGCAAGTCCAACCACATCTGGTTCAGAATTTTGACTCTACAATTGTTACCTCAAGCTACTCCTTCTGGTTATGATTTACTGCCATTACTTAGTGGGTCCTCTTGTAATCTGTCAGTGTGCTTGGGTTTCTCTCCCAAACTCTGACCCTCTCTGTTCTTATTTGCAGCATCAGCCCTTGTTCCTAGGTTTACCTTCCCAGCTCTTGACTCATTTCCAGCCACCATCTATCTGCACAGTTGTACTCCTGATTCTGATGATCAGGGTGTCTGGTACTCACTTCACATATTCAGTAAATATTTGTCTCATGAGTAAATATCCCTTAGTAAATTCCTATACTTGATGATTTTAAGGGCTTCCTTTTGAGATGCCCTGGATTTCACTCAATTTCTAGTAGACTAACTTTGTGACGTATTGCTTGACATCCATGCATTCTTGCTCAAGATCATCTCTCAGAATTAAGGATCTTAGACTTACTAAGACATAGGAATCCACTGAAGATTTTTTTAAAATCAAGATCTGTATCCTATTAAGGTTTGTTTTCCATCAGTTTGCACTTTGCTTTCATTTCCTGGTAACTTGAGCCCACCTGTCTTCATTTCTTTAGGATCCAAAACTGCTCTCAAGAAACTATTTGATATTTTTCATAAATTATATATCCTAAGGTGTTATGTACCCAGAAATACCTGCATTTCATTAGTACAACAAAAAGTGGTGATTATTCAACTCTTGCTCTGTCAGATATTGTGCAACATTTAATCCTCAAATCAACCCTGTGAGGTCAGTATTGTCGTTATTGTTAATTTACAGATGATAAAGCTAGGAAACAGAGAAGTTAAGTCAGTTGCTTAAAGGAAGAGAGTATTGATCCAGGCTTTGAACAACCCACACTTTCTGAATCCAGAGTCTGTGCTCAAACTATGGTAATCATAAGACTTAGATTGGTTCACATTAAGAAAATGAAGTTATAAATTGTGTTGTAGGGTGGTGTTAGTAAGCATAATACCCATCATTGAAAGTATAGCTCCCAGTCAGCTGCCTGTCCTCGTAAATAGCAATACATGAGGCCAAGGATGCTACTTTTCCTGGCAGCGTCCAAATCCAAATAAGGACAAACAGATTTTTTTAAGCCACATGTTTTTGGATTATAACTGTGCAGTTTTGAAAAGCAATAGCCTCTAGGGACACATCTGAAAGCAGAATTCATAAGATACTGGCATTTGCATTTGAAAATGTCTTGTTAAGAAACCTACAAGAAATCATATTCATTAGGGAATTGTGCTTTAATCCCTCAAAGAAGTTTACAATACAAATTCTATCAGAAACTCTGTTTTTATTTTTCTTACTCAAATCATATTTCAAGAGAGATTTTGCGTTATGATTTGTTTTAACTGAAACCCTGCAGCCATTAAGTCTCAGTGGGAAAAGGTGTGTGTGTGTGTGTGTGTGTGTGTGTGTGAAAACAATTCAAAATTTCTGTTTTATCCTGCTTTATTATGCATAGACCTTTTTTGCAGTTCAGCCAAAAAATTTTTTTAAAATGCCTCTCTGGAATACTTACTGAAGAATTTTTTTCCAGAAAGAAAATTTTCCATTAAGAAAAATCTCAGAAGTCAGCATTTTTTAAATTTCAAGTTTGAAAGAAAAGAAATTCTTCATTCCATCTCCTTCTAAATCATCTCTGTTTTGCTAACATTCCTAAGGCAAGTGCAATTTTAATAATTATATATACATCTTAACAAAAACATCCTCAATTTACTTCTGTGTCTTACCAAGTCTATAGGAAATTGAACCAGATCAAGTATTTTTGCTCTAAAATTTCTTGAGTTGTTATTTAATCATAAAGTGACAGCCTTAGAAGATACATACAAAGTATTCTTAGGTCTGACCAGTGGAATGATAGTAAATGTTTAACCACTGGCTCTCCAGAAAAATCACTAATCATAATTTGCAGCATTTGGCAACTTCCATGGTATAAATACTTCCAGTTGCAAGATATCAATGTGACATCACTGAAGGCAGAGTTGGAAGAAGATGTACCTCAGTGCACATACCTCTGGGTCTGACAACCCTGACAGCATGTGAGCTTTCATCAAAACTTCCAATGAGTCTTTGAAATTGCCTTCTAGTCAGATGTGACTAAAGGGATGCAGATGAGAACTGTGCCTCACAGCCAGGGTCTAGAGTTGGGCTGCCAAGGCCCTAACTCCACTCTTTAAGGTACTCACTGGGTTAGTTAAGCTACGTAACTTTTCTGTGACTCTCTTTGCCCCTACGTAAAATGGTGATAATAAAGTTTCTATCTCATTAGGATGGTTATGATGATGAAACACAATAGTGTCTTAAAATACTTAGAAGAGTTCTTGGCACATAGCAGACTACAATAATAAGTTATTAGTAATAAGTGGTAGGTATTGTTTTTGCAGAATTTACAATTTCAACTATCAGGATATTTTACACATTGTCATCTAAATCTTTCAGAGGGCATTAAAAATCATCCTGCTTGATAGCGATAGTCTGAGAGGAGCCAGTTATAGAAAGAAGAGCCCTAAGTAAGAAGTCATACCTTGGTTTCTAGTTCCAGCTTTGTTAAAGTCTAGGTTTGTGACCTTTGACTAACGAGGTTACTTCAAGAGCTGTAGTCCTCTCATTAGTAAAGTAAAGTATAGAAAGTAATGACACCCTGCCAACTGCACTGGATTGTGGTAAGACTAAAATGAGATAACAAAGCTAAGAGCTCTCAGAATGGTACAAATGTGGGGTATTGTTATTAATCCAATTTAAAAAACATGATGCCATGATAGCATTAAAAGAGTGAAAAGTTTGGTGTCATTTGAGTAAAATTGAGGAATGTGTTGTTAAGAGCTGGGATGTTTTGTTGTCAAGAGGAAAAAAAATTTGTACCATGAAGCAATAAAGCAGTTTTTTTTTTCCCACAAAAGAGCAAGTTTCAAATGAAAAGGAACTATACTTTGAAATGTAACATAAGTTTAAATAAATTAGGGATCATGGGGATCTATGTTAAAAAATATCCATGAAATCATAATTTTCTGGGAGAAGGAAATACAACAGAAAAATTAATAAAGAAAGCATATAATATTCTATCAAATGAAAGACAAAATACTTAGGCAAACCGAATAGTTTAGTATTATGTCTTTACAAGATGAATAGTGTAAATCTCCAAATAATTATTAAAGGTGAAAGTTCTTAATTTCTATATAAATATAAAAAATTAAGTGTCCAGGGCAGATTGAAGAAATCTAAGTATGTTAAGTTCAACAACTTGTGAACAATAAGGAACAAAAAATTGAAGGCAAAGAAATTATAGGAACAATATCTAATTTTTTTTTTATTTACACTTTGACTCTCTGTTCTCATAGAAGGATCATATATATTTATACACATTCAGTGAAAGTTAACCAAAAAGTCATTCTAAAAGTATACTTATTTTTGTCTTAGTTTATGACTCCACACCATGCTTTAGCAGAGGAGTTCTGTTCTGGGGACAAAGAAAATCACCTATGCATCATGGTCCTCATCACACCCTTTTCTGTCAGTTACTAGTGAAAATCCCCATCGTCTGAAATTTAAAAGTTTAGTACATGATATAGGAAGAACTCCAAGTTTCTTTGTTTAGGGGAAAACAAATCAAAATGAAAGATGTCTCTTAAGCTATAAAAAAGAATACAATAATGTCATTTGCAGCAACATGGATGGACCTAGAGATCATCATTCTAAGTGAGCTAAGCCAGAAAGAGAAAGAAAAATACCATATGATACCACTCATATGTGGAAACTGACCAAAAAAAAAAAAAAAAAAGAGGACACTAATGAACTTATCTACAAAACAGAAACAGACTCGCAGACATAGTAAACAATCTTATGGTTACTGGGGGAAAGGGATGGGAAGGGATAAATTTGGGTGTTTGAGATATGCAAATGTTAGCCACTATATATGAAAATAGATTAAAAAAAATTTCTTCTGTATAGCACAGGGAACTACATTCAGTATCTTGTAGTACCCTTTAATGAAAAAGAATATAAAAATGAATATATGTATATGCATGACTGGGACATTGTGCTGTACATGAGAAATTGACACACTGTAACTGACTGTACTTCAATAAAAAAAAAGATCATGATCAAAAAACATAGTCCACACCAGAAACTGACACTGTAAGCTGACTATACTTCAATTAAAAAGAAGAAAAAAAAAAGTGTTACCTTCCATGAAAGGCAGAGGGAAAAATATGAAATTAAAAATTTGTACTTAATTACTGAAAATATACATAAGAAATTTATGAGCTGGGGAATTTAAGTAGACTTGGGAACAGGTGGAGGCAAGACATTCATAAGGTACCTTTTTACATTTTTTTGATTTTTTGAATCATATTTTAATTTATTACCTATTACATAACATTACTGTGTGTAATTCCTCTACACATTAATATATAAAAACTTCAATCTCACACCAGACAACATTTCTCTCCTGCCCCACGCTCAGGCCTGCCCCAGGCAGGGAGCCTGTAGAAGAGAAGGGAACGATGGATGTCTTCACGTTCCACGTTCCGGCCCCGTCCCACTCTGTCCCACTCTGCTGCTTCTCGTTGTTCAGCACTGTGCATTGAGGGAGGCAGGAAATAACAGTCAAAGGGTCTTAACAGATTGGTGGGTTTGTTGTCACCTCTGTGACAAATGCCCAAATGCTAGTTGTTTATTTTTTCCCTCTTAGGGAGCTTTTATGCACCCTTCAGAGACAGCTCACTACACTAAGAGGGCATCTTGAACATTGTATGTTCGCTGATATTTGAGCTGAATTTTCACGACTTCTACCCTGGCTTCTATACCAATAATTACCCTCCGAAGCCTGTTTTTCACCCTCTGAAGTCAGTATTCTTTGGTCAATCCCTTTGAAAGACCTCTATTCCACCTGTCTCCTGACTTTGAAAAAACTCAGTACTTATCTGTGCTAAACTCCAGAAGTGCATGACTCTCTCTCCACAGGGTTCCTCTTACCTCTGAATCAGTCTGCCACCTTTATCTTTCATGAGATGAGAGTCAGGAACTAGTCTCAGCACTCTCTGGACTCCAACAGACCCTGGTCAGATTCCCCAAGAGCTGTCACATCATGCTGCCTTGAGTCTTCTATTAGCTCTAGGGTCCTCAGGACCCCTCCTATGACTTGAGGTCAGGGGTAAGAATTCCCTTAGAGAGGAAAGAGAAAATACACAGCTCTCCCTTTAGGCCAGGATTTCTTAAACTCCATACTATTGACATTTGGGGCTGGATAACTCTTTGTTGCGGGGCATTTTCCTGTGCATTGTAAGATGTTTCCCAGCATCCCTGGCTTCTACCCACTATATAACAGTAGCATGTCTCCATCAACCAAACCGAGAAAGTCTCCAGAAATTGCCCAGTGACCCATGGAGAGCAAATCATCTGGTTGAGAGCCACAGTACTGGGCTAACAACCCTCTTCAAAAAAATTCCCATTTTCTAATCTCCTTACAGCTCTGCTAGTTATGAGGCTGGTGATGAGGTTTAGGTGATAATCAAATACACATTTGGGACTGCCCCTTAGCAAGCTCTGCACAGAGGGTCTGACAGACACATCTCATGAGACTCTGTGGGTATGTGACACCCATATGCTCAGAAGGAACTCTGAAATCTTGAGGTAATAGGAAAATTCTTATATCAGTGAAAATATGTATAAGTCTACATTTATCTGTCTCTATTTAAAAATCTGAGCCTAAGGACAATGAGAGTAGGGGGAGAGGAGACTTCAATGTGTTTATTTTATGACTTTATGGATTGAGTATTTGTGATATTCAAGCATTTGGATTAAAATGTATATTTGTTAAAGAAAGGATCATAGTCCTTACATGGCTACACAAATAACATTTTAAGTTTTAATAAGATTTTGATTTTGATTTCATGACTAAGATATGAAAGGAGGGTCAAAAAAAAAAAGGGGGGGGGGAAATGGATAGAGCCAAAAAATTTAAAAGGGAGAGGAGGTTAAAACTTACCTTGTTTCATCGATATAAACTGCTTCCAACACAGATGCTGCATATTCAATATTCTTCTTTAAGTCTACAACATTAACATCACCTTTTTCCAGCTGCTTCACCAAGCATCTTAGTCTATTTCAAAAAGTGGCCGAAAAAGAGAGAAAAATAAAAAGATTTATTGTAACTATATGGAAATTAGCTTGCTATTAAATATACACATTGAGTTATATTTTCAATATATCTTTGCAGGTCATAGAAATATTTTCAGGTATTTTGGGTATAATCAAGATCAGTCTTTGTCTCTTAAACAACTAGCAGAAATTATATTCACCTCTCAATAATACTAGGTCTGTAGGTTGCCAGTTTAGATACCATATTTCAAGGACAATTTTTCTGAAAAGTCAAAACAATATAGATGTTTTCATAAAACTATTCCTAACACTAGAATGTATTGTATGGCTGCTTTGTTTCCTCAGAATTGGCACTAAGAGAATATTTAAAGGATACTCTTTTTCTTTAACATTTTTTATTGATTTATAATCATTTTACAATGTTGTGGTAAAGGATACTCTTTTGATTACTACTATAGCAATTATTCACTGTGTATAGCAATAAAAACAAACATAAAAGGAAAAAATCTGAGAAAATATAATTAAGATGAGAAAAAATATATGTATGTATGCTTAGTGTTTTTACTGCAATGGTTTTTCATCTGAGGCAAACCTGTAAAATACTTTCTCTTGTTTTTGCCCATAGGATGATGTGTAACAACTGTTTGAGAAATTTTAAAGCATGTCTGGATTCCAAAATTCATACAGAATCAAGGATCTAGAACAGTCAAAACAAATTTAGCAAAAAGAACAAAGGGGATTTACACTACTTCAAGACTTATTTTAAAGCTACAGTAATCAGTACAGTTTATAAATGGCATAATATAGTATATTATTAGCACCAAAATAGTTCAATAGATCAATGGAACAGAATATAAAGTCTAAGAATGAGCTGTAATGGAAAAGAATCTGAATATATATATATATTTTGAATATATATATATAAAAAACTGAATCGATATAAACTGAAACCAACATTGTAAATCGACCAAACTTCAATAAAAAATAAGAATTAAAAAAAATAAAAATAGACCCACAAATATATAAACAATTTATTTTGGAAAAAGTTGCAAAGATAATTTAAAGAAAAAAGGATAGATTTTACAACAAATAGTACTGTATCAACAGAAGTCTCTATGTGTAAAAGAAACTTTGATCCATACATGCATCACGGATCTAAATGTGTATCTTCAAACTATAAACTAGAAGAAAATATAGGAGAAAATCTGACAAAATATGTGCAAGCTCTATATACTGAAAACTACAGCTGAAGCAAAACAATAATAAGATATAATCAAACAGCTATTAGAATGACTAAAATTAAAATAACTGATCATACCAAATATTGGCAAAGATATAGAGCAATTTAAACTCTCATACACTGCTGCTGGGAATGTAAGTAGGCACAATCACTCTGGAAAACAGTTTCTTAAAAAGTTAAACATGTATCTACCATATGACTCAACCATTCTATTCTTTGGTGGAAAGAAAAAGAAATATATGTCCTTAAAAAGACTTCTACATCAATATTCATAGCAGCTTTATTTGTAATAGCTCCAAACTGGGAACAATCCAAATGTGTTTATCCACAAGTAAATGGAAAAACAAATGGGCATATCCACCCAAAGAAGTTCCACTCAGCAAAAAAAGGAACACATAATTGATACACACAATGACATGAGTGAATCTCAAATAATTATGCTGAATGAAGTAAGATGTGTGCATGCTGTATGATTCCATTTATATAAAATTTTAGAAAATGTAAGCTATTCTTGCAGTGGCAGGAAGCAGATCAGAGGTTGGGAATGAGGAGAGGAAGGAAATTACAAAGGAGCTCAAGGAAATTTTGAGGGTAATGAAAACGTTAATTTTCTTGATTGTACTAATGGCTTCATAGGTGTATACATATGTCCACATTTACCAAATTATAAATTACAAAATGAAATATGTAATCAATAATTTGAGATTAAAAAGGATATATGTTAAATAGATGCTTCTGTTACATATCTGTTTTTCATCAGTTTAATTAAAATATTTAAAAATTTAATATATACTATCAAAGACATTAAACAAAATCTAAAGCAGCATTAAACTGTTAATGATCTCTCTCCAAAGAGAATGAAGCTAATCTTTGATAATTCGTAAGACTTTAAAAATCAGCCTGAAATTTATGTACTGAACAGTCTTTGATGTTCTTAGCTTTTTGGAGGGACTTCCTCAGCATCTAATGATCAGAACACTTGAAAGAAGACAGAAATGAAAATAGAAACACCATCTTTGAAAATAATTGATTGGCTCTGTGATTTAATCAAGCAGTTGCAGAAGAAAAACAATTTCTACCTTTGAACAAAGAGTACTGAGCTGTAGAAAATGATTATTTTTTTAATCCAAATATAGAACTGCCAGCTTCCAAATGAAAAAATACTCAATATAAAATGATGTAGTTTTCATAATCTTTACTTCATATACTCTAAGTTTACTTTCTAAGATACCACTGCATGATCCTATCTTGCAAGAGGACCACCTACATAACTAAGAATATTCTCATACTGAAAAATCCTGTGTGTCTATTCATGTCTTCATTAATTCCAAGCTAAAAATTCCCAGGATATCTCTAATGTTATAGAGCATGAATGGTATATACATTAATAATTTAAATTTAAAAGAAAATTGATAATCATGTACCTATCAATGTCCCCATTTTTGACCTAACTGAAATACAAAAGTGAGAAGGATATGGTTTTAAGAATGCCATTTGACAAAGGAGGCAAGAATATACAATGGAATAAAGACAGTATCTTCAGTAAATGGTGTTGGGAAAACTGGACAGCAGCATGTAAAGCAATGAAGCTAGAGCACTCCCTTACACCATACACAAAAATAAACTCAAAATGGATCAAAGACTTAAACATAAGACAAGATACAATAAACCTCCTAGAAGAAAATATAGGCAAAACATTATCTGACATACATCTCAAAAATGTTCTCCTAGAACAGTCTACTCAAGCAATAGAAATAAAAGCAAGAATAAACAAATGGGACCTAATGAAACTTACAAGCTTCTGCACAGCAAAGGAAACCATAAGTAAAACAAAAAGACAACCTATGGAATGGGAGAAAATTTTTGCAAATGAAACCAACAAAGGCTTGATCTCCAGAATATATAAGCAGTTCATATGACTTAATAAGAAACAAACAAACAACCCAATCCAAAAATGGGCAAAAGACCTAAACAAGCAATTCTCCAAGGAAAACATACAAATGATTGATAGGCACATGAAAAAAAATGCTCAGTATCACTAATTATCAGAGAAATGCAAATCAAAACTACAATGAGGTATCACCTCACACCAGTCAGAATGGCCATCATTCAAAAATCCACAAATGACAAATGCTGGAGAGGCTGTGGAGAAAGGGGAATCCTCCTACACTGCTGGTGGGAATGCAGTTTGGGGCAGCCACTGTGGAAAACAGTATGGAGATTCCTCAAAAAACTAGGACTTACCATATGACCCAGGAATCCCACTCCTGGGCATATATCCAGAAGGAACCCTACTTCAGGATGACACCTGCACCCCAATGTTCACAGCAGCACTATTTACAATAGCCAAGACTTGGAGACAGCCTAAATGTCCATCAATGGATGACTGGATAAAGAAGAGGTGGTACATTTATACAATGGAATACTATTCAGCCATAAAAACCGACAACATAACGCCATTTGCAGCAACATGGATGCTCCTAGAGAATGTCATTCTAAGTGAAGTAATCCAGAAAGAGAAAGAAAAATACCATATGAGATCGCTCATATGTGGAATCTAAAAAAAAAACAAAAACAAAAACAAACAAACAAAGCATAAATACAAAACAGAAACAGACTCATAGACATAGAACACAAACTTGTGGTTGCCAAGGGGGTGGAGGGTGGGAAGGGATAGATGGGATTTCAAAATTGTAGAATAGATAAACAAGATTATACTATATAGCACAGGGAAATACACACAAGATGTTATGGTAGCTAACAGAGAAAAAAATGTGACAATGAATATACATATCTTCATGTGTAACTGAAAAATTATGCTCTACACTGGAATTTGATACAATATTGTAAAATGATTATAAATCAATAAAAAATGTTTAAAAAAAAGCAGAAGAGGTAAATCTAAAGTAATATCTATAGCAGATGTTAAAACTGACATTAAAATATGGCCATACACAGGAGTGCACAAAAACACACAAATAGGGACTGTCAGAACAAGAAGCCACAACATCATTTTCAGTAAGTCCTGCTTGCCTATAATCTGAACATGATAAAAATGATAAGAAGCCATTAAATAATGAAATGGTCTTGTTTACTTTGCAGGTCAATGCTTAGAAAATTAAATCCTCATCTTAATCTAAGAAGAAAGGCTTAAAATCTCTTTAAGATACTTTTTTTTACATAGGCAAATATAATTGAAAGCTCCTTGATACCTTTATTTTATAGAATAAATAATTCCCATAACAAATGGTATCATTGAAACAATGGAAATAATTGTATGGCAAATATTATTGTCTTTTAAAATACATTTACATTCTATGTTTAAAGAAGCAAAACAATCCCACTGAAGTGGAGAATATATAATGGAAAAGTATGTTTTTAAGTACAAAGAAATATATAATTATTTTCTCTCTTCTCCTAAAATCACAATTTAGGTTAACTATCACTTTACTTCTAGAGTATACTTTTTATTACAGAAATGGGCATTGCATAATTCCCCCTTCCAAAAAACATTACATACTTAAATAAATATGTGGTTAAATATATATTTAAGTATATGAATACCTAATACATTCAAATATATTTATAAAGTATATAAATATATTTATTCATAACATTGTTTCATAGAGGAAATATTTTTATATATTATATATATACATTTAAATATATGTGTTCTGATGAAGAAAAAGTAGTGACCTTCACCTACTAGTATTTATTTAAACCAGGGAAGAAAGGTTAGGAATAGGGTGTACACATAGCAGACCCACTGAAGAACAATTTTACATTTTATGTCATTCTCTTGGACCTTGGAAAACACACATTTAGCACTGAGCTCAAGTGGTCCCTCTGAGTTAAATATCTTTCATTTGTCCATCCAGAGCCACTCTCCTGGGCTCTCCTCTGCTCCTTACCCTGAGGGAGAGAATGCAGAGACTACATCAGGCTTCTGATTTCAAATTGGCATCAGCAGGAGATAGGAGAAAGGGAGCAGTGAAGGCAGTGTGTTATTCTTCTTCTCCCTGGAGTGTCACCTCCACAGGAAGTCATTTACCAGACAGCCCTCTCGACAGAGTTTTCTCTCAGCACCTCTCTTTCTCTCTTCCTTTCAAGGTACAACACATCCCGGGAGCCCCATGTTATTAGCCCAGAGGTGTTACATTATCCTGGTAGTTTCCTACACTCGTCTACCTACTATAAGTACTCTTTTTATTAACTGCACCTTAAATTGCCCATTTCAGCTGTGCTATCTTTTTTGCCTAACTTGTACCTACAATGCCATTCCTCCATACCAGAGACTTTCAGCACAATCCTATGGGGGGTGTCGGAAAGACTGTAAGGATTTCGAGTCAGAAGAGCTCCTTGAATTCACATTTACCTTTTTTCTGATATTTGTGGAGAGGAGCAACACCCTGAATGAAGAGCTATTTGCAGTTTTCTGTAGTGGTCAGCATTAGAGTGAGCTCTGCGCATGAAAACTGCACAAAATGCTGAGGATCAGCTGCTTCATAGGAAACACGAGAGCCAGGAGACCTGAATTGTCAATTTCACATGAGAGGAGCCTGACTCTGGAAAGGAGTGTTTATGGAGGATGGCTAATGCTAGCTGGGTCACAGAATGTGTGGTATAATTTTTAAATTTAAAGAAAAGAAATAGACAAGAGGAGATTTGTGGTTTTCACTTAGGTCTGATGGGTTAAAAAAATGCGTTTATCACTGTTCACCCCTGAAATGTCATTAACATAACATAACCAGACTGAAAAGGTAAAATAACTACAAGGAGAAAGAACAAAACAGAAGATAATAAAGCAGAGAAAAGCTTACAACACATTTTTGGAAAAATTAAGCAGTGAGATATAGTAACTGAGTCAGCTGATACTAAGAAAGAGAAACAATCCAAAGAGCTTTCAAAGGGTGATTACTAAGAGATGGGAGGCAATCCCCACAGAACCACAGAGCAGCTCAGGAGGTAGGGACACCAAAGATCTTATAATTTAAGGATCTGTCTTTAGGCTCAAAACAAAAGAGTGAAAATTTTTAGAGTTTTCACATTCCTTTCTCTACCCCAGGTAGCTGGACACTATCCTTTGCTATAGCAGCCTGGAAAGGAGGCAGGATTGCCAGATTGAAAATAGGAGGATTAAATAAAAGTCAGCACACTGAGTGATGATACCACAAGTTCCTTTCTCCCACCTATTTACAGAATAGAGATTGGGGGATTCAGTGAAGGCATGACTGAAAAGCCCCAGAGAAATAAAATTTTGGGCACAAACAGTTCATAATTCCTCACCCTTTGGTGAAGCCTAGCAGGTGACAAACCCCACCTATGACAAAGAGATTCTGATCACTTTTCAAAGCCACGCTCTTTAATATTGATGGCCTGTGGCCAGTAAGTAAGCAAAAAGGAAAATCTCAAACATGAAAGACATAGACATATCTAAACAAAATAAAGAAACTTAGAGGAAACAGAAACAATACAGAGACCAAAGGAAAACATTAAAAAAAAAAAAAAAGCAAACCTGACCACAACAAGGTATCACCTCATACCTGTCAGAATGGCTATTATCAAAAAGACAACAAATAATAAATGTTGGTGAGGATGTGGAAAAAAGGGAACTCTAGTTCACTGTTGATGGGAATGTAAATTGGTTCAGCCATTATGGAAAACAATATAGAATTTCCTCAAAAAATTAAAAATAGGACTGCTGTATGATCCAGCAATTCCACTCCTGGGTATTTATTAGAAGAAAATGAAAACACTAATTCGAAAAGATATATGAACCTCTGTTCATAGCAGCATTGTTTACAATAGTCAATATATGGAAGTAACCTAAATGCCCAACAAAAGATGAATGGATAAAGAAGATACGATATACATATGCCGTGGAATATTACTCAGCCATAAAAAAGGAATGAAATTTTATCATCTGCAACAACAACATGGATGAACCTGAAGGGCATTATGTTCAGTGAAATAAACTGGACAGAGAAGGACACTGTGTTTTCATCTATATGTGGAATCTAAAAAATAAGACAATGAATGAATATAATAAAACAGAAACAGACTCATAGATACAGAGAACAAACTACTGGTTACTAGACAGAGGAAGGGGGATTAAGAGATACAAACCACTAGGTATAAAGTAAATAAGATACAAGAATATACTGTACATACAGTACAGAGAAAAAAATTATAATAACTTTAAATGGTGTATAATTATACAATATTGAATTACTATATAATAAACCTGAGATTAATACAACATTGCAAATCAACTATACTTAAATTAAAGAAAACTTAGAAAAGCAAGGGAAGAGATTCATCCATGAACCAAGAACATGATGCTACTTTTAAAAAATAGAATAAATGGAAAGAGCTCTTGGGAATTAACACTGATGATTTACATAAAAATGTCAACAAAAGGGGTAGAGGATAAAGTCTAATATCACATAAAGTGGACATAAAGACAGCAAAATGGATAACTGAATAATAATGATAAGAAAATTAGAGGGCCAGTCTAAGAGAGCTGATATCTAGTTAAATAAAATTCTAGACATTGGGAATGGAGAGAACTCTCAAAGAAAAAGCCAACTTTCTAGAATGAAAAATCTCCATTTTAAAAGGGCCCACCAGGGTCAATTTCATGGACATGCACCCTGTTACTCACATAGGACCTTCGAAGTTCTTAGAAGGAACCCCATCTTTGGTTTAGTGCTCTGCTGTCACCAGCCAAAAATTCTTAATAATTTTTGAACAAGAAACCCCACATTTTCATTTTGCACTGAGTCCTGTACATTATGTAGCTGGTCCTGGGGTCAACTACAATTCTGTACTCAACCAAAATCTCAATCAAGTTTGAAGAAAGAATAAAGCTATTTTAAGATATTCAATAAGTCTAAAAATTTGATTTTCCATGCCTTCTATTTCAGGAAGCCACTGGGAGATGTGTTTGATCAAACCGAAAACATAGCAGAAATTTTAATACAGATAAGCAAAGAAGGGAAGCCTCCAAAGAAGAGATGTGTGCCCATCCTAGGAATTAACTAGTCTAGATTGACTTGGGAGTACAGAGGAAATGAAGTTGGAGGGAAGTCTCTAGGGGAAAAAATGGAACGGATGAACAATGGAGCTGATAGGATATTTGGAACTTGGTTTTGACGGATCAGTTGAGCATAAAATTAAAAAATATACATGAAAAATACAATGATTATGAAATCCAGGAGAAAGAAAAAAACTATACAACATAGAATAGTCATTTGATTTATGCTATTTGATTGACGAGTGAATAGTATTTACAAACCACACTTCTATGAAACAGTAATGACAAAAACAAAATAAGGTACAACTATTTTGAGAAGATGAAGGTAGGAAAGTTGGTGAAATTAATATATGAGAGATATTCCCTCTATTATTACAGATGCCAATTGGCAAAGTCTGAAATTAATAAGTCAAAAAAGAGTAAAAAAGCATATTATTTGGAAGTATGCTAAAGAACAAAGGATTAAAATGAACTAAGTCATTGAGATTATTTACTTCTGGGAAACTGAAGTTTTTTGATAATAAAAAAAGAATTTTAATGGCATAACCCCCTATTAAAGTAGAATGTTCAATAAATTGCTCATAAGACAAGTGACATAGAAGTCAGGTCCTTTATTTGGTAGTTTTGGAATCATTGACCATGGCAAATTTAAATGACTTAAAAATAACAAGGTGTCAAAATGCATCTTGAATTGGAAGCAAAGAAAGACTAAAAGGGCACCAAATATTCCAACCATGAGTTGATGGTTATGTTGAATTCCAGTCGTTCTAGCCTCTTTTAGACACACAATGAAGCCAAAGGAAAAAAAATTACACATAATTAAATATGCACCTCTTCATTACATGTTCTAGGCTCATGGACTAAACTGAAAACAGGCACTTTGTTTCAGATTTGAGATAGACACAGAAGAGGAAATATATATGTGAAAAAGAGAAAAGGACACATGGAGAAATAGTATAAAATATGAGAGTAGAGTGAACTATGATGGCTGAATTTATTATTATTATTATTATTATTATTATTATTATTATTATTATTATTATTATTATTATTATTTTATTTTTTTGCAAAATCAGAGAACAGGGAAAGTATGTTGGGCAGTGCTACAAAAGTCAAATTAGAATGTGGTTTAGAAAGAATTAAAGTGAGTAGACAAGAGGTTGGGCGTGAGAGGAGCACTATGAGTCTGGGTGGCTCCTGAAGCAATAAGGGGCTGGAAAGTAGCAAAGTCTATTTCTGTATTGGTGGAGTAAAGCAACTTGAGCACCAGTTCCACCAAAAATAACAAAGGAATGTTTAAAAGTGGGCTTGGGACATTTACTCTTAATTAATGCAGTGCTTGTACCAACAGAATGTAGCAGAGAAGGAAAATCATACTAAAATAGATCTTGAAAGAAATATGCACACAAAAATATAAAACTATGGAAAGAAAAGTCAACATGGAATTTTTCCAATTACAATGAATCATAAACAAAAGAAAATCTAATAAGCAGAAATATTTCCATGGCAAGTACTATCAAAGTCCTGTCAGAGAGCAGGGAAGTAGAGAAGTCCTCCCGTTACTCTGGACACTGAGAGAAGAAAATTGGGATCAATTAAAGAAGAGTCGCTTGAAAGAGAAATCCTTCTGCTGGGATGTAATTGGTGACATAATAAGTGACCAAACTGACTTCAAGTGAATGGATTGAGAAGATGGCTTTTACTGCGAAGGTTGTTGTATTAGAAAAAAATTATTTTAGCCTAATTTGAATAATTCTCTCTCTCTCTCTCCCTCTCCCTCCTTCTGTCTCCCTTCCCCCCTTCCCTTCCCTAACACTCTTTTTGCCATTCTCCTTCTCTCCAAATCTCTCTCTCTCTCCATATGTATATGAATATTCTGGATTTCAAGACACCACTAAAATTGGAGAGCAAAAATTCGTATTTGATTTTGCAGAATTTTCCTTGCCTCCATGGAAATGTAACTTTTATATACATGGTCTCTCAAGATTGTTGGAAATAATTCTCACCTTATGAGATCTGAGGAATGTCATTTTGGCATTGACAGAAGCAGTTTTGAGAGTGCATCATCACTCATATATAAACCACTAAATCCCAAATTTAGTGTAGCTAAACAATAGGGATAAAAAATAGGTAAAACACTCCCTAACAAATTAGTCAAATTCAAACTAGGAAAACATAACAACTGTGAACATTTAAAATTGAGAATTTAATTCTTGAAATTGATTACTGGGATGATGGAAGATGGAAAGACAACCGGGAGAATAGTGTGGATCTCTCTAATAAGCAAACTGCAGGAATTTGGGAGGATCAAGGGAAAGAGGTGGGATCCCCAGGTCCTAGCAGGTTTGGGGGTTTCTTCAGAGGAAAGGAGCACCAGTGGGTTTGTCCAGGAGGGCATCTGGAACCACAGAAGACACACAGCTGATGCAATGAAGTTTTCCTAGGAGCAGAGAGTGAGGGAGAAACACCCTGGCTTTTCTCTTTCTCCTCACCTATCCTGCTATCTCCTGACAGTGTCTGCCTTTGGCCAAATCCAGACAGATGCCAGTTGATGTAGAAGGCTGCAAAATTCAGCTGTATTAATACAGAGCAGAGTAGGGATAGAGCAAGGAATAGATCCAAGGGAATAAAACCCTTGGATCAGGGTCATGAATCCTAATACACAGTAACCAGAAAGTGTCAAAAACTTTTATGTAAATTCACTATACTTCAATTTTAGAAAAAGTCATTTCTGAGGTTTGGAAATAGGCAGAAAGGTGGGTGGCATGTCTTTTCTGTCATAATGGGGCAAATCTAATGAAGGGTTATCTAGAGGAATAGTATTTAGTTCAGTTTTATATTGATTAAAGGATCCAGATTTAGTGAAGCTATTTGTTCATTGTACTTGTAGATTTTTGTCCAGTAGAAATGAAAAAACTCCTTATTTTGTGGAATAGACAACCTAATGTTAGACATTATCCAGTTATGCATCTAACTCAGCAGTCTTATGAGAACATCACCTAGATACATCTAGCTTCTTAAATGCTTTTTCAATCAGTTGTAAATTCTTACTGATTCCTTCATTATTAATGACATAAGCAAAACCTTGGCACATGTTTAATTTTTATTTGCATGACTTATGATTTTACCTTTATGAAAAGTGTATTTTAACAAAAGTAATACAAAATTTTGTACAATTTACTCCAATACCCTCAACATGCATAACAATAAAAATGCAGCTAAATTCAGAGAGGAAAGATAAGTATAATAACCAGGAAATATTTCCTCTCTCTCTTCCCTTCCCTTTTCTCTGCTTCTTTTTTTTCTTTCAGAACTAATGAAGACCTGGCTATCATAAGTTCCTAGAATGTAGCTGAAAAATCAACAAAAATTGTCCATAGAAGAGATGCTCCAAATAGCAACTCTTGTGGGAAGCTGCACCTTCCTAGCAGATCCATTCAGTGGTGGTGCTATGCTCACCCATGTGCATTTTTGGTTATCGAAAATACAGACCAAGCACTGATCCAGTCCCAGAAGCCAACCATAGTCTCACTACACAGCCACAGACAGAATTCTCAACATATTTTTGCTTCTAAGTCCTTATCTGCTCCTAATTGAGCAAACAAGGCAAGACAGATTTCTGATTTTAAGTATGAAATGACATGCTAAACAATAAGAAAACTGCCCTAGGCCAGTTTTTCCCATAACTTATTTTCAGGGAATTCTCAGTGGTCTGTATTTTCTTATTAGAGAGTTGTTGGATGCTACGGTGACACCTCACTCATTAGGTGCTCTTCTGCAAATTCTTCCAACTTGACCAAGGTAAATGCAGCCCCATTTGTACTGAAAGGCACTGCTACAGAGTTTCAGTAGATGTTTCAGGTGAAATTAGATGGCCGTGTGAGATAATAAAGCCGTGTAAAACACTATCAGAAAGCTCTTCACTTGGAATAGGTCACAAAATCAGCAAAGGTCCTTATCCAACTCTTTTGAATCCCTGCTATGACGAGGTTACAGTGAAGGGCTGGCAAGTGCCACCCTTAATTACAGTGTATTTAATGTCAATCAATCCACTGCACTACAGATATGCCAAATCCATGTCCCCTGTGACACATTTACCATATGTATCTGACCAAGAGAATATGATGACTTCTGCATCTTGATCTTTCTGGAAGATCAAGATTTCTTCATAAAGTCTCTTTATTACAGTAATTAAACAAGTCAATTTCTGGGAGAATCTTGAATTCTTAGTGTTTTCTTTCACCCCTACAAAGATTCCAACTTGTATCAATGCAAGGGCTAGTCTGGAAATGGACATGGTTAAAAATGTGATTTAATATGCCTAAATAATTGTGTCAAACCTTCTAATTTCAAAGTTTCTAATGGTTATGGCATATTCAACAATTTGCTGGAGCAAATGACCTAAGGCATAAACTTTTGACATTGTTTTTTCCAAATCTTTAACCAAAAATGCTGAATCAGAGGCTTCAAGTCTATGTTTTGGTAGCCTCATAAAAAGGGAAGGCTTAGTATTAGAATGGGGTCCTCAAAGAAGCAGTAACCAGTAAAATTGACATCTCTATCGTATCAGAGGGATTTATGAATCATTTTGATTCCTTAGCAGTTATCCATAGTTTTGATCTAGGATATATGGTAAGTGGAGACATTGTTCATCCATTATGGACAATATTTCAAGATCATCCAGATACCTACCTGCCAATGCTCAAAATCAAAATGAAACAGTAATTCATGCAGATCCAAATGTAAGAGCAGGCTTAGAAGTCAATACCTGCTTAACTTTCTAGAAAGAGTCCTCACCCTGGTAAGCTCAATCCTGTTCTCTATAGTAGCTCAGCAATGGTTAATTTTGTGGGGAAGAAAAATCTGGTAGAATTGACCAACGCAAGAAGGCTTGAAGTTCTTTTATTTAATTTTTAACTTTTAAAGTAGGTCAGATACAGTTTAAACAGAGTTGTACAGAATGGTAAGAAGACAAGCATTAATATAAAAGCTTAAATTTGAAATTTCAAGATTCAGCTTCATTTCTTTTTTTTTTAGCTCAGATCCCTTATACTGGCAAATAACAGAGATTTTCACAGTTTTTTAGAGACACTCCATAAATTATCTTTTATGAAACAATAACTAGGGTATAATGAAAATAAGGTATCTAGGCAGGAAATTCTTAAAAGTAGATTTTCATTTTTAGCTTGGTTTTTATTACATAAATCATATTTAATATATATATTATTATAAGGCAGTGAATATTCACTGTAATTAGGCAGAGGATGCACAGATTTTCAACACTAGTCTGTAGTGGGAGAAAAAATACCATCCTGTAATTCTTGGCAAGCACAACCTAAACCATTATAATATACAGGAACTCACAAAGCATGTCACCACCATAGAACCAGAGGGCTCTCTAACATATACTGTAAGATGAAAGGTCATTCTCTCTTTGTTTCTTTCTTTATTTAAGGTCTGTGCCCCTTTGGGTTTAACAGCTATGCATTTTTTCAACTTCCAGGTAATCTCACAGTATAGAAATTGCATCTGTCTTTTGTGTTCTCAGAGCTGGGGAGCAATAGCCAGACATCAAAGATCAAAGATCCATTTACTCTCATTCTTCTTCAGGGCTAATTCTCTGGGGAGCCAATGACCAACGAACACAGAGTAGTTTTGGCTGCTGGGAAAAGTACTCTTCCTTGTAGGCTGTACATTTATGGATCCAACTTTTGGAACTCCTACTTTCCTCTTTTTTCCATAGTAAATCAATCCTGGTTTCCTACCCTGTAGCCTTGGGGACTTCAAATTTATAGCATTTACCTATTTTAAGGGGAAAATTTTTGTAAGATCTAAAACATGAAGGTTTTTTTTTTCTTTCTTGTACTTTGGCCTTTACATTTAAAACATTTTTACCATAGTAAATCATGCACAAAATTAAAAACATATATTTAATTTATAAATATATAATTTAATATTATATATATTTGAAATCCTTTTCTAAAAATTAGTGCTTTCTTCATCCACCCAGTCCCACTTTATATTTCATTCACAGAAGACATCTGCTTTAAAATATTTTGGCTGTTTCTTGTGGGATTTTTCTCTCTATTTTTTAATGGTATACTTATTTTTCTATTTGTTAATTTATTAATATTGGATATTACCTATTAGCTTCCTGTTTAAGGCAGATGAAGATTTAGGTGTTTTACATGTCTGACTGATTATTTTACTTTACCCTAAATTCCCAATACTGTTCTACAAAACTCTTAATCAATAACCAGTGTTTACATTTTATCATTATGTTCTTAATGCTCATTACGTGGCCAAATAGTATATAAAGATTTCATTTCAATTCCTGGAGTTAAAAAAAACCTCCTGAATTTATTGAGCATTTCATTTTTTTACTATCATTGTTTCCTTTATGTCTATTCTAAATTATCACCCACCCCCCAAAATTTCTATTTACATCTGCCATATATCAATCAGCAATATCTCCTTTTAGACTGGAGATCTCTGTCTTGGAGCTCTTTATCTTCTGGTTCAAATCTGGATAAGTTGTTTTCCAGATCTGAAACACAGCTGTTGTCCTGAGACCTCCTTTGGCCACACTCCCTAGGGGTATAGATCCTCTGTTTCTGTATTCTGTGACTTTTCTTTTCTAAATTCTCTTGTTTTGCTGGAAAGAGCACATTCTTCAGTAGTTTCCAAGAAAGTGTGTATGTGACACAAATCTTTGAATCTCTGCTAAAAATCTTTGTTCTTTCTTCCCATTTGATTGACAGTTTGACAGAGTATTCTAGATTGAGAAGTATTTTCTCTCAAAATTTGAAAATTTTGCTTCATCTCTTCTGCTAAAGGGAGTTGTGTGCTTGGTCACTCTGTTCTGCTCTGACAGTCCTTCTGTTTTCATGTCTCAAAAATCTATCAAAATATTCTACTTTCTAATGTTTTCTCTTTTTTTCTCTTTGATTTTGTAGGTTTATAAAATTTTACTCTTCTACTATAATTTTAGGCAAAGTCTTAAGTGGAAAAGAAAATAGATACACGTGAGAACACACCATCTTTATTCAAAAGTAGGCATTTTCTTTCTTGCTACCTAACTAAATTAACAAAAGGAAGATAATAAGGTGTGGCTAAGATGAAAACACATTTTTAATGAAGTACCCAAATAGTTGAACAAAAGATTAATAATGAAGCTGGAAATTTAGAGGGCTGGTGCAAATGGGCATAACTCATTTGGTACTGAAAAAAAATACAGTGTTTTTCACAAACAGAAGGTATTCTTTTTCTGGGGCAGAAAAAAAAAATGACTGGAGAAACAAGGAATTAAGAGTTATAGCTGAAAGTCCACTTAGTAGGGAGAATCGAGTTTGATCTAGAAACGAGAAACTCAGTCTGTTGATCTGCCTGCAATTCAATAGTTTTCCACTTCATTACTCCTATCCACCCCCATGACTCTACAACTATAAAAGCTCAAGGAGACATATTCTAAGGGGAGTGTGTGCGCTCTAAAGTGCATGAGTCATTTTCATTTGTTAATTTTAGCATTAATTTTCTGTCTTCACCCGTTACTTTAACACTTCCATTTGAAGGTGTGATACCCTCTCAAGTTCTGTAACACAGATGCTGATTTCCTACTGCAATTTGGTTTTAAAATGTCCCATGAAAAGATCATGTTGAAGAATGTTTTAATGAGTGTTTTGTCTTAGTGGTATTTAAAAGAACATTACTTTTGAAAGAAAATACTTAAAACAAGCCTGTGGAACAAATAGTCATGCAACTTTAAAATGGTACTGATAAAATAGCAAAGTAATGTCAAGAAACCTATCTGAATGCTAACCATATGGAGGAGAAGATTTGATCTGAACTCCAGTAAACAACTGCCCCATGAAGGAGCCAGATGTTGAGCAAATGCTGCTACTGCTACTGCTGCTAAGGGAAAATAGCTATGCACGCTCCCCGTGTGCTTTAACAGCCAGACGAGAACTGAAGAAAGCAGTGGAGTGTGACAAATGTCAGCATATTCAAAGAAATGAGGTTGTCAACATGTTATTATTTTTTAAAACTACTTCTCTCAATGGCTGCTTAGACTGTTAGTCACTCAGTCTGATTCAGCAAGTGAGTATTGACCAAAAGATGAAAATATTTTTTAATGCAGTGAACAAGCAAATGGTTAATTGAGCTTCTAATACTACAGCCACATGTTTTAGAGTTTAGTATTAAATGCAGTTAGATACTTTAAAGAAACAAACCTGGAACTAAAATGTTGAAGATAAGAAACCAATACATTACCAATATAGATCTGTATGTTATCTTATTGACCATGTAGATTATTCCCCCAGTACTTCCTCCTGTGACTTTACATCATCTAAAACCAAGTCACATAGTGATCACATGTGATCACATCAACACAGTGATGCTGTTATTACGGACAGGATGTTAGTACTACCTGCTTTAATCTTTAAATGGGAATAGACCCATCCAGTTAACTCTAGTGATTCAATCCATTACCCCATAGAGAAGACTTTTAAGTATAATCTTAACCTCTCTACCACTCTTCACCCCACTTGTCCTTATTTTGTTTTTGCTCTTGAGCCTTCTCCTTTAATCATTCCCTGTTATGTATGTCTTCTTCCTCCATTATCCATGTTCACCTAGGTCTTGGCTCGTACTATGTTCAAAGAGGATATGGTCACTGTCAAGGAAAGTCATTGCATCCTTTTTTTAAAAAGACACCATTACTGAGATATATTTAACATATAAAAATTGTATATATGTAAAGTATGCAACTTGATGCTCTGATATCTGTATACATTGTGAAAAAAATCATAATTAAGTTAAATAACCTATCTAACACCTGAACGTAGTTACTGTGTGTGAGTGTGTATGTGTGTGTGTGTGTGTGGTGACATTATTTTAAGATCTATCCTCTTAGCAAATTTTAAGTATATAATACAGGATTGTGTCAACTTGATATACATGTACTTTTCAAGTTGCTAACCTTTCCTCCAATCTCCAGCCTTGACTTTAATTATCAATCATTTTCCCTAAGAAAGACTTTCTGTGTGGATGAAATTCACCCTTTTGAACTAATTAGGTTCATAGGTGTCCTTGTTTCTGTTACATATAGCTTGCAGGAACCTTAACTCAAGCATATGAAAAACTTAGCACAAAGCACCACTTCTCACCAAATTTTAACCCTCAGTTCCATTGTGCACAACACACCCAAGGATCCAGTGCTGACATCCCTTTGTACTCATATCATATCTCATATCCTAATATAGAAGTTTTATGTCAGTTGTGTGTGTGTATTCATAAACACACACAAGCCTCCAAATTGGCATTATTTCCCTACATATACCAAGAAATAATTGAATTTTTTGTAATTTATAGATGATTAATCCAATATATGAATATATAGTCTACATGCATATCTTGTGGCATAATAAATCTCTTAGTTCTAAATTACCGTTGGCCATCTTGTTCATTCAAAAAACTAATTAAACTCTGTATCATGAAGCTCACAAATTCTCACAAAAACTTTAATAAAATATTCTCAGTTTTAAAACAAGGACACCAACGCTCAGAGTTTTAACTAAACTGTCCACATCTTCACAGTTAAACAGCAGAAGAGGCAAATCTAAAACTAGTCTATATTTCTCAAAAATCCATGTGTTTTCCTTCTGTACCAAGCTGGACATAAGACTAATACCTTAAATATTGATCAATGTCAAAAAGCAATAAGGAAGAAATATTTTCTTCTCAAATTTTTACATTTTAAACTATGAACTTTGATGTAATCATTCCTGAGGATTAGTAAAAGTAATAGCAAAGTAAATAGTACTGGACATCTGTTGAGTGCCCACATACATACAGCCAGTAAGTCCTATAATTACAGTGATCATAATGGAATTTTTCAACCACTAAATCTTTCCAAGAATAACACGACATACTGCTTAAACTGTTTTCCTTTGACAAGTCTACTTTACCAATATGAGGACATGGTCTTAGAATGAAGCGTACCTGAGTTTCTCACACACACAAACACACACACACACACACACACACACACACACACACACACACACACACTTTATAATTCAGCAGCCTTCATTAAATGCTGTAAAATACAAACCGTTGGATTTGAGCAAATGATAATATGGGGCTCTGTTTGGGCTTTTGATTTTATTTCTGAAACATTTTTTAAAAAATCTTTTCAACTATTAATTCTAAACAAATCACGAGTGATCATTAGTTTAACCAGGAAAGACACAAATCTGAAGTTTTTCTGGAAGGAAACAAAAAACTCTCATCCAGAGGAAAATAAATCATCCTTAGGAACTGCAGTCCTGACCCCAAAACAAAAGACACAAAAGGGCATCAATATAACTTGGTGCCTTCTGACACAAATTTAAAGATTACAAAGTAAAAGCGAGACAAGGGAGAATGCTTTTGATTAAATTAGTGGTTAGCTAGAGCTCCATGGCAACACACCCACGCTTGTGAAAAGCATCATGTCTCCTAAAAGATTGTACATAATCAAACCACATTTTAACATCTTGTTATAAGGACTGTGCAAAATGTCAATGACACCTGAGGTTTAATGATGCTTAGGATACCTGGGACATTAGAAGCGCAAGGAGGTGGCTCTGTAATAGTAAAAGTTACTATAATAAAGTAGATGCCCTCTTTTTCTCCCAGTACAACTGAATTAGGTCCCAGCATTCAAGCAGCTAGTGACCTGATAGCCTTAACCTGCCCTACTGCAGGAAAACATATATGAGTTTGGGAATTCAACAGGCAGTAAGGTATTGAGACAGCTTATATGGAAGAACACAGGCATGAACTTATTGGCAAGACAAGTTAAGGATTCACCAAAGCCCATTGTCTGCGATTCTAAATTCTAGTTTATGGAGTCTGGACTATATGCTACATGAGGGATTTAAGGAAATAGTCATGATAAAAGCAGTTTTTGATAGTTTATTTGGCTTAATTCTTAGCTAGAAATGTTCTTAAATCCAAAGTAATATTTATACTTATAAATAAATAGCTGCATTAGAGGGTTTTATCGACTGATGTATCACCAAGAGTTTAATCAGATGGCTGAGAATTACCATACAAAATTAGCACATAAAATCGAATTGAGCAAACTTATAAACTTTATGAATCATTAGCTAATTTATTATTTTCACTATCTTTGCTACAGCATACATAAAAATATATTTTGAAGGAAAATAAATATAAACAGATTTTCATTATAATGTTAATTATAAGATATGCAATAAATTGAAGTTGCTTTAAGGGGACATGTTATTTACAAATATTCAAAAGAAAAGCAAAAAATCAGATTTCTCTCATCTAAATTAACAGAAAATATAGATGAGTGGTGATTTTTTTAAATAAAAACAATATAAAACCCTTTCTTTCCTAGATTTTTAATCATTCTTTTATACAAGTTTTTGTCATCAATATGTAAACATGTTGAATATTTTCCCATCCTGGAAATAAAATAATTGTTAACACTTATTAAGCATTTACACTGTGTTAGAAACTCTTTTAAGTGCTTTATACTTATTAACTCATTTGACCTTAAATCAATCCTGTTAGGTAATTTACATTTATCTTGATTTTATAATGCAGAATCTGAGATAGCAGAAGATTAAGTAGCTTGCCCAAAATCACACAACTAGTAAGTGTTTTCTTAGGCAGGCAGCCATGCAGTCTTCAATACTGTACTAATTACTATGCTATGCTCACTCCTTTCTAGCTACCATTCTTCTACTCTTTTGCCTTCCTTTCATTACCAAACTTCCCCCCAAATAGTTACATTCTTACCTGACTCACTCCTGAGGGTCTCTTATCTAATTAATTCCACTTCTACCATCGTACTTCAACCACTCTTGCCAATACCATCTCATACCCTTATGATTTCTCTTTGGCTACATCTAAGGATACTTCTTGGTCCTTATGCATCTCAAACACCCTGCAGCAAGTTTCACTTCTGAACATTTTCTGGAAGGTTCTCCTTTCTTGTTTTCTCTGGCATCATCTTTGGTGCGCTAAAATTATTTTTTTTTTCTCAATTTTTTCTCTTTCTCTCCAGATGTCCTTGCAGTACAATAGAGTGAATAGAGTATAACCCTCCCCTCCTAAACATTTACCACACTGATGTTGACCTTGATCATGCAAGTTGCCTTGACCAATGCAGTGTGTGCCTTGAAACAAGAGGCAGTCTTGAATATATCTGCACTGTCTGGCATGGTCTCTTGGGCTCCTGCCGTCCACCAGGAGAAGAACATACCTAAATAGTAGCTGACTGAGGACAATGAGGAATTATGTAGAGTAGACCTGAATCTAACCTACAGCCTGGAGACACACTGAGCCAATCCCAGATGAGCTGAGCAGAGAAACAGTAGACTTGCAGATCCATGAACAAGGAATCAAATGTTTGAGATCAAATGTTGTAAGCCACTGGGAAGTTACAGTTTCAGCTCTACTACTTATTGTGGGACTTTGACAAAGGGCAAATAAGTTACCATACATAAGTTTTAGACTTTTCATCTGTAAAGTTGGAAAAATAACCATGTCTACTTTGCTTGGGTTGTTGAGGAAATGAAGCACATGAAATAATGCATATGAAGTGCTTAGCATCATGACTGATGACTGATATATAATATGAGCCCAATTAATGCTTGCTATTATTATTATTCCACCAAAGAATGTTCTGCTTATCTCTAGACTCAAATATGCTACTGGAAAGCTGCTCTGGCAGGTCAATTAGAGATCTTAAAATCTATAGGTGCAATAATGATTTCATTACATTTCCTCTTCTATGGTACCTAACACTGAAAATGACAATCCACTTCATGCAGCTCACAAACAAGAAAACTAAGTGTCCTCTCTGACTTCTTCATTACCCCTTTTGTCCAACCTGCAATCAAGTTTTTTTCAGTTCTATCTCGTATATATGTCATCTCTTCATCAACTTCTCTCCTTACTGCTACCACCTTAATTCACTTATTTTACTGCATTAGTCCCTATTTTAGTTAAGATACTGCTAATCAGTATAAGAGATAAAACTCTATCTCAGCAGCTTAACACAATTAGTTTCTCACTCATAAAAATACCAAGTTGCAGTTTCTGGTTAGTAAATGATTTAGGAACTAAGTTCCTTCCTTCATATGGTGCCACTGTTTTTAATACATGGCTTCCATGATCACATGACTCACTTCCATCAAGCCAGTGGAGTGAAAAAGAGCATAAATTATTGCATGTAGAAGGCTTTACAGTTGAGCAATGGAAATAGTGCTCATAACTTCCACTCATCTTACACTGAGGACAAATCAGTCACATGGTCACACCTCACTTTAAGGGAGGCTGAGAAAGGCAATTCAACTGTGTGCCAAGGAAAGAGAGGTAATGGGTATGAGGAGCAGCTAGCCATACATTGACCCAGTTCCCTTACTGGCCTCTGTGCTTCTAGCACTGGTCCTCTTACCATCCAATTCCCGGCAGGAGGAGCCAGAGAGGTGTTTTGGTTAAACATATTGGATCATTTCACTCCTATGTTTCAATCTTCCAATGTCTTTCAGTAGGATATTGACAAGCCCAAACTTACCTTGACTTACAGAGTCCTTTGTAATCTTGCCCTCACTTTACCTTTCTGAACTTGTCTCATGCCTATCTCTTTGTCATGCACATGGTCTACTCACATTGATATTCTTTCAGTGCCTTGACGATCCAAATTAATTCTTTCCTAGAGTTTGTACTGGCCCTTCTCTCTTCCTAGAACACTGTTCTATAATCGTCACATGGCTGGTACCTTCCTCCCACTAAGACTTCAGTTTAAATGATACCTTTTCAGAGAAGCCCTCCCTGACAGCCCAATCTAACATAACCACCCAGTCACTTTTAGCACATCCATCTATTTTAACATTCTGCATGGAACTTATGAGAATCTAATATGTTGTTTTTCTATCAAGAATCTATTATGTCTGTCTGTCTGTCTGTCTGTCTGTCTGTCTGTCTGTCTATTCACCTGTTGATCTATTCTCCAGACAGTACAAAGTAGGCAGAGATCCTTGCATGATTTATCCACCACTGATCCCTTAGTATTCAGTAAATGTGACTCATTAACGAAGTGTGCTGAACTTTCTATGTGCTGAGCTAGGCACACCTTCATCCCCACAATAAACTCTACTGAGCTAAAAAAGACAAAAGTTTGTCTCTTAAATTAACATTACAAAAGATAGCTGTAACTGAAAGCTAGATTTACTAAGAAGCAAACTGGTCAAATTATACCTAAAGAATGGCTTAGCTGACCAACTGTGTCCTCTTCTCTGTCCACTGAGCCTAAAAATCTGAGTGGAATGTCTGGGGGTAAAAAACAACATATTTTCCTCCACTTAGGATTTTTTCACCAAAAAAATTTATTTTTACATGCTTAGATATTACAAAAGTGAATAAATGAATCCTAATGCATATATTAACAGAGGCTAAAGCCTGAAATACTTCTTTCTCTTTCTTAGTAAAAATTTTGTTTATTTTAAAACATACCTTCTGGAGTCTCCAGTAACTGGGAGTTCAGGAAATTAAGCAGAACAAAAAGAACGATATTTTAGGTAGTTATTTTTCAGAGCCCCTCAAATCACGTGGGGCATAGTGCCAGCTTCATACAGAGGGATACAGAGTCAAAAGAGCAGTGATAACATAACAGCCAGAACAAACTAAGTAAACATGTGTATAAATATTTAAACTAGGGATAGACATCATTCCTGTGTTTTAATATTTTTATCTCTTCTTTAATCACAAACCATTCTTTGTTTAGTTTTTTCTCTTGGTTTCAAGAGAAAGCAGATTTCAAGAGGGGCTATTTTAACATTTAACAATAAGGACATTTTCTACAGTTACTTTTTCAAAGTAACAGTTTGTGTAGTTTCTTTTACTGGATTTCCAGACATGAAATTTATTATTGCCTTTTACCTACTAAAGGCAAATATACTTAATTCTAAAATTCTCCCCTTCTCCTTTGATTCTGTTATTAGTTTTAATCTACATTAATGACAAAACTCTAGGAAAAAAGTATGTAGAATACGTATGTATGTACTTGCATGTTTTGTGCACCTTGTAAGATTTTTTCCTAAGAATGAGTATCCAGCATATTCAACCTTCAAAACAAAATAAAATACTTTAAAATCTCCAAATCCCTTGGTGGAAAGATTAGTTTAATTTGAAGTCACACAATTAAAAGTGTTCGACTGGATTTTCATTTATTTCCCCAAACCTTAAGACTGTTGTCTAGCAACACTAACTAGGGATAAAATGAGAGACGAGGGTAGAGTGAGTAGTAACTTTGATTTAATCCTAAAATATGAAAAAACTAATGGCCGATGAGTCTCTATATATAAAGAATAAAGAGTCCAGCCTCCTTGCCTACCTTGATGATTCTCATCGTGTTCTCCTCTTTGAAATTCTGTACTCCCGTCGCTTCTATGACACTCACTAACTTGTCATTTTGTTCCAGTCTGGTCCAACTGTATGGCCCCTTACTATTTCCTTTCTCATCCTTTCCTGCTGCTTAATGTTAGTGTGGCCCAGGGTTCTACATTTGCTTCTCTTCTCACTTTAGTCTACATGTCCCCAAATTCTACTGTCATCTATATGTTGATGGCATGAATCGACATTTCCTGCCCCTCAAGATTCCAGCCTATTAACAGCACTTCCTACTTGTGTTCCCTGTTTAGGTGTCTCCAGTGAGCTCAACCTCCATAACCCCAGATTGGAGCTCATTAACCCGGCAAACTGCTCTTTCCTCTCTCCACTGTGTTTTAGATGATGGCACCACCACTCACCCAATCCTGCAAGCTGGAAATGCAGTTATTAGCTTCATCTCAGACTTCACACTTAATGCTAACCCATGATATTCAGTTAGTCATTAAATGCCTGATTCTCCATCGTACTTCACATATTTAACCTCTCTTCTTTTCTACAACCATGACTTTAGTTCCAATCCTGATTACCTTTTGCTTGGAATGTCAATTCAGTCTACTAACTGTTCTGCCTGCTTCTAGATCCCCTCATCTGCTTACCCTAGACAATCCTTCATTTACTCTGCCATTTTCAAGCAAGTTAAAACTCTTCAGGATCCTTACTGCCTTCAGAAATTCTGAAAGGAAATTCCTCAGCATACCTATGCCTGGAAGATGACAGACTACGTATGAGTCAACCTTCAAGAATTAGATCAAATGTTTTCTCCTTTGTGAGACTCTTCTTGGCCAACTGAAGTAGAATTAAACATCTACTTCTGGTAATATTATTGCATACACTACGTATCTCTGTTTTTGTAATTACCACACTATAGAAGTATTATGTGTTTACATGACTATACTGCCACTGGATTGTAAACTCTTTGAGGTCTTGCATTGTGGCTATGTATCTTTGTGGAGAATGAACATAAGTTTTCAACAGGAAAATAAAGCAATTCCCTCTGGGAACATTGGGGAATAACAGAATTTTTAAAATTTGGATTATAACCTAAGAACAATTTAGAGCATAAATTGAAATGGATAGAAAATGCTGACCAGGAAACAGGTAGGAAATTGGTTGCAAAAGGACAAGCACAGAAGAAATGACAAAGTCCTAAAAAAAGACAGTGCTGGGGGTACTGTTAATTTGGGAGAAAACTATTATTTGTTTGTTTATGAAATTTTAATTCTGACATTCAGAAGATTTTTCTTAAAATTTTTTAATCACATTTTTGTATGCAATTTGAAGGACAAATATATTTACTGCATTCTCCTTTCTGAAAATATTTTTTGAATTATTGCTGTATAAAACAAACTAACAGATCATTGTAAATTAACTATATTTCAATTAAAAAATTGTTAAAAAATGTGTTCAGGAAGCCCATGTTACTTACAGTTTGAAAAATGACATATTTCTTGATTTTTAAAATAAGACTAATTTTTAAAAACAAGACTGTATGATCTGTGAAAATGTATTGGTAATTTGGAAATGAGTATCTGTACAATAAAAGTGGGAGATATTCTATCTCTGTGTTTAATTCTCAAATTATCAGATATGCTTTGTGTGTGTAAGTGGCTTCACAAGTGCTATGAGTATAAACTTCTGAATGATCAGAAGCTTTTTCTCTAATAATCCTATCATCAAATAATACTGCAGATACTTTGGAGAGCTTTTTTCTTGGTTACTTGTATTGGTCTGCATTTTATGCCTAACTTCTGAACATGAGACCCTAGCATCTACGGATCTGATAGTTTTTTTATGACATTTACAAAGAATTATTTTACTAGCTTTTTACTTTTTTCCCCTAAATTTTTAAATATTTATTAATTTTTAATTAAAATAAAATTTAACATTTGTAGTCTTAATTTCTGTTTAGGTTATCTGTGCCATAATTTTATAAGGATTTCTTTTTAAAATACATAATCTACAATAGTAAAAATATTTAGTATTCATAGTATATTCTCATTAACTACTCTGCATCACTGAATAATAATGTGGTATTTTATTCTTGTTTATAATGCAGAAAACATACAAAAAGAAAGTAGAAACCATACATACTCTCACTATATATTTTGAACAATATAAAAAGGTAAAACTCTGTCCTTATGAATAAAAAGCCTGATGCTTCTCATTCCAAAATTTCCCCTATGGTTATAACAATATGCTTACCTACAAATATCCATATATTTAGCACAATTTTTTGTTATAAAAGTGAGATCGTACTCTACACACTATTCTGCAATATTTAAAAATAATATTTCGTGTTTCAGTGCAAGATTTTCAATTCAGTACATTGTACATACAGATGTAACTCCTTTAACATTTTTTAAAATTAGGTATAATTTGCTTACAGTGAAATGCATAAATTTTAAGTGTACATTTCAATGAATTTCAACAAATGTACACACTAGTATAAACAGATATCCCTCAAGATTTAGAACATCTCCATCACTCCAGAAAGATTTCTTGCCTCCCTTCCCATCAATCACTGTACCCATCTACCCCCACCTCAGGCAAACACTGCTCTGATTTCTTTCACCATAGATTAATTTTACCTTTTATAAAACATATACAACATATAGCATCATACCTCATTTCAAAAACACTTAACCTTTCTCATGTTAATAGGTTGGTAGACTTTCAAGTTTTTTGTTTAAATTTCCTCTCATAAGTGTGTGTATTTAAATTTTAGACCTTTAATGCCTCTGAAATTTATTTTAATATGCTATAAAATATGGCATAAATTAATTTTATTGCAAAATGATTACTAGTATTCCCATACCATTTATATAATAATCTATATTTACTCCACCAGTTTGAAAGCTCACATTTATCATGTAATAAATTCTCACATATACTATGTAGATACACTTTTAACCTCTTTTTTAAAACTATTTTTCTGTTCTTGTGATACACTGTTCTCTTTTCATTATATATAGTAGCATTATATTACATTTTATTTTCTGGCAGAGCAACTATCTCCTCATTTTACTTCTCAAAAAAAAAAAAACCTTTTGGCTGTATTTCACTTATATATAAATGTACAGAATGGTGTCAGGTACATTAAACACCCAATGAATGTTGTCTATTATCATTTTATATAAGAAATCTTCAGCTTCTTTGTTAAAAAAGTAATATGTAAAAGAACATGGTTAAGAATATTTTTAGTAGAACTAAAAGGTAGAAATTTTTTTAAATTTTCAATCTTTTTACCTCAATTCATATTACTAGCTTTGCCCCCTTACTTTACTCTTGCATTATTTTCAGTTTTCGCTCGTAAAATGTTGAAGTAGTAAAATACACCTTCTTCCCCATAACACAAACATGAGTGGAACACAAACCTCAGGAACAGAATGAGGAAACTTAGGCATTCTTCAGAGTACAGGAAGGCACAAGAATGGGTGTGTGGCTATTTGTGTCCTGAGTTGTCTGTTTCCTATTCTTCATTTTTGAAGAATCCTTTAGAATATAAAGTAAATCTGTGCTCTCAGCAGAGTATCTACCCATTCTAGTATCTACCCATTTCACCATTTAACTTTCACTTAGAAAGTTATAGCTCTAAACTGGTCTTAGACACAATGAATAGTATGTATACACAAATTAAAATATATGTGCAGTATATTAGATATATATATGTATTTACATGAAATGTATATGTGCAGTCAAATTATAGCAATTCTACCTAATACAACTGAAAAATGAAAAAAAAAGCTAAAAAAAATGGATAGAAAGAAGGAGATCCCTGTACTCTACATCCTAACTCCAAAGAGCCTACTGAACAATGCACTACCAAAAGGAAATACACAGTGCCACAGGAACCACTGAGATCACAAATGTGCCTCTAATAAGCCTTAGTGAAAGAAATACAGAGCTTAGTGTGAAGGTATCTAGTGAAGAGGCAGATTGATATACCCTACTTGCTAGGAGACAGTTCTCTAGAGATCTGTCTTGTTTCTGCATGTTTTTACATGTCTATGTCTTACACGTAACTGACTTTTCAAGGGTATTTGCTGGGTGAACAACTTTGGAAGGCAGAGATAGTTTCCCCCTCTGGAACAAAGGGCAGATAACTCTATTGCCCATGATAAATGATCTGGGTTCCCTAAATTCCACACTCTTCTCCTAAAGGGCAACTCACTGCTTAGGAAGGTGTCCCCTAACCCTCTTCACATCACCCTGTTGGAATTGGGGCTTAGGGAGATGGTACAGAAATGCTGACACTCTGGCTCTTGCTCTTGCTGTGTGAAATAATAATCAACTGTCCTTTGTCCATGACCTTAGAATCCTGTGTCTTCTACCAGCATCCACAGAACTGTGGTAGGTTAAGTTGTTAACTTACACCTATGGAAAATATCAGATCAGACCCATCATAATTCTTGACTCTGCTTTCTGTCAATTGAGTATCTGGCACACACTTCCATCCTTTATTACACGCTCTCTTGGAATGTTGTCTTTTCCTCCAGAGCAGTTATTTTTGTAATTGTACATTCTATAGATTCGCTAGTATGACTATTTGCTTTATATTTATCTCCTTCAGTAAACTTCATGAAAGAAACAAACAAAAAGTTACATGGGTTGCTACTGAGGTATTTCTGAGCCTATGGGCAGTTATCACACTATCCCTTTTGCTTCATCTACTCACTATGTTAATCATGTATTTCTTAAGAATCATCTTTGTAAATGTCACTGTGGTATATGTTCAAAGGATTATGAAGAAGTTTAAGAATTTCCCATGTACTTAAGAAATGTACTATTTATTTGGAAAGATCACACATAATTTTTGAATAGGCAAAGAAAAATGATATTTATCTATGTATCATCTATCTATCATCACTCCATATAAAAAGACAACTAGTTAAAGAACAAATAAGTAATAACTCAAAAGAGTATGCACTTCTTCCAGTTATAAAATCTTAACATATGCTTATTTGATTCTAAATTCATCCCATGTGGCAGACTTTATCCTCAAACTGGCCATTTGCACAAGCTCATTCACCTCAGTGTCCATGCTGGGAAGACAGATGGGATGGTGAGTGGAAAGATGGAGAGGGTATTCTAGGCTGAGTTATAAGTTTATAAGTTTACTCAGTTTATAAGTTTTCTTAAAATGTCAGTCTTTATCCAATATACCATTTTCCCCTAAATGTTACATACTGCCTTAAAAATATTAATTCTAAATAGGTAGTAATAAAGAAGTGGGATAAATATAAAAAGATAATCCTTAGAAGATGGATACATTGGGCAATCAAATTTGTGGATGTCAGCTATTAAGAACATCAGGCCAGCTCCCCTTACTTGCTGAGCTTCCATGATCCTCAAGTTTCCTGATTACAATTCAGTTTCTCGAGAAGAGTGCCCTGATGAATAACACAAGGCTGCAGACCTCTTGATAATTATATTTCTTATTGGAGAGTCATAAACTAGGTACCTGTTATTTTAAAGTTATACCCTAGAATGACAGTCATTGGCTACTCTTTTTAAGAAATACTAATTAAAAGGTAAAGACTTTGGCTCCTCTGCAAAGGAAGTTACATCAAATCCTTCCTTAGAGATTCAGAGATTTGAGTGTAGGATAGAATTTGGAGACAACAAAAAAATGCTAGATCTTTTGTATCATTAACAAATACCTTCAAGAAAACTTTCAGAATTTATTTTGCCTAAAGAAGTATACAATAAATTAGAAGAAAAGAGCAGCATTTAGATTTTTTTAAAACATCATCAAAGGATAGTGGTTCAACAACATTATTACTTTGAACATTCTAGTTATTTAAGTAATAGCTTATTTTTCCTTCCTCTCACTTGCTATTGAAATTTTTCATCTGCTAACATTTTTAAAACAAAACAAAACAAACAAACAAACAAAACTTTTTAATGAACTAATGATCACACATGACTTCCAAATAAATTGTGAGAGCATGAATAATACAACATAAATAAACATGTGATAGATAAATATAAATTTGTCAGAGAGCAGTTCATCTGGGTTCATTAATGTGAAGTTTTAAAATAACTTCAACTAACATAAACTATTTTTTCACTTAATTTTGGTTTTCATATTAGAACACATGTGTCCATGCCAAAGTTATGTTTTTTATAATAATGGAATAACATATAAGATTAGAATTTTATAATTCATAAGATCTGTCTGATCTCATTTAAGCTTGAAATCATCCTTGTCACATACATGTGATAGGTAGACATCGACAATGTTGTTCACACATTCTAAGGTAAGTCCTAAGTCTCTTCTATGGCATATCCTTTAGGCAGTCATATTTAATATTGCATCACCCTGTGTCTTTGCCAATAACTAGTTGGACAAAAGGTGGGCACTGGTCCAAGGGCAGGTAGTTTACAGAGTATCTTGGTGTAGCCTGGCAAGCAGTTAATAGTTGTAGGTAAAAATGAAAGGGTATTTAGAGAGAAGAGCCACGAGGGCAATTAAGGTCATAAGAAATCATGGCAAAGTTATGAAGGGGCCGAGGGAAAGAGAAATGCCATGAAGGAGAGAGCTTTCGCTCATGAGAAAGAGAGTATAGGTGGTCTCTAGAGCAGCCCCAGTTTTCTTCAGGTAACTTGGATAAGTCTCTGTTTATTGCAACCAAGAAAGACCAATCAAAATAACAGGTAACTTCATCCCCACTTTGAGTAGCAAAAGTTCAAGAGGACTGAAGTCACGTATCCACTATCACATGATCGTAAAGTGTTTTGGTTGTTAGTGGAACCCAAACCTTTTAAAGCCAAATAGAGTGTTTTCTTTACCATTGTTTTATTAAATCTGGAGAATCATCTGGAGAGTTTTTTCAAAATATAGATTTCCAGTCCTTGCCTGGAACCAACTGGGATCCCTGGAATCATATTCTCCAGGGATGTGGCTATGGCTTAGTTTCAGAATTCTCAGTAACTTCCCCAATATCATTGTGATGGACATCCAGATTGAGAAGCAAAATGCCTACTTTTAAGGGAACTTAAAACTTTTCAAATTTGTCTCCTGAAATTAGATAAAAACCCATTTCTGAATGACATGTAAGAAAAAAGAGTAGAAAAATGTATTTAACATTTATGAACACATACTATAAAAATGCAGAATCCTGGATGCTGCTAACTACTGATTTCCTATAAGGAAAATAAATTAGAATCTTCTGGTCACATTTATGCAATGTGCCATACATTATTAGCAAGAAATCCACCACAGTCTAGTCAAACAGACTCATCTTATTAGTTAGTTAAATTTGGGGAATCAGACAAGACATAAACTCTGAGTTCACACACAACTCATTGAATATTGATCTGTAAACTCACCAGTATTGAATATCAATACAGAAACTAAATATATATCCATGGTAAGCTGAAATAAATGTATATGTGATGCATTAGAATGCATGAAATGAAGTCAAAAATTACTAAGTAAAAGTAAATTCCCTTCCTGGAGTTTTGGGATTGCTTCAGAATGCATGTACTGGCCCTCTGGCTGTTGTGCCCCAGTCCTACCATGGAAATTTTCACTGCCTTTCTTTTAGTCTTGATACTTGCCCCAACTGTCACATATACAGGGAGACGGAGGTAAGATCAGGGCACATGTGCTTGCTTATCAACAAAGGTACACTAAAGAAAGAAAGCGTCTTTGGTTTTGCAAGCACGTGGATGTGTCAGTGTGTACATGGCTGCTCCTAAAATCCTTTCTATATCACTCTGTTCTTTCTCTAAGGGTGGGACTGGGACTCTTTGCCCAAGAGAAATGAAGCCAAGTAAAGAAGAGGACACTCATCTTCAAATAAAGAACATCCGGCAAATTTGCCTTTATAGGCTCTAAAAATAACCTGCAAGCCAGAGAGTATGTTAAGATTTATATTCTACCACTGCCTTGGTTAACTATAAATTAAGTTTTGGCTTTCCCTGGGTTACAAAAACTATTACCTATGGCGTCAAGTTTCCACTGTCTTTTTTTGTTTGTTTTGATATTTTCCAATAGTGGGAAAAAGTCCTACTTGTCCTCTTTTCCTCTCTCCACCTCCCACTTGCATTAGTGCATTGCCCTTGCTTAGCAAACTCTGTTTCCTGAGCTCAGAGGAGAAAAGACAAGAGCTATTTTTCTTTTTATCCTTGGGCTGACGATGAAGAGAAGATTTGCTCATTAAATTTGATTGGGAGTCATTTTTATATATGCCACTCTCAAGCACAAACTAGACAACATTCTTGGAGGCTAAGTGTGAAAGAAACAGTTTAGTGTAAGTTCACCAGAACAGGAGTCTGAAAGCCCATGTTCTTGTTTCCATTCTACTGTGTACAGACGCTGAGATGTTAGGCCAGGCATTTACTGCCACACTGGTAACTTGCTTGGTAACACATTCTTCCATGTATCACTTCCCTGCTTCCTTACCAATGTTCTCAGAGATCAACTGGTTGGCTTTTGGGAGAGCATAAATGAAGGTAGTGTTTTTCTATATTAAAAAGCAGATACACAAGCTAGTGGAATTGGATAACTTGCCAGCCAGATGGCAAGAGGAACCCTACTGCTGGTTGTAATTGCAGTGGTGCTAATCCTTAGTGTACTCCAGCACCACAATTGCTAGCTCACTTGAGAAGAGTTGTGATAAAATACAGATGGAAGGAGGTACTTATACGTAGCTTTCAAGAGATGTGGGATCAATGATAATTAAAAGAACTACAGAACTTATTGTTAAATACCATTGCAGTGCTTAAGGAAAGAAAATGGCAGCGTCAGTTAAGCCCACTCTCAACTCAGGTGAGAGCAGGAGGGCTGAAAGTTTTCTCGGCAGCATTTAAATATATATTTATCTCCTATAACTAGAGGAATATGTTGTAAATCAGTCCCAAGATCTTACTGTGAGACAGACTGAGACACAGAGCTAGAAAGTCCCTTATACTACAGTGAGGCACTATTAAGAAAGCAATGTGACCATAGGATGTGGAGTGGGGAACATGTGGGTAGATGCACTTGGTAATACAATCCCCACATTTTCTTGAACCTTAACCATTGTGTCTCGTTCCTTTGCCCTTAGCAGTCTTTTCTTCCCTGGAGACTATGCGAAGGTCTCATCTGAAGCAGATGGCTCAGAAGCTGATTCTTCCCCACTTTACTTCACCACTTCCAAACCAATAACTGAGTTCAAGTCTTAGCTTGACCTGGCTTGAGAAGTACAGTCCTTTCTACAAGAAGAAAGAGATTATTCACAAAAAGAGCTATAGGAGCTTGATATTACATACCAGCAAAAACTGAGAGAACATGCCTGAGAATTGATCTTGAGGATACTGGAATATAAGGACTGAGATATAAAGGTTGCAATATAAGGCTGGATACATGCACACACATGTACACACACACACACACACATGCGAGCGCAAAAAAAGATCAAGATCAGGTGAGCAGAAGGTTGATATTTGCTGCTATAATGGAAATTTAAAATCTCTCAGCAAGTTTCCTGTGCGGAACCAGTTCTAGACTCAACACCATCAATTAGGAAAGCAGGATCCCCTTGTGGAATTACCCTGCAATAGCACAGCAAATATATTGTGTAGCAATTCCCCAATATTTCCCCCCAAAATACCAGGGTTGTTGTATACTGGAAAAAAATAGTCACATTTTTTCAAGTGTGTTAGATAGCAGGGGACCTTAAATACCATCATGGACTAGATTTTTAGAGTATATAGATAAAAGCTGGCAAATGGAGTCCTGGCTCAGGTCTAGCTCATGGTGGACCCATTGTGACCATGGATCCATCCTATGATTACTTCCCCAGTCTCTGAATGCAGAATCTGGAGAGACAGTCTCATCAAATTGCAAAATCTTTGAATTGATTTCCAAATCTTTATAGTAAGAAACATTATAGCAGAAAAGACCAAGTCCAAGTCCTTAAAACTGCTTCTCCCTCTCTGGCCAGGAATGTAAGTCAAATTCAATATGGCCTGCTGGATGTAATGGCAGACATTAGCACCACTATGGAAAATTAAAGGTACAGAGATGGTCATTTCCATCATATCCCCTATTAATTTATCATTCTGGCCCTGCAAAAATAGGCTAAATCATGATAGATGACAGTCAGCTAGCCACAAACAGATTAAGTAATTGCTCTATTTGCAGCTGTGGTGCTAAATGTGTTATCTTGTCTAGAGCAGATTAACAAAGCTTCTGATACATGATATGCGGCTACTGATGTGGCAAGCGGTTTCTTTCCAACATCCATCAGAAAGGAGGATCAGAAGTAGTTTAGATGCATGTGGTTGGTTATCAGCACGTGTTCATGATCATGCTCCAGGACTATTAGTTCTCCTGCTCTCTGACACAATATAGTGTGAAGGGACTTGACCACCTGGACATTCTGCAGAGCATCACTAATCCACTATATTAATGACAACATTCTCCTCAAACTTGAGCAGCAGCAACTGATAGGGAAACCCACACTATGACATATGTCTGACAGAGGGTGGGAGATAAATCCTATAATGATTCAAAGGTGAAGTTTTAGGAGTCTGGCTGCCTTAAACATGCCAGAATATATGCTACAAGGTAAAGAATAAGTTATTAACTTTGCACTTCCAGTAAGAAAGAAACATAGCATTTTGAAGGCATTTAATTCATAACACATTTGGAAATGTTATACTTGGGATGAAGCCTGATATACTGAGTTGACTAAGAAAGTGTGTTTCAGGAATAGGTAGGACTAGACTTCTGTGTTGCAGTGATACCTCTTTTCTCAGCTTCACTGGGGGTTCTGTTTGACCAGATAATGGAGCTGGAGAAAAATCTGGGCTTGATTCGTTGATAACCCATTGCAATAAGTTGTTGGGAGCTGAAAATGACATGCTACATCCTCACTCAGTGACAATCCTCAAAGATAGTTCTATGGGGAAATCCTCCCAGCGGGCAGGACTTTGAGTAACATATCTGGTCATGAACTATGCGGAGGGAGAATTGGCCCAAGGTAAGGATATATATGGAATACTGAGCAGTGCTAAATGATGTGACTGTGTGGTTAAGTGCTTTGGAAAAACCAGTATTGGAAGACTAGAGATGAATGTCTAGAGAAGAAATAGTGGAAGGAACTACTGGAGTAGTCACAAGTGTATAGATCTTTGCTGCAGTACAGACACTGAACAAACCAAATGGATAGAGTTATGTGCCTAGTGGAACAAGTTTTTTCCCTACTTGGCTACTACACTTACTGTGTAATGGCCCATGGGAGGAATAGTTATTGTGGTGCAGATGTAGACTGTGCGTGGGCTCTCTCTTCCGAGGCTGATCTAGCTATTACCTCTGTTGAATGACTGACTGTAATCAAATCCAACAATGATTGCTTGGTATGACACAATGCCTTGAGGAAACCAAACAGCCATTTGGTTGGAGTAGGTAATATCCAACCATTTCACCCCTAGAAAGGGCAGTGATTTGTCATTGCTAGGACTGATAAATATTTTGGTATAGATTTGCCTTTTCTGCCATAGTGTCTCATTTAGCAACACTAGCCAAGGGCTCAGGGAATGGAAGATGTTTGGCATGGGATCCTGTATAACCTCTTGAATGAAAGGATAAAAGGGCTCATAGGAAAGGAAAGGTGACAAAGATATCAATCATTTTACTGTATATGCATTATCCCAAATCTGCTGGCCTGATAAAATGTTGGATTAGTTTTTTAAGGGCACAAGTAAACCATCAGTTTATGGATGACACTGTTACTCTCTGGGAATATGGTACTATCCATTGAATGTCAGTGGCTATTGTGTGTTACTGTGTCTCTAATAGCTAGAATACATGGATCTGAGAACCAAGAGTCAAACTTGAAGCGGCCCCTTATACTATCGCTCCTGGTGACCCACTTTGGTGATTTGTGCTTTCCACACTCAACTTTTAACTCTGCTATATAAGAGTTACTATTCCTCAGAATGTTGGGTAGGGGATACTTCTACAAGACAGTGTCTGTGTCTCAATAAAACTTTACTTACAAAAAAAGACTAGTGGCCAGATTTAGTATGGATTGTAGTTTGCTTCTCCTTGCTCTAAATTATTTATAGGTTTCTTTCATGGTCTAAAGTTCTGTATTGTATGCCTCTACATTCAAGAAACTCTTCGGGAAGTCCTCCAAGTCACAAAAGATTATCAGTATCTCTATGAAGAGATTATAAAGCTTATAAAAAGCATGCACAGTCTAAAATTACTGCTTATATTTTTTAATTTCAAAATTAATTCTCCTATGGTAAAAACAATGTATTTGTAATAGCCTATCTTGAAAAGCGAATATTGTTGAACATTTAGCATTAAGGCATTGACAGTCTTACTGAAATATAAGTTGAAAAATAATATCCAATGGGGAAATTATTCTTGTCTTCAGATAATAAGACTTGCTGACAATATTATTCTGCACATGTTTAGTAATTATAGCCTAAATAAGAACAAAATCACTTCCAGTATAGAGTACTCAGGAAAAAACACCATGTGTAACATATGTAATAAATTAGAAGCATGAAAAGGTTGTTGTTTAAAGCATAACACTGTAATTAAGTCAATTATGTAGTAATATAAGAGAAATTGCTTGACTCCAATAAGATGAATGTGGTTTATGTAAATCACTACTTTTAAATTGCTAAAAATAAAGATTTAAGTGCTAAATAAAATACATGGAAATAAAACATTTAACAAAGAACTTGAAATGTAAGTACAATTCACTGACAATTTTAAAAAGCAAATCTCTGCATAATAAACAAATGTAAATTAACTAAATCCCTTTGTATGTCATTTTTCCTCCTTTTTCATTCTTAAATAGGCAGAATACTTAAAAGGACGAGATAAAATTGAGCAATCTAGAAATTAAAAGAAATACCTATGGAACAAATGGATAATTACAATATAAAAAGTAAAATTTAGCCAAGCACAATTTTAAAAATTTTAAACAATACTGATAATGTAAATGTGATTAATTGGTGAAGGGGAAAATACTGTATTTGGAATTATTGCCTCCTTCTTCTTTACATCCATAAATAGTTCAAGAGAAAATTTTCATTTTCATTCAATTGTGCATTCAAGTATTTTTTTTCAGATACAGCATGAATTACATTAAAAAGAATTAAAAGTGTAAGAAACAACCCAACTAATTTCTTTTATTCAGCTGAAGGCAAAATGTATGTGGTTTTTCTCTATAGTTATAAAGCAGTGTGTATGCTATAAAACGCTATTAGAATTTATTAAAAACCTGCTCAGTGCTACCATTTATCCACAATCTGCTGTTTTTTCCCCTGTAAATTTAAATAGTACTTCCTTTGTCCTTACTTCTTTTTATACTATTTGTCACAAATGCCACATAAACATCTGTTAGTAAGTTTATAAGGTAGGCATTAATCTTGTTTTTTTAAAAGAAATAAATGACAAAAAGGTTTGCAAATTACTTTCTAAGAGATTTATGAAATCCAGGTTTTCCTTGCAGGTGAAAAGTTGCATATGTTTTTATGTTTATTTAAGAGACTCAATTAGCTATTCTGAAAAGGGACAATTTATGAACTATATCTTTATTGAATATAGATATGTTTTTACTTCAAATGTTATAAAATTAGATGTAGGAAAATCAGTATTTTATGTTTATATCGAGATTTTGTTATGTAGAGTACAGAGTAATACCGAACATAATACCATTATTATAATTCCATAATTATGGGTAATCACAATGAAAGAACACTTATTGCTCTTACAGCTAACCAAAACTTTAAACATTTCCATTTCTAGTAATGAAATGTGGGGTCTAGAAAGTAGAAAACCAAATGTGTACCTAAAGTGATAGGCAAAAGATAAAGGACCAGCTTCCCAGTGATGGAATCACAATTAACCTCTAAGATTATAAAGCATTTGCTGTATTCATATTTGGTAGACTCTGATGATCAGAAAATATCAAAGATGAGAATTGATGAATTTATTCACTTGAATATCAATTTTAGTCATTCCAGTTAAAAATCTCATTAGAAAATTGAGCCATTGTTTTGAAGTTGAAAAGAGTAAATTGATAAAGAAAAACTTATTTTGCAGATATATGCAGCTGGATAAAAATATGCATGAAAATACAGTTGAGAAAAGTATCAAAAGGACAATTTTAAGAGTGTTTTTCACACAAGGATATGGAGAGGTGAAATAACTATAAGTGATGGATGTGAATAGCTCAAGAATGCTGGGAAAATTGTCCTGTAACTCAATAAAATAGTTAAAATTGGATTCAAAGGCATTGAGAAGGTAATTTAAAAAGAAAGAAGGAGAGAATGCCAATGTAATGAAGAAAATTGGTTTTAGAAGTGATCAGCTGGTAGACAGCTCTAGGGAAAGAATCAGGGTTAACAGGGTAATTGAGGCAGGACACAATGAACATACTGATGATAAAAGAAAAATAAAAATAAGGCAAAATGAAATCTGCAGAGAGAAGAAACAAAAAAACTGACTTAATTTCATTTTTTTGAAATAATATTCCATCTTTCTACAATTCAACATTATTTGTGCACATTGTTATTTTTGTTAGCACAGATGGTAATACTATATCCTTAACCACAATACAGCAGGATTGCAAAGAAGAGAAGTATTCTAAGGAATACTGTGGTTTCCTTTCCTTTACTGTTAATAACTTATTAATATCTTTTCCTCAGAGAGGAACAAGACAGGCAAAAGAAATAACTATTCCTCTTGAGGGTATAATTGGCAAAGTTCAAAAGATCTTGAAAAACTTTTAACTTTCCAGGGACAGTCATTGAATGGGAAGAAACTGTTTTGCAATTTAGAAACTTAAAATTAACACAAAATATGTAATATGTTCATTTAGTGCTTTATAAACCTTGAAAGACAACTTCAGTATCTCATCTTGTTCCATCCTCCATATACATTTGAGTGATAGACAAATATTATCCTATTTTACAAGGACATCTTTGGCCAGTTATTGCCCTAAAGACAATATAAACTTCTTAATCTTGACATTCTATGTACTTCTCTGATATCCCCCACAATCTCTTACAAATGTTACCAACTTCCCACAACTAAATGAACTCCTCAACACTGTGACTGCCCATCTCACTTTCACACATCCCTACATGTAGCAGAGACATGCTATGTACTCATCAAAGTTGTATCCTTTTCCTCCTAGGAATCTAGCTTAAACTACATTTCCCAACATTTTTGCAGATAAATGAGACCATGTAACTGTGTTCAGGCCAATGGAGTCCAGGAAGAAATGATATACACAACCTCCATACAAATGCTGTACTTCTTTATCTTCCTTCCCTGATACAGAGAATGTAATGGAGGATTCCAAGGACCTAGATCCTCTAGAACCTGGGTTCCTGTATCACCCCTTGGAAGACTGCCACTTGAATACTGAACTGCACTACAACGTGAACAGGAAACATACCATTACTATGTTAAGTAACTAAAATTGGGGTTACTGTTACAGCAGGAAGTCTACCCTAACTCATATTATAAGTTCACTCTTTTCTTCACCTATTCATATAGGAACTCTATTTTCCAACCAAGTTCAATTTAACCTACTCCAGGAAAACTTTACTGATCACTTTGGCACTTCCTGATTTTTTTTCTACAAATTCATCAATTCTGTTTACTGTTTAGTGTGTGTATAACTATTTTTTAAAAGTCAGGTTTATTGATATATAACTTATATAATTCAAAAAGTCATTCTCAGATGTACAGAACAATGAGTTTTAACACATGTATACAGTCATACAAAGATCACTACAATAAAGATCTAGAATAGCTTCATCACCCCTAAAAGTTGCATCATTACCCTTTTCCATCAACTCTTCTTACTACTAGTCCTTGGTAACCTCTGGTGTGTTTTTTGTCCTTATAGCTTTTGCCTTTCTAAAATATTATATAAATGGAAATATAAAGTCTGTAGCTTTGGTGGGGGGAGCTACTTTCACTAAGCACAATTCTTTCAAGACTCACTCATGTTGCATGTATCAGAATTTGTTTTTTAGATGAATAATAATTTCATTGAATGGATAAAACATGATTTCATTATCTGTTCCTTTTATGATAGACATTCACATACAAGTCTCTCTAAAAATTTATGGTTTCATTTCTCTTATATAAATGCCTAGGAATGGAAAGGTTGCATTATATATAGGTGTAAGTTTAAATTTTTAAGAAACTGCTAAACTCTTTTCCAAAGTGATTATACCATTTTGCATTCTCAAGAGCAGCATATGAGTTCCAGTACATTCACTTCACCAATACAACATAGTCATTAATCTTGATTTTACCCATTTTAGTAGTTGTATAGTTACATCTCATTGTGATTTTAATTTACATTTCACTAATGATGAATGTTTCTACTGCTATAAGTATCTTTTCATGTGCTTATTTGTCATTTGCATATCTTCTTTGGTGAAGTGTCTTCAATTTTTCCCTTTTTTAAACTAAGCTATTTTTCTTTTATTTTTTAAAAAATAGAGTTTGGAGAATTCCTTATATATTCTTGATATAAGTTCTTTTTCATGTTGATGATTAGAAGATATTTTCTCCCTGTCCACAGCATCTTTCCATCCTCTTAACAGTGTCTTTCAAAGAGCAGAAGTTTGTTTGTTTGCTTTAAGCTTTGGTGATGTTCAATTTATCACTTAAAAAATTTTCTGGATTATATACTTTGTGCCATATCTAAGACATATTTGCCTAATTCAAGATCATTAAGCTTTTCTGCTATGATTTCTTTGAGACATTTTATAGTTTTAGGTTTTACATTTAGGTCTGTGATCCATTTTGAGTTATTCTTTTACGCATGATGTGAGGTACTGATGAGAATTTATTTTATCTTTGTATATAGATATCCAATTTGGGGAGCAGCACTTGTTGAAAAGGCTATTATTTCTCCACTGAACTGCCTTTGTGCTTTTGTGTCAAAAGTCAATTTTACACATATGTGTGGGTCAATTAGAGTACTCTATTCAATTGCATTTTTCTATTTTTCTACCTAACACTAATATCATACTATCTCGATTATTATAGAGTTTTTAATAACTCCTGAATTCAGGTAGTATTAGTTATTCAAATTTATTCTTCTTTTGGACAGTTGTTTTGGCTAGTGTAGGTCCTCCGAATTTCCATATGAATTCTAGAATGAACTTTTATGTTCCAGAAAAAAAAAAAAAGCCTGCTGGTATTTATGTTCCAGATTGTATTAAATCTATAGAACAATTTTGGGTGAAGTGACATCTTAACTGTCTTCTGATTCATAAACATGGTATTCTTATAAACATGGTATACCTCTCCAATTATTTAGGACTCCTTTCATTTCTCTCTACTATTTTATAGTTTTTAATGTATAGACCCTGCACATTATCAGATTTATCCTAAGTATTTTACAGTTTTTTGTTGTTATTGTAAATATCATGTATCTGATTACATTACTAAATGTATTTATTAGTTCTAGGAGCCTTTAAAAATAAGCTCCATCAGAGTTTCTACAAAGAGGATTATCTGTACTGCAAGTAACAGATTTGGTTCTTTCTTTGCAATCTGGATATTTTTTCTTTCTTTTTCTTGTCTTGCTGCATTTACTAGAATTTCCAGTACCACATTAAATAGAAGCAGTGAGAGCAAACATCTTTATTTTTTCTAGTTGGCAGTTTATTTATTTTTCCATATTTGTCTTCTTTTTGAACATTTTTATATCCCACCTTGACCTTTTTTCATGGGCACACTTGAGAACTGGTAGAACGCATGTGGCGTCTACTGCTATGAATATCTAAGAGGGAACATTATTTTGTTTATTGGTTACTGATTATAGATACTTTTTAAAACACAGGATAAAAGATTAGTAGGTTGTGAAGAAGAGATATTATGAAGCGATCTCTTTAAGAAATAACTTCAATAACTGTGTAAATAATTATTTAAATATTAAAGTTATAATGTAATTATATTATATTATTAAATATAATATTAATATCTAAAAAGACTGAGAATACCTAGTGCTGGCAATGAGGTGGAGCAACTTGAAACTCATACATTATAGGAACACAAAATGACGGACTTAGTATAGAAAACAGTTCAGCACTTTCTTACGAAGTGATGCTCTCCATGCCCAACTTCCATCAGAGAAGGAAGAATCAGAAGGACTTCCATCAGAAAGGAAGATTATTACACAGCCACAAAACCATTTTCATAAGGCGCTTTGTGAGATAGATTTTGGGGCACAAGAAGGATGCTATATGTGCCCAGGCAATTAAGTACAACACAGATTTTGGGGTGGGGTAGTATTCTTCCCACAGTTTCAAGGAGTATCATGTAGTTTCAGCACAGAGGGTTCTGGGAAATGCAGTGTTGGGAGAACCACGAGTGGTTACCTCCCAGCAAACACATCACCATTTCCCCTGGGGACACTAAGAGTCAACGGTATTATACACATATTATTATGAAATAAAGATGCAATGTCAGATTATCCTAATTCATCCTCATGAACAACAGGGTAACAGATTACTTTCACATAAAAATGAGGTAATGTATATGGTCAAACTTTGAAAAAATGTATTATTTTTTAAAATTGTAATGTATTGCTTAAATTGATATATTAGTTTATACACATTTGAGGTTTTACAAAGAGAGTTCATATATTTTTATCATTTGAGTAAATGAATATCAAGTAAACAATAAGGAATTATTATTTCTATTTTACAAAAGAATGAACTGAGATTCAAATGGTATGAGTAATTTGTCCAAGGCTACACATTTGCTAAGTGGTCCAGACAAGACTGGGCCTTCTGAAATCTAATCTAAAGATCTTTACATTCTATTAAGCTCATCATGTTAAGAATAAATTTGCAATGCCAATTTTATTAAAAGCTAACAGTATTTGTAAAAAGCTTGCTGGAGTCTTCTCTCTCTCTGAGCTGAGGATTGAAATGAGGATATTCAGGGAATCGGGAATGCAGTTTATTTTTAAATTTTTATTCTCTTTTTAAACTGTATTTCAATAGATTATTACATACGGAACTTTTACTTTTAAATATGTATTATATAGACCACACATTCTAAATACATTTCAAAGTTGTCTGAATTGGGTATTATAATTGTTTAAAATTAGAGGTAAAAACATGGATGTTTCTCTCATTTTGGATAAATGTTGGCTTAGTATTAAGTGAAGAAAATCTGCCAAATTCCTGTTGAATTGCAGCACTCATTTTAAAAAGTGAAAAATTACTTATATCCTTTTGCAAGACATTAAAAATGGACATGTTTTCATTGTTCTTCCTCTGGCCAGGCTGTGTTTAGGTTTAAAAGGCTTGTAGTTTGGTTTCATTTTGCTTCAAATAATAAATTCCTGGTTTGGAGTTTAGACTAGTTCAGTTATGCAATGCACCTTAATACCCACACTTAAACATATTTCCCGGCTAACCAGATGTTAATACTCTCTTGCATTTATGCCTTATGACACTTGTGGCTCCAGAGTTAAGTTTTAAATATTTATGCTTAATTTTTTAAGAAAGCAGATGATCTGTGAACATTTGTCACAAACTTTTTTTAAAATGTAAAATAAATAAGTCATGGGGATGTAATGTACAGCACAGGGAATATAGTCAAGAGTATTATAATAACTGTATGCTGACAGTTGGCAACTAGACTCATTGTGGTGATCATTTCATAATGTATAAAAATATCAGATCACTATGACATGATGCCTGAAACTAATGTAGTGTTTGAAGTCAACTATACTTTAAGAATATTATTTGATAAAGCCATGGTTCATTGAGCTAAGACATCCTGAAATTCTGAATAGTATCTTTCTTTCTACTCACGATGCCATCACTATCCATCTGAAAGAATTAGTAGTTCACAAGCCAAAACATTAACAAATATGTATTGACTGAATATCTACTATGTGCCAGGTAAATGTTCATGGTGTGTCAGATTTTTTAATGAAAGGTGTTATTCTCATTCTCACAGACTAGAAGTGCACACAGACAGGTGTCCTCATAGTCACCATATAAGATGATTAATGTTGTGACAAAGGAAAGCATGGATTGTTACAAAACAAACCAACCAACCAAGTATGCATATCTTTCACACCAGATGAGGCAGAAAGTTTCCTGAGGGGATTTTTGGAGGTTATCCTTCAAATAAGTACAGAAGCTATAGTAGGAGTTAGGTGAAGGAGAAATCCCAGGTATAAAGAAGAAGGCTTGAAGGCAGGTAAGAGTAGGAAGCCTGCAGTAAACTATAGACACAAGGGATCTTAGGGCCCCTGTGAGGTGTGGCAGCTGATGAGCTTGGAAGGCAATCAGGGGCCATCTGTACCATTAAGAGGTTTGGGATCTATTCAGAGGCTTGTGGGGGAGCCAGTGATTGAATAAAGTAGAGGATACCACTCCTGACTTATTGTAGTATGATGGAGAATAAATCTAAGAGAGACAAGATTATATCAGGGAAACTGAGACAATTTTGTTACCCAATTATGAAACACAAGAAGGCAATGAGGGTTGAGACGAAGGGCTTGATGACTGTTGGGATGTAATGATGAAAAAGAGGGAGATGATGGGATTTAGGAAACTGGAGGACATGAGTGAGCATCACCACGACAGTGGCCATGGCAGTTTGGGCTGAGAGGAATAACCAGTTTGGTTCTGAGCACCCTAAACATGTGGCGCTTATTGCACATTCAAGGCAAAAAAAAAAAAAAAAAATGCCCAGAAAGAGCAGGGCACTTGTTCTGGCACTCAGGAGGAAGATCTGAGGTGGTGACATGTACTTGAAATTCATCAGAATGTGAGCAGAGGAGGGTCTTACCCAGCCTCGGATTTGCACTTGTACTACGTGTTCATGAGTGATTCTAAAGCAGGTTGTTCAGATACTGCATGCATAGTAATGAAGAGTAGTCAAAAGCTACTGATGTGACTAAATATCTCCAGAGGACTTTAGGAACAGAAGGAAAGGGCTTTAAAGACGGAACCATGAAAATGACAATATTTAAAAGGATAGGTACGAGAAGATGAACATTGTGAAAAACTGGTGGTGAGGAAAGTGAGGGAGAAAACAACAAGGAAGTATGCATCAGAATAATTGTAACACTGTACTCCTGAAGATTAGATCCAGAGAGAAAATCCTGAAAACTACTGATTAAATTTGGCAACTGAGGGAACTGGGGACGTTAACCAGACAAGTTACAGTGGACTGATGGGAGATCAAAGCCAACTGCAAAGGGTGGAGGCTGACTGGACAACGGGAAGGTGGAGATGGAATGTGGACCAAGAAGTTGTATTGTGATGGGAAGAAGACAGCCAGAGTGGTAGCAAGGTAGGGATCTAAGAACAATAAAGGTGATACTCTTAAGTTTTTCATTAATTCTTGAGTATGCTTGTATGATTGACGGGGGGAAAACAGGGATGGGAAAGCCAGAAAGACAGAGCAAACGTTAGAAAAGGAAAACGGGCAGAGAACGGGAGCTTGAATTACCATTTGGTAATGTATAGCTATGATTGTCTAACTCTGTGTGTGGATATGACTATCTCCAATTTACAGAATGGTGAAATAAGACTCAGGGAGATTAAATCAGATGCTTCAGGCCACACAACAAGCCAGGCTGGGAACCAAATACAGGATCTTCTGGCTACAATATGCATTTTCTTTTAATTACACCAGTTTCTCCAACTTTTAAAGCCTCCCTCTGCCTTTCACAAACATGAAAATCTCACCCCACGTTTCCAGCTGATCTAATGTCTCCTCAGTATAAATCACTATAATCTGTATATGCTCACTAGCCAAGAATTTCAATCCCCCTAGTTTGTCATATAAAGTAATATTTTTTTTACTTCCAAATATAAACTTACAATGCCAACTGTGTTCTTTTCAACCTACACATACTTCTCTATCCCCGTCTTCCCCTACTGAAAATTACTAAACCACCCAAAGCTATCCCCTGGACTAACCTGTCCTAATGTTGTTTCCCAAGAAGAAATGATCCCTGCCATTTGCCATTTCTAGTATCCTCCATTTCAAAAGGTTAACAATATTATACATAAATCTATATAATCAAGAAACAAGTTTTCACAGAAAGCGCTGATAAGAGGTAGGAAGGCTCTTTCCCAGAAAATGAAGTGCTGAATTAATAGCGTGCTGGTGTCACAAACCCCTGGCGCTCCCGTCTCGATACCCATATGACAACCACATGGATGAAAAGAATTTCACCCACAGGACCCAGGCTACTGCCAAATGCTCACTTCAAGGTCATAGAGACTCCATGGGGAAAGTAGTATCTTTGTAACAACATGCTGATTCTGTGACTTTTGTAGAACACAGGTGGTCCTAATTTTCTCTGGAGCTAACATGATTCCTTTTTATATGATATGGGCTCTTTATTCTGTTCATTTTTATAACCTTTAAGACTCTGTTAAGCCCAAATTTATTTCAGTATGTCTTAGCATGCTCAACATGAATTACTCATTATCCTATTTTCTTAGTCACTCTTCCTATGTGCATATAAATGTGTTCAGAACTGCCTTTGAGAATAAATATTTCCTTTTCACTCCATCACCCCCCTCTTCATGCTTTTATGCCTAAAAGGGCAAGGCTATTTTTCATTATATATTGATTTTCCTGCTTTGGTAATTTTCGGTTTTGCAGAAAAAAAAATCATGCAATGTGCCTCTTATCCAAGGACAAATTGATTCTTTTTGGTTTTTATAAGGAGTTTGCTGGCTCAAATCTCAACAGGTTTATATGGAGTCACGAGAAAAACTGACACCACCTAATCTTTACATAACCTAAATATATTCTAAATCTAATTGATATTATTAAAACAAACACTATTATCTATGACACTGATGATAAAAATCTTAGTTATTAAAGGAAATTATTTTAAAAGATTCTGTAATAAAGTGACCCTAAATCCTAGTTTAACCTTTGTTTTCTGGGTTTAACTTAATCAACAAATATAAAAATGCTCACTATGGTTTTGCCCTTAATTTTACATTTAAAATCTATTCATATTTAGCAGTAATTGTATCTTTATTTACTCCTATACTTCTATATTAAAGCTCTTTTGTTTAAATAATTAGCATAAAATGCTTTAAAAAGGTGCTATCATTATATGGACTTCATTTACTCCCACAGCAACCAACCTAAGAGATAATTTTCCCCAGATAGATTTCCTGATGTCTCAAAGGGACAATATGAGAAGTGAGAAGTATACTTAACACTCTCCTCCTTTTTCTCTTAGCTGAGTCATCCATATCTGTACAGCTGTTCCTTAGAAGCTGCCAGAATGACTTCAGCCACTGCTGACAAGCACAGCAACCCACCAAGGAACACAAAAAGATGTAGTTCCTCTGGAAATTGGCATGACAAAGCGAATAATATGATACACACTGTTTAACCGTCATACAATGGGGTTATTTTCTTTAGTGTTAGACTCGAAGATTCTGAATGTTTATTCAGTCTCTACTAGATTCTGAGGCGTTGTCAAATCAGGAAGCAGCTTTCTACTTTTAAGTTTCTTCTACAGAAGAATGTATACTATGCCTGTGGTCCGTGTTCCCTCGGTGGACTGAACAACTGGTAGGCTTTGTATTGCCTATATTCAGTGCCTCATTCACCAAAATCTATAAAATAAGGGCCAGCTGGAAGGCACATAAGTTGTCTTGGCTCATAGAGAAGACTGGACAAATATAATGACAGTTTGATTAATAAATATTTGAAGTCACAAATGAGGCCTAGTATGACACTGAAATTAAAGACAAACAAGCTCAATATGGGAGTCTCCTGCCTACTTTCTTCATCATTATATCCCGAGAGCCAAGAACATGCTAGTTTGGTTTAGGAGGTCATTCAAGTGGATGCAGGTGTGCAGACCACCACACCTATGTATTCATGTAGCAGTCACCTAATGTAATATGCCAGATTCTCTGTGGGGTGCTGAGATGCAAGGTTTCTGTTTTCGTGTGGGCCATATTGACAGGAGGAAGTTGGCAGAAGGAAACTTCAGAGAAAAATACAGCTTTACAAAGGCTTAAGAAATATTTTAAATAATTGTTATGTTGTAAAGCTGTATTATAAATCCAAATAAGAATAAAAGAAAAATATTTTCTAAAACTAAAGAAATGTGTTTTTTTAAATTTATATTTATCTTCGTCACTTCAGTAAGTAGATATTATTGAACATATCAAAATTGTTTTGAATTCACTCTTTTGGGGACTCAATAAAACTAGCTTTTAAAAAAATTAGCTGTTATTTTTAGTTATCAAATCAACTTTCCTACGTTCTTCATTAACTTCAGTTGAACAATTTGCAAATGGGCTACTTATTACAAAAGACATCTCTTACATATATAGTTATGCATATTATTTGACAGAGTATCTTGAGGATTTATAACAGTAGATTCACTATTACTGATTTTGGGACTGCTTTGTCTCTATGGAATCTGATCTTCAAGTTATTACCCTAAACCAAAAATATCTTATATGTAAATTGTTACATATCTGCAAAATATTTTACCCTATATCACCAGCAGGTATACAATCAATTAAATATCAATTTATCTTAATAGTTACACATTCAATCTCTTTCAGTAGGCAGTAATAAAGTGCTTTAAGGAAAAGGAATCCGGTTTCAATGAGAAGCAAAAAATACTATTTAGGGCAAATGACTGCTAATAACTTCTCTGTGACTATTAACTTAAAGCAGATAGGTGTTTTACATGTTGAACAAGATATAAAAGCAAAATGGCCATTAAAAACAGCAGTAATGGTGTTTTCCACTAAGAACATTTACTGATGCCCTTTGACTGGATTCCAATTCATGAGATCACAGCCAGAATTTCTGAGCTCTCCTGGAGTTCCAACTGGCATATTGCTCCACTTCTTGCTTATTTCTCTGTGAGGGGACATGGTGTCCCATTTTTAATAGTTCACAAGCTCTCCCCAAGGCACTATGTTGGAGCAAGCCTGGAAATTTTAGTTACAGATCAACATGTGACTATAAAAATTACTTTCCTTTCCCAAATCTTAGCACACACATACACTTACACACACATACACACACAGAGAGACACACACACACACAAATATTTTTAAGAAAGTTATCTTGTACATTTATTCTTTAATTTATTTACATAAAAAACCTTGAGTTCTTATTAGATGCCAGGTACTGTGTTAGTAAAGGGTTTTAGTGGTTAAAAGAAGAGGAAAAAAATGTGGTCAGTGTCCTGCCATATGGATCTGTGATGAGAAAGATAAGGCACAAAGAAGGGAGTTTTTATTACTTCGATAGTGTTTCTTTCATTTTAACTACATTACTGAAAATCTGTTTTTTCATTTACAGAATGAAGATTATTGAACTTTACGATGGTTTTTCAAATTACTCCTCTAGGACTTGATTCTGGTAAAAATCTTTGGGACCCCCTCAAAAGGCACCTCAAACTGAGATTGCACAAGGCTATCCCCTGCCCCTGCTCTTTTTGATAGAATTCTCAAAGTTTGTCTAGTTTACATAATTGAGGTGCCAGTTAATTTATTGTTGAAGGAAGAGTTTCAAGGCTACGAATCAATTTATAAGCTACTAGGCTAGATAATCTTTTAAGTTCTCTTATTCCTTTACCATTCAAGGGTTATAGGAAATGTTTTTCTCTGGCTTTATACTTTCAAAGTAATTGCTTTAGAATCAAAGTCTGCTGGTCGATCGCTAATCACTGGAAATGAGAGCTCCCAAGTCACACTGTACTTTAAATCCTTCCCTGTCACTTACCAGCTATGTGATCCTGGGCAAGTTAGGTCTTTTTCCAAGACCTGTTTTATAAAAGGAGATAAGAGTAGATCCTACATCCCTGGGATTAAATTCAATATTTTATGGAAATTACTTACTATGGTGTTGGACAAATAATAAGCCACAGAATCAAACCCAGACTTCAGTTTCTTGGACATTAGAAGCTGAATTCATTTCTCATGAGGCAAAATCTCTGCCATACAGGTAAAAGGTTATGTGATTCACCAATATTTTCATTTTTATCTTGATGGAATTTTCATTTGATACACTCAGAATATTTTATAAAGTTTACTGAAAACATTTCTAGAACACTCTGCTGAAGTCAATAGGTGAAATTATATTTTTATTATTCTTTTTATTTTAGAAAACAAATAATAGAGGAATTAAATGGCTTCTCAGAAATTAATAGATAACTAGGCTATAGATCCAGAAATCAAATCAGAGAGATGATATTCCATGAAAATAATACTATAACTACATGAGTTAGTAAAATTTTTTTTGATTTTTTGAGTAAAATTTTAAACACATTTAGTTTCTACAAAATGAATTCTAGTTGAATGCCCAAGAGTACTCAATATTCTGAGTACTGAGTGTTTGGTATAATAAAGCCATTTTATAAAAAGTTGTGAGTCTTTTCTAATTTATTACAAAATAAAGCAAATATTATTTTATCCTGATGAGTTTTAAAAAAACAGATAGAAAATAAATGGCTTTGTAAAAGCCTTTAGATATGTAAACAAGTTAAAGCTGTGGGGAAAAAAGGATATTGCAAGAAGATATATATAAGTAAAGGACAGGGGAAAATACCCAGTTTCCTCTTCTTTGTGACCAATTAAAAATATTCACTTATTGTCAAAGCTGGTTAACATATCTTCTGTTTTTATAAGGGAAAAAAAAACCCTCACACTTTTCTTCCTCAAATAAGAAATTAGGTCTTTCTCTCTTTGGCAGAGATTCAGTCACAAAAGTTATAAATAGAAGTTCTCTACTAGGGAAGTAATAACTAAAATGATAAGCATTTTTCTAAGAAGAAAGATAGGGACAATTAGGAAATTGAATAAAGGCTGGAACCAGACCAAAAAAAAAAAATTTTTTTTAAACATTTCCAGCACTCTCCTATGTCTAGCAGTTGGAGCTAAAAATTTCTTTCAACTCTATGGAAAGAAGGGGGAATTCTTTGGAAGACTTAAGTGTCTGTCAGAGGAGAACTGGAAATCCACCTTCAGTATGAGCACTGCTTGTAGGGTCTTTGCTTGGGGAGGTAGGTCCAACTGTCATCAGTGAACAGGGCCTGAAAGTCCCCATGGACCACAAAGAGGATAGTAGCACAAAGTGCAGCAACTCAGGATCTCTGAAAGCATCCATCTGAGATACCGTACTTCTTTCAGTAGTGAGTGGCTGCACCAGCTTCCAGGGGCTTCTGCCCGGAGGCCCACATCCTGGCAGACTAGGCCAGTGTTGTAGCCCTGCCACTTTACGCATGGCTTTAGAGCCTGTCATGCAGTGATGCTCTGCAGATGTCTTGAGCAACAATTTTTTTCAGATACAGGATAGATTTTCTTAGTGGGCCAGGGATCAATCAGAGACTCACTACAGCCAGGAGAGAAGACATCCCCATTCTGAGATACTGAAGGAGAGTGGAATACAGAGTCATAAATACTAGTGGTGCTATTAATTTTTACTATACATTTTTAAAGCTAGTACTTGGAAAAAATACTCATTACAAGTTTATATGTTTCATCTCATTTAAACCTCATGATAGTACTGTGGAGGGAGACAGGGTAAGATACATTATTTCAGTTTTATGGAGGAGGGAATAACACTAAAAGTTCTATTCCTCAGTGGTTAGGTAACAGGGAGAAGAATTTATTCAAATTTAATTCCTTTGCCAGATCTTGACACCCTCACATTAATCCCCTAAAACTCCATTTTGGGGATCATGTGTTTTGGGATCAATGCATAGAATTTTAGGCAAATTTTAAAATTATAATTATGCTAAATATAAAAATGGTATGCATAAAATATTTTAATGCCTAAATTTAGGGGATTTCAAAATATAACAACCTACTTTCCATAATTACCTGTATTTGAGAAAATTTAAAACAGATGGAAATCAGAGATCGCCTATGTAATCTTAAAAATTTAGACTTTTTAGCTAATTGCAAACATTTTAGACTTTCCACCTAATGCCAAGCATTTTCTATTTTAGAGGTCAAATTTGTTACTGCCACTACTTTTTGCTTGAAGTTTTATATCTTGCCCCCAATCTACAAGGAAACAAAACCACTGCCCTGTGGGTACCTACTGCAGCAAGCATGTGCACTCCACATCTATACTCCTCCATGATGTCTCTTGGCACCTGTCCTTTTTCATTCCAGCATGGATGGTTTGCCCTCTATCCCTCTACCCACTGCATGGTTGACTGCCTTCAACACAAGACCAAGTCAGCTGAGATTAGTCATTAGAAAAAATTAGTGGTTCAATGTTGAGCAATAGATTCAGCAAACATTAAAGTGTTCACTACATTCCAGATACTTTAACAGAGGTTATCACAACAAACTGAGGTAGGTACTATCATTCCAACAGCTCTGAAAGGTTTAATGACTTGCTTAGGGTCATGGAACTAGTTATTGCTAGTATTTAATCCAAGCTTTGGGGGTCTGAATTCATTGCTCTTTTCTACACCAAAAACACATCCTTGCTAAAATCTTAGGGTATGAATAAACATTTGTTACGTTAATAGGAGCAAAAGTATAACAAAGGAAGACCATGCTGAGAAATTAGAAATAAGAAATATTTCTCAAGTGTGATATTAATTGTACTTTTATCTTATACTATATACAAAAACTAACTGAATATGGATCACAGACCTAACATAAGAGCTTAAACTATAAAACTCTTAGAAGGAAATGGAAAAAGCTTGATGACATTGGATTAGGTGATGATTTCTTGGACATGACACCAAAAGCTCAGGCAACGAAAAAGAAAATAGAAAAATTTGATTTTCTCAAAATTAAAAACTTTGCTGCATCAAAGGACATTACAAAAAAGTAAAAAGGCAATACACAATGGGAGAAAATATTCACAAATCATGTATCTGATGAGGGACTAATACCCAGAATATATGAAGAACTTCTATAATTCAACAACAACAATAAAACCCCAAACAGTCCAATTTAAAAATGGGCAAAGGACTTGAATAGACATTTCTTCAAAGAAGATGTAAAAATGGAACAAGCACATGAAAACATACTCAACATCAGTAATAATCAGAAAAATGCAAATCAAAACCACGAGGTATCAATTCACACTCATTAGGATATCTAGCATAAAAGAAAAACAAAATCAAAAAAACCCAGAAAATATGTGTTGTCAAGGTTGTGAAAAAATTGAAACCCTTGTGCATTATTGGTAGGAATGCAAAATTTTGCAGCTACTATGGAAAATAGTATTGCAATTTCTCCAAAAAAATTAAACAGAGTTACCTCAAGATTCAGTAATTCCATTTCTAGGTATATACCCAAAATAATTGAAAGCAGAAACTCAAATAGATATTTGCATACCAATGTTTGTAGAATCATTATTCACAATAGCCAAAAGCTAGAAACAATCCAAATGTGCATTGAAGAATGAATGGATAAACAAAATGTGGCATGTGCATACAATATAATATTATTTAGCCTTAAAAGGAAAAAAATTCTGGTACATGCTACAGCATGGGTGAACTTTGAAAATATTGTGCTAAGTAATATAAACCAGATACAAAAACACAAATACTCTATGATTCCACTTACATTAAGTACATAGAATAGTCAAATTCATAAAAACAGAAAGTAGAATAGTAATTACCATGTAATGGGAAATTGTTTAATGGTTATAATGGGTTTAATGGGATAAAATATAAATCTTTATCACCCCATTTAGTTTCAGATAATGATGACCAAAAAATTCTGGAGGTGGATAGTAGTGATGATTGCACAGCAATGTGAATGTAATTAATTCCATGGAACTGTAGACTTAAAAGTGGTTAAGATAGTAAATTTTATGTTATGTGTATTTCAACACAGTTTTAAAAAATATGCTGCAGTTACTTCAGAAGGGCAAGTTCACAGCCCTTTAAAAAATGTATTATGTGTGGGTTGGGGTCAAAGATTGGAGAGAGGCACACATTACTTTTCTCCGAATATTGACAATAAAGTTTTTTTCAATTATTCAACATTTTACTGTGTATATTAATATTCTTATTCACTTATTTAAAACATAAGCAAGTCATGGCTCCTGTGCTCAAAAAGTTCACAGGCTATTTTGAGTAAACATTATGTCGCATACAAACCTGTGATGCTAAGTCAGTTTGTTATATCTCATTCATTTAACAAACAATTATTGAATATCTAGAACATGCCAGGAATTAGTCTAGGCTTTGGGGACACTATATAAAACAAAGTTCCTGTCCTAATACACCTGACAAATTTGAGAGGAGACAGACAATAAACAAATGATTAAATATGTAATGTTAGATGGTGATCACTGCTGGGAGAAAGTAAAAGTGTAAGGGGGAGAGGGAGGGACTACCTTGGTAAGAGTGGATGATGAATATTTTATAAAGTGGCCAGTGGCCTGTCTGAAAAATAAAAAATGATATTAGAGTAGAGAACTGAATGAAGGGAAAAGAAAGATATTTCTGCAGGAAGAGCATTCAGGCAGAGGAAAACTGAATTGCGAAGACCTGAGAGAAGGCCATGCTTGGGCATTCAAGAAAGAGTATAGAGGTCAGTATGAATGGAGGAGAGGTTTTGTTTTGTTTTGTTTTGTTTAGCTTTTTAATACTACAAATTTTAAAAGTAAGAAGATGAGAGAGAATCAACAAAGGACACTGAGATGAAGTGGCCAATAAGATGAGGGTGAACCAAGTGAGGAAATTATCTTAAGAGGAAGGGGGCGTTTAGTTATCACAAGTGCTGCTGATAGTTCCCCCGAGCAGACAGAGATACAACCATTGGGTTTAGCAACATGAGGTCACTGAAGACTGACAACAGTCGTTTCAGCGGAGATAGCAGGACAAAGCCTGATTCAAGTGGGTTTAAGAAATATGGAAGAAGAGGAAGTAGAGAAAGCCGTACAGATAACACATTAGACTTTTGCTCTAAATAATGAAGAATGAGGAGCAAGCTGGGGGAAAATGTGAGTTCAGGAAGGTTTTTTCTAAATGGAAAAAATAACAGCAAGCTTTTATGCTGAAAGCATGGATTTAACAGGACAAACTGATGTGGGGTAGAGAAGGGGTGGTGGATAGAGTCTTCGAGATGGTGATTAGGAATGTGATTTAATACATAAGTAGAAATGATGATTTTCATAAATGGGCTCATCTACACTTAGAGGAGTGAAGGCAGACTATGTAAACATGGACACAGCAAGTGGGTAGATGTGCTATCAGTGTTGCAGGTGCTCTTCTGATTTCCTTTATTTTCTCAGTGAAATAGGATGCAAAGTCACAAAGACTCCATCTGAGAGTGAGGGAGTAGGTGATATGGAAAGAGAGACGAAGAAAACAGAAAATATTTTCTAGGAGCGTGTTTGAGCCTAAAGCAGTAGGGAAATGGTTTGATTGCCAGGCAGCCATTAAGGGATGATTTGAGGTTTGTGGTCATGAATTTAAACACAGAACATCACGTATGGCCCTGTTTTTACTGTCACATTGCCCAAGAGATGGTGAATAGTTTGAGAGTAGAATTTAATAGTGTTGGGGTTTTGACAGAAGAATAATACAGAAAGTAATGAAACAAGGACATTGAGAATGTAAGAAAGGTCATTAATGCAACTGTGAATAATTGAGTATGAACTGTGTATGGAGAGAAATAAGGACATAGTTCACGGATGGAGGAAAATAAAAAGGTGGTAGGACTGATTTGGAAAGTAGGTTCCATTTGAATCAAGAATTTTTGCAGTTGGGACACTAGAGGGAACTGGAACTGGGAAGACAGGAAGCAACAGTTAGAAACAGATGCTTGAAACTGAGATTGTGGAGGGGCTACAGTTATTAGGCCTTGAGTATGATCATGAGAGCAGGTGATTGAGAATGACTGGAATGAGATCGAGGAACTCAGATGCCAGGGGTCTATGTGGAAATACATTTGGAAATCCAGTGAACTGGATGATAAACTCTTCAAGGACAAGTGAGCAGGGCTCTCTGCATTATTTAGAATCAAAATAACATTTAAGAACAGTTTGGAAAGCATCTCATTTTCCACAGGAAGAATTTTTAACCTGGGGTCTATGAAAGGGATTGTAGAGTTTCCAGAATCCTCTGAAATAGTAAGCAACCTCTTTTCTTTGGCTAAAGATGTGTTTTTTCCCTAAGAGAATCCATGGCATTCATTAGGTTCTCAAAACGGTCTAATATCCCCAAATATAAAAATTACTACTAATACATAGGAAAATATACAAAATAAAAGTAAAATAATAATAATAAAATAATAATTCGAATGTAATCCATTCCTACAGCTGTCTTTATCTGTAGGCAGAGCAGACTCCTGTTCATGTGGTTGTACAATTTGTTGCCAAGCTCCCATATGCTATCTTTGTTCATTCCAATCCAACCATAGTGGCCTTGTGACTATTCCTTGAATCTGCCAAAATCTTTGCACTTATAGCCTGTCACACTCACTGTTCATCTATCTGAAACATTTTCTCACCATACATTCATAAAATCCAGCCTCTCATTGCTTCAGATTTTTTGAATGTCTCCTTGTCAAACAAGGTTTCCTATTCCCCGTCTACAATAGCAGCACTGCCCCTCCAGGACCACCCCCAACCCCTTACCCTAATTGGTTTTCTTCAAACCACTTATCTCCACTGGACAGATTAATCTGCATGTTTCTTGATTATTTCAAACAGACTCTATAGTGAAAGTGTCATAAGAGCAAGAATTTTGCTCATTTTGTTTTTGCTATTGTTGTTGTATTCCCAGCACTTAAAATGGTGTCAGATACAGAGTGGCAATTTAATAAATATTAGTTGTTGAATGGATTTCAAATTCTTATCAGTTATTTCTTGGGCAATAGCATTGAAGAAATTGTTAAAAAGCAAATGTTCTCAGAAGGGCGATAGGCCTATGTCTTCCTCTTGAATCTTATTTTATTGCTCTTCCCCTTTTCCATCTCTCTCTCAGATCCTTAAAAGTCATGTAGAAACACACTTAGATGTTCCCTATCCACAAGCCCATCTCTCAGCACTGCTTGCTCTCTGGCTGCAGCCCTCTCTTCACACCAAACTGCCTGGACAGTCACTCTCCACCCTGCCTCCACCTTCTGCTCTCCCTCCTTGGAATCCACTGCAACCCCATTTCCACCCTGCAGCTCTAGGAAGGCGTCTCTCAAAAGGTCAGTGATGACCTCATCGCCAAACATAATGACATGGCTTTAAATATAAAAAGTTATGTTTGGCGTTGTTGGCCAGTTCCCCGGCTTCTCTAGCATCACTCAGTGCTGCTCTAGCCTCTAATCTCTCTCCCACACTCTCCTTTTCAACCTTCAGTACCCAGGACCGACCCCTTCAACCCCATAGGGTCCATCCTCAGTGATCTTCTCACTCAGCACCTTCTTCCTGAACATCTCATTTACTCTCAGGACTTCCCTGGGTGCTATATGTGGCTGGTCTCCAGACTTTGTACTCCACCTTGCCTCTTGAGTTCTAGAGTCACATTTTTACCTGCTCACTCAACATCTCTACCAAGAAGATTGTAAACTCTTTAAAGCCTGTCTATTTATTTTGTATTCCCACTGGCAGATGGGGACACAGAGAGGTTTAGTAACTTAGCTGAGATCACACAGTTATGGAGAAACTGGTCAGAGGCATCATAGTTCAGGATATGAATCTTGACACTGGGTAAATTACTTAACTTTTCTGTGCCTTAGTTCCCACATTTACAAAAGAGGATAAAAGATTAGTCCCTGTGCTACAAATAGGTTGTAAGAGTAAAATGTAAAAAAAGTATGAAGTATTTAGAAGAGCGCCCAATACATAGTAATAGGCAGGTGTATGTTAGGTGTTATTTTCCTTACCTGGGGTTTAAATCTGTTCCCTTTGCTTTATACGTTACAGTGTAAAATGCAAGACCACAAATGCAGGGAAAGGATTTGAGTAGATAAAGAAAGATTGTGAACTTTTACAAGAAAGATATGCAAAAGGAAAAACAGTAGTGCACTAAATGGAAAGAAAGAAAATCTACATGTTAAGAGTTTCACAGTTAACTTCACTTTAACAGTATTTGGAATATATTTAGTTCATTACATCATAATACTGAGTTACATTGAGTCTAGTATCTAAATGGGAGAGTGTGTGTGGAATCTTTGAGAAAATAATGAACAATTCTGTCATTTTCAAAGTCATAAAATTATTAATTACTTGAAGCTTTTGATAAATAACTTGTCACTTTATCTCCTCAAATGTAAAAATTAGCCCATGTTGTCTGGAAATTAGCTTTCACCAGTGTTTCCACTGTTAAAAACAAAACAAGCTCAGAATGGAGTCACTTATACTAAGCCCCATACCACCAAACTGAGGCTTAATTACAGTGCTAACCTCTATCAGGAATGGAATCTTACACCATCCAATCAGAAATCTTCTGGTCAGCACTGGTGAGGTAGTCTGAAAGACCCCTGCCATGCCCTAATGGAATGTGACCTTGCCACGCTTTTACTGGTATAACTTCCTTGTTTCTGCTCCCTTCTGCCTTAAAAGTCTTTCATTTTGTATACTCCTCAGAGCTCCTCTCTATCTGCTAGATTGAATGCTGCTTGATTCATGAACTATTGAATAAAGCCAATAAGGTCTTTAAAATTGACTCAGGTGAATTTTTTAAAAATTCCATGTATATTGAGGAATGGCCTTGTCTTGTACTTTCAGATGTCCAAGTACTTAGGAGGAAATGGAAGGTCATCAAAAAAGACCTCTTGGTTTCCCCATATGTGGTTAATAGGCTTCGTTTCTAGTCTGAAAAGCCACCCGTTGTAATAATTATCACAGGATAGAGTTTTGTCAAACTGAACTAAATGTATGCTCCTTCTTTTTGGGCAAAAAGCAGGATGATCTATCCTAAAGATAAATATAGAATATTCTCCCTCAAAGAAAAGGCTGATATCCCACTATCATTGGTAATGCCTATGGTAAAATATCAGACACTAACCAATACCTTCTTTGTCACAATTTTGGTCCTCCAAGAGCTCCCCGTCATTTGACATTTTAGAGCCTTTACATCTGTATCATATTTGACTTTTAGTTATACTCCTCCTACTGGATCCCCCATTTTGATATGTCCTTCAGCAGTACCTACCCACTGTCAACACAGTTCATACTGATCCATGTGTTCTAATACCACTATTCTACAAGTGATGCTACAGACATGAGACAGTTATTCAAAGGTGTATGACTTCTGGATCCACTGAGTTCATTCTCTTCCTGTCTCAAATGGGACAACACTAGAAGGGGGATTGCTGGAACCAGAAACAACTGCACTTGGACTCTGACTCTACCACCTAGTGTTTGATGTGGGGTTACTTGGGCCTCTCAGGGCCTCGGTTTCCTCATCTGTAAAATGGGGCTAATATCACTTACTTCACAAGAAATGAAGAAAACAAGCATGTAAAATGCTTTTAATCAATGTTAGTTCACTTACTTGAACTAGCACGGGAGTCTTTTTCTCAATCGTTGAGAACTTAGAATGTTAACTGACATAAGCACTTATGCAACCAAAACCAGTTTTACTCTTCACAATAGTCCCGGTCACCTCTACAAAGCACATGCTTTCATTTGTAACCAGGAGGCAAGAGTCTGACGTGATAGACAGGTAAGTCATCTGTTTTCTCTTGCATGACTGCACTAATGGCAGTAACCAGTATTTCAGTAGTAACTAGACTGCATTTAATGAGCTGTTTGAAACCTTTATTTAACCTTGTTTTCACTTGATGCTTATTAGCGCCTTACTGAAGAACATGAATTTTAATTAAAGTCGTCTTCATGTATTTGTGCTGAAGATATTTTTTTCTACATATCTATGAAAGGATAACCTTGCTCTACCTCAAAGGCATATTTCCTTTTCTTTGAATCACTGCACAAAAAGAAAAATTTATAGGGTGTATGAATGAGGCCTTCTTTGGTAGAACTGAAAGAGGCATGGAGAATGGCCTTTTCCAATTGCTTGATAGATTGTGAAATCTTTCAATGTAATTTGTACTTCTCCACGATGCATTTATCTTACCATGCTCTTTTCATGTTACCTTTTTATTTCTTAGTCACCTAAGGAAATATTTGGCATAAACTTGATACTTCTATCCATGAAATATCTATGAATTTCCATTTAAAATGAAAATATGGTAATAAAAATCTAGTCCTTGAAAAGTACTTTTGAGACCTATAAAATTCAAACAGAATCTAGATTCAATACAATTAAGTTTATTTAATTTGAGTAAGATTTTTTTCTAATACTATATGATCTTAAATAATCATCAGAAAGTAATTGCTCTGAAAAGTGATCCAATCCAATTCTCTGGGTAAAAACTGCTCAAGTAAAAGTGCCCCAAGTTTTAAGAGTTCTGTTCAATCTAGGGGAAATTTATGCATTTTAAAATCTTGAACAACTGGGAATTATAAGGCAAGGGTTGATCGCAGCTTCAGGGAAAAGTAAATATTCTATTTCTATCTATGATAAAAGTTCCCAAAAATATTGAATCATAAAGCACCTAAGGAACTTTAAAAAAATAATAACACTCCATGTGGTTTTGATTGAGCAGGTCTATGTGAATTTCATATTGCGAATCATAATGCAATTATGCTCATATTTTGTGAAAAAAGGAAAATAATTTTTATTTTCTAAAATCCTAAACCTAATTTGCTTGGGGTAGGTAGAGAGGGTGATAACCACATATTCATTATCTTATTACATTGTAAAGACATAAATTTACCTGCAAGTGATAAAGCAACCTTCTGTTTCATAGCTTGGGCATAGATCACTGAGATTGTACTATAAAATGCAACTTTTATTGAAGAACAATTTATGAGGATTGTTGAATTATAATAAAGCCAAAATAATCAGCAAAATGAAGTACATGCAGCCTGTAGGATTTATAGAATTGTCAAAAGGAGTTTCAAAATAAGCAAAGAGATACTTTAAAGGCCATTTGTAAAACATTCAACTTGTGTTTCCATTTGCTTTCAGGCAAATTACATAAAATTTAAATGTTATTCTCAGAAAGTTTGTCTAATAAAATGCACTATCATAACTTTTGCATGGCTAATGTCTGCTCTCATCATGGAAAATTACTTTGCTGTCAAACTTTCAGAGAGCCTCCAAGTGGAATTAAATTTCTGAAGCCTATTTTGCTATTCCACTGTCTCTTTCTCTTTTGGCCATTAATCTAAGCCCAAAGTACCCTGTCCCATAAAACTCACTTCATAAAATATCCCTTGTAAAATAGCAGAAAATGGAAACTTTGAAATTAGAAACAAAATACAAAAAAAAAAAGCTACATCTTAACTAGATCTAGGATCTTCAAATTTTCAAGTAGGAAAAGAGGTTAAGGAAGACTTTACCCTAAAAATTGTATGGTTATGCAAAATAGCTAGAATGTCAGGGAAAATGGCTAGCTTTTCTATAGTCCTGATGTTAAAACAGGAGGAAATTAACTGAAATATGGGTATTGAAAATAACTTAATAATTTATTAGTGATGAATATTTTCACATGTCAAATGGGTTAACTGTAAGAATTTTTTTTTTACTTTTATTTAGAACTCTTTTGGAATAGCATAAATACTATATTTCCTTGAATCTGGAGTTAACACATGGCAGAAAGTATACTTCTCATTAAGAAAAAGAACATAAACATATTCATGTTCTCTAGGTTTCGTTTGGTAAGAAACACAAAGGGAAATGATAGTTAAAAATGAAATTTTAAAAAGATAAATGTTATCTCTATTGATGCCTTAAAATACCATTGTTAAATGGATGGAAGGTACCATAAAAGGTTAACAAGTCTCCAACATGTGGTCAGTAACTCCCTTTTCAACAAAGGCAGGCTCATAACATAGTACCTGGCACACAAATTATTATATTTTTGAAATATAAATACATATATTATCTAATGAATCCTTACCTAATTTTACACAATCCGATTCAAATTCCACACAAGCATGCCATTAAATACATACATATATTAGATTAACACATATATTCAATGTTAACATGAATATTTAGAAATATCTCACAAGGAATAAGATGTTATTGATGGCATACCTTCCCCTCCTTACTAACCAATGCAATGATGTGGGAGGGCCACCTTAGAATAATAAAGCCTGGTTATGCTGTGGAACCATGGACAAAAATCAATCTTTCTAAGTCTTAGAATTCTCATTTATAAAATGGAGAGTTTGGATATGTAATTTAATTTCTAAGGCTCCTTTGAGTTTTTAGGGCCCTGACTTAAAGCACTATTTCCTCCTAGAATTTTCTAAAGTGTACTTTTTTTTTTTCAGATCAGTACTTGTATTTCTCTGGAATCCCCTGGCACTGCTTAATGTGATGTTGAGCATGTGGATACTTGGCTATTCATTAATAATAAAACCTAAGTTTTTAATAGTACTTTACAGAATAAAATCTCTTTTTCAAACACCATTGCTTTTGGTCCCCAGTTCTCACAACCTCTAGAGAGAAGGGGCAAAATTAATTCTCTTCATTTCATTAAGGAGAGAACCAAAATTCAAGAGGATTAGAATCCTGCCTAGATTGTAAATCAAAGGAGTATCTAATCTACCCCCAAACTCTAGTTTTCTGATCCCTCATCCAGTGCATTCTATTAATGAAGTTATTTTTGAGTCATGCTTATTGTAGAGATAGGTTATTTTTCTAAGTTTCTAATTATGAAAGATATAGAAATATTTATGGCTATAACTCTTGCATGTGTCTATATTTTAATGACATATTTGTAGATTCCCCATTTCTGTCATCAGTATATACCTACATGGTGGACTCTACAGTCTACATTCTAGTTACTCTCCCTGGAGATTCAGAATCCGCAGAAAATAGTCAGATATTTCAATACACAAGTATGAGATGCAGTTTTGTCTTAGCCGTTATCCAGATATAGCATAAGCCTTTATCTATAAAATTTTCTTTGTAATTTCACTGAATGAGCAACTAATAGGAAGCAAATTGTTTTTTATTCTAGTTTTTGTGTTCATATGGTGCACTTTGTTTGAAAAAACTTTAAATTTGGTGCATTGTTTTCTTTAGTTATCTGCTATATGTTACAGAATTTGCTTACATTTGCTGCTGGGAATCTGGATTATAAAGCAAATCTCTAAAACTTTCAAAGATTTGGAAACATAGAGTATGTCCACTGTACACAATGCAATTATGCAATGAACACGTAACTAGAAAATACCCCATATGCTTGGAAGTTAAGAAATAGTTTTATGAAAAAAAAGAAAATACATAAAAAAAACTATAAAAAAAAAGAAATACTTTAATGACTAATCCATTATATGAGCTATTTTTGAACTGAATTATAAGAAAAAATACAACATATCAAAACATTAAATGCAGATAAACAAAATATATATAGCATTATGCTATAATATATTTAGCATTATGCTAAAAATACAAGCAAAATGCATATAGCATTAAATATAGATATTATAAATGAAGAAAGGCTAACAGTTAATGAGCAAAATATTCATTTCAAGAAATTAGAAAAAGAGCACCAAAGTAACTACTGCTTTTCTCATGTGGCCTATGGTTTGGAAGTGAAATTTTTAATACATCTATACAAAATAAACATCTTTATATGATGACAACATGAGAAACAAAATCAGAAAATATAGGCTGACTTATAAATTAAATTCAATAATCATATTTAATGCCTGCTGTGCAAGCATATGGTATTCATTTGGTGATTTTATTAGTGGGTGGATACACAACACTATGCCAATCAACCAGTTTATAGTATACATAACATTTTTTAAATTAAAAGAGGTTTGAAGATGTTCAGTATAATGTCACAGGCAGCAGACCAAACTAGGCGATCTTCTTTTGAATTTTATCTTTATAGAAACTGCAGTGTAATATGTTTCATCTAAGACGAAAACCTATGAAGTCTGTCATTAAAATTGCCCCAATCTTTAAAAATTACTACTCTTAAAAATTTTTGCAATCTAATTGGTATCTTACACAGATCTACATCATCAGACTATTAAAGTGTTTTGTGATATACTTATCAAAATCATCATGTTAAATTGGGTATCAAAGTGGGAGAATCAGTATATAATCACTGTGATTTCTCATTTTTAGGAATTAAAATATCAAATGTCATCTTTGACAAGAATATCCAAAGACTGTATTTAATATTTTTCCTGAGTTATATAACATGAAAGACATAGTAGTCCCTTAATGTTTTTGATACCATCACTGAAATTCATTGAAAAATACTATTTATATCCTGGCTCATGCTACAAAACATATGAATATGAAGAAGGTCTTAAATGTGCAACAAAATATTTACAAAGAAAAAAAGAACAAAGCTTAAAAATACCCCAGGATCGGCATACACAAGTGAATTGCACAGTTTCTTTTACTATTCTTAGCAATGTCTACAAATTAGCTTCGATCTTCTTAGCTATTATAACTTAATTATACATAATTTTTCTCCAGACTTTACCACTCTGAGTGTATGAATGAAATCGCATTCATATGTATGATAAGATTCTACTAGCTTTGGCCTCCACCTAAGGAGTCTCCTTTCGACATTTCCTCCATCCTTAAGTGTCTCTGGAAGCCCAAGCTGTAAAGATATTATCTTCCCAATTCTGATGAGCACTGTGTTATTACTTCCCTCAGGTCATCCACTGCACTTCACTTGTGGATATTTTGGGCCCTTGACACTTGCCTGGGGGCCTGCTACTCTCATACAGTGACCTCAATGGCCAAAGTGTGTCCCTTATACGTCCCACAACACAATTGAGTCCAGGCTTTAATATTAAATGAATCTCTGTTAAAGACCAAAAAAACAACTAAAACAAATTACTAATTACAACTAGCTCTTTTACAAAGGAAACACGGTCCACAGCAATATAAGCATCCTCAAATCCATGCCATTGTGTACACAGTCATTCAGAACATTCAGCTCATTGCAGCCTTGGCTTCTTAAACATCTCCACTTCCAGCCATGGCTCCTGCTTTACAATGATGTCATCTCTTTTGTGCTTTCCACTAGACAAGGAAACAATTTGCACCAAAGGTAACTTCACCTTTGCAAGACAGAGAACTTCTTGCATCTTTAAAGTAATAGTGTTTGTGTATGTTGGGTTTTCTTTGCTTGTTTTTCTCATTTCTTCTCTCTCATTTCCTCTCTCTCTCTGTCTGTCTCTCTCTCTCTTTCTCTCTCTCTCTCTCTCTCTCTCTCTCTCTCTCTCTCTCTCTCACACACACACACACAAGATTTCAAAGATCTTAGGAGGATATTTTATCCAGAGGTCAGGTTCAAAGTGCCAGTTTTGTCTTCCCTGAAAGACGCCTCTGCAAAATAAAAAAGCTTGTAGCAAACAGAATACAGAAATGGGCACCTCATTCTGAAGTGACCACAGAGACAACTGCATGCCCTACATCCTAATTTAGTAATAACTGCCTTGTTCCTTGGCTTTTCACCAGGTCTGTACTCAGCTCTTAGGATCAACCAGGATAATCTTTACAAGTAGATAGATCCCTGGGCTTAACTTTTGGGCTGGGAGGAGGTGACTAGTTTCAGAGTCTTTATTTAGACTGATAACTACCACTTTTATAACTTCAGCCTGAACCTCTCTGCCTCATCGTCATCTTCACTTAGATGTTTAATAGACATCTTAAACTTAGTATGTTTAAAAATGAATGGCCAGTATCGCCCCCTCCATTTCTGACCCTCTCTCAGTTATCCCCATCTCAGTTAACAGAGAGGTCACTCTTCCAGGTACTCCACCTACATAACTCCTAAGTTATCTGGGGCTTTGTCTTTTACACACACCCCATATCAGATCCAACACCTCCACTCTGGACACAATTTCTTGCCTCCAGTACACTGATAAATACTTGCTTTCTCTCTTGCCTTCCTGTAGTCTATTCTGACCAGAGCAGCCAAAGTGATCCTTTTAAAATCTTTGTTCCAAACCTTCCAAGCTTCCCTATCTCACTCAGGGTAAAAGTTGACCTCTCTTTTATGTCTTACAAGACTCTACATGATCTTAACCTATTTACCCCCAAACCTCCTCTCCTATCACATCACACCTCCTTTTGCTCATACCTCCTGTACCCACTCACTTGCTATTCCTTGAACACTCAGGCATGCTTCTGTTTAGAGTATAAAATCATATTGTTCCCTCTGCTCTTCCCCCAGGTATCTGTGTGGTTTTACTCTCTCATCCTCTTCAAGTCTTGGCTCAGGTCTCTCAACAAGACCACCCTGACCACTGTAGTTAATGTCACTACACATCCTGGCACTCTAATTTCTCCTTATCTCAATACTCTTTGTCCTATTTCCATGGCAAATTCCATCTCCTAACATACTAAATAATTTGCTTATTCATCATATTTATTATTATGTGTTTCCTCTAATGTAAACTCTGCAAGAAAAAGGGTATTTATCTGTCTTGTTCAGGAGTCTAGAATAGTGTCTGACAGATTCACAACAAACGCTATAAATATTTCTTAGAGGAATAAATGTGCTATCATCAGGTTTTTAGATGTATATGTCTAACACGAAAGGATGACAAGGTAAGCCATCAAAATTTGAATTTTTTAAAAACATCAATATTTTAACATTTATCCATTTTAGTGTAAATAATTTAAAAGATTTACCTTTCTAAAATATTTTAGCCCTACTCACGAGAAATAAAAAACAAAAACAAAAACCTTGAACTTTTTCAAATTAATCTTGAATTTTAACTTACTCTATGGTCACAAACAATTGAAAAAGTAAAACCTAAAGTATTCTCTAGTGAAACAGAGAGATGAATTAAGGTAAAATATAGTAGAACTAAAATTTCCATAAAAGAGTGGATGTATTTTCCAGGGATACCAGATCAGAGAGAGTAAGTTAGAGAATGAAATAGAAAATGTGGAAACAATAATATTTATTGAATACCATTCAGGAGCTGGGCTGAAATTTTTATTTTATATTTTATTATGTCTTTTTTTTTTAATCAAGCAATTTACTTTTGAAAGGGTAATATATGTAATGGTACAATATTCTAAAGGTGTCAAAGGGTATACCATAAAACGCACATCTCTTTTCTGTCCTTGGCACCTGGCAGGCACCTAGTTTCTCTCTTGGAAGGAAAGATCATGATGTTTCTTTTATAACCTTCTAGTAGTGACCTACACACATAGAATTGTGTGCAAGTATGCATAGTGACATTTTTACACAAGTGATAATTAAGTCTTGTTTTAAAAATGAGGTAATCAACTCAGAGAGCTTTAACAGCAATCTCAAGATAATCCAGAGAATAAGGGGGTAGAGCTGGCATTTGAGCTCCTACCTGTTTGACTCTAAAGCCTACACCAAGAAAAATTTCAAGTATTTCACCCAAGACAGTTGAAAAAGAATTGACTTGTCTTCCACAGAAGCATTTTTCTTTCATTTCATGGCCAGTTAAGAAGTAAGTGATTTAAGATCCTTTGTTCTTTTCCAGGAAACTTCTATGAAACAAAATCTGAGATAAAGTTTTGTAAAGGCAGACCTCTCTGTTAATGGTTAAACCCTCATCATGTGAGGTTAAAATAGAAGATAGCTAGAAGCTGAGTTTTGCTTTCCCTCTGGCCTAAATGTAAAAGTCATTTGGTTGGAAAATGCTTGATTTAAATACTGGTAAGTAATTTTTAAATTGTTTAATTTTGTTTAAAGTGCCAGATATCCCTTTAATAAATAACTGGCCCTATCTCACATTAATAACCCAAGGGGAAGGGAGTGTACATAGACTCTGCTACAAAGAAAGCAATTTGCCTAACTTCAACTGTGAATCTAATTTAAAGTTGTAAACTCTGAAATTAATACTAAACCCTTTGGAGCCTGCAATCTAATAGCTAATTTGTGTTATGCTTCTGTTCAGTATCAATATTAATGCACTTGGATATCCATTTCATTTTGTTAAAATTATGTTTCCCTCATGATCTTAATAATTTACTACTTCCTTTGCCTCTGATACAATCAAGGGTTGAAAACTCTGTTAACTGTAGCATGAATTTGGCCCTTGTAAAATTGCTTTTTATCTTTAATGTAGTGAAACTTTCTCCAATATACATCAAGTGCCTAATTTAAGACAGGTGCCCTGCTAGATACTGGGCAATAAGAATGAATAGGGCAGGCTCTCCATTCTCAAAGAGATTTCCATCTGGTGGGAAATACAGGGATGCACATAAACAATTATAATGCAAAGCCATTTACAAAGAGATATAAACAAAGTTCAATGAGAGCACTGAGGAGAAACTATTGATTTTGATAGAGAGAATCAGAAATAGCTTCATGAAGAAGGGAGATTAACTTGGAAAATTTAAAGAGATTTATGCTAGATGATGGAAAAAACTCTAAGAAAAAGGCATAGAGTTATGGCAGTACATGGTCATCTTTAAAGGAAGCAACAAGTACTTTTATGGGAAAAAAGGAATGCCAGCCACAAATGAAATGATCGGTTTAAGTCAAATCACTGCTCTCAGAGATTTGAAATCTTACTGAACTCAAACTACCTCATGCTATGCTGATGTAAAGCCAGCCAGTATTTTTTGTTGTTGTTGTTTGGGATCTACTTCTTATCTGTAAACCCGAAGCTTTTAAGAAAAATAATGTACCTCTTAAATTATATACTGATTTTACATCAATAGCGCAAAGAAGCCAATATGGGCAAAGGAAAGTATACAGACAGGAAGAAATCATTTCTCCATTCAGTGTATGTTGATAGGAATCTCCCGGAATTCAGGGAGACTGTTAGACTCTTCTAGTAAGAAAGGGAAATGATCGGGCTTAAAAGGAAAAGAGTAGACAAAAATGGTGAATGAGGCCAAGGACACACATAAAACACTTCAGTATTCTGTGGTCTCTGGCATTTGTGGGTATGTATTTCCTGTATGAATCAGTTCAGACCACCTAGTGGTGAACCACAGATTGCCTAGAAAAGTTTCCTCCTGTGTTCTCACATGGCTCAGGCGACTTCCCCTCATGCTTCAGTAGCCCCTCATGCGACTTCCCGTGATATTTCCCTTCTTTGGTACATTTTACTGAGGTATATGAATCACATCTATCCAATTGACTCTGGACTCCACGTGATCTTGTCCATTCCATTTCTTCAATCCACAGAGCAGTCTTTAGTTCACCTTAACTTTCTGTCTAGCTATACTCTTAGTTCCAGCCCTGGATCTCAAAATCTTACCTTGTACCCAAGCTCTGGGCTGCTACATGCCTGGGACAGTAATTTTACCTTATTCCAAATTTGGGGTTCAAATTGTTCTATTCTTTTCTTTAGTAAAACAGATTGAAAATCAGTCTGTGAACAGAGGGAAGAATTCAAGACAGAAAGGCTGTGCAAAGAAGAAGGAATAGTTTGAATTCCTGTAAAAAGTGTTATTGTAACACCAAAATAAACTAATCTGTTCTGATAAATGGTATATTAATAGGCATCTCCTATAAGGAGGTAGGTAGAATAAAATGTCATTGCTATGGTGATTTTAGTCTCAGGGGAATTGAAAACAACCCAAGTGAGGGTACAGACCAGACCTTTAACTGCTAAGTTTATTTATTCAGAAAGCTCTTTGCTGTGGATGCCAGGAGCAGGATTTTGATATACTCAAGTCCATATTTCAAAATGGAACTTTCTGAGGAAAAGGGAAGCATCTGTGGGTGAACAATTTAATTTTTTTAAATATCATAAGTAAACAGGATAAACATAGAATCTGTCTGAAAAAGACATACTTTCCATTTCTCTTTGCCAAAATCACATACTGACCTCCAACAGAGCCAGTACAGGTCAGTAAAATAATATGGCCATTGGGTCCTTGGGACCCTAACTACAACAACAAATTGAATGGAAAAGCTTTTCAGTGACAGGCATTTATGTTTAGATTTTCCGTCATGTTTTATGTTGTTCTTGGTCAGAGACCAGGTTGGTGGAAGTTTTAGTAGTATTTCTGACATTGAAATGCACTTAAAATTTCTGTGAACCATCAATTTTCTGATTAGGAAGATTAAGATTTGTCAAACTGCCTTCCTTCCCAAAGCCGTAGGCTTCTAGATGTTGTACTCAGTCTGAAAATTGAAACACCAACACAAACACACACACAAACATATGTTCAAAAGGAAAGATATTTAAAGTCCCTGGAGGGCAGCAGTAGGGGAATATTTTGTCACACGGTGGTTATAGAGTAGAAGCAGATTGGGATTTCAAACAGTTAACTGCCTCATCTCAGAGGAACAATCTGGGACCAGGTTAGGAGCAAACTCTGAAGAACATTGTTGTTTACAATGATTAAGTAAACTGGATCTTACTCAAGAGGTAAAAGGAAGTCAAATGAACTTGTAAGGACAAAATTCATATTATCACATTTGGTTTTAAGGAAACTAACTTGTGATACAAAGGAACCTGAACTAGTCTAAAGAGACTACTGACAGAGAAACCATATAGGAATTTGTTAATATGGTAGAGACAGATAATAATAAATTACCTATTTATTCTATTATGAGATATTAATCAATATTGACAACTAACAAAAAAAGGGAAGAAAAAACATAATTAGACTAAATCAATAGGAATACATCCCTCTTAAACACACATTTGTAGTTTAATTGCAAACAGACATTGCTTTAACCTTAAAGAGGATGGTTCTAACTCCTGAACTACACTCCACAGGACATCTCTTAAAATGTCACCTTTTCCAAGTCATTGCCAATTGCTGTATAGGGGTACTTTTATAATAGAAACATATTTTGTCTCTTCTTTTTCTTTCTACTTTTACAAACTTTTAATCAAAACAATGTTTTATTCTTTAGCTACATATCCCATAACTCTAGAATAAAAAAAGAAAATAAATTAATTTTGCTATATTATTTCTTCCATTGTACTTCCCATTAATAGAATCAAGTCCTACTCTGTAGCAGCAGTGAATAGAAGAATGGAGGGTATTTCATGCTAGTCTATTTTTTGAATTTTTTATTGAAGTATAACATACACAGAGAAAAGTGCACAAATGTTAAGTTACAACTTGATAAATTTTCACAAATGAACACATCATTGACATCAAGACCAAGAAATAAAATATTATCAGGACCTCAAAAGTTCTACTTATGCCTTCTTTCAGTAATTACCCAACCCTCCCAACAAGAGTAATTATTATCCTGACTTCTAAAACCATAGATTAGTTGTGCCTGTTTTTGAATGTATATAAATGGAATTATACCATATACACTCTTCTGTGTTTGGATTCTTTAATTCAACATGATCTTTGTGAGATTCGTTAGTATATTGTTCCTTTTAGATATAATCTGTTTCCGCAATTTATTGGGCTTTTGGATAGCTTTCAGTTTAGGGCTATGAGAGGCAGTGTTTCTATGGACACTTGTGCTTGTCTTTAGACGAATATATGTATGCATTTCTGTTAGGTATTTCCCTAGGAACTGAATGGCTGGGTTGTAAAGGATGTTCTGTTCAGCATTAGTGTGCTGGCTGCTGTATCTTTATTTGAGGATAAGCAGAAGTGGTTTTTCACAAAGAATGTGTACATATAGAGCTGGCTACATAATCTGCAGGGCACAGTACAAAATAAAAATACAAGGCCCCTTTTTTTAAAAGCAAGAAAAAGTGCAGTTAGAAGTATACATGTTTTTCCTTTTTCTCATGATCTTTCTCTTCACTTGGTATACAGTTAGATTCCCAGTAAAGAAAAATCAAAAAGTTGAACTACTTAGCATGAATTTTACCATTTGTATCTATGTTGTAGAATATCAGTTTTAAATACAAATATAAGAACATTCATTTTGTATGTGGAATCACCAAAGTTACCTAATTCTTATTTCAGAAGCTGCCTTGAGCTAGCCAGAACCAATGCAAGCCAGATTCAACCAGGTTGGAAGAAGGAAGAGAGGGCTCCCAGGCAAGAGCTGACCAAAGAAACTCGGTGCCTGGAACATGGGATTCTCATAGTTGCACGCAGACCCTCACAAACAACCAGGAGTCTCTACCATGGTTAGGTCAGTTCTGATGAATGCCAGGTTTCTCCTTTCACTAGTCACTGGAGTGACAATACGGGCCCCAGCTTGGAGTGGCCTCTGAGGAAACTGAGGCAGGCATCTCCCCTTTCCATGAACCCTCTGCCCCAACCTACAAAGAGGCCATCCCTAGGTACATACAAAAATGCCCATTCATCACAAGGGGACTCCTATGAAAAAAAATGCTTGTGGTAACTCTCTTACATCTTCCTATACCTTTCAGCAACATTTGTGATTATATTTGAAATACTAAAGTCAGAAACAAAAGCTTCTTTGACATGAAAAAGGAGAAGATGTTATTAAAAGACAATATCCAATGAGAACTGAATGATAGGGAAAGGAAATAGAAAGGACCGTGGCTTGACCAAAAAGAGAACAGGAACCTCTCTGAAAAGGAGAGAGCTGAAAAGCAGAAAAAGCAAATAAGCCAGGAGTCAAGTTCAGGAGGTCAGCTAAGGTATGAAAAAGGAGGAAATTTCCAGACCACTTGGAAGTCAAGCATGTCCGTAGAAAATACACAATACATGTTTGTGAATTAAAATTCTACAAGTCAGAGATTCAGCCAAGAAAAATAGCCAAAGTAAGACTGGTGAGCTCTCAACCAAGGCCACTTGCAATATAATTATTTAGAGTGTTTGATGACAGGAGGTAGGTGATATTAGACCTATAGATTTTGACTACAGCTACAGAATCTTAAACCATTTAGATGAAATCTGCCTCTACCTGAGGGGGAAGTTCTGGGATCACATGAGTATCAACTGAAGTAAAATGTATGTGGAAGAAAACATATCATAGCAGGGGAATATTATTACCAACAGGCCAGGCCACCCTCAGGAAGACAGACCTGGGGAAGAAGGAGGTGCAGGGCCTAGAAGCAGATTCTAATCCACTTGGGAATGGAATTCTGGCATTCCAAGTTTCTCAAATGTGGTCAAGAAGAGAGACTTGTACAGACTCTAAGAGGACACTTTCAGTTGTCTCTGTGGGCTCCTCAGACAGTGAGGTGGGTATGGCCAGAGGAGGACCAGCGCAGGAACCAGGGTACAGGCCCCCAGAACTCAGCTGTAAGGGCAGCCCTGATTCCCACCTTCGCTACCACCATCATCATCCTAACCAGCTAACTCACCGGTCCGTCTTTACTCCCTGCCCTGTAATATTCTGATCTCTGATTTTCCTTAACCCAGGGAATGGCTCTGGTTGTCACAACTCTCTAACTGTATGACTTCTTTTTATTTTTATGAGTTATGACAAATTCAAGGTTGGCTTGTAGTGAAGGATGGCCATTTTACTTTTCCTTGTTTCAGCAATGCTAACAAAAAGCACACTGAGCAACAGAACATGTTCTTTTGGGGATAACTTGAAGAAAAAGAATGTGTTTGAAATAGGCAGCCCCTAACTTCTAGGGATTTTAGAAATAATTTCATTAAACTCTGACATCTTCCAGCACCACTTGAACACTATAGACAATTTTGCCCTCTTATTTCACTGCTTCTACAATTTATCCTGCTGTTTCAAAGTAGTCCTCAAAATTTCCATTTCTTTCAATGGCTGTAAATGCAGATAAGTGCTTAAAATTTCTAATACACTAACAATGGCCACAGTTAGGGGTAGTTTCTAGATGTTTGTTTTTCTCTAAATGTCTCAAACTGATGAAATCCAATTTCTTAGGGAATAACTTTGAAAGCTAGTCAGGTGATTGGCCATATTTGGAAGATACTTTTAGGACCTAGTTATCAATAGTAGTTTGAAGTATAAAAACTAAAGAAAATAGTGAGTATGAGATTAAAATATCCATTGTGACAGGGTCATATCAGAGAATAAGTCATTTTTCTTCATAATGCTTTGGAATGCTTTTCCATGCATGTCACAAACTAATCACTTCATTTGAAGTATTTCAAATGTCAGCGTTGGCCTCTTACACTGACATTTTATAATGTCACAGCAGCCTACTCTAGCTCCTCAATGTAAAATCACAGTATGACCCTGTCACCTCTGTTCTGTTGTGTGCATATAAACTTTCTTGAACTTTATAAGTTTATTTTTAAGGCAATGAATCTGAACCATAACTAGTTAATGTTGATCATTTACTTGATGCTAATGTTTTAGGACATAATCTGGATTAAGAAGGTGAACTGGTAAATATATCATTTGTCATATACACATTCAGTTAGTCATATGCCAAAAAATATGAGAAATATGTACATATACCTACCTAAAATAGGGGTATGTATATCAAGGCATTTACAGCATCCACACATAAGGGTGTTATGTGACAGAGTCCTCCATGGGTCCCTAGCACTCCTACCTGTCCTGCCAGGTGTGCTGGGACTGCAGGGCTATGACTGATTTTTACCCAGACCATTTCTCTGGTTGTGTTTGCAGCAAGCAACCTTGAGGGATGAGGTAATAATTCCCTTTGAGACAAAGAGGAGGCTTGCCTACTATTTGCTATGAAAAAGTGGGTTAACCAAGCTCAGTGTTCCTCAGCTGTGATGTAAAGTTACTTCACGGACAGTGTCTAAAAGAATCCATATTAAGTTGCCCCTGTGGGACTTGGGGGCAAGGGTAGCAGATACACATGCTGATACTCACGCTGCTTGCAGGGCCCTGAGTAGTAAAGCTCTTTGCTTCTGACCCCAGTAGCCTCATGTCTTCTGCCAGAATCTATGAAGTAGTGATAGGCTAATTTAATTGCCTGTAAGTAAGCTTAAATCTATTCCAAGACAAAGGGATGCAAATATAAAATACTGAAACAAAATTTAAATGGGATATCCAAATAGTTCAACTTTATATTTCATTTCCAAGGCAAATGGAAAGAAGGAAATAAACTAAGGAAGAAAGAAAAGAAACTATTTTACAGACATCAAGACAAGGTCATTTAACTCATTGTAAACCAATGCTCACCCCCTAAAAAGATGTTAATTTTCCTTTTAATTTCTGTGGGTGTTCTGCCCAATTTCCGGCTGGACTAAAAGAGTTGCCTACAAGAGTTGACTTGACACACTGCAGAAAGCATTTATTTTAGATAAGATTTTGAAAACAAAACACAGCTGCTGCTGAAATGTATTTAAGCAGTAAATACATTTCATCTTCAGTCAAGGAAACCATTAGCCAATCTGCTTCTAAAGTGAGAACTTTAACACCATAAAAAATAAAGTCAGCAGTTTAACATAGTGTATCTCAAATATGTGAGGTACATAAGTCAAAATTCAATGCTTTGAACAACACATTTCATTTGAGCTGGGCCTTAGAGTTCCATTGAAATAACTATAAAGTAGTGGTAGTTAAATATGAACATCTGGATAGGCAAAAATGTGCCTTGACAACTAGTATCACAACTACATTTGGAAAAGTTATACTTATTTTACAGTTGAAAACTAACAAAACAAAGCAAAACAAAACAATAACAACAAAAAATGCTTACTAATGGCCATAGTAGACAGGCATATTGAGTTCAATCATGCTTGTATTTCACTTGTTTTCTAAAAAATTAATCAGTTAGTTAATTATTTAAATAGCATTTATCAAAGGTAGCAGACTAATTGTACTTGCTAAATCCAGAATTCTTTGGTGTGAAATACATATTATGAAAATCAATTATACTTATGGGATTTAGGCCTGCTTACTGATCACTCCACATCCGAATATGTATGTTCTAACCCTTGCCTTTCTGAGCTAAAGTATAAATAAAAAATACAGCTTACTAGCTTGTTAAGGCACTTGGTAAAGTAAATACACAAACCAAACTTGGAGAACAAGGAGGATAAGTAGAGGTCTTGCGTTTTAACTCACATGAATATTCCTATTAGCCAATCTTTCTCACACACACAAGAAACATAATTAAATGGAAATGTAATGTGTATATGTGAATACTCCATTGCCAGTTATGTCAATAGCTGAATCACACTAAAATAAATATGGATATTCCTATCTTTAAGACTTAGCAAATATCCCCATCAACTGTGAAAAAATTAACCAATTTCTGAATTTGTCTTGGTACTCATAGTACAGGGAAGATGGTAAGAGTAAGTATATAAGCATATCATAAAATTTTAGGCCAAAATGATTATTATAAAAAGTAAATTTTATTCCAGTTTTTCTTGTTCTTATAAAATAATCTAGCTTTGAAAATAAAATTGTAAAACTAAGAAACATTCAAAACAATACTTCAATCATTTCTGAATGACTAGATTTCATGTCTACATGGTTTATGTGGCTTTTATTATAAGCATATGTCATCCTCATCTAAGTTTTACTTGTATTGGTTAATACTAAAATCATTGGTATCAAATTAAAACTGCCTAAGGCATTTATTTCTTAAAAATAATTTCATGGTACATTTTTAAATGGTTTTAATTAAGGTAGAGTTTTGGTAGTAATGCTGTTTCTATGACAATGCATGATTTCAGTGTAGTTTCTTCAATGTAATTAATATTCAAAGTGAACAATTCTAATTGAGAACACAATGAAATTTTAGGCTTTTCATTCCAAATGACTCTCTCCCTTAAAATGACTTATTTGCAGTATTTCCAAGTTGCATTGAGTTACAGGGATTTGAACAGAAACTAAGTTTACCAACAATTTTAGTAGTTGTTTATATTCCAAGATAGGCAAGTCTGAGTTGGATAACATCTAACATGTAAGAGCTGCACAATTTGAAAACAGCTAAAGGTCAGTTTAATTGTACAAGAGCTTTTAAACTACCCTGCTGAGTGTTGATACTACTAAACAATGGAACCATACAAACATGCAAAGATATTTTACAAAATTGCTGAAATTCCAGAGACAGAAGACTTTAACAGAAACTAAGGAATGCTTTGATAGCACAATAGACTACAGAAAAAAAAAAAAAAGCCAGAGATTACATGGCCTTGGGGGAAATATCCTATGTTAAATACCTTTTCACATCCATTCAAAAATGAAAAATAATATCTTGAGAATTTTTATACTAATTAATAATTTATTAACCTTAAAAAAGAACTTTCTCATTATCTTCTATGATTTAATCATCTTTATGCTAAATGGTTCTTATGAAAGAAAGAGAGCAAGAAAGAAATTTTTTTTAAAAGAGAGAGAAATGAGAAAAGGAAGAACAGAGAAGAGAGAGAAAACTAACATCTAAACATTGAGAAGACACCAATACTTTCAATCATACCTGAAATCAGTTCATTTTTTAAATTATCTTAATGTATATAAGGACAAATCTTAAAGAACAATATTATATTAATTATCACAAATTCACTGACCTTTCTTTAGAATAGGAAGTCAACCTACAATGTTAAACGACTAAGTTCTGCTGAATTATACTGCCAACAAGCTTTTGAGAGTTGCAGAAAGTTCACTCTTCTTTGGCTATTAGGATCATTATATTTAAATAAGAATATCACTACTTCATATGTATCAAATCTCAGCAGAGATAATTAACATGAATAATGCCCTGGAGGAAAGACTTATGAGAAATTTGAATGTTTATAAAAATACCTCTTAATGTTTTCTGAAATTGAAATAATTAAACTTAAAAAGACAAAAGTACAAAGTAATATTACTTTCAAATTCATATTGAACATCCAATAATCACTCAAGACACCTTCTCCAAAGAAAAGCTGTAAGAATCTTTAACATGCTTCTGCACTATCTGTGAGCTTTTCAAAAACACTTGGCATTTGAGGAAATGATAAATACTTAGACCACAAAGGTTACTTTTTTCCATAGAGCCTCATAGCAATTCTTTATCCAAAGCCTAAGCAATAATATATTACCTAAGAGTACGAATACAATAGTACTGTGTCCATTTTTTAATTTTTGTTATTAAATTATCTTGGATGGAGTCTGGATAAAACTAGCTTTGTAACTGTTTTTTCTAAGTAATGTTAGGTTCCAGACTTAATTTTCATTTAAATTGTCTCATTATGCATTTCAAAGGCAGCTCCACTTACTTAAATACATGCCTCAAAGAAATAAATTGTCTTTTATCAGTAGATCATGAAATATACTAGATTTCTGAGCAGTTTGTCCCAAGGTAGCATTTGGCTCCACGGATGCCTGAGCTCTAGAATTCTAAATCAAGGAAGATGGAGGTGGGATAGGCAGTGGACACCACTTTGACTGTGATGAGCAGTGCTGCAGTTCTTACCTCTAGTGAATGGACATTTGTTGGTTGCCTTTCAATCATTTCTTAGCCACCTTCTTGTTTCCTCATAACTGCTTGGATTTCTCAGCTCTGTGTTTTGGGTGTGCATGACTCTACTCTTCCACACTCAGAGTTATCTTTTCAAGGACAGATCCACTGGAGTCACCTTTTCATATAAATTCCTAATGGCTTCCTAGTGCTTATATGTTCATCAGAAGCTGTGGACTGCCTGAGCCTAACTTTCCTTTCTAGACTCATGTCCCTCAAATCAGCCACTCCCACCCTCAGGGGACACCTAACCAATTGCCATTTCTTAAGTCTGCTTATATTTTCATACGCCCAGTCTTTTGCTCATGCTCTTTCACCTGCATGCCTTCTAAAATCTTAATACATTTCCAGGTAACCTCCTCTTTGAAGGTTGGTCTGACTCGCTAATCAGAATTAGTCTCTCCTTTGTATTATCCTGCAGTGATGTTTTTTAATCCCTCATCATCTCCATTACCTAATCATAATTTTTATTTTTCATCTGGTATCATCTCTGTGCCTTCAGATTTGTATCATAGTATTTATTGCACTGTATTATATGGTATATCTGTTGTTTTCCTAAGACAGTAAGAGTTTCTCAGCAGCAGGGATAACTAACATTTATTGAGGGCTTACTCAATAGCACCAGGCATGATTCTGAGTATTTAAAATGCACAAACCCATTTGATCCTAATAATAATTTTAGGAGGTTAGACGATTATCATCCTGATGTAAAAGACGAGGAGACTAAGGCAGAAAGAAGTAATTTCCTCAAGGATTTTTTCTTGCCATTGGAAGCGACAGTATTCAAACCCAGGCCATTTGATTTTATAACCCTCATTCTTAACCAATTCTCTACATTGCTCGCTTGCTTGCTTGCTTGCTTGCTTGCTTTCCTTCCTTCTTTCTTTCTTTTCTTTCTCTTTCTTTCTTTTCTTTTCTTTTCTTTCTTTTCTTTTCTTTTCTTTCTTTTCTTTTCTTTCTTTTTTCTTTTCCTTTTTCTTTCTTCTTTCCTTCTTTCTTTCTTTCTTTCTTTTTCAGTGCATATTATAGTTTCTAAAGTGTAGCTTTGCATGTTTCTTGAGCACATTAATTAACATTGTTTGAACAGGCATGACTGGGTCTTGGGGAAAGGTAGGCACAGTGTCTTCCCAAACAAACTCTTTAAAAAAGTGTAATAAATCTGAGTTATACACAAACAGTTCTGTTTCCTTAGCCTGAAACTGATGATTACCAGAATCCATTTGAAGCAAAATTTAATGACAGTCTTGCAGAGCACGCCAACTTATTTGAGTTTTTTAAAGGGCAAAACAAAAATGAGCATGTTAAAATTTGTAGTAAATAATGGCAATAAACCCCTCCATCCTATACTTGAAAGTTTTTATTGAGTGACTTTATAACGTAAAACCTCTTTTAGAGATGACAAATTTACAACCCTTCAGCTGACACGTCAATGATTAATGTGAATGACTTTTTCAATTTGAAATCAGTTGCTGGGTCTAAGGATTCAGATGTCTAAGTTTATATCTGAACGAATAATATTTCCTCAGTTTAAAACATCACTCTTATGCATCAGGAAGATTACTGATGTCATTTTAATAAAGTATTTTTTGTTGTTGACGTCCATGTCAGCATAATAATTGAGTAGTTAAAATCTGTATGGAATTGTATGTCATAGACACATTTTATGCTGCTGAGGAAAGCTCCCAGCAGTGAAGAAAAGTAACAGGGAAAAGGTTACAGAAGGTATTTTCCCATGAGCTTTTATTCCCTGCATTCATAAACCTTCCTGTCTGGGGAAACTTAGATGGTCACGCTGCACCAAAAAATACCCAGCAAAGAAGAGTAGGCTTATCCTGTGATTGCCAAGCAATGACTTGTTTATTTAGCTTTGCTTTTTAAAGATGGTCCAATGATTTTACACAGTTCAAGCCCTCAATTCCTAAATTCTATAGTCTTCAAAGTGGAACCCAAATACCATGTAGGGCACACTATAGAAGTTTCAATGCAGCATTCCTCTTCCTCACAGGAATTACCATAGGAAGTCTACAGGTTTAAAATGCATGACTCTGAGCTCCTTTTCCTTCATGGTTTTACTGACTCCAGACACTGACTCTGACACTATTTGGCAACACTCAACATACATACCACTTCTGGAGAACACACTAATTACTACACTTCCTAGCATGCATTTGTTTGCGACTAATCTTAGATTTCATTATCTGACATAGAAGAATTGTTGTGTTTTAAATCTTTTAAAATATTAACTTTTTTATCATGAACTTTTAAATTTGTATAATCCTATCCATCACTCATAGAGAGTGAGGGAATAGGATTTGGCCGATGTCCCAGTTTTATCTAACTTGATTTAGAAGCTAACTATAGCACACTTTTTGAGGCACTGTGGGGGCAGCTGAAAGATCTCACTAGAATACTCTCTGATTTGCCAGACCAAACATCAGGATAGAAGAATTTATTATTTTTACTGTTTGTCTCAGTAAGGAGCAGTTTTTTTCTAACCTAGTGTTGATTTAACCATTAGGCACAGTGAGCACAGTGTCTAGGGCCCATGATACATTTAGAGACCCATGAAAGTATTCTCATTTTAATTTCTTTTAAAATATGAATAAAAAGTGAATATAATAGCAATGCCTATATCATATATCATTTATTTTAATTTTTTTTCTACAGTGAAAGGAACCCATGAAAGCAAAGTGCCCAAGGAAGTCATAGTGTAGCCCTGAATTTAGGTGATCTTTTGTTGAGTGGATTACCTGACAAACCTAAAATTACTACTGTGGTTTCCAGACAAAAAGCCCTAGACTAATAAACAAGTTCTGGTTCCACAAGCTGTTAAATTTTGTCAGTTCCTCTACCTTCAATTTCTTTATCTATAAACAGGAGTAATAACAATAATGGCTATGCATTTAACACTCTCCTAGGTGCAATACAAGTATTAATTCATTTAGCCCTACAACAACTTGGAAAAGAGTTAAGCGGAATGAGGCAGACATTGCAATCACCATTATACACCTGCCCATACAGAGGATCAGAGGACTGATTCCCCCAAGAACCCACAATTAGTGAGTGGTAGAGCTAAAATTCGAATCCAACCTCATTTGAACACCTGCTCTCTTTCCAGAGTCACTATGAGGATCTGCAGATGAAGGAAGTGATTTCTAAATACCTAAGCATCATTTTAATGTAAAGTATTTAATTGCAAATAATGACATTTGCATTTGTTAACATTTTTCCCCAAAGCATTTATGATCCAAACATGAGAGCTGTAAATAGATGAAACTACTTGTCTGTCACCTACGTTTTAGTCAAACTCATAAAATTATAGTATAAATCTAAATATTTGGGACATAAAGAAAATATAGGAACTGTCATGTTTTCTTTAATCTATACACACACATACAAAGTTCGGTCTCATACATATAGGTATATGCATTATTTCAGTCATGCACATGTGTATATTATTAGGAAACAGCTGGTAAGTTATTAAACTCAACTTAAGTTTTAAATTGTTCAAAAGACAATTGGGTCTTTTAAAAAACAAATTAACTCAACAGAAAACAAAGCTGCTTTAGAAGCAAAATGTTTCAGAGCCATACACTTTTCATGTGGAAATCTTAGCTGGAGAGGGCAAATAAGACTCTAACATAGAGAAGATAAGGCAACTAAAGTTTTTCCAATATTTCGTGGTCCAAGAAGACACCTGCTTTTCCCCAACTGCCAAATTTTCCAGTTGAGTGGGTAGCAGTGGCTAAGTCATCTCCAGAGCAAAAGGAATAGTTTCAATTGCAGGTCAGAAGAAATACCACAAACTAGAACCCTTGACTGTTAGTGGTGGAAAGGTTGCGGTTTAACATCTGCTTTTTCTTTATGAAAGAAAAAAAACTGAGGCCAAAGTGGTGAGATAATTGGAGCAGATTAGTGGCAGAATCTGTTTACTGGTCTAGTACATCCTTCATAGCAACATGAGAAGTATTAGGGAGATGAATATGTATTCATCCTGCAAACCAAGCCAGAAGACCAAAGAAATGACAATTTAGAGATTTATCTGTTAAAGCAGGAAGTCCCCCAGGTTTTTTGTGGGGTAAACCCACAAAAGTTTATTAAGAATTATGAGAAACATAGTGGTCAAGAGTGGCATAGCCAACTCACATCAAGATAAGAATTGGTGACAAAACATTAAACAATGATAGGTAATCACAAGAATAAAAGAGACCAACTGTCCTGGTTTGCTAAGGATTGAGAGGGTTCCCAAGACACAGGATTTTTAGTGCCAAAACTGGGAACATTCCAAGCAAGGGAGAATAAGATGCCAAAGATGTTGTTCTTCTTTAAATTTTCAGTTTATATTTTTTAACCTTCCTTTTATTTTCAAATTTGTCTATAGAAAATGTAGTTGTTGATAGTTAATAACCATATAGATATATGAAAATACTTCCCTATACAGGACAAAAGGAAGAAAACAAGATAAAAATCCCTGCTTCAAAGACATTATGTTCTAATGGGGGAAGAGAGATAGGAAATAAACACAATAAATACATGAAGTATGTAATACAGTACAAAATTCAAAGTGTTATTGAAAAAAATAGAACGGAGGAGGAAGACTGATCCAGGGAAGCAACTTTAAGATGTTCAGGGAAGAACCTTACTAAGAAGATAACATTTGAGAATCGACTTGAGGGAGGTAAAAGAGTCAGCAATGTGGCATATTGGGAAGAATTGTGTTCCTGGCAGAAGAAACAACACATACAATGACCCTAAGCAGACAGCAAGCTTTATATGTTTGAGGAAAAGTCAAAGTTGGGTGTGGGACTGGGAACAGAGTATGAAGAGATGAAACCAGAAAGGAGATTCAGATTCTTCAAGACTGTTTAGCTGCAGCATGCAACACTGAGAACAGCAACATTAACCATGGAGTGGTTTTATCAGAAGGAATTAGAAACTAATGCCTCTAGAGACCAACAAGGCAATGCTCTCACTAAAAGATGTCTACCACAAACTCCAGACACAAGACTTGAGAGTGAGGGCTCCACCAAGCACATGTAGTAATTATATGATACATGCAACCCATGAGTTTTATTGATTAAGGTGAGATAGAGGCAGCACCTATTGTGTTCAAAAATGAACATAAATAACTTTGGAAAATATTGTATATAACAACAAATAACATCATTTTATATTTGTAGTAATTTGCTTTGTATCTTAGTAAGCGGCAACAGTAATATTAACTACACTGGCACTAATCAAAAAAAACTAATTGTATTTCACAAATATGTGTGAACTTCGTCAGTTTTAAATTTCATAACAGGTAACTAAGCTTGGAGAAGACATTCCTGATGCAACGAGTGAAATGATTAAAAAGTCAAAACACATCTTATAAAACTGAAGTGCAAGCCAAAAGATAATTTACAGATGCGTATGGTATTAGCCACTACTTGGTCTGTGATGGTGGTGGTATGAAGAGCTAGAAATAGTACTGAGCTATTTAGGAGTCAGGAAATGTGATCTAATCCTCAATAGCTCTCTAAATAACTCGAGAATCTCCTTCACTCTTTACACTAGCTCTTTTTCTACTTGGACTGTTGTCATGGAATATTAATCAATCTAGTCTTGCTCCTCTCCATTCTTCTCTTCCAAGGTTATCTTTCCAGTTGCAAACACAATCACATTATCATGCTATTCTCTTACTTAAAATTCTTCAGGCATTCTTTTTCAACTTCAGAATAAATTCTGATCTTTATTTCTCATAGCGTAAAAGCTATTCATAACCAGATTTGTCTCAGTCTCATTTCCTGATAATTCTTTATATGGAATCTACATTGTTTTCCCTTTCATGCCCTCAATAATGCTTTTTTTCCTATCCACAACTAGTGTGTTTCTCCAATCCTCATTCCAATTATTTCCTCACCTCCATTAATTCCTGTTCAGTCTTCAATTCCTCTAACAAGCTTTCTTTCTAGTGACTCCCCACTCCACTCCTCCCCTGTGTTGCCAAGGTAGACCCCTTTAAAAGTAATCCTCAAAATGGATTTTAACAGATTCTTTCCTTCTCTGTCTTCCTTACCAGAATAAATTATTTGAGCACGGGAGTTGAGACTTGTTCATCTTTGTAACACGACTTCTTAGGACAATCTCTGGCATCTAAGTAGTACTAGTCAGAAAGATGGGAAAATGGATAGTTTGATGACTGAATGAAATAATGACTATGATTTAGGGCAACTTTATTTAAACCACAGCTTTTCATCTATGGAGATATTTTTATTTTGCTGACCTTCACTTTAAACATGAAATCTGATTTTTAGCAAATTTCCACCAGTTGAATTTTCATCAGGGGTAAACACCTATGTTACAGGGTTTGAAATAATAGACCCATATACTACCTGTAATTCTTACAGGAATTTTCTTTTCAATCCCCAATAATGTTGCAATCATGAATTTTTAAGTTTCATTTATAATTACGGAATTACTAGTCAAACCTAAAAATTAAATAATAAATAACCTTATCAGCATTGGCTTTCAAATTCCTTTTTTAGCACCCCTAAGTCACACAATATCTCATACAGAATATACAAAATAGTAAAAGTAGAAATCATAGCTGTTCAGGGTGAAGCTAAAATGGAGATATCCAACCTTGCACCCTTATTTTCCTCTCCTACTTTCCTCCTGTGGGACTGAAATATGTATTTGCCATATTACTTAAGAATATTCAATTCTGCTTTGTAGGAAACAAAATGTGATGGATGAAACTCACAAGAAATATTAAGCAGAGATAGTGAGCAAGCAATTGGTTTCAGAAACATAGGTAAAAATTCATGTGTTATATATAGATAGAAACTAAACTAGTAACTTCTAAGATACGGATATCTATCTTAGAGATGGAGAATAAATAGAATGTATGATTTTAAATGAAAGGAATAAACCAGAGTATTACTTACGGATGGAAACGGAAAGACCAAGTCACACTATACAAATCATGCCACCTTCAGACTGAAAGGTACATCATCACTAAGTCAGCCACCCATTTTTGACAAACCTCATGGGTCCATTTTAGTCCCATGTATGTTCTGCCTGACATGTGCAGAGAAAAGGCACAGTTATTCAACAGGTCATGTGAAAGTGACAGCAATTGACCAGGTCCTGCTCCTAAACAGAAAAAGAATGTGTTGACTCCAGGTACCTACCTTCCCTGAGCCCTCATGTTCAAAATAACTTTTAATCACATCTTCAATTGGAAAGTGTGATGTAGCAGAGAGAGAGGCAGGATATATATTTTTTCTGCAATTTATATGTCAGGTCAAGTTATATGTCAGGATTCAGGTTGGGCAGTCCTTTCAGACCTCTTGTACTCTATCCCAAGTGTGTTAACCTATCCTCAACTCTTTCCCCTTGTTTCTTACTGTGTGTTTTCATTTGATTCAATAAACCATTTCATTCGAGCACCTTAGTTTGAGTCTGTGAGTCTTTCTGTCCTTTGACTCCTGGGAATGTGTGTTGCTTAATACGCTTAGAGGTAACCTTTGCCTCAATGCAATTTCCCATGTAACACGGGCCCCTGAGACTCTTCTCTGTTTGGAAAACATAATTAAAATGCAATCTTATAAATCAATAAATAGTAGTCTACTTTTTTAAGCCTTTCACTAATCTTAATTGTTATCAATCATGATTTAATTTAACATGGCTTTTATAGCATTCCTGGACTACATTAGAACACTTTGTTTTTTAAAAATGTACTCGGAATTCTTTTCTAGGAATCTTATCCCTTACAGGAAGTGGTAGTATAGGGCTCTGACATTTCATGACAGCTTGGCATTAAAACACATCCAGTTTTTCTCTCAGCTTTCAATGCTGTCTCTCTGAATTATAAACTTTAATATTCTATTAAGGGCATAGCAAACAAAGGGATAGTTTAACTTTTATCTTTCCTGATGAAGTTCTAAGATTTCAAAATAAAACAATGTTTAGGTTACTTTTCAAATAGACATAGACAATATGTCTGTATCTTTTCAAATAGACTATAAACATAAAATAGACTCATAAAATGTTGATGGACATTATACTAGGTTGAACCACATGAAATTAATATTTTTGCAAGTCTAAAAGAACAAAATATTGGCACTTTTATGTAATTCAAATTAATAGATCTGCTGCTGTAAACATTATCTGGTTTAGACTCCTTAACTAATAATTTTTCAGCATCTGACTGAGGATTTTAATGTTTCTATTGGCTTTTAAGGCAATTCGTTCCATTACTGAACAATTTTAACTTACGGAAAATTCTTTGTAATTTCAAGTAAAAATCTCTATCGCTACAACTTCAGTATATGAGTAGGGTGTTTTATTCTTTATCATGCAAACCAGAACAGTTCTGAAAATGAAATAGGACACTCTTAGTAAATATGCAGATGCAGCAGGTATAAACTGAGACAATGCCAGGCAAATAAGCAGATACAATCATCCTATGTATGGTCGCAATGAATTTATATAATTCTTCCTTTACAAGCTATCCTTCAAAATAAATAAAGATTTCCATTACTGCTGTTTTCTCCTGCCTTCATGAAATTAAACAGGACTCCTCTTTTTTAGATCTGCTAGCATGACTTTGAGCATTATACATTTAACCTAGCTTAGTATGAATATATTATATATGTATTACAAAGCAAAGAAAATCAAATTAAACTAAATCTTCTAAACTAAAGCTTCTCAATTACAAAATGGACAAATTATAAAACTACGGCAATGCATGCCCTAAATTAATTCTTGGTTGTAAATCACGGGCTCCTCATGTGCTCCATCTTCCTTTCTTCCTGTTTACACTATACTCTTCTCCTTATTCCCCTTTTGTCTCACCAGTATCTTGGGCCTACAGTGACAGAATTAATACTGTTTAGATTTGCATTTGTTTCTCAAAGTTAAAAGTATTGACTTGTCCTAGAATCCTTTTGATTGAACATAACACAAATATCCACTTGCTAGAATCCTTGTGTAGAAATCTGTTCCTCATTTTGCATTGTCCTCTATAGAACTGAACTCAAGCTAGGAGATTAAAAGAGTGCATGGAATTTATTATAGGGCCTTGTACCCAGTAGACACTCAATAAATCAGTGATTCTCACCTTTGCTATTTATCATACTCTTCCTAGGTGTGTAGCTAAGTGTTGAAAGATGCTAAAGTGTCTGCAACGTGCAGGAATTTGACTCCTAAGTACTAAGACATGTTCATCTGGCAATAAACAGTTATATTCAGTGACACACTGTTGAAAGGTGATGACGTGAATTCTGTGCAGTTGTGATTACTTTTATAGAAATAAACATGGTGAGAAGTATCTCTACTAGAGTAGTTTTGAAATTTTAATTATTCCTTCTGTGTCTAGTGCTATTTTGACTTCTTAAAATCCCTTCAAGTGTGACTCCAAAACTTCCAGTGTTAAAGAGTTTGCTTCAAACATGAAAAGTGTGAAATCCACTGTAATAAATGTTTATTTGCAGAGTGATGATTGACCAATATAAGTAAAAAGATGAGAAAAAAAATAGATGCGAGGTGTGTTCCTATGAGATTTTATGGGTGAGGTGACATTTCTTTTAGTGCTAAATCTAAAATTATGTTAATCTATTGCCTATGATTTGCCTGGTGTTTTTCTTAAAATTTATCATATAACCTTAAAAACCCTAAACTAATTACCTATGTATAGAGTAGTCTTATCTCCTCTTCCCATTAACTTAATAATCTATCATTCTTAAATTTTAAAAATGAATTAAGTATTAACAGACTTTTAAAGGACTCTGGTAATAATGAAGGACATGGCTGCTATGAAATTGGAAGCTCATTTCACATTAAGAGACATTTCAAGTATGAGAAGCCAATCTGCTCATGTAAAGCTTTATTTTGGAATAGTATCTTTCCCTTTAATAGAGCATCATTTTCTTAGACTTTGTGGGTTACTAGGGTATCCTGCTTCTATTTGCTTCCTCAAATGTTCTTGAGTCCATTAATGTTCAATTGTAAAATTGTTTTGACTAGTAGGCTTGGCAGTTTTGGCTAATGTGGGATACAGAGAGCAGCTCCTTGAGCAATCACAGTGGTACAGAAATAAACAGAGTAAAGCATCACTGTCATAAGCCCATGTTAAGTCATCGTAGGCTTATTACTATGACAAGATAACCATAAACCTGACAAAACACCACAACAATGAAAAAAGGGTTTCAATCATCTTTCTTCAAATTATTGTTGGTCACTATGATAAAAAACAGACTGCTTCTTTTGGTCAAAAATCTTTTATAGTTTATCAAATTTGCAACTTAGAAAAAATAAACAAGACTTTTTTTATTGATTCCTTTAATTTGGAAATCACATGGAAAAGATGAAAAAATGCATACGCCAGCTGAGTGTGAATATTAAGGCTCTTTAAGATAAAAGCCATCTCTTATTGATTTACTATTAATCCTTCTAACTACTTTGTCTCTTATGGCTACAATCAGAAGTAAAATAATTTACTCCTTTGTTCATAAGGGCATGATATATGTATTACATGATATAATCAGCAAATTTGCTCACTATGGTTTCTGTAATCTTTCTAACTCCCTATATTTCTATTTCAAATATGTGTTAAAATTTTAGAATCTGTATTAAACATTGGAAAGAACATGTTAATAAATTTAAAATTCTTATAATGAGAAATTGTTTTCCCATCAAAATCAATGAAGCAGAACTAAAGAATGTTCCTGCATCTTAGGTACTTAATTTCTTGATAGAAGAGTCCTGACAAATTAATTTAGCAAAGCCATTTCAGGTGTGAAACTGCATATGGTGGAAAGAGTAGCATTTATGGGTTAGGGTGAGTTTTAAAAATCCAATTATTCTTTAATACCTTAAAAATAATTGAAAGAATAAAATTACTTGCCATGTACAAATGCCATAATACATAATGATAAAAAAGTTACACCTAATTTCTTCATGATTCAGTCTCACATTGGAAAGTAAACTTGGAAATATATCTCACCATTATTATTTCTTCTCTGTCTTTTTTTTTTTTACATTTTATTTTGTGAAATTTAAAACACATACAAATGCAGAGTAATTAGTATAATGAACTCCCATGCACACAGCACTCAGCTTTAACAATTATCAACAGTTTACTGATCTTTTCTCATCTATTTCCACTACACTTATATTTACAAGAGTACTTTAAAGCAGATCTCACACTTAGATCACTTCACCTGTTCACCTTTTTGTATGTGTCATTAACAGGAAGCAGTTTTTCCAAATATTTCCTAATATCATTATTACATTTTACAATATCACTAATAATTCCTTAATGTCATCAAATACTTAGTTCATGTTCATGTTCAAAAAATATATATTTTTTCAGTTTGTTGTTTAAATCAGGAACCATCCTTTACCCTCAATATGTCTATTAAGACTCTTTTAATCTACAACAATTTTCCCTCCCTGCTCCTTTTAATTCATGTCATTTATTTGTTGAAAAAATTATATCATTTGTCCTATAAAATTCCCACACTTCATATTTGGCTAATTTTCTCCTCCTTTTACCTTTTTCTCTGTTACAGAAGACTGTGCTGGGGCTGAAAGAGATTAAATGACTCAACTGTTGTTGCACAATTAAATAATAGAACCATAGGTCTGGAACTCAGATTCTCTGCTGTTGAATCTAGAGCCTTATAGAGTATGGGGAAGGGGGAAAGCAAGAAAGTTGGAGACTGACAACTTGGGTGAGGTTCCTGGTTCTCCTTATCACAGTGACCTTATGCCTGTTACCTAAACTCTCTGAGTCTCATTTTCCACATCTGAAAAATGAGGATAATAAATCTCCTCTTAGCCTAGAAAATGCTCATTAAATGGTAGTTGCTTATACATTATTATTTCAAGTTATATCATTTGTATATTTGTAAAATGCCATGTTGGTTTTGATCTAAAATAGTAGCATATTTTGGTTTCTTTTTAGGCCTAGTGGAAAAAGTCACTAAATTTTTGGAATGTCAAATGAAGCAGGGGCCATTGTTTACCAACTCTGGTTCTTGTCCCATCTCTCTATCCCAGATTTTATCCATCTTAGCAAGCTTGGTTTGGTAGGATGCTTAGTATTCCTTTCTAGCTCTGCATTCTAATGGTCTCCACCCTAATATACACCCCACAAAGCACCTAGCATGTGTGCCTAACCCAATAACTCCATTTTCTCCTTTCACAACCCGGAACAATGTACATTATTATGCTAATCTTCTTGATACACTAATACAGTATCTTCTTATCACACATGTGTAGTAATTGTTTAATTTTATTAAAATCTATTTAAATCTAGGGGACATAAAATTAAGGTCAGTCTATCTAAAATAGAATTGTTTAATTGCTTAAAATGTAGCTGCAGTAATAATATAAGTAAAGTGATCCCTTTCCAATTTAATAAAGGATTTATTGGAAAAAGGGAGGGATGCCTTGAGGTAGTTGCATCTTTGCCAAGATTAACTAACGTGGATGTCAGATCTCTGGAGTGTTATAAAAATGAAAGAAGCAGAACATTTGATGAAGAAGTGATCAGCAGTGATTAATCCTGCAGCATAGTCAAGGAAGATAAAAAGAAAAGGAGACTCAGAAACCAAACACTGGCCATCAGGTAATGTCTCAAGACTTTAGAGCAGTTTCATTGATATGGTAAGGACTAAAGCTAAATTGAAGTGGCATAAAGAATGAATTAGAAACAGTGAATTTAAATTAAGTTTGGTATCTAATGAAAGACTAGAGATGGATTGATAGCTTAAAGTGAAAGTAAGTATGAAGAAAGCCTTGGAAAGATGATTCAGATTATCCTTTCAGATAAGAGGAGGAAAAGTGGCTGATTAATTAGATAAACTTTGAGATGCAGATGAATGAAATTAATAGGAACCATACCTAATGGACTCCAGTTTCTTGAATATTTAATAACGGATAAGTTACTGAGTGCTGAATTGAGTTTTTGAAAAAAGTTGTAAAGATTCCTAGGAGTTGGTGAGCAAATGTGGATGAGACAGATTAGAAATCAAGAAGGGTGGACTGTGACTGGAAATTTTCTCTAAGGATAACTGGCAATGATGTCAGGCAATCTTTCCTGAGCACCACTAGGGCCAGGAGCAGGCAAAGAGGAAGCTGATGATTGAGCTGAGAGTAGATAAGGCAGGACCCAAACAATGTGACTACTGTTGCTGGTGAGACTGCTGTTAAGAGATTTAAAACAAGCTCCAATCAGAGTAGGAAGAGAAAGAAGACCAAGAGTGGGTGACAAACTGAGAGTAAGGATTACAATCAGCTGGGAGGCTTTATGGAAGGATAGGACTATGGGAGTGTGCCACTGAAACAGTGAAGAAGCCATTGGATTAGAGGAGATTAAGAGTTTGTTTAATGGACTATCATTGAGGATACCAATGTTGTGACCTTTCACAAGACTTCAGGGACCTTCCAAAAAAGACCAAAAGAAGACAAAAGAGGAAAAAACCTGCAAAGAGAGGCTCTATAAAATTTACCATGAAATGGAGAAGAAGAAAGGGCAAATGAATTCAGAGGGATCAATTAACATGTCTGAGAAATACAAGAGAAAAAATCCTTCCCAGAGGTATAGGCTAGGCAGAAAGTCTTTGCCTATCTAAAGTAGCAGCTGTGTAGAATCACAACTTAATGTCACACAATTCTAAAATCACTGAAAAACATTAGAACAAGAGTCTCAAAAAAGATGATGAAAAAAAGTGGTAATAAAATATGCATTATAAACATTTCTTAAATATAGATTTCTTCCATATTAAATTGTTCTTTTAATACCTACAGGCATCAGTTTCTATTTAAGATCAAGATCCTGCCAATTTTTGTTTTATTAAGGGAAGAAAATCAGAAGAAACTTCTCCAAGAAACATTTTATTTGAAATGTTATTTTTAAATATGACCATCAGGTCTCCTGAGATGAAAACTTATTCTGATGAATGTTTACTATTAACAGGATTGAGTCAGATGAGTGAAGGGAGAAGACTGTACAGAGATAAAATGCCAATAGCTGCAAGTAAGAGTAGGAGCAAACTCCTCTGTCTCAGCAGACACTGTGAAATGTTTGAAATAGTGATGATGTGAAAATAGGGATGACAAGGAATTCAACAAGTAACATTGTTATACACCAGTATCATAGCAATTGTGTAATTACGAAGGAAACACACCTTTTGAATTAGTGAGGAATCCACGGCCAGGAAGGATGGAGATGGTAAATACACTTTAATCCATGGTCTGGCTCTGCAGAGTGAGAATGTGCAATGTCTAAGATGGTGCAGTGCCATGACCTCTGCTCCAAATTCAGAAACTGTTCATACCTGATAACCAGTCTGAGAATGGAGAACATACTGGAGAACCAAACAGAGAAATTCAGGAACATGTTGAATGCACAAGAGTAAAGCAGATCAGTGGCTATCACCTGGGGAGCATTTCCATAAGAAGCAACTACTCAAACACCAACCTGAAGCATAAGACAAGACTATTTCCTGGAGGAGAGACTGGACATGGCAGCCCAGAAGCATGGATGTCATGAGGACAGAGATTGAGGGTGACAATAATGTACAGGCCAGGTATCTACTCATGACTTGTGAAAGGGGACTAAGACAAAAGCCCAAGTCTTGTGGACTAGAACACCACGTTCTAGACAAGGGAAAAATCATTAGGGGTTGGCTGTTTCAAGACCTCACAGAATGCCTGTTCTCACCTGTGGCTGTCAGTGAAGAAATTGAGAAGGAAAAAGGCATCAGAGGAACTTGGCTGATTTGCTTGGATCACGCACCTTCAGTATGAAAGTTTAGTACCAAATACTGAATCAATGCAGTAATGGAGGGGAGCAATTATTATCCAATCTGCCTCTTTTGAAATGGGCATAAGGGTGGCCAGGTTTGATGTGGGTACTGTCAAGAGATCAATTTCCAAATTTTAATAAAATGGTGGAATGCAAAGTCAAATTACAGGAGGTTGATAAAGGAAGGAGGGAAGAAGAGGGCAAAGAAATCAACAGTGCAAATTACTTCTTCTTCCACAGTCTACTAGTAAAGTCACACTCCTTATTTGAGAACTTGAACAAACTTATCATTAGGATTTGATTTGGTCATGGTGAAATTACAAATTCAAATTCCAAGGTCAGTTCTAAAACTCTGGTAAAACTTGATTTTAAGATGTTCACCCAGATGAACCAGAACAGGAAGGCCATTTCATAGATTTTCCTTAAAGTGAAGCCCAAATTTCTCATAGAAAGAATCACAGACTTGCAACATATGAGAGCATCCCACATGAGAAGCAAAGAAGTAAAGGAATAACAAAAGATAAAGGTAGCACCTGGTAAGTAGCAAAATTGAAAACTGGGTAGTTTTATATATACTTGAGCTTGTTTAAAGTCAGTGAAGAAGGAATCAAGGGAGAGACAAATTTTAAAAACACATGTAAGAGGGAGTATTTGGAGGAGAAATATAATAAGAAAGCAAGGGGAAATATTAACAGCCTAGGAAAAGAAATTAGACTTTCACCTAATGACTGCATGGAGTTACTAAAATATGTGCAACTTCTAAAAGTTACCACATAGATATGTAGCAACTAGAAAAGGACAAAAACTAATAAAATTAATAAACTCTCCAGATTAATAATCCAACCATTCAATCAGTAAATATTCACTAAGCATTTGGGGAATGAGGGAGGAGAAATATTAGACAGAGTACAAATGTGTTCAAAAATTTAAAATTTAGTTAGGTAGATAGATCTGCATAAAAGATTAGTGAACAATTCATTGTAGCATATGAATATTATTATTTTCTATGAGATGTTTAAAAATTTGTCCATGCATGTATTCATGCATCAAATTGAAAGAGACAGCTCTCAAAGACTGATATGATAGGTTCTTAATGAATGTCATCAGGAACACCTACATATCCATATGGAAAAAAATAAACTTTATCCCCTAGCTCACATCATATACAAAAATTAACTTCAGGATGAATCAAGGACCTACACATGAATAATAAAATTATTACGTTCATAGAAGAAAACAGAAAAATATCTCTTTGACACTGGTGTAGGTAAAAATTTCTTGGGATATAAATAGCACTAACTGTAAGAAAAACTGATAAAGTTAACTTCATTAAAATTAAACTTTCATTCTTCAAAAGAGACCATTAAAAATACCATTGAGGAAACGAAAAGGCAAGTCACAAGGTAGGCTTTCAACATGCTTCACAAAAGCACGTGCAACAAGTTGAATTTTATTTTTGACAAAACTTTAAAAATAGTTTCTATGAATATTAAGCCATTAAAAATGAGAACAGAGAATAAATTGTTTTGTTTAAACCCATTTACAATGACTTTCAGAATTTAAAATAACAAACTCCATTCTTTTTTAATAGTGTAAAGAACACTTTTTGAAACCTACTTAATCTTTGAGGTAAATCTCACATGCTACACAAGTTTTTCTCAATTATCTTCCAGTTAGTGATCTAAGTTGATCATGGTGAATCTAAACCCGTTCTCAAAATAATCATCCTAGAACTACTTAAATTCATACTTGAAGCCAAATGACTTCACAAGATAGAGTAATGACATAATTACAATTTTCTGAAGTTGTTTAATAAAGCAGTCACAAATGGTCTAAAATGTTAAAAGCCAGATATTAGATGCAAGTCTTCACTCTCTCCCACAACCTGGCACAATTACAGATGTTAATCTTTTCCAAGTGAAATTCTGAATATAAAGCTACTGAGAGAGATCATGAGAGCTTATGCCATTGCTGAAATGAGCTCTACAGATCCTTTCCTTCAAACTCAGAAACTACACAATCCCAGCTGTTCTAATGTCTGACAGAAATAAGGGCTTGCAAGAATTCCATCTGGCTGAACAATAATGGCACAAACAGGAATAAAGCAGTGCTCATGAGCAAGGGTTTTGCAGCAGTAAATAATCCTGCAAATGGAGGAAATAAAAATGCATCATTCTGTAAAGGTTAAGTGGAAAGAAATGTACAGTAATATAACACAAAACAAAGGTTTAAGCATAAAGTGTTAACAGGGTTGTTTTTACTTCAAAATGAAGATAGCTATGCATTATTTACATAATATCTTTTATCTCCCAAAATGGATATTTTTCAGGATCATCTTACTTGGCCTAAAGCAGTAGGTGTGGATTCTGTCAAGATGAATCATTTTCTATTCTATTCATCCATGATGCTCCAGGGAATGAGCACCTTACTTTGCAGCAACTCATATGCAAAACTAAAGATTCTAGACCACCATCACTATCATATACTTCTAAGCATTACAGACTAGATTCACCAAAACCTTACTCTCTTTTACTCTTTTCTTTTTTCTTTCTGCATCCTCTTTTTTAAGCTTTCCACTAATTAATCCCCTGCTCTGTCATGTCTCTCTGCCTTTATTCATGCTCACGCTGATCTCCTCCCCAAAATCAATTCATCTTAGAAAACTCAGCTACTCTTTAAAATTTCCAGGTTTTCTTTATCTCCTGTCTTGGCAGAATAGACCATTCCCTCCACCCTTCATGTCAATGTGATACATCTCCTTGTTCATTTTGAGAACAATGGCATGTATGCTAGTTTTACATCAAATTTAAAAAGTTATTTAAAAGTTATCTCAAAACAAGTCTCAGTAAATTTAAGAAGTTTTAAAACATATCAAGCATCTTTTTCCACAACAATAGTATGAAACTGGAAAACAATCACAAAAAGAAAAGAGGAAAAAACACAAAAATATGGAAATTAAACAATAGGCTACTAAACAACCAATGGGTCATCTAAAAAAATCAAAGGAGAAATCAAAAACTACCTACAGACAAATTAAAACATTATACCAAAGTCTATGGGATGCAGCAAAAGCAGTTCTGGAAGGGAATTTTGTAGCAATACAGGTCTACACCCCAAGAAAATTTTTAAAATTCCAAACAAACAATCTAATGTTACACTTAAAGAAACTAGAAAAAAGAAGCCCAAAATTAGCAGAAGGAAGGAAATAACAAAGAACAGAAATAAATGAAATTGAGACTAAAAAAAAAATAGAAAAGATCAGTAAAACTAAGAGCTGATTCTTTGAAAAGATAATCAAAATCAACAAGCCTTTAGCTAGACTAACCAAGAACAAAGAGAGGATTAAAATAAATAAATTTTTTAAATGTGCAAACTCTGTTTTTTCTTCTCAATTCTGCTGTAAACCTGAAACTTCTCTAAAAAATAGTCTATTAATTAAAAAAAAAATGAAAGAGAAAGCATTAGAGCTGATGCCACAGAAATAGAAAAGACCATAAAAGACCACTATAAACAATTATACAACTACAAATTAGACAACCTAGAAGAAATGGATAAATTCCTAGAAGCATACAATCTTCCAAGAATGAATTGTAAAGACATAGAAAATCTGAATAGATTGATTACAAGTAGGGAGATTGAAACAGTAATTAAAAATCTCCCCCCCCCCAAAAAAAAAAACAAAGGCCCAGGACCAGACAGCTTTACTGGCGAATTCTACCAAACATTCAAAGGAGATTTAGTATCCAACTTTCTTAAACTCTTCCAAAAAACTGAAGAAGAAGGAAGCCTTCTAAGCATGTTTTATGAAGCCAGCATTACCTGTTACCAAGACCAGACAAGGATACCACAAAAAAAGAAAACTACAAGTCAATATCGCTGATGAACATAGATGCAAAAATCCTCAGCAGATCACATAACACAGCAAGTGGGATTTATTCCAGAAATGCAAGGATAGTTAAATATCCACAAAACAATTAACATGATTCATCACATAAACAAAATGACAGATAAAAATCATATAATCATCTCAATTGATGCAGAAAAAGCATTTGACAAAATTCAACACCCATTTACAATAAAAACTCTCAACAAATTGGGTATGGAGGTAAAGTACCTCACAATAATAAAGACCATATATGACAAATCCACAGCTATCATATATTTAAAGGTAAAAAGCTGAAAGCTGTTTACCACATTTATTCAGCACAATATTGGAAGTTCTAGCTTCAGCAATTAGGCAAGAAAAAGAAATAAAAGGTGTCCAAATTGGAAAGGAAGAAGTAAAACTGTCACTATTTGCAGATGATATAATACTATAGATAGAAAATCCTAAAGACTCAACAAAAAAACTGTTAGAACTAATAAATGAATTCATTAAAGTTACAGGATACAAAATAAATACACAGAAATCTGTCGCATTTCTATACACTAATAACAAACTATCAGAAAGACAAATTAAGTCCTGTTTACAATTGTATCAAAAAGAATAAAAAACCTAGCAATAAATCTAACCAGGAAGATAAAAGACTTATACTCAGAAAGGGTATATAAGACACTTAAGGAAGAAATTGAAGAATACACAAAAAATGGAAAGATATTCCATGTTCTTGGATTGGAAGGATCAATATTGTTAAAATGTCTGTACTAACCCAAAGCAATCTACAGATTTGATGTAATCAATATAAAAATTCCAATGGTATATTTCACTGAACTCAAAGAAATAATTCTAAAATTTGCATGGAGACACAAAATATCCTGAAGAGCCAAAACAATCTAGAGAAAGAACAAAGCTGGAGGTAAAATACTCCCTGATTTCAAACTACACTACAATGCTATAGTAATCAAAATAGTATAGTACTGGCACAAAATAGATGCATATCATATCAGTGGAACAGAACTGAGAGCTCAGAAATAAACCTACACATATATGGAAAATTAATCTACAACAAAGGAGCAAAGAACATAGAATGGAGAAAGGACCGTTTCTTCAGCAAATGGTGTTAGGAAAACTGCACAGTCACATACAAAAGAATGAACCTAGACCACTATCTTTCCCAGCACAAAAAAATATCACCTCAAAATAGATTAAAGATTTGAATGTAAACCTAACACCATAAAATTCCTAGAAGAAAATATAGGTGGTAACTTCATTAACATGGGCCTTAGCAATGTATTTGTGAATCTGACTCCAAAGGCAAAGGAAACAAAAGCAAAACTAAACAAAGGAGACCATATCAAACTAAAAAGCTTCTGCACAGCACAAGAACCATGATCAAAATGAAAAATAAACTGCTTAATGGAAGAAGATATTTATAAATCACATATCTGATAAGGGGTTAATATCCAAAATATAAGAACTCATACAATTCAACAACAATAAAACAAACAACCCAATTTAAAAAATGGGCAGAAGACTTAAGTAGACATTTTTCCAAAGAAGACATACAGATGGCCAGCAGGCAAAGATTCTCAACATCACTCATCATCAGAGAAATGCAAATCAAAATCACAATGAGATATCACTTCATATTTGTTAGAATGACTATTATTATCCAAGAGATAAGAAATAACAAATGTTAGAGAAAATGTGGAATTCCACACAATGGAATACTACTCAGCCATAAAAAGAATGAAATCCTGCCATTTGTGACAATATGGATGGTCCTTGAGGATATTATGCTAAGAGAAATAAGTCAGACTGAGAAACCAAATGCCAAGTGATTTCATTCATATGTGGAATGTAAAAACAGACAAACAAAACAAAACAAAAACAAATTCATTGATACACAGAACAGATTAGTGGTCACCAAAGGGGAAGGGAATAAGGGAGTAGGCAAAATCTATGAAAGGAGTCAAACTGTATGGTGATAGGTGGTAACTAGACTTGTGGTGGTGATCACTCCGTAGCATACACAGATGTTGAACCATAATGCTGTGTACCTGAAACTCATATAACAAAAATAAATAATTAATTTAAAAGTAAAAAATAAAAATTATCTTAAACAGGATCTTTTAAAAGAGTTATCTGGAAAAATTGAAATTTACATTTTGAGTAACTTTTTCTTCTTTATTGTCTATTTTTTATTATCATTTATAGATTTTTTTTAATTGGAAAAATTATTATTTCACCTTTGGGGTATATGTCATTGATGGGACCTTATAAAACCCAACTCACAGCATATCAGAATTACAGTTATTAAATAAATAATGATAACATCACTGAATAAGCCTCAGCACAGCCAGGACCAGTTACTTCAAGTGCACTGAAGAGCACTTGAGGATACACCAGTATCCTAGAAGTGAAAAGTCAGATACAGGGCATGCTGCCAGGAGACTGGAAGAGGACACCTATTGACTTTACAGTCAGGATTACTAGCCAGGGCAGAAGCCATTTCAGTCAAAACAGTAATTTCATGGAGAAATAAAAGAAGTCACCATTTAAGGATCTAGAGATGGTAGTGAAAGGAGTATAGTCATCAAATTATAAAATTACTTTGAAGATAGTGATAAATTCTTTCTTCATAAATCATGTACAGTTTTGTTGTGTTCTTTGGTTTATTTTTTGTTTTGTTTCACATTTCTCAAAAGAAATAGAACTACTGGACATCTGTCAGATTTTTGACATCAAGTTGAAAGGAAAGAGGACTTCATCACCTCCTACTCCACCATCATATCCTTCCTAGTCTAGACACAGAACTTCTGAATTTGTTACTAGGACATCTAATCAGGTCAAAATGTGATTCAGAATAATTGTCAGAGGTCTATGAAGAGTCCCTTTATATGGTTCATGGGGAAAATGCAAATTACCCTCTCAAAGGGCCTTCCTTGATTAAGTCGGTGTAAGGGCATGTGTTATACATAAAATAGGAGTTGCTTCTAAAACTTGAGTTAATTCATTTCAATTTGGCCACCAAAGAATAATCTTTTATATATTTTTAATCTCTAATTTTATCTTACTCTTTCTTAAAGATAAGCATTGTTTCTGGACCACATGTTTTCTTCACTAGTCCTTAGTCATTATTCATTTCTGTAATAATTGTTATTCACACTAATTTCACCATGTATAATATTAAATGTAAGTCTTAACAAAAATCAAATACACATCTGTGATAGGCAGAGTTCTAAGAATAACCTGTAATGATTCTTAGCCTTTTGTAATCTCCTCTCCTTAGAGTATGAGTGGCACCTGTGAATATGATGAAGTATCTCTGCTGTGATTATATTACATGGTAAATTTAACCTTAAAACAGGGACACTATTATTTTCATATCATTAAAAAGAAACAAATATTGTCATTTAAACTATAACAAAATGCCTTCACAATATCCTGCATGACTCTTTGGCACACTTACCATCACTTTGCATTTATTATATCAATCCTGATGATTCAGCAACTGCTATTACTTCCAGTTATACTGGCTGGGAAGCAAAAAGCAATGTTCATGCATATATCTAAAGAACAACATAGCACAGCTTTTTCTGTCTGGAAGTATCTCACTTTTGAGATGTCTTCAAGCATTTTGTTATTGTTTTGCAAGAAAATGGATAATTAAGGTCATTTATCCCATAATAAATATTTGCTCCAATGTCAAATGTAGGCCTCACTGCTGTTTCCATGCCTTTCTGCATGTACAATTACTTATACTTTAATGCCATCTCTAGAATGTTTTGTTTAGGACATTTTGAAGGACAGTGAACTCAAAGTGTATAGTAACAATAATATATCTTACATCATCTAACCGAGGTGATGACGATATGATGAACAGAAATAATAAAATTTACAAATGGGCCAGCAATTATGTCATATACAATTGCTGCTTTTGTAGATCAAAAGCTGTTGAATATTGACAATTTCATACCATTTAACCTAAAATGTCATAATTGTCATCTTCTGAAAAGGTATTGTAAGACATCATTTATTAAAAGACCCAACCTGATTTCAAGAACATTGCAACATAGGGGGAAAATATATTTATCAGAAAAAAAGGTATTTTTAAATAAATTATTTCCCAGAAAAAAAAGCTACATATAATTTTTTAAATTATTAGTGTTAATGCTAAACGTAAGGGAAAGTTTCTGGGTTAAGAAACCAGATTAGGAGAGTAATTTCACTAAATTATTAAAAAATCAATCAGAAAAAAATTTCCTCCACCAACTATACCAATACTTCAGTGTCTTTTGTCTCATTTTTCATCATCTTGTAGCATACAATATTTAGTATTGAAGTTACATGCACAACAAGTTTTATCTCTCCTATTGAATGATAAATTCTTTAAAATCAAGACAAGTTTTAGATCATCTTTGTATCCCCTTCTCCAGCTAACATGCTGCCTTAAGCAGGAAAGGTGATCAGTACCTACTTGATTGAGTGAATGAATACTAGGGAAATGTCAAAGGAGCATGATATAGTCTCTGCACTTAAGTTACAATCTGGAGAGATGAAACTGACTCACACTGAACAAAAAATATCATATTCTAAGTATAGGAAGATTTCAGAAAATAAAAAGCATCATTTCCAAAGAGGTTTACATGAAAATTGTCAACTGAGCTCAGAAATGATGGACATGGTTTAGACAGATGAGGGAAAAATGCAAGACAGTGTTTGACACTGAAGTTTTTTAAAAAAGGAAATTTAAAAAACAAAATTTTAAAAAGCTTGAGTTGGAGGAAGTCAGTGAGGAGATTCCTATTTTACTCTTGTAAAACAGTTTATATTTAAAATGTGTTATCTTGAATTAAGATCACTTAAAAGAAAGACAGATATTTAATATTCACTGTCATTACTGGAAATGGACATATTCAACAATTACAATAAAAAATGGTCAACACTAACTGTGCAACTCTGATCTCTTTTGTCACTTAACTCCTATTGACAAGAAAACGCAGAGTTCAGCGTTGTCATAAGAGGCGAATACAGCACTACCAGATTTCAAATTATTATACTTTTTTTTTACTACAATGAGCCCATGTTAAATCATTTCCTATTGACTCTATATCCCCTACTATTTAACTTTTTAATGAATTTTTGCAAGTGCATAAGGTCAAGTTCTTTTGCAGAGTTGAATTAAGATTCTTTATAAAATATTATGTTACTTTATATTCAGTATCCTAGATTGAAGTATACACTTAGATGGTTCCAATAGTTTGTGATCACCATAGCCACAGAGGTTTCAGGAGTGCCTAGACAGATGTAGGCTATGAGTAACTACTTACAGTTAAGGTCTGTTTTATTACTCTTACTGTAAAGGAATATATTGCTATCTCAAATCTTGCTAATCTTTTCATTACTGACTTATTATAATTAATTCATACAAAATAGTTTGTATCCTACGTATTTTTTATTTTTAGAAATCTTGACTTCATTTTTTTTCCAAGTCTGTATTACAACTTGAAGTCCTATTAACTATATAGTTTGGGGTAAATTGCTAAACTGTCCTAAGCTTTAGTTTAGCTATTTATAAAACCAGGTGAATAATATCTATTGACTTATTCTATTGACTTACTGAATTACTCTCCTTACCATCAATGACTAAGTGGGATCAACTTGGAAAATAACTCTAAAGTTTTTAACATAATGGTATAGTTTTCTTTTGGGAAAAAAAATTGTCTTTTAGTCTAGTCTACAGTAGATTTTGGAGAACTATTTTTTATTACCCATTTTTCAATATTCTAAAAAATTTCATTATTTTTTCACTGATTTTTATAGTTTCTTAATATAATAAAATGTGTTTTCTTGATGTAAGATTCTATGAATTTTGGCACATGCACAGATTAATGTATCATCACTTACCATCACACTTATAATACAGAACAGCTCCATCAGCCAAAAACTTTCCCCCATGTTGCCCATTTGAGTCAAACCCTCCCTAAACTCTTAACCCTCAGAAACTACTGATTTACTCTCAATTTTATACATTTTTAATAATAAAATTAATACATGCTTATTCTAAAGAGCTTTAAAACATATACATTAGTATGTAAATTTAAAAGTCAGTGTGTTCCCATTCCTTTTACCAATCCCATCCCTCTAATCAACATTATATTATGGTATGTTTTCTTCTACAACTTTCTCAATGCTCAATTTATAAATCATTTATACATATACTTAAACTTATAGAGTCCCATTCCTTTTATTTAGTGAAACCATTATAATGTAGAATTTATAAGGTTACTTTTTCAATATTAATATATTTTGGGAATATTTCCAGGTCAATATAGAAATATATTTCATTCTTTTTTAATAGCTGCTGAATAGTTTGATCATAAAATAATATGATTCACAATAACTAGTAGTAATTTATTTTAATCTTTAATTCCTTGTCCATATCATTGAATATGTTTCTATCAAGCTAGTTGTCTTTTTTGTATGACTAAATGAAGAGTAACAGTCCTTGACATACAGCAGATTCTGAGCAAACTAAAATTTTCCTTCTTCTTTTCTCAGGCTTTGTTTCAAGTTAGCAACCCCTCTGACATGGTGGCAATAGATTTTTACATTTTAGAATGTACTTTTATAAAGTGAGAAACACTTGTTCCATTCCATCTATATTATAATAATTTCTAGATAAACCTTTTAGAAGTGTCTTTTTTTATGGCAGCAGAAAGAGCTTTCAGCATATGTATATGATGACTCTCTCCCATCTCTTTACAGCTTGACTCACAGGAGTCCCTGAATGTGTCCTTAGATGCTGTGGTCCTAATTTGCCCTCCAGATGACTCTCCAGGATTTTTCAAATCAAGCCACAACAGAACTAAACATAACAATGTTTATATTCAAATGAATCATTTTCTTATGGTGAGAGGAGAAAGTGAAATTATATATTTTGAGATTAATACAATGAGAAGGACAGGTTGGGGCAAAGGTTATGAAATTGAGGCCAAAACAGTAGGCAGGAGAAGGACCACCTGCTGGGATGAACAATGGCTGGCACTATCTTGGTTGACCTGCTCTAAACCTGTCACAGAGATTTTTTTTCCCACAAAGCTTAGTAGAAAATGCCACCTCTCCCAAAATGTCAGAGCATTTGTGACCTTCAAGTCCAGTGCAAAAAAATTAATGACTCCTACTAAAGGGGAATTTTCACTATTCCACTGGTGTTCACTTTTTGCTATAAGTCCTTACTTATGAATCATAAATGTACATGAAAAAAACTGTATAACCTCCAAGATGTTTCTTCACAGAATAAGACAAATTAGTTTTAATTTGGGATATTATGTGTCAATAAGAATAATTTTTTTTAATTTATATTCCATAAGAAGAAAAGTATGCTTTGAAAATGGCTTCAGTAAATATAAAATAAGCCAATAAGTTACATGCTGCAGATAGACTGGAAGTTCATTCAGGCCCCACCTTTCTCTCTCTTAGATATTTTTTGACTAATGGCCCAGAAGAGCAGAAGGGAAATCACTATGAAAAATGTATGAAATTCTTTATATTTTATAGACCATGCGTCAAGAGAGACGCCTCAGTGTTTGGCACACAAAAGGTCATCCAAAGAAGACCTTTCTACAGCAGAAAGGAAAACAGAAACCCCAATTTTTCTCTCACCTGACAATTGCAATTCTTTCCCTAACAATTCACTTTTAGTCAATTTTTCAAGTCCCCCATATCCAGACAAAAGTTCAAAAATGGAATGGAACGCATCTACTTTTATTGCCATTGTTCAACTTTATTGGTTACAAACCATTAATCTTTTGAAAGAGTCTTAATTAAATTATGTTTTAATCAATTTATAATTAATTAAGCTCTATATTAGACAAAAAATAGTATCTTCACTCTTTTGACCTTTTATCTGACAGTTTCAGACCAGGAACATGGGCATGATGGATGGGGAGACCAGAGGTAGAGCACAAATGAGGAGATTGAAGATGAGATGCTAAACACAAGGTAAGAGTTAGGTCTCCTAGAAGATACCAGTAATACAGCACTAGAGGATTGAAAGGTGGGCAAATCCACAGGAGTCAAAGACTAGCCTAGCACCACTGATCCAAAAAAGTAATGAAGAAGAAATCAGGAATGAGATGATAAAAATCAAGCCTAACAGATATCAGAAACTACATGAAGAGGTAGGCTGACAGAAAGTAGGACCAGAATATCTCGAAACCATGGCAGCATCAAGTCTCATCTGTGTGTAAGTTCTATTAACTTTTCCAAACTAAAATCAAAGTGAAGAGAGAGATAAAATCTAGCACTCCACTGTGTAAGTATGGTCCAGGAGGAACAGCAGCAATAGCATCACTTAAGGGCTCCTTGGCAGTGCAGTATCTTGTATCCTACCCTGGACTTACTGATTCAGGATCTGCATTTTAATAGGATCTTCAGGTGAACTGCATGCACAAGACCATTTGAGAAATACTATGTACAATCCAATTAAACTAATCTTTAATCTCAGTCTGAACAGCAACCTCACCATGTCTGAAACATCAGACGTGCTCAGTCTATTCTCTAAGCACACTCCCGTGCTATTCTTCCCACTAAAAAGCCCAATCCCCTTTCTCTCTAACTGTCTGGCTTCCATCCCCCTTCAGGTTAGAAACAATGTCCTACCTCTCTCACAAGGCCTTCCTTGACTTTTCTACTTAGTCACTGATCCTTCATCTCAGTAAATGCACTTAGTATCATTTTCTTCAGTAGTGTCACTTATTGGCATTCCTTCAGTATGTCACCAACTAATTTGTGATGCTTCCTGTCTTGATATCTTGTATTGTATTATTTGTAGATTTAGACATGTTTTAGACTAACTTTAGGACACAGTACATTCATGCTACTTGAGAATGTTTTCTTCATAAAATATCTGGATATTGTGTAATTCATTCATTAGACTAACACAATGGAACCAAAAGCTTTCTGATGCCTGTAAATCTGCCTGCAACCACAATTAAAGTGTGCATTGCAAAATATGAAATTGTGCACAGTTTACAGCCAGACAGCTTAGCTAATATATGAAGACAGATCCAAAAAACCTGTCTCAATTTATAAAATCAAATGTTTTTTATGTTTTGTGTATAATTGATTTATAGTTAGGAACATGTGAAAACTGAAATACTTTGTGTTCATCCATTCTGATCTTAAAACTCTTGTTTATCTTAATATAGCGTCTACTGTACCTTTAGAAAAGTTAAAGATTCAGGTGTTTTATTCTTGGTATTATAAAAGCTGGCAACATAGTCCCCTGTTACAGTAAATCAACACTGCCTACATGATGGGTTAAAGCTGGCAAACAGTCACACATTAGAATACACTACAAAACAATGCTATGTACTATTTGCCTTTTCATTTCTTTTAGATTCTATTTGAATCCCCACCACCACAACTAAAAGTATTTAATCAAGAGTAATACAATTAAGGGATTGAATAATATTAAATATCTAGTGTATTTTCTAAATCTGAAAGATCATAAATCTGATTATATACCACAATTTCAAATACCATTGTTACTGAGCTTCTCATTCTTATTTTTAGACGTAAGATTATAATACCATTTGCACATTCTACTTCATGACTGTTTCTCCACAGGCAAAGAAATTGACATTAGATTGTATAATGCTAATCTAATTAATTTAGGGAATTTAAATTTAGGAGATAAAAATCATTGAGTGGTGGTGCTGAATTCAAATCCAGAAAATGCAATTACTATAATTAACATAGTATATAAATTACATGATTAAATTCAAAAACAAAGTAAGAAAATAAAGAGAAAAAGGATGTGACAAATAGATTATTCTTTACTGCCTAGTCCTGATAGACACGCTCCCTCATACATTACATCTCCTTCTAGGAAGTAAATTTTCAAATCAGAAAGTTCCGGACCAGCACCAAAGTGAGCCACTAGGAAGTCACTCTGTGACTTTACCAAACAATGAAGTAGGAAAACACAAACTTGTAACATTATTTGAAGCTACAGATATCTCTTTAGTCCAATGCACAATTTTTAAATTGTGAATCTAATCTGTTTTGGTTACAGAACAATATCTGTAGGCAGGAATAGCATTTTCCTGTCATTGATCTGTTTTGGCTTCTGGTTATCAACACAAGTTAGCTTTATCCCATCTTCCATAGATATTTTATAGTAACTTTCTGCCCTCTGCTCACCACCACCACCTTTCTGCTCACCACTGCCTCCTCAGGTTGTAGTACATTACTAAATTAAGTACCCATAGTTGAAGAAAAAAAAAAAAAAGTGAGTATTCATTTTCGCTTTGGCTTCAGTTTCCTTCTCTGACTCAAGAGGTCTGTGTGGTGATCTCTGATCCCCTCCCCCATGCTGTGCTGGAGCCAGTCCCTGCCAGCTCCTGAGAATTCATTGTGCTGTGTCTTCTCAACTCCAAGTTCATGATGGAAATATTTACACCATGGACATCTGCTAATCCTACAAATCAGGGCTTTTTAATTTCTGTTTATAGAGGCAGTTTACCAGCATATTACTATTTCCAGCTCTACTGAAGAAAGTAAATGAAGTTGAATCAGTTGCAAGTAGTGGGGAAGTTTACAGTTTAGTCCACCACGTAAAAAAGGGGCAGTATAAGAAGTGTAGGTTAGTGGGCAGGGGCAGGGACTGACAGGAGTCAAGAGAAAATGAATTGCTTAGTCTCACAATGTTTATATGTGAAAATAACAGAAGACTGGTTGTCAAGATCTGGAGTTGGGTGTAAGTCCCTATTGAGTGCTGATTTATTGATGTCTCTTATCCCCAAAATTACAGAAATACAACAGTGGTGAAAAATGTGTACCACAAAGTTATTCTTTCAGAGTTACTTACTAACCACTTGTGAAAGTACCATTGCAATAAAAACAAAACCACTCCCTTAACTTGATTATTTGTTCAGTAGAAATTTTGAAAAAGCAAATAGGGTAATACAGGGTTTGTTTCAAAGTAAAATTCAAATTCCTAGTTAGCTTTTATCAACTTCTCAATCCAATACTTTTTTTTTTTTAAACCATTTTCACCACACACTTCTATTATAAAGCATAAAGTGCTCTTGATGGAAATTCACTACGTGTTCTCCATGTAATCTCTGACTAAGCACTTAGTCTCCAACTCCTAATCATCTCATCTGTAATACGTGTAGAAACAATAATAAATGCTGCCTCCTCCCCCAGGATTTGCATCTGTTTAACTTTAAAACAATAGAAGAGGACCATATATGAACTATAAAAATACCCTAGGTAGATAGGTTTATTATTTCTGTAGCGGCCCAAAGGAAAAATGTGAGAGGGGACTATTGTTTTTACCAAAACAAGCAGGTAATAGAGAGAGTCTACTTTGGGTCAACATTATCCAAATGACAACAGAATGAATCACACAAAATTGGTGTACATTTAGTGGCAGTAAATGCACATCACAGCTCTGTTGGCTGATGGCATCAACATGACTGAGAACAGAGTTTTGAAAGTGTGTAAATATATAAAATTCAGTGGTTCAGCCCTAACCAGGGTAAAATGAGAAGTACTAAGGAAATTAAAGATAAAAATGAATCATTACTCTTCTACTTTTCCAGTATCATTTATACAAGGAGAACAAGACACAGCTGATATTAAAAGGGAGTCTCTTGCTGCCTAACACTGCAGGATGCCTCCAGGGTCGGTGACACCTTGCATCTCATTACCCTCATTAAGTTCTAGACAGGATTTTGTTAAGTGGTCCTGACATGAACTTAGCTTCCAGGAAACCATAAATATATATCTCAGAGAAGATTTTATTCCTTTTTCTCATTTTATGTTTTTTATTCCTTTCCCATTCTCATCATTTTCTGGCTTTCACTTAATCCTTTCAAAAGCTACAGTCACCAAATACTAGTGTCCTAAGATTTGTTAAAGAAAACAAAAAAAAAAAAACATTGATCTACAGACCTACAAATATTTTTTCCTCAAATGAAAAGATTTATGGCCCCATTTTAGGTCAGAGTAATTTTACCAAAAACATTTTAAGCTTCTATCATGTGATGATGATAGCTATCATTTATCGAATGCTTACACTATTTTGAGTACAGTTAAGTCCTCTATATTATCCCTTTTTACTCTCATTTTGACCCTACAAGGCACAGCTATTATTATCCTCACTTTATAGACGAAAAAAGCCAAAGGTCAAGCCAGGCCTGAAGTTTCAAAATCTTTTACAGAATATTTTTATGGAATCAGGCTTTAGAAATTCTGAAGTTTGCTGCATTTATTTAGTAATTTTCATCTTCAACCATAAACCTAAAGGAGTAGTTTTGATTAGCAGTCAAATTATTTTTAGGTTCTTAGACTCACAGTAAAAATGTAGATTTCCAGTAATGCTAGCAGACCAAACATGGCTTATTTTAAGCACTTGTTTATTATTCATTCATCATTTGTCTTTTCATTCAATAAATATGTACTATCAACTGCTATGCTCAGAGCTGTGGTGGAGACAAAGAAATAAAAAGCTGTTTCCCACAATCATTCAAGAAGTTTAAAAAAAATAACTCTTAGTTTTAGCCAGTGGCATACCTAGTATGTTGGACACCCAGAGTGGATCATTTTTTAATACTCCCTTTTATGTATGAAAAAGTTATTCTTTTATAAAGAAATAATCATGAAATGAGACAAATAATAATGGCTAGAAAAGAACTGTAGACAGTAAACATTTTGTCGAGTTGAGATTGTGCTGTTATGCCCATATACAGATATAACTAGTTTAAAAATTAGCGATATTATAGAAAAATGAAAAAGCAATGTATTGATTTTTTAATTATAAGAGGTAACTAAAGTATATCTACATTGTGCTCTGTTAAAGTAATCAATATTATATTTCTGTTTTGAGCCTTATATTTTTCAACAGTGTTGTCACAATTGATCTTTACATATTCATCTTCAGTAGATAGTATAGCCAGATTTGTCAGTCTTTGCTCAGAGTAATTCAAAAGGCACTTTTTATTAATTTTACCTTCTAAATGAAGGTACAGATATAAAAATACATAGGAAGAGTATTAAGTTTGGCAGAGGTTTATGAAATCTCACTTCACAGTAAAATGTTCATATCTGCTTCTTTGGGATTGATCATAATAGGTTTCAAATGCCTCTGAGGTAAAAAAAAAAAAAATTGCCACTGAAATATCTTCACCAGAGCAGCCTGCATAAATCTCTGTTATACTTGGTAAACTTTTCCAAAGTTTATAATTGCTCAGAATTGTTTGTGTCTGATTTAAGTACAGTTTTTGCTCTCTTCACCGTATTTTAAACAGTATATTTGAAATAAATGATAGCCCAGGGATCAAAAAACAAAACTTGGCTGACTGCTTACTGTTGAAACAAATGTATGTAGCTGAGTCTGTATGTGCTGGGAGACCACTGAACAACTGGAATTTCTCCCAAAGTATCTCCCATGTAGAACACAATGTTTATTAAAGAATAAGTAACATATGTATGTATGTATATATAAATTATGTATATATACACAGACACATATTATATATATATATATATATATATATATATAATAATGTATATTGATATGTAGAAAATTAAAACCCAACAAAATTAAAACTAAACAATACCACAGCAATTATTTAAGTGTTAGCTCAACATAGGACTGATATTGTTTAGAATTTCTGGTACACAGTTATAATAAAAAGCAGACTGACTTTTAGCAGGTATTAATTGCTTTTAAATTCTCTTTAGAAAATGTCAGCTTAGTGCCTGCACACAAAGACAACTGCTCTCCTGCCCCACACTTGGCATCACTACTCATTTGAGACAATGGGATTTAGCCAATTAATTTATAGAAAAATTATAATTTTAACTATTTGTCAATAAAAAAAGGGGCTCCCGAAATCCTCCCCTCATATTTTATTTCCCCACACTATTACTCTCAGCTATTTGAGGCAACACAATGTGTTTAGACTTTTCATGGCTTGTGTAGTCTAGCAGATGTGAGTTTAAATTCTGACTCTGCTACTTCCTAGCTGTGTGATCTTAAGTAAGTTAGCTAACCTTTCTGAGCCTCACTTTTAATTTTTCAACTTTAAAAAATACTCACTAGCATGACATACCATACATAATTAACAGATGAAAAGACACTTCACGCATTAGGTGTTCATTCAATATAACTATCACAATGACCCCTTAGCCTTGGCCTTGTGGCCGCCATCTGCTGCAGATTCCTAAATACTTCAGATTCCTTGGGCAGCAATTACTTGTGATAGAGGTGGACTAAATAGAGGGTTTATTTTTTTTCCAAAAATATATTTAAAATGAAGGTGCGATATCTTTCCTGCTACCAATCTAGTTTCTTATAAACTGTCTATATTATAACCTATACCCACTGCTCCTTCCTTAGGACTACAGAGTTTCCTGCTTTCTTCCAGTCTTCTAAAGATCTCACTTAAATGTTATTAACAAAGAGCAACTCTATGACCTTTGCTCATTCTCACTGAAAGTATTCTCAAAATTCAGGAGCTGCAAAATCCACCAGAGACCAATTCACTCACCTTGCAAAGAGAAAACTGGAGCTCAGAATGTGAAGCACTTGTCTCACTAGCTAGAGGCTGGTCAGAGACACAGGTCTGCTCCAGAGCAAGCCCTTGTGCTCAGCCGTCAGTACTGGACAGCTGCTTCTCTGCAGCTCTCTGGTGACTTCCTCCATTCCTCTCTAATCCTACCCTGTGTGGCTAACACTGGCCATTTCTCTTATCTCATTCTTTAGCCCTCTTCCCTTGTCTTTGTAACCTCCTTTTTTGAAATCTAATCTTTTCCCTCTTCTTCAACTAGCACCTTTCTTTGAGTCTTCTAAATCTGACTTCAGCTTCACTCCTAGATTGTGAGTAATCTGCTAGAAATTTCCACCTGAATGAAACAATGGCTTCAGTGATTAATCTCAAACATTGGCTTCAAATTTAGATACCCAGTCAGAAAAGCTCCCTGACTCCCTAAAAAAAATTCACCGACGTTATCCCTTCATTCAACAAATACTTATCTAGCACGTATTATGTAGGAGACACTGTTATGGCACTGGAGATACAATACATGCCAACTCAGTCTCAATTTTGTGGACATAGAATGTACATTCCAGGGTGGTGGGTCTAAGGTGGAGTTAGGAGGCATAGGGCTCAGGCCCTGTGAAGACCCATCTACTCTCCAGGCTCATGGGGGTTACTGCCTGCCTGCCCAGCGCACAGGGTATGGAGAAGACTGCAACGATGTCGTCCAGAGGTACCTGGAATAGCTGAAGTGCTTGGCTTTTTGCATCGAAGGTAGTGAGGTGATCACTGTGACCAGTATGAACTATGATCCCGCCATGTCTAAGGTAGCTAAGGTGCTGGCCTCCAGTTGTGCCATCCAGAACTGGGAGGCAGAGACTGGCAACATGTCCTGGTTCAAAGGGAAAGGGTCCTGAGCTCACATTCAGCAGATTTGAGTAGGAATACTGGCACACCTGGGGGCAGGTACCAACCTCCAATTTCCCAGGATACCCTGGGGCAGGAACTGAGCCCTCCAGAGAGAGGTCTCTGGAGTTTCTATCTGGGTCTCTGTCTCTTCCATTACAGTGGAAAAGACAGACGCTAAGCAAAATCATAAAAGGAAATGAATAACTAAAACCATGATAAATACTTCAGTGGAAGTTACAAGGTGCTATGAAATAACCATGTTGTCATTTCCTGATAGATCTGTAGGTGCACCTTCAATTACTCTTCCATTCATGACAACAGAATTAATGGAAGTATCCCTGAGTATACCATAGTGTAAGGGAAGTCAAAATCTCTTTATATTGGTAAACCTCCAGTCTTCTTGATCTCATTTAACTGCAGTGGTCAGAATCATTACAGTTATATGTGCCATATGGTCTATCAATTAAAAAAAAGAAAAGAAAATTTTTTTCTTTCAGGATAGAAATTTTTAAATTAGATCATTAAATAGCCAAATAATAATCAATAGTAAGAATAATAATTCTCATGATAAAAAGTTCAAAATAACAAATGTGTCTTTCTATTTTCTTCCACCTTCAGAGTAGATATTCCATACGACATCTCCTAATGGATGGTTTCTAACTTTGTACTTTATAAGAATAAATTTGTGAAAAAATTCAAAGTTATGTAATAAACAATTCAACTAATTTACTATTTTAAAATGCACATATAGCTTGAAACTATGAACACTTATTAGAGTGTAATTTATCTTTAAAAAAGCCTATATCTTGCTGTGAATTACTCCCAAGTACAAAATAATGATTGGAAATCAAGATATGAATGTGGGAGTAACTTTCTAGTGAACATATAAAAATTTCAATACAATTAATACATGGCTATATATTAGAATAATATAGCTGGGATCACATGGTCTGTGTCATTATGTGTAAAGCATTTCCATTTCTCAAACTCTACTTCATGAAAATAGTATAATCACTTTCATTAATAATGTAGAATAATAAAACTTGCAAGCCATGGATAAATACAGAGGATTTAAAAATGAAATGTATGCTCAGCAACTTTTAATTGTCCTTTACATTTATTTATTATTTCTTTGATAGGTTTCCATTAACAAGGCACAGAAGAGAACTATTGTTTACTCCTTTCATGCCCACTTCCTCTATGCTAGAGTCATTCTCAAAGTGTATTCCCCTCAAAGCTGCTTTAGCACTGCCATCTCTTTTCTCTGAAGCTTTCAGTGAATATGGAATGTTTGAGTGTCTTGCCCCCAAAAGAGAAAATGCTCTGTTTTTTTCTAACTACTTCTAAATAATAATATTCATACTGAAAATTATACAAATCAAAAGTGTTAGCATGCATGATGAATTTTTGAAAATTAAATACACCCATGTAACCAGAAGCCACATCAAAAAAAAAAAAAAGAAGAAGAAGAAGAAGAAAAAGAAGAATGTTGCCAAGGCCCAGAATCTTCTCTGATATTCCCTTCAAGGAATTTCAAAGGTAAACACTTTTTTGACTTTTAATACCTGTATTAGTTTTGCCGTTTCTAAAACTTTAATGGAATTATACAATATGTACACTTTTGTCTGGCTTCTTTTATTCAGTAGATCTTTTTGATTTTTGCCCATGTTATTTGTGTATTTTTGGTTCATTATATTTCATTGTGTTATAGTATACAATTTATTTATGCCTTCTACTGTGGATGAGCATTTGGTAATATTTTGTTTTAGTTTATTATAAATAGTGGTTTTAAGAACATGCTTGTATAGGTCTTTAATGAGTATATGATATGTATGTACTTGTCTTGGGTAAACACCTAGGAGTGAAATTTCTAGATATACATATGTGGAGCTTTAGTAAATACTGCAAACAGTTTTCCAAAATTGTACTTATTTTCAGTCCCACCAACCATGTATGAGAGTTTTGATTTCTCTAAATCAGTGGATTCTCAATTGGGCATGATTTTATATTACAAGGAATACTTGTTAATGCCTGGAAAGCTATTTCATCATCACAACTAGGGGGGATGTTACTGCCATCATGTGAGTAGAGGCCAGGGATGATGCTCAACATCCGACAATGCACAGTCCTTGCAACAAAGAATTATTTGGTCTTAAATGTCAATTATATCGGGGCTGAGAAACTCTGCTCTAAAGCTTCACTAGTCCTGAGTGAAATGTTTGGGTTTTTGCAGTCAGCCATTACAGAAGGAACATACATAATTGCATTTTACTGTGATTTAAATTTGCATTACTTGGTAACTGAGAGAGTATTTTAAAGCCTGACACTTGGTTCTTAGGTGGCAAGCCAATGCAGGTTCCCAAGATAACTACTCCAAACTCCCACCCTAAACTAGACAGCCCTTTTTATTTATTTAATCTTTGACCTGAGAGCATAGGCTTTGGAGCCAAGTGCACCCGGCTTTGATTCCAAACTCTTCTACCTAGGCAAATTATTTAACCTCACTGAACTTCAGTTTCTTTATCTATATTATGGGTACATTAATGCCCATGTTTTAGTATTATTCTTACAATTAGATACAATTGTAGGTAAAAATCTCTGGTACATAGCAGCTGCTCAATAAATATTATTACCTTGGGCTAGAAATGTCAGAGATGCAAATAAATCAGACTAGAAAGAGGACTGGATTGAAAGTTAAGACTTGTTTTTTAGTCCTGACTTTGTAACTAACTAGCTTGGTCAAAGCATTTAATGTCTTCAAGTTTTTTATTTACTCATCTATGAAATAAGAGAGTTGCACTAAATATAAGGTTTTTTCAACCTCATCATTTAAAAATTCCATAAATATGATAAAGCCCCAGCCATCAAGAAGTTCATACTAAAGGAAGATAGGATATGCACTAAATAGCAAATAATTATACCAATTTCTGGTAAATATGCTCAGAAATACAGACCTATGAGAAAAAAAAAGTTACAACCATCAAAGCCCAAGAAAAGAGAAGCTATTTTTGCTTAAGAATCAGGAAACACTTCATAAAGACAGCAGCATTTGAATTAGGACTTGAAGCCTGGATAAGGACAGACAGTAAGTTCAGACAGGAGATAGAGGACAAGCCCTGCAGCAGGGGAAGCAGAGGGAGCATAGGCTCAGGAAGGAAAGTGTAAGACAGTCCTAGGGGACAATCTGTCGTCTGGAATCACTGTAGCATAGGATTTGTGAAAGGAGGAAGGAGATGAGGAGAGCAGGTATAAAGTGTTTGGAATGCCAGAAGAGTCACTATTTCACTTGGTTGGAAATGAAGAGTCAATGCAAATTAGGAAGAAGGTAGTGACATATCCATGACAAAGGTAAAGGCTAATTTGATAACTCTAGAAATAAGGAACTGTGGAAGGGAGGGATGGAAATTAGATCTATTTGGAAACTATTAACATTTTAGATGAGGGGGAAATTTTTTGAAGTAGAAAGTCACAAAGAAAAGAGAACAGAAATATGCAATTTTGTGAGGACACTGAAAGGACTTGATACTTGTTTTATTATGGGAGACAAGAAGTAGACAGGCATCAAAAATAAGGGAGATTTCAAGTCTAAATAAGAGGAGTGAAAGGACAGGGAAACATTGTATGCTTTCCTTAATAGCTATCAACAAAGCAGCTAGGCTTAGGCTGTTCATCTGAGCAATATTTCTCAAAAAAGTTTACTGGAGACTTTGATATCTTTATAGATATTTAACACAAAGAGGGTTCCACTGTTGATTTAGGAAACACTAAATATCACATCATCCTCTTACATATTTACATTTTACATAAACACAATAAAGTTCTGGGAAATAATGTAATAATATGTACATGTGTACATGTGTGTAAAACTATTAAATCTTATAGGACACTAGTGTTGCAAGAGACAAGGTTTAGAGAGATGTGCACACATATGTTCCTGAACTTACTCATCAAGTAAGTATGTGTTATAATAAATCTCTTTGGGATAGATTAGTATCAGGTATCAGGAGGTCTTTCAGGTGAACATATCTAAGAGATGTGGAGATACTGTCATTCAGGACAGAGCTGAGATCTAAAAATGTAAATTTAGGAATCACCTAAAAGGGAAGATAGCTGAGATTATGAAAGGAGATGGTTTTGCAAAAGACTGGAGAAATTAATGAGGGGACATGGAAGCAACACACAGTCTTCATTTTAAAGACTAATGAATGAAAGAAAGAGAGATTGAATTGTAACTTGATGAAGCAGAAAACATAAATTGAAATTTATTTGAAAATTAAATGAAATCATGGAAAGTATTTTTGAATGGGCATCTCCAAGTTACTCAGTAAGTTATGGAAATATCACCTAAGCATTCTAGTCTAAGACAAGTCTTAAACATGGAATTCTAGACCCTTCACCTGGCAAATCAATCTTTAAGGGAAAATCCAGAGCTGATACTCCATCTGGGAGTCTTGCGGCCATTGTCTCCTCAGATTTAAATCGTAGCTCTAAGGTGAACTTAAATGTTCTAATGCTTATACCTGGAGATAGAACTCCTCAGTATAACACAACAATTGGCATAACCATTAGCTTTCTGAGTATATTATAAATTGTTCTCCCATAGGAAATGCTAGGCATTCTGGTGTCTGGCAGGAAAGGAGGAAGAAAAAGAGGAGGAGTGGAAGGGAGCAACAATCATATTTTTATCTAGACATCTATAAGACATACAAATTAAAAAATCAGATGTAAGCTAGGGTCCTTCACCAGCACAGTATTGACATAGCCTCCAGTAAATTGGTAAGTGAGGCTAAATTCCCAAGCGGGCTAATAAGAGAGAAGAAACAATACGTTGGTAGGTAAGATGGAGGATTAAACAGAACAAATTATCCTGATTATACACACGGATCAGAATTATTCAACTTAACAACTCAACTTCCACATGAGTTTGTTTAAAAGCTGGCATATAGATTAATAAGAATTTTTATATAAAGTTTAGGTCAATTTTTATTTAGTAAGAACAGCTGTTTAGTTCCTCAGCATGTTGTCAGAAAGTGCTTCCCATTGTTTAAATAAGCAAATAACAAAAAATAATGGATCTACTCTAGAAATGGAATGTATTTTAAATAAATTGTGTCTTTACCACCCTGTACCACAAAAATAAATATCCTTCATAAAAACTGTATAAATATTTGATTCCTAAGATAGAGAAAATAGCCTTATAAGGGCATTGTATTGTTTGCCTAATGGAATGTGGGATTTATTTTCCCTCTAGAAAATAGATTCTTTGTATAATATTTTAGAAAAACAATCACAGTAAAGTAAAATATTTTAAAATAACAAAACATAGAAGTTTTATGGCACTTAAGATTGACCTTAAGTACATTAAAATAAAACACCATCAAAATAGTAAATTTCAATATTTTGAGTATTAGGATATTTATGGAAAGTAAAGTCTAAATAAAAATTAATAAGGTAGATACTGTTAAATTATATTTTAACATTTCTGTTAATGAAATTATAATGAAGCTGCAGTGAAATCTAGTTCTAGTCTTACACAATCTAGAAGTCACATCCTTCAGTAACTGCAAGGGTCTAGGAAAATGCAGTTTATATTATGGTAGAAACAAATCTCTTCTGTTTAGAAACACTTTCAAAGTAACTGCCTTAACTTTATCTTTCTATTCACTCCTCTTTCTTTACTTCTTCTAGAGACAGTATTTTATATCCTAAAATTCCTAGTAAGGAACTCCCATGTGACATGTCAAACCTATGTTTGTACAGCCATCCCAGTAAATCATAAGGCTCAGGGAACATATAATAATTTACTTTTGCTCAGTTTTTTTTTCTTTGCTCCATCTCCAGAAAAGAAAGTTTTCATGGATATCATGTGTATTAAATAAATTTGAGCAGTAGCTAAAATTTTTTTTAAATGATTCAAGTGACTTTGCTAGCAAGTAAGAATGGGTTTTAACTCAAGGAACGACTGTGTAGCTGACCTGACATATGCATTAAGGTCTCCTGACATTACTTGTTATGAAGCTGCAGTCTGTAATGGAAGCCACACTTAACTGCTTGTTCTTAATGTCAGTACTCTTTAGTGTTTCTTCCTCTGACTTGCTGTGACCCCTTCAGCTTCAATTTCTCTCTTCACCTATGAAATAGGGATCTATGTAGTTTTCCTTGCATTTCGTAAGGATATTGTATGAACAAATAGTATAACAGATATAAAAACAAATTTTTAAACCCTTAGTACAGGATTCTACACAAGCATAAGCCATTATTATTCAAAATGGTGTTATTTATAAATTGGAACAGTCTACATTCCACTAAGTGTGAATTTAAGGATGATGCTTTTTCAAAAAGCACAAAAGCTGGGTAAAAATGCTGCCAAACTTGTGTGTACAGTGATACCTGGGTGTGATAATCCACACATAACTTCCATCTGTTATTTCTTAATTTGCCCTCAGCTGTTTCAATAATGTGACATTGTTCGTCACTTCTCAATCTTTTCAAAATATTTCTTTTCCTTTTTTTAAACTCACACCATAACAGTTATGTAACAGAACATTAACTATTCTCTCAATTAGGCAAGTTTTTTTTTGCCTAAGCTTCTCTAAAAGTAGATAAAAAAATGTTACCTATGGAGAAATTTCTTGGAGTCAGATTATATTCCAGATAACATAAATAAGAAAATAAATTATTAAAGGAAGAAAAAAAGACTGAAACAAAATGAATTTCAGCAAAATAAAGGAGCCATTTTGGGGGAAAATTTAGAGAAACAAAAAAATACCTTGAAACATTAATTTCTGGAGATATTAATAAGCATTATATAGAAATAGAATATATTATAGGAAATATTAGAGTAAACAAACTTGTTTTACTGCAAAAATTCTAATATTGTAAATCTCTAAGAGGAGAATGAGTACGACAGGCAGTATTCCCCAAACTTATCTGATGCTTTTGTTCAGAGTATCTCAGGGGAATAGTGGTCTATGGTGAAATAGCATTTTGGAAATACTGAGCTCAGGATTTTGGTTCATCAGGTTTGTCAATTTTAACAACAAACCGGATGGGTGACAACACATATTAAAAAAATAAATGCAGTCTGACCCTGGACTGACTAGCCCTAGCCCACCTCTCAGCCACACATGCATCTTTCCACATGCAGCTCAGATCTGTGCTGCCCATTCAGGAATTCTCCCCTATCGGCAAAACTCTCCCAAACACTTCATGCACTTTTGCACTCCCATGCCTTTGCTTATGCTATGCCATCTTCTTGATGTCCTTTCTTTCTTCTTCCATTTGCCTATCAAAAGCCTACACAGCCTTCAATGTTCATTCTCAAATGTCCCTCCCTCTTCCTTCATTGCACTTTGTGTGTTTCTCTTTAAGGCATCAGTTCTCAAAATTGGCTATATGTTAGAAATAGGTAGGGAGTTAAAAAACAAAACAAAAAACACTTATTCCTGAGTCTCACCCAGCAATTCTGATATAATAGGTCTGAGATACAACCCAGGTATTGGGATTTTTAATTCCTCTGTGATTTTAAGATACAGCCAATGCTGAGGACCATTGCTCTGGAGACCATGGTAATTTGACTCTGTACTTTATAGACCTACATCCTCAAAAAAGGGTTTAAAATTCTTTCGAGGAGAAACTTAGTCCTCTTCGTATAGGTCCTCCGTACCCACAGACATTTTTGAATAAAAAAAAAGAAAATACCATATAATCTTTCCTATATGTAGAATCTATAACAAGACAAAACAAAAAATAAGCTCATAGATTCAGAGACTGGTGATTGGTGGTTGCCAGAGGCAGGGGGTAGGTAGAAGGAATATACTGCTTTAAATAAAATATATTATGTGTTTATTTAATTCATAAAATTCATTTCATCTGAAAAAAAAATTTGGCTCATACTCCCAGTGTTGATACTAATCTTACTAAAAAGTTTTCCAAATTACTCTCCTCTTCCATTCCTATTGTATGTAAATTACGTCATTAAGGAAAGTGGCTCCCAAATCTAGCTGTGAATCAGCATGAACTGCAGAGCAGGCAGAAATGATCAAAGCTTTCAATTCCCAGATCTACTGAAGCAGAATCTCTGGGGTTAGGAATTCAGAAGCTTGTTCTTAGTTTTTAGTTTAATTTAGTTCAGTCTGGTTTTGTAAGCTGCAATTCTAGTGTCAACAACAAACAAACCATTCTGTGAATCACTGACTTAACAGAGAAATTTTATAATTTGTGACTTTTATGAAAACATTTACTCATTATAGTAGTATTTGGGAAGGTCCAGTAATAGAAAATAATATCACAAATCTATCCCATAAATAATAAATAATTTTTGAAAAATAATAATCATAAATCCTTAGAGAATACATCTTATGGATGAGACTCAAATGATTGAAATGCATAAGAAAGTATTATTTTATTTTACTGTTTACAAGTCCTTCTTTCTATGTCATAGTTTTAGTGAAAGTGAAATTGAATTGGCAAAATCATATAATTAATTACATTCAGCTTTTATTAAAATAACTTTTTTTCTCAAGTCTGTTAGCATGACACTTGGTAAAAATCAATTCTCCAAAAGAAATTAGGAAAGTACAGGCCATCATTATGGGTGTAATAGCTCACATTTTGGTCAGTTAGTTGAAACTTCTTAAACTTTTAACTTTTTTAAACCAGGAATCTCAGGCATGCTATAACCCTGAAGTCAGGTGAGGCACATTTGACCCTTCAGCCACATAAAGGTCAACTGGACTTCACTATTCCGTTAATGTACATTTTTTTTCCTATTCTCCCGGGTCATAACAGTATGAAAGAAAAATTCAAATTATGTGCTGTCTCTTCAATGGCTGAATGAACGATGGATGGACTAAAGGAAAGAAGAATCAGAAAGAGCATAAGAGCTTTTGGAGAGCATTAATTGTGTTAATTGACCCAAATGTACATGTTTCCCTTTACTAACGCCCTCCTCCACCAACTCTGGGCTTGATTATGTAATTTTTTTTAAACGTAATTTTTCCAATCTGATAGTAGTAACTTGACTCAATGACAGATTTCCATTTGAGAAAGTAATTTCTAATGAGTCATAGTCGTTCAAGGGTAGGGCTATAGGCATTGAATTCTCTTTCTAGAATAATTCAAGTTGGGGCTAAAATGAATGCATTTTATTCATTCAACAATTATACATTTCTTCATCTATTCCTTAAATGCTGGAAAATTATATACAGATGGTCAGTACAAGTATGTTGCAGAGTATATTGATTTTCTCATTCTTTAATTAGTATTAGAAACAAGAACTAAATACCCCTTCCTCCAGTAATCATCTTGGATGTAGCTGCCAGAATTTTCAGCCAAGATTTACTGGCCATCATTCAGCCTGAATATGAAGAGTTAACCACTATGTGGAACTAATGAAACAAATTATTCATTCTATCATTCTTTCATTTCAAGGGAGTTCAGCTAAAAGTCTACAGTTTGATTATGTTTAGTCTATCAATGTTTTTAAAAATGTGAAAACACATGCTTTTTGTTTTCCATCTACCACAGTTCCCAACACTTTCTGTTTCAAACATTTACAACACTGATCTGGTCCCTTTAGGTATTTAAGTTTAAAGACTGGGTAAGTTCTCACTTATGACTCACATTCTACCAAAAATTATAGGAAATACAAAGATGAATTCAAAATGGATTCTGGCCTCAGGAATCTTACAGTTTTGTATGAGAGTTGATCCTCTTACTCAAGTAATTATAATAGACTGAAAAGAAACATACAGTAAAAGAGATGCAAATAAAATGATATGCGATCACAGAATTAGAAACAATTGGGTGCAGCTGAAATGAGCAAGAAATGTTTAATTTGTGGGCACAGAAATTACCAAAGGTCTCTCTTTTTTCTTTTATGTTATTTCTAAAAGACACCACTACTGGAATGGTTATAAGCATTTGGAATCTTCATTAGAGATGTCTAACAAACAGGTGGTCCCAGATAATCACACATCCCTACTTTCATCCAAATTTTAATTTAATGATACAATTTAAAAGTGATTTGACCTAATACAATTTTCTTTTCCTTTCTCAATTAGAACTCAAAAATTTGCCACATTTGTATGTAAAGATACAACCCTACTGTTTTTCATTATCACTGGTCTCCAGACAATTTGTTCTAAGCTCTTTGAGCTCTAAAAATGTTAAATTAAATATTAATATTTTTAAGCTGAAGTGATGATTTTCATAATAAAAGCTCATGACTTTCAATGCCTATAAACAATTGGTTAATAATACATAATTGATATTTAAATATCTATTTTGATTTAATAAATAACACTTCTAAAAATAACATCCTAAGATCCTAAAAGCTAGAGTCACCAAAACACTAAGAATGGACACCAATTTGACTTAGAATTAATACTTTCTCCATAACAAAAACTATGACTTCAATGGAGCAGGCTTGGGATGTTACAAAGATAACTCTGGAAGCTTTATCATCTGTTCCTTCAAATGTACTGTGACTTGCTCCCTACAATTCCATCAGCTCCAGTTCAGGAAATGTTGGATTTTCCTCAGAGATCATGTCCAAGTGGCCTTAATCAAATAAATAAATAAACTGAAGCTTTCCCATGAAAACTATCAAACTCATGTCAGGTCCAGTCACAGAACTGAAGTGACTTAGGTTTATAAATACTGCAGACTTCTTTAATCTTATTCTCTATAAACCTACGTCATCTTTAACATTACTTTTTTTTACTGCTATTATTATTTTTTCCATTGCTTATTACCTAAATACTGTATGTGATAGGCTCATTATTCCAAATATAAAATTTTCCAGATGGTATAAAACCATAGAATTATTCCCAGTACATTATTTTGCCTGCATAATATTGATTTTCCTCATTCCAAACATTACATACTAATCTTTGAAAAGCCATTTATAAATCATATTAATGTCCAATATAAATGCAAACAGCACCAAGAGTATCTAGCTTAGAAAACAAGATTTGCATAACTCCTGAGTGACAGACATGTTCCCATATTTTAATCTACTCCTTGTTCCAGGATCCATATCCAAAATTATTCATTGTGAATTTAACACTTCCTCATGAAGTTGCCCTAAAGATTATATGCTTGTACTTTGTCTACAAGTATGCTAAGATTTTGATGAACGGTAGCTCTTAGGATTGTTAATACTGACTGCTGCTGCTGCCACTAGTGATGATAAGTTTATTGGAGATAATTTAATTTGTGTAAACTGTGGGTGAAATAATACCAGACAGAGTAAATTAGTTACTTCTAGACTTTAAAATCTATAACAAATTACAATTTATCTGTGATGACCACTTAAAAATTAGATCAACCCTTATCATAACTGGGAAAAAAGGCAATGTCTGACAATTTTTTTCTTAATAAACATTACCTGCCTTACATTCAGATGTACTTGTTTCACTTTCATCTTTGTAATTTATTTTAAAGATCAATCTGTGTCTATTCCATCCCTATAAGTCATACAATCACCTTTGACCAGCAGCGAAATCCTAACCTAGACAACGAAAAGATTAATTTGTAATAAATATGTCTGTTATAAAATGTATTTGTTTTTCTATTAATTAGCACTGTATTTGATAATGTCATAAACTTTAAATTCATATCACTGTGCCTATTTTTCAAAAGTATTTTTCACTTTCATAGCAAGGGGAGATAACTTAAATGTAATTATTTTGTTCTGTCAATTGTCATCTAAAAATTATCATTTATTAGAAAAAACCTGAAACTAAATTTCTAGTATATAATTATGTAACCACTGAAAGTCAATTCATATTCTTTTTTTCTCTCTTTTCTAATAAATGAATTCACAATCACTTGTCTTAGAAACAAAAACTGAAAAAATACTTCCATAAATATAGAATTATATTTTGGATATGATTTAGATAGAGCTTTTGCCTATGAGGAAATTCATTTCATAGAAAGAAAAGGCATTTAATGCATTATACTACTTCAGTTCATACTTTTATTTCTGTATAATTACTTTTCACTCTGATGACTTTGTACTAAATACATTTCTGTCTAAAGTACATATTTTTGATAAGAAGATGTTAAAAAGAGGCTTAAAACACAGAATATCATAAATACTTCAATATTTATAAGATAAAAATATCAATGTCTAATAATGTACTGCAATTTAATTAAATTTTGAAGTGATTTTACATTTTACATTATTTGTTCAGGTTTTTTATTATTCCCAAAACACTCAAGGAAATGAATCTGAAACATTAAATAATGAATACTGTCCGGACACCTTGCCTAGAAAACTACTGTAAATCGGCAGTCGGGTGCTCCACCTTGTTACTGTCTGAACATCTGAAATCGTCCGTTGCCCTGCATATTAGCAACTTCTAGTTTAGCTTTGACACTGATGTCATACATGAGCTTAAATGTGGGACTAAATATAAATAAAAATGATTATACTCCAAAAGTTTATGGTTTTAAATATGTAATAGATATTTTACACTAATTTCTCTATAAAGCATAGATCACAGTCTTGAAATTAGAATTCAGACACAGCAACAGGTTACTAGCTGTTCCTCTTAGGGGTCCACAGACCAAAAAAAAGTAGGACTGCCTTTCTTTCTCTAGGCTTTCCTATTTCATCTCACTGCAGTCTACATTTCCATGTGAAGAGAATGTGCCTGCCAAAAGCACACTCAGAATTCCACTGCTAACAGATACTTGCAAAAATAAAACTTTTGAAAAGGCATGAAGAGGAGAAACAGCATGTTCTAAATGCTATGAAGAACTCAACATGATTTTCATTGGTCTCGGACACTGGCAGTCATTTGACTTGCACTTTACTGTCTCAGATCCTGGATGCACAGACCAGTTCTCAGTTCTAGGGCCAATGAAGAACTATTTGCATGATTTCATTTGTGGCTTTGGAGTGCTACTTCTAATGAAAAGTCACCACAAAAATAACTTATCCGCTTTTGACCCCTGAAAGAAGTTCAAAAGGTTGTTGGTTCCAAAGAACACAGAATAAGGTTAACATGTAAGAAAGGTTTCCATTTATTTTTTAAAATTCATTTTTTCCTACATACTTCCAGAAAGAATTTGAAGCAACAAACAGGAAAAAAAAGATGCACATATAATAGAATTTGATAAGATAAAATATCAAATCAAGTGGTAGGAGATAATTATAATGAAAACCCAGACTTAAATTCTTCATGGCAGTGAAATTCAGATAAGATTTATTTTCAATAATGCAATTTTATTAGGAAAAACAGATTTTTCTTGGTGTCAACATCTAAGATTGATTTATCTCACGGAAATATGGAAAGTTCTCTAAGCAATATGAGTATGCAATAGGATGGAAGTGTCTTCAGCAACTGTTTTACTGAAGTTATATAAAGGTACTTCATTTGAAATGTACTATCAATTGATGAATTTTTTATATAAAGAGATTAATTTTGCTTACCAGAGATAAAACTCTATGGTAATACAGAAAAAGAAGTTTTTAAAAGTCTAAAGGACTGTATCAGAGGTCTTTAATTTCTAGTGTTGATTCAAATCTTGGATTTTAAGAATACATGCAATTTTATTTTCTAAGTGCTGAGGAACAAACTCAGTGTTGTTGATGGAAATAGTGTTCCCTTCCTAGATAATTATAAAGCCTAAAGTGTTTCTTTTGAGTAAAGGGAGAATCATCTCTTCTCTCTACAAGTCTAAGCTGCAAGAATGTCTGCAGGCAGAAACACAAGTGTGTTTGAGATGCACAATTTGTATCTTCTCAGAGCTGAATAGTCTTATTGATCCCAGAGCTACATATGATATGCATGGAAGAGATCACAGAAATTCCTGCCTTGGCCATAAAAGAAACTTTGCCATTGTTCCTTGCTTCACAGACCTGGAGTGAAAATACATATCTAAAATTTCCATGAAAGACTTTTAGAACAGATTTGACAACCTAGCTGTGTGCAATGATTTGGGAATCAGCATTGTAGGAGACAGACATTCTCGGAGACAGAATCTAAATAATATGTAAGATTCTTCCCAGTTTTCCCAAAAGCGTACCAGCCATGGAATTTCAATACTCATCATCTCCTCTAAAAATCTCAACTTTTACACTTTGATGGATGACTTTTACTATCTGAAATTTAGGGAGATTATGCTGACAAAAATTTTATGTGTCCAAACCCTGGACACATCTAGTCAACCAGAGAATCCCAGGTGAATTGAATTAAAACTGTGGGGTCAATGAGAAAGTAACCTGTATATAGAAATTTGAATGGTGTCAATATGTCGGATGTTTCTTAAAAAAATCCCAGACTGATCTCACTTAAAGACTAAAGTTTTAAATGAATTACCTATAAACAGCAAATATATTTCACAAAATTTCTATTAAACTTGTAGCTAGCACATATGAAACATTCTAGAACAGATTTGCTTACCAAGTGGATTGAAAATCTGTGTGCAAAGCCCTCAGGAAGTGGGGTGCTTCTAAGTACATATTAAGAAGGGAAGGTCTGGTACATGGGTGTCTGACCAGAAAGGGCAGGCCTCAGTGTGAGAGGCTGGACAGCCCTGGGGGAGCCCAAGGGGACAGAGAGCTGGGAAAGGGGGCTGACAAAGAAATGAAATAAAGCATGGGATAAGGGCCACAGATGTCAAAGGCAAACTTAAACCTACTTCCCAACTTGCCCCAAAGCACAGCTGGCTATCAGAAAGCCCATGCTGTATTTAACTGAAGAGCATCCTAAAACTTTCTCTGAGGAATTATGTGTAGTCATTTGGATCTTTTAAGATACTGTCCACCTCATCAAAATCATATCCTGATAAAAGCAATGTGCCAGTTGACCAATCAATCCCACCCCAACATCTGGCCTTAACCTGTTTTCAGGCAGGGACCCATTTCGACACTTGCTTGAAATAATTGCGAAATAATTGCCTGAGTGGAAGTATGTCCTCTTTGGTAGCTGTGTTTTCCCTGCTAGGTCACCAGGATCATGAAGCAATCATTTGATTTTACCAAATTTTATTCTAATTTTTTGGACAAAGAATCCCATCTTAACCAAAGGATCTGTTCTTTATATGAAAAAGAACAGAAGCACAGTTGAATTGCAATTCCCCTGCAAGTGGCACCTTGGCATATAATTGATCAGGAGGGGATAAGGATTTGAACCACCTGCCACAAATTGCAGCAGCACCACAGTGGAGTAGTATACTAAAGTTGATGGCTAAGTGGATCTGATTTTATCCACAGCCTTGCTTTCCTGGACTCCTGCAGGTGCCCTCTTCAAGTGATGCCTCAGTGGAGATGAGTTTGGAATTATCTGTGCAACTCTTCATGCCTGTTTGAAATCACACAGGCCCTTGAGAGAAAATAGAAGTGAATTATATAGGGACTAGAAGAACTTTTACAGTTCCTGCCATAGGAAATATGGCCAGTGAATATACATTTGGAGAGTAATTTTGGATTTTTGGTTATTTATTGCTATTGCCATGTAAAATTTATAAATGCGTATTTAAGTAGACATATTAAGTCTATAATACAGAGTTAAATAAATTTATCTTTTCAAAAGAGGGTTTTAAAACATATTTGAGCTGACTTTGTTTTAAGCATTACAAAAGTATATTATTGCTACTAATAATATTATAGTAATGACAAATCAATATGTAAAAATAGAAACATTTTATATAATTATACTCCTTGAAGCCTACCCTACTCATTATTTAACAACCCCAGAATGTCAGGAATTTCATCCATAAACTTCAATTACCGTGTAGTTACTTCTAGATCAACAAGTGGCTGCAATCTGACTTTAGTATTGTTAACACATAGTATCTTTGCTCTAGTTAGGATATTATTTTGGGGGAAGCACAAATTTGATAGATAATTAACTTCTTTTATTAATCATCTGTCTTAAGAGGCAGAAGTTGTTTGTGGTCATTTTCTGGCTACTTTAAAATTCTTAATTCCCTGTCTTAAATTCTAAAGCACATAATAGGTAACGAGTGAATCAAGAGTTAAAAGGTCAATGAAGAAACTGCTGCTCTCTTAAAGAAAGAGTGTTTCTCCCCTCAAAAATAAAATCTTAGCCCAATCCATAGCAGATCTACATTCTGGCTGGCCAAAGATTCCACCACAGTGTAGAATTTTTCCTACTGCTCTACTGTTTCCTTAACCACTATACGGATATTCCTGAACTAGCTGTAAAATGTACACCCTCTAGTATAATAACTATCAAGTTCAAACTTGTCTCCCCACACATTACTGTAAAAAAAAAAAAAGTGTAGCATTCAAAGCACTGAAAAATTGAGGAAAATCAGCTAAAAGAACCAAGCATAACATTTCCCATTTAGAGGGCTATGCAACAGAAACAGCGAGGGATTGCATAATGTTTCAGAAGTTTTTCCAGTGCTATGTCATTCATGTGCATGAAAAGCTAATATGTTTTTAAAATACATTTTGAAGAATTGATAAAAGCTTGTGTATAGGGTTTCAGAAAATAGAAAATAAAAGGACTCCTTCAGTATGCATGACGTTCAACTTTGGGCACACTTTTTATTGCTTTGCTGTTAAGGATGAAAAAGAGAAATTATTTTCCCTAATAGCCCTGGAGTCACCTAGGATGTAGCGTTACTTACCTAAAGATGGGTCTTTGGAGATGTTTCCTCCTGATTGTGACATGGTCATCCATTTAAAGGTGAAAGTTTAACTTGTTCCTAGAAATCACTCCAGAAATCCAGGGAGAGAATGTGGAAGCTTATCCCGATCTACTGTGCTACAAGGAGCCCAGAAGGAAAAAGTAGTTTCCTCTTTCTCTTTTTGGGTGCTGGGAGAAAACTTCCCTGCTCTCTGCCAGCTGAGCAGTGTGTCCATAGAGGCCACATAAGACAGGCACGTCAGGGCACTCCCCCACAGAGCAGGGTGTGCAAAAAACACCAAGAGTCACGTTGACATGGGCAAGAGAAGTGCACGGGACCCTCGGAAACAGAATGAAACAAACAGAAAACTTCCTAGCCCAGTGGCACCCAGGTAGGAGCTCCCTAAGTTATTGCAGCCATGAGAGCACTCCTTCCACATGCTGGTCAAGCTCGGAAAAGCTAAGTCCCTCCCTGTCTTTAAAACAGCCTGTTCTGAGGCTCGACTTCTTTTCTTCAAAATAAAAGTTGTACAGCTGGTTCAGCAGTCCCATGTGAGTACCCTCTGAAAGTTTGTTCTGTTAAAATAAGAACTGTATACAAATTAATGAAGAAAGATGGGCTCAGGCTGCATGGCTGGCTTTGCTTCAAGAGATTATAATTATTTTACAATCTTGCTTTTATTCACTCTGGCTGAAGTGTGGAGACGACTCATCATTTTTGGCACTCATAACCTAATAACCTACACTTGGCTGAAGTCGAAGATGCCATTTCAACTGATAGAAGCCCCTGTGAAGCCGGCCAGAGCTACAAAAGTTACAAAAACAAAAATTGCTCAATTCCATCAGTGACGCTGTACCCAGATATCTGTACAAATGTGGTTTTCCAACTAAAAGGGGACATTTCAAAAAAAGATAATGTAAACACACACAAGCTTTTTTTTTAAGTACCCAAACTCCCCGGGAACCTAAAGTTTTTATTATAAAATCAAATTTTAACTAATGAAAATGAAAAGAAAGAAAAGTAGGTATAAGAGAGAAGTTGTGAACAGTTGAAAATAAATGACATTAAAGATTGTTTTACTTGGAAGACTTAGACTCAGACTGCAGGAACTCTTGTAAGTTACAGAGAAGGCAAATCTTCATATTTTAATATAAATTATTTTAGAGACACTTCTGTACCTGAATCACAAACAAAATTTCTACTCATTCAATAATGTTATGACATTCCCAGCCAGAGGTTTGTTATGTAGTAAACCATCTCAAAGTGTGATTAAAATGTTTTTAACATATACGTGTTATAAAAGGGGAAAAAACTGAGAAACACACATTCTTTAGGTGCGTGATCCATAAAAATAAGGACCAAATGTCACAGAGGGGGATAGAATCTATCTGGTTGTGATCTGTAGCTCTTAGCACCCTCCAAATATGTCCACAGGAGCAAGAACACCTTTTATTTTCCTCCCAGAGGAGAGACCAGTAAGGATAAGAGAATTAAAAAGAAATCATTGATTATATTGAGCAGTTCTAATCCACACTAGGATATGGAATCAGTCTGAGAAAGCATTGAACTAAAAATAAAATAAATGGGTTCTAGTCCTAGTTCTATTATGAATATGCTGGCCATTTGTGGGGAAATTTCTTGACTTATCTGAGCTCTAGTTTCTTTGTTTGTAAAATAAAGTAATATTAGTTGAACTCTGTGTTCCTTTCCAGCTTTAATGGTACCAACGTGCTATTTCTAAATACGATTAGTGTATTTCTTGCAAAGGAACTAGCATAGAAGTTGTGACTGATACCTAAAAAAATACATATTCCTTATGCAAAGTTATAAATAAGGAAGCTATAAAAAAAGGATAATTTTGTATTACATATATTTATGTAGACATTACATATTTATAATATGTATATAATATATATAAATAATGACATCTAAATCGATGTTCCTCTATCATCAATAAGCATTCAATCATAAGCTGACATGTGTGCAACAGTGCAGTTAAATCTAGAGACCATCTGTATGCAAACTGATATGCAGATCTTTTTGGGTAGATGCTTTATTACAACCACATGCTTTGGCTCTCTTTGTATGTGTAATAGCACATTGCAGAGGTCTTCTGGAAGGATTTTTGCATTTATGAGTGGCATTCAATTTCTGTACTCATGGTTTATCTCTAATACTGTTAATTTAGCATAAATACCCCTGAGGAGCTACCCAAGAGAAAAATAAGTCCATGAACTTTAAAAAATTAACTTTCTTTTTGTCTACTTTTGATTTAGAAAAGTGAGATGATTTCTTCATTAATATGATGGAAGGAACTCAATGCAAATACTAATAAACATCTAGCCAAGGTACAGTTCAAATGACAAGCAAGTATACAATCTTACTTGAGGCTTTAAGGCTTGATTGTCAGCTGCAGAATCTAAAAGTTATTACACTAAATACAGGAAATTCATAACATCTTTGCTTGTGTTAGGTTCATATTCTTTTTGCTCTGAAATTAAGGTAGAAAGCTTAGATTCCCAATGACATCAAGCATTATATTTACTTTTAAATCCAATATTGGAACTTAAAGAGCCATAAGAAGATACTTGCAAGATAAATAGTCACTTAGCACAAAGAAAAATATGTGTTTTTTAATGTTTTAATTAACCTCTCAAATAGCAAGCATTTAAACTTAATATTAGGAAGAAAAGTTTGCTTTATTAACTTATTCAACTTTAATGCAGTATTCAATAAGATGAAAGAACCTCACTATTGTTGCTTAAATTACAAAAATATAATTCTTAAATTAACACAGCTGTGCTGTACAAAATACTAAAATTTATCATATAAACAAACAGGCTAAGTCTCCTATAAAATAAACTAAATCTAACTTATTTTGAATAGTTTTTTCTGGGGGTAGGGGTCAGAAATGATGTTTATATTTTTCCTATTACAGTAAACGCTTTTTCAGTATGACTTTGCCTAACACTCTCACCCCCTGCACACACACACACACATTCAGGGATACCCTCTCCAACTCAGCACTGTCAGAGACTGTCGTAATAGGTGGTCAACAAATATTCCTCAAAGTAATTTGTTAAAATCCTCAGTAAGACACACCAACATATCCATTATAACCAACTCATTCTGTATAATGAAAATCATGGATCAACTGCATGATTTTTCCTGCCAAGTGGGTCCCCAGCATGTCGTAGTATTTTCTGTTAAGCCTCTTGGAAATGATGAGCTTTACTTTTTTTATTGTTATAGTCTATTTTCTGGCTCTATTTGTAATATATAAGTGCGAAAAAGTGTGCAATGGTAGAAAAATCATACGATATTATGCCAGCCCAAGAACTAGAAAATGAATGTATCTACCAGTTATCACTTTACCACATAAATCTAGTCAAATATCAGTCTGAGACAAAGTGTTTGTTCTTTTTTTACAACACAATTTAATTAAACCCAATATTACAAGTTATATATTTGAGTTTTAAATTAAGTGGAGAAGGGGGAATAAGATGCAAGAAAGAAAGGATTGGATGGCATTTTAGGTATTCTCATTTTATACATATACTTTTAAATATTTTTTAAAAACCTCCTTCTTTCACTCTTGCCTCCCCACCTTCCATCAAGGTTGGAGCTAGCCCTGTGTATGATTAGGGTGTCTCCTATACCTGAACCCCAGTTCAGGAGTTCTCAATCTTTTTTTTTGTGACAATTCACAGAAGATGAAATGTCCATGTGATAATCTTCCAGAAAAATACATAAATCATGATAAAACCAGTAAAATGCAGTCACTGCCATAATTTTCATTTGACATAGCTATAAATATTGCACCAGTAAACTGGAACACTGCTTGGTCAACTCTACCATGAAAAAAATGGCAAGGTGGGAACTATTCCTGATAGACTGCCGCTTTACCATTGGGAGAAAAAAAATACTGCATGTAAGTGGGTGAGAGCAGGATCATTTTAGAGATAACTTACATCTGACATATTCTTTCAAGGTAGGCACTCATAACCTGCATTTTATCAATTTCTTAAATAAAATAATTTCCTGCTCCAAGCTTTACAACTGATTATGAAGCTAGTTGATAGGTGGTAGAGCTGGGACTCGAACCCACATGTCTTATTCCTGAGCCCTACCTTTACCCCTACTGAGTAGGTTTCACCGTGGCAGGCACTCTGCCTCTGACGTTGCTTAGGCTTTTTCTGGGCTAACTTTCAATTCTAAGGAGAAACAGAAGAAACAACTAACCCTTCAAATGAGTATCTGTTCTTCTCCTAATTCTCTACTTAAATATCATTGCATGGCCCATTATGTTCCCAATACTTATAAGGGCCAGCCCAAGAAAGGGCCTATTGATATCAAGGTGAAATAATCAATGAATATGTTCTACTAAGATCCAAATGGAAGCTCTTTTCCATTATAAAGAGCCCTGGACTAACGTCAAGGAACATATATTTAAATCCCCAACTCTAGCAGTGATTTTTCTCTTCAACTCCCTGCACATGTTTCTTTACCAGTCAAACCAAGATGTCAGGCTGGATGACTTCTAAGATCCTTTCCAGCTCGAAATTTTTATGGCTCTATGACTGACCCTATGATAAGATGTCAAGTTATTTAAACTTGGTGTCCAAGCAAGAATAAACTGTAATCATTTTTAGCTTCTCTTAACCAACACAAGGTCACGCATACCACTAGAATACTTTTCATCCCCACTGTTGTGGAATTAAAGACATTTAACACACTACTTTCAAATATGAAAACAAATTGTCAAATCTTTATTTTTCTAATTAGGCTGTTTCCTTTTTTTCTATAGCTTCAACTGGGAACTACTCTGACTAGAGTGTAAGCTCCAGCAGGACAAGGGTTAGTGTCTGTTGTATTCCATGTGCATGAAACGGGAGAGCCACTCAATGGTTATTTATTGAACGAATGAATACAAATAATGTGCTGATTAACACTATCTCATCATTGTCTTGCATATTCTTTTTAAAAAACTTAGTCATATCTAGTGGATGTTCAGTTTTTCATATATCCTCCAACTCTCTGTTTTTATTCAAGAAAGTATCTAGTAAGAGGTCAAACCATTCACATAAAACACCCTGGAGAGCTCTACTGCTGAAATCCATGGCTGGTCTGTTCAGTTGGCCGAGTTGGGAACTATGGTCATCTCCTTCTGATTGAGCCCAATCTCAGCCTTCCTGGTGCTGCAAGACTCTCTAAGTCTGAGTCACATCTGTACAGAAGCAAAATTTACCACCTGAAAATGTGTCTCTTTGGCATGAGGATCATTTTAGGCTCATTATTTTCAAGAAACAAAAGATTTAGGAAGTCTTTCTTTTTTACCTTCCTAACTGCCCAAAAGAATTTAGATAAAGGGCTTAGTCCAGGAAGAGCATGGTCACCATAGATACCTAGCAAATTTACAAAACGCTTATGTTTCCATCTCCATGTGAATTGCCTTCCTCCCCTTTGAAGTCTTGAAACACTACCCATTCCTCCTTCTCTCAGGTGGCATATAAGCCTTCTTATATAATTGCCTAACTTTTCCTTGGGTTTCATTTTTCTTATGGGGCCCCCTACATATGTAATTAAATTTGATTTTTATCTGTTAATCCATCTGATGTCAATTTAATTAGGCTGGCCAGAAGAACCTAAAAAGGGTAGAAGGGATTTTTTTTCTTCCCTTACATATCCTTCATCCAGATCTCTACCAAGACTGTTAACCATTTGACTTCTGTGTTGGGTCCCCTAATCCCTTGCTGTGGGCATGGCAGGCTTGTGGCAGATACTGTGGCCCATCTCGGCTGACTTCTGAACTCCTCATTGGTCAAGAAGAACTTCTTAAACCCTCAATCCCACACAGGCACTGAGGAAGGATTAGGATTGACCACACCATACCACCATTTTTTTTCTGTTATAGTCCACTCTCTAAGTCACTGGGAACTCCTGTGCTTTAAGCTTTCACTTTCAAGGAAACATGTTCCTCACCCTGGGATTTCTGGTGCATGAAGCAGATGGATGTCTCTGGCTAACTGGGAGAAGGTAAGATCATATTCATCAAAATGTAAGAGAGAAAAGCACATTGTTCCCATTATTTTATGAAGCTTTCTTACTCATTCATTTCAGTGGGTGCATAGTGATGAACTGTAGCACAGTATTAACATTCTGCCCTATATGGCCCTCACCTACCTATACTTCCATCTCAAAACCCTGACCCTTTGGCTTATTCCTCATGGGTCACACTGGCATTTTGTTCCTTGGACACTCCAAACTCTTTCCTAACTTTTCTCCACACACTGTTCCCTCTGCCTAAAATGTTCTTCCCCCTGCTCATTGCTCATATGCAGCTGCAGTTTCTCCTCCTTAGAGAGGTGACTCCTCTGATAACCCCACTGGAATTCTATATACCTTCAGCACTCTGTTTTCCTCATAGCAAGTATCATAATTTGTGTAATTATTTGTTCACAAATCCATCTGTTCAGTGAATGAATATGTCCATTCTGCAGGATGCAATAAACTGAGGAAAAGATCAGAGCATCTAACTGTTCCTTACTACCTTAAAAATAAATCTAGTCAAATTATACCGAAAGTGTTTGCTCTCATATGTATGTCTGCAAGAACCTAAAAATAGACTCTCACTGATCCCATGCAATGCTTCCAAACATTTCCTAATAATTACATATGTGTTTCATCTTAAAATATTTGTCATTACACTTCTTCAACTCAGGAACTCTACATATCTGGGGATAAATACAATGGGAATATTAAAATTGACAAAGCAACTAAAAATCACTTTGAAAATGGTTCTCAATTTGACCAAAAATGTTTTCTGCCAAAGAGGCAAAAAGCACATTATACCTAATTAATAGATTCAAACTGGTTTTTCTTGTCTTCTGTGTCAGACTTAAAGCTTACTGGCCATTCAATTAAAAAACACATCAGAGTTATTTTCTAAAATTAACTAATAAGGAAGGCCAGGTTTGTAGCTTCAAGTGACAAGGAAAAACTATTCCCCAAATTGGCTAACTCTTCAGTCAGGTATGAGAGCCAAGCCTTTCTACGTCACAAAGGAGAAATTCCTCTTTGTCACTGAAGTGTAGACACAGGTCAGTTAAAGTTTGATTAGCTCCACTTAGCACTCCCACAGGTTCTAACAGCCTTTAGTGCTGGCAGTCAAACAACTTCCTTTGCATAACTGTGACATTCTGTGAAAACATCATCAACAACAACAACAACAAAGAAAATCATCTAAAAAATATTCTCAATGCCAAAATCCCGCCCACTGCTCAATGTGTATCAAGTAACATTAAATCTACTATAAAAGGAAGTGGCTTTTGCACAGCAAATAGTTAAATAAGCATTACAAAAAGAGACCTCCTTAATATAAAATTCCCTTTGAGTCCCAGGACTAAGAAAGAGTTGGTTGGACAGGGTCTTGAAGATGAACAGATATTCTGCAAGCAGGCTAAGAGGAAGGGTAAGCAGAGTGTTTCATCAGCCCTAAGCACACCAGACAACAACCCATGATTTGGAGGGCACATTGTGACTGAAGCAGCATGGGGTGGCTCCTGTCATGTTAGCCTGCAGAATCACAGAGGCTCACACCATCCCATATGAAGGGGGGTTGCAATTAGAAAAATAATCAATATGATATAACAGTTTAAAAGCATATAATTCAAAGGTTTCCTTTACTCCCCAGACATGCCAAAACTGTTCTTATCCACAGTTCTTCAGACAGTGAAAATGGTCCAAAGGTATTTGCGTTGCTGAGACTCATTCAGTTTCTCAGCAGATCTAAAACTCATCACTAAATCATTACCTTAGCATCAGTACTGACTCATCATTACCAGTTTCCCTCCATATTTTAAGCTTGGTTTCAGCATGATGTCAAATCTAATTTGCAGTTTGAAAAAAAAAAAAATCTGTTTTAAGCTTCCTGTAATGCCTATGAATAAGTGTGTGAAGTTATCACCAAGAAATGAATTGAATCAATGTCAGTAAATGGAAAATTCCTAAATGCTAACCTATTGACTCTCCAAGCTTTTAGAATTAGACAGCGATAGAGATCATTGTGACTCACACTGACTTTGAATGGAAGCAGCCACTCATTTTGCCAAGCTTTTAATAGTACATGTGGTAGGTTCTGAGGAAATAACTCAAATGTAAAGAAATAGTTCACTTGCCCCTGTTACCTTTTTAAAATAAAAATGAGTTATTAACAGAGAGAATAAATTTACATCCAGTCACTTCTCAAAAAACTCAGTCCAGCTTCAGGTTTTCTCTCTACTTCTGCTGACTTTCCCCTACTCCATATCCACTGAAATGATCTATCCTTGCCAATCTCATCTCTGGAATTACCATCTCATTTTTCATATTAATACATTATTCCTATCAATTGTTCCATGACATGTTATAGTTACCATAATTTATTTGTACATTCATTTAATTGAACTCCAAATTTAAATCCACTTATGATTTAAACTGGTCAGTTAACATTTTTTCCTAAGCCCAACACCAAACACATTTCTACTGCGTCATCTGACACAAGGTCCAATACCCAGAATATTGGAAATCAAGGCTGTCTTAGAAATTCTTCATCTTTTTAAAACATTATGAACTTTTATCCTGCTTTATGGTCCTAGAAAATGACTCTCCTCCCACATCTGTTCTTTTCTCCACCTGGCCCAATGGAAAGTTTGAGCACAAGGGGGTTGACATGTTTTATCAGTCACTTACTATGTGCTAGACAGAATACCTCATATGCACTATTTCAGTTAACTTTACATAACACACTTAGAAAGTAAATTTTCCTTCAAGGCACACTCAAGGAAACCAGAGTTGAAAAAAATTATGTAAGTTGCCAAAGGCTGTACATCTTGTATGTTACAGTAATAGGATTTAAATCCAATTCTATCTGATGTTGATATCTTTCTTCTTACTAACACTATCTCCCCATGATCACATTCTAGTTTCAATAAAAAAGCCTTGAAGAAAAAGGCAGCTTGGTTACTACCACATCTTGAAAAATATAATACTCTGAGCATTTGAATTAGGTACAACCCTAGCAACAATTCAGGCTTGATTTCAGAGATATATTACTTTGGTTTAAGTCATTCTTACAATATAAGCTTCATACATGTCTGGACAAGTGAACCAAAAAAAAAGCAGAAGATTAAATATGGAGGTTTTAAATAAATAAATAAATGCACTTTAAATTTTAAGTTTTACTATTTGTTTGCTGTATAATCTTTTCAAACAGAAGTGGAAAAACAAAACTTTTGATCCAAATATTGCTGAGAAACTCTAGGAAAAAAATCAAGTCAGATGAAATATATAAATGAAGTAGTAATTCTATCCCCATTGTACAGAATGGCTCTGCAATGCTGAGGTATATCTGTAACGCAATCCTCTCTTTAAAAGCAGGAAATCCAAATTATTAAAAAAAAATTAATTCATTAATTAGAATTCCCTACCCTCTTTCGAAATCACATCATTAGATACTTAACCTCCACCAAAAAAGCTGGATGTATTCCACTCATAAACTTATAAAGTTCAGAGCTGCTGATTAGGCTACCTGCCCACTATTTCCACTACAAGAATAATATCGACAACCACTGCCGTTCGCTAAGCGCACACTATGAGCCAGGCACTTCTCAATACTCTACAAACGTATTACATTGAATCCTCCTGACAGCAACCTGGGATAGGAGTCAGTAACCCTATTTTAGAGATAGTTAATATCACACAACTGGGATTGGCCAAGCAAAGATTTGAGCCCAGGACTGCTTTCCTCCATAGTATGTGCATTTTAACTGCTAGTGCCTTCCATGTTTGGGGCCATCTAATATGATTCACTTTGAGTCCTGTTCTCTTTTCCTCTCGTCATTTTGTATTTCTTCTCTCTCTTCTTTTTTTCTTGTTTCATTAACAATTTTCTTTCCCAGTGGTGAGCTCCAAGTATCATTATTAATTGATTCCAAACTTCTTAAAATTTTGGAGATTGTGAACTCACTTTTCCCAGTTGTTTGGCAAATACAGAACATTGCTGATGTTTTGAATGTACACCTTGTTTCAGTATACAGCTCAAGGACTTCTTGACTTTGAAGTAATGAGTTATTTGTTATAAACAGAATCATAGACTCCTGGAATCTGAAGGGATCTTCAAGGTAAAGTTATTGACCCTTCCTGACCATTGTAGAATCCCTCTTGCTTTCCCACTCAGAGAGGCTTACTCCCAAGTGCCCCTGAGCTGGAGGAAGTTAATCTGCTGTTTCCTTGATCTCTATCCCCAAGAGTTTAATCTTGTTGAATGATCCTTGTGTTTCAAGATAGAGATTCTTTTAATACTAACTTCTTCACGTGGTATACAATCAAAGAAACAACAATCTGTTCCAACAAAGAAGAGAAAACTGGCTCTGTTGGGTTTACAGAGAAGTAGTATTTAGCCTCCAATGCAGCTACTGATCATGCAAATTGAAAGGTAAATTTTGATTTTAGGTAATTTTTTGCCTTTTATACACTACCTTTAAAAATAGCATGACTTAATTTCACTGGCCAATGTGACAAAGGACGTACCAGGTGTTAGGAAAACAATGATTATTAAAACATAGGCTCTCTCCTCAGGAAGCCCAAGTTTAAAAGGAAAAAAATTATCCACTTTTCAAAGTAATTTCAATACAATTCAATATATGTATTCATGATAAAAATAAAAGGGACAAAAGAAACTCAGAAGGGAGAAAAATAAACACTAAAGGGGAATTTATTACATTTTAGCAAAGTTTAGACAGTGAGTAGATGTTCATCAGAGGACAATTTTTTATTGAAAATATGAAATGGAGAAAGCTCAGTCAAAGGAAAGTGGAAAACAGCACAGAACCATGAAATATCGTAGTTTTCAGGAACTGGCAGGTATCTTGCTATGACTGAAGGTAAAAGTATGAGGGAGAGTGGCACGAAATAGAGCTGGAAAATGAGACAGATGTCAAATCATATGTGCCATGTGGGGAGCCTAGACTATATCCAACAAGCAATGAGTAGTCACTGACGGGCTACAGTCAGGGAAAAGTCACCTTCAGGCTTATAGTTCTGGAAGATTTTGCTGATAAAAATGTGGAAAACATTTCTGAGAAAAACAAGTCTGGGTGTACGGGTATCAGTAAAAAGTCTTTTAGAGTAATCTTGGTAAGAGATGATGGTGACTTGAAGTAAGGCAAAGGCATTAATTAGAAAAGAAAGATGCTGTTGAAGATAAAACATAGGGCTTGGTGAATAATTCGGTACACTGAATGAGAAAGAAAAGGATTTTAAGACAATACTCTAATTTCTGGTTTATTATCTGGGTGGATGTTACCACCACCATCTGGGAAGAGCCAGATATTAAAAAGAATAATAATGAAATAAAAAGAAATAATTATGATTAAAAGTTCATTGGTGGGGTATAGCGAATTTGCTATACCAAAGGATGGCCCAAGTGGAGATGTTTTATGGGCAATTAGATATTTAAATTATGGGGAGAGAGGAAAGAAGTCAGTTATAGAGAGAAAATGTGTGTGTGAAAAGTGGAGGTATTGCTACATAAGTATAAAACTATGAATGTGGATGGTATTGCTCACAGAGAACGTGTAGGTTATTTACAGAAGTAAAAGCCCAAGAACAAAATCCTGGCAACTGAAGGGATAGAGAGGGGAAAGTACCCAGTGAAGGTGTCAGAGAGACTGGAGAGTCAGGATGGAAAGTTTGTCCTACAACAAAAGTGGAGGGAATGCCAAGTAAGAGAAAGGTGTCACTGCTACCAAATGTGCAGAGTAATTTAAAAAGAGGACAAACTAAGAATTTTAAAAGAATACATTAAAAAAAAAAAAAAAGGACAGATAAATACAGGACAGAAATAGACTTATAGACATAGAATACAGACTTGTGGTTGCCAGAGGGGCAGAGGGTGGGAAGGGATAGACTGGGATTTCAAAATTGTAGAATAGATAAACAAGATTATACTGTATAGCACAGGGAATCACAGAGGAAAAAATGTGATAATGAGTGTGTATATGTCCATGTATGACTGAAAAATTGTGCTGAACACTAGAATTTGACACAACATTGTAAAATGATTATAAATCAATAAAAAATGTTTTAAAAAAATAAAAAATAAACCAGAAAAAAAAGGACAGAAATATTTCTATAAAAGTTATCAATATGGAAGCCACTGGTGACCTTAATGAAAGCAGTTTCTGTGCTGGAACAATCACATGTTCAGTTAAGACTAAAGTTCTGAAACCAAGAAACCATGGAGGTTAGGGAAGTTTTGTCTTTAGGTATACCAGTCTCACTTCAATTATTGCTGCCTATGGAAATAAATATAAAAGAAAGATATGAGCTAACTGAACAGATATTTGGGGTCACAAAAAAGAAGAAATATGACCATCTATTTAGATGACAGCACTTCTAGGAAATGTTTCGGGCTTTTTTTCTTCCCTACTTTAATGCCTTGATTTAAAATTTCCAAGGAATGTTTTCTTTGGGGAAGACATGCATGGGAACCCAATAGCGATATGAATCCAAGAAAGGATCAGGACAAAGTTGCTCCAACAATGTCTTCTTCAGCTTGGCATTTACTTGAATAAACATTTTTGTGGTTATCATATACATATATATATATATATATGGATATTCTGCTGGCCCTTCCTAGGAATATTATTTAAGTAGCCAGAGTTTCTCTCTTATGTCTCCAAATTTCTTTCAGGGTTCACTTCCAGGATCCCAGGGCTCTCATTTTGATGTCTCAATGTTCAAGTCTTAAGCTACATCAATCATCTAGAGTCAATATTCTATGTATTTTCTTCTCATATTGATTTCTATAAAAACTTAACTATTTTCTGTTTCATTGTTTTAAAATGATACTGTGAGCCATATGACCCGACAAAGAGATAAAATCTGCTAATGTGTTAGCAGATGATAAATATCTGCTATTACATTCCAGGACATGATTGTCAAGAACTCTATAAAGTTAAGTAATTATGGGAGGTTGGTTAAATGCTACTTAGTTATAAGTGCCTTTTAAATCATATCACATAGTCAACTACCTATTCGTTTACTACATGCAGGCATTATATATTCCCATTCAATTCTAATAAACTCCTATTTGTCTCTTTGTGCATACTAAATTCTTGACATATTTTCTGCATCATTTAAAAATAATTCAAATAAAAATAGGGCTCTTTTGGGAAGTGAATTAATAGTATCTAAGATTTAAGGCATACTCTCAATATGATATAATTTGATTTTTTTCCAAATTACTTATTATCCCAATACTATTTCTTTAAAATATTATTTATTTTCTCCATTAGTTTAAAATGACACTTTTATGAGACATTCAATTTTCATGTTTATTTGGCCCAATCTCTCTTCTATCCTGTTGAGTTTTGTGCACCAATATCACACTGATTTAGTTAATGTAGTTTTTAGGATGCTTAAACATTGGGTAATACCAGTCTTCCTTCAGTTTTTTACCCTGCCCACAGAATTTTTTTCACTATGTATATTTGTTATTCTTTTACAAAAATTTATTCTTCTATATAATCATTTTATCAAAAATAAAAAAGTTCCTATTGACTTCAGCAAAGCACTATTAAGGAAAGCAGGAGCCAGGTTTCTCATAACTGGAGAAGGGAATTCTATATGGGACAAGGGAAGACTAGAATACATTCTGTGGTGTTGGATGGAAGTTGGAGGTACTGGCATGAAATATAGGTAATTAATATAATATATAGGATTCAATCTCCAGCACCTTGTTTAAAAATAAATAAATAAACCTAATTACCTCCCCCTCAACAAAAAATTAAAAATAAACAAAAAATTTTTAAATATTAGAAATATATAAATATATATAATATGTATCATTTTAGCTATGTCCACTGAGAAGGCTGAGAAGTAATTAGCACACTTAGCACCCAAATTTTATGTTCTATATACCACTCACTACGAAAAGAAATCAGAGTTTCTTATAAAATAGGTGAAATACAGAGTTGGGAAGGGAAAGTATAAGATGAGCCTGTAAGAAAGCATTCAAAGAATGATGGGTACATATCTAACAAATACAGGAACCAGCTTTAAAAGCCTATAATGATCAAATATGGGACAATTTGAGCACCAAATTAAATAATGATTATAATCTATTGTTAACCATTGAATAAAATAAGAATCCCTGAATCATTACTTATATAAATAAATGACTAAATAAATAGGGAAGGAAACTCTTCCTTACAGTAAAATGCCAACTGACAAATATCAAAGGAATGACGGGGTTAGAAAAATCAATGAATAGTAAAACCAGTGGGTAAAAGTTTAATGAAGAAGAAACAGGATATTTCTAGGTAAGGATTGCATCAAATCTAGATGACTCTGTGTAGCCTGAATATTTTAACAATATAAATATTTCCAATATTTAAACATAAGATGCCTTTCCATTTATTTGCATCTTATTTAATTTTTTTCATTGCTGTTTCATTTAAGAACCCCAGTGGCATTTTTCACAGAAATAGTGAAAGAAAAAATCCTAAAATTCATGTTGAACCACACACACACACACACAAAAACTCGAATAGCCAAAGCAATCTTGAGGAAGAAGAACAGAGCTAGAGGTATCACACTTCCTGATTCCAAAATAACTTACAAATCTACAGTAATAAAAACAGTATGGGACTGGCATAAAGACCCACATATAAAACAATGGAACAACACAGAGTCCCAAAATAAAACCACAGATATATAGTCAACATATCTTTGACAAGGCTGTCAAGAATACACAGCAGGTAAAGAATAGCCTTTTCAACAAATGGTGTCAGAAAAACTGAACATCTACATGCAAAATAATAAACTCGGATCCTTATCTTACACCATATTAAAAAAAAGCAACTCAAAGTAAATTAAGACTTAAATGTAAGACCTGAAATTGTAAAATTTCTAGAAGAAAACATAGGAAAAAATCTCTTTGACATTCCTGTTGGCAATGATTTCTTGAATATGACACCATAAGTGCAGGAAGCAAAAGAAAAAACACACAATTGGGACTACATCAAACTTAAATCCTTCTGCATTACAAAGGAAACAATTACCAAAATGAAAAGTCAGTCTAAGAAATGGGAGAAAATATTTGCAAACCAAATATCTGATAAGGGGTTAATCTTCACATATAAGGAACTCCTATAACTCAAAAGAAAAAAATAGCCAAATTAAAACATGAGCAAAAGAACTGAATAGAAATTTCTCCAAAGAAAACATACAAATAGTCACTAGGTATAAGAAAGCATGCTCACCAATCATCAGGGAAATGGAAATCAAAACCACAGTGAGATATCATCTTATACCATCATACCAGAGGACACTTCATTTGCTTAAAATCTTTCAATGGTTCCCAGATGCCCTTAAGATAGTTAAATTCTAAATGCCACATTATATTAAATGATATATAATATTTAAGTTTCATATACCACATATATTATACACGCTAGTTATACCTCTCAAAATCTCCCCACCAATTACCCACTAGATAGACATACATCCCAAGCTTCGTGTATATCATTAATGCATTAACTGGATTACTTTCAGTTCACCTGAATCATTATTTCTGTCTCTAGGAATGTACAGTTTCTAAGTTCCTCTGCCTAAAATACACTTCTTTCAAATTCTTCCTCCAGCCACTTCCTGCTCATTGTGGGTATCTCTTGCTTCTAGAAGTCTTCCCTGAGAACCAACTTTGATACAGATGTCTCTTCTCTGGCTGTTGAGCAGCCTTACTTCCACTTCTAAGAAACCTACAGCATGAATGCAGTATTTCTTTTACTTCTTTTGGTCCACCATTGACTGCAACTTTCTCATCTTATTTGATGTTGAGGAAATAACATCTTTTTACTCCATACATCTCTTTAACATTGCCTTGTATGAAATAAGCTGGCAATGACTAAATACATGCCTATACCCTACTTTTGCAAATTGTCTACAAATTTTGAGTTTGGGGAGAAATCTATATCTCTATTTTCTTGCTCTTTCCACTGACAGGCTTGTAAGCAATGACAGTTCAGTAGAAATGGGAATACCTAGCACCAAGAGCTTAACTTCTAAATACCATCCTCAACAAAAGGAAATTTATCTATCGATCTACCTATCATCTATTCACATATACATGCTTGCCTATGCAATTACATAACTACTTTTTTTCTAGAGATTGTCTTTAGTATTTAATTTAGTACTCTTCTTCTCCTTTTTGAAAAGAACAAGGCAAAAAGAGTGGAAAAGATAACTAACCCTTTGGGGTTTAGTATGCTAAAACAGTCCTGTGATACACAAGTTAAACTTGGCATACTTTGGATCTGGTCCAAAAAATTGTTTTTATTGGCTGTGGAAAATGGAATTTTAGACTATGTTCGGCCATACTATAATTGTGTCTGGAAATGCTTAATGTGATGTTTGAGCATTCAATGTGATTAAATGAGTTTATGTATGCTGAAAAGTGATTGATTGTATTTTTCTCAGCACTTAGGGCTAATGCAGACAAAAAGCAATAGAGTTTAACTTCTTAAAACCATTTACTGAAGATAGAGAACTATCAAAGGTTTTCAGAAGACAATGAGGAAATACAAAGGAACTTCCATCTAAATATTAAGATCTCAACAGGGTTGATAGAATGGCCTAAAGTCAGCTTTTTATTGGTTAAAAAAAACAGTAAAACAAATCACTCAGAGTAAATAGTTTATGCCTTGAGCTATCTCCTCAAAATAAACATTCCATTTCCCATCTGACATAGAATCAAATGACATTGTTTTGTTTCTAAACAAGATTATTTTTTCTAGGACCCATGAATGTTGGTGATTCCCTTCAGGAGAGTTGAAACCTATAAATATTGTTTTAGGAAGCTGATCCGGGAGTTTAAAGGAAAATGTCTTATGCCAATAAAAATCAAATTAGCTTCAACATGAAAGCTTTACAAAAGTGGAAAATCTATAGTGCAAGAATATATTTCGACCATTTAGGCAATATTTAGAGGCAAAATATTGTACAGCTTTTAATTCCATTACTTACATCAATTTCTGCTTAGGGCAATAACAATTTAAACATTTCCTGTTTCATTCCTGCCCAATATTGTTGTTTTTTCCATTATTGCAGTTCAAAAATACTTGGACTGTTTTAAAGATTAGTGTGCTGGCATAAAATCGCTCATGCCTCCTAAGAGTACTTTCTTTAACCCTCAATCATGACTTGGTATTTTAATTTTTTGATATGGTCAAGGGCCTTTACCACCAAAACAAAATTTCATTGAGCCTTATTAGGCAATTAGTTATGATAGAAATGATAGCATGCTGGGCCATGAATATTCAATATTTATCACTATTTAAAATGCTAATGTAAAAGATAAAAGTACAAGTGTGATCCTACTTAAAATGCTAATATACACGATAAAAGTACTAGTATGTTTTTCAGTTCATTTCAATTTAAATGGCAGTCATGGCATCATGTTTACATCATCTCAGCTTTTATTATTATATTAGTATTTTAAATTTAATAGTTAGCATAAATTAATTACAAAGTAAAATGGTTAGCAGTGGTTTCTCAGGAACATTTTATGGTATCTTAAAGTACTTCCTAGATGAAAAGCATGTACAGGTAGCAAACCTCCTGCCTGGAAGAGATCATGGAACATTCCACTCTGTCAGAACAGCATACTAGGGACGTGAAAACTCTCACAAGGTTCAATTAACATAAGACAAAGATAAATTTATCTTAGCCACTGATCACATAAAGTCATGCTGTTTACGGCAAATAAAATCAGGCCAGAGGGTAGAAAGAAATATTACTGATATTAAACATTTGTTAAATTAAGTTCAGTCTCCTGTTTTGGTCAGGATTGGTTACTACAACACACCTCGTCTGAGACTAATAATTCTCTGTCTGAAATGTCAGATTTAAGAACTGACATCCAATGTCCATTTACCACGAAGCAGAGTAATTATTCAGACTGACAAATTGCTTTGTGTATAAATATGTACAAAATACATAATTTAAAAATTCACTAGTTTTGTTGTTTGGCTATTAACTGACCTACATCACACAAGTGAAATGTTAAGTTCAAATGATTAAATTTTACTCTTTGTGCCTTTGAATGATAACTTCTTTGATATAAAGAGCATCAACTCTCTGAAATGACCTACTTTGGTTAGAATCCTGGTTCCTCCTCTAACAAGGTGTGTGATCTTTGGAGAATTATTCAAAATATTTAAGCTTCAAATTTCCTCATCTGTAAAGAAGAGATAATAGTTGTGACCACCTCATGGGATTTTTGTGTTTTTTTAATGAGATTTTATATATATATATAGTAAATGCACAAAATGTTTTGTTTTTAATTTTATTCTGTACAAAACTCTAGAATTACAATTTGATTAGTTCAGAAGGACAACCATGGGGAAAAGCTTACTTTGAGAATTTTCTTTATAAAGAAAACTGTGACATATCACAGTTCCTAGATGCTGAATGAACCATAATTTTATATATATGTTTGTGTATGTGTGTGGTCTCTCTTAAGGCGATACATAAACTCTCAACTCTGCTTTTTTTGAGTATTAGCTTTTTTTCCTGTGATGCCCTCCTGCAAGTAATACTAAAAATTAATAAATTATATACCTTTTCTCCTATTAATCTGCCTGTTTTCAGTTTATTTTATAGATCCAGCTATCAAAATGGAGGTAGAAGAAAAATCTTTCCATCGCTGTGATACATACACATGCATACTCTGTTCAGAATTTACATATCACTTTTTATTACAAGGTACTTCCCTCTCACAAATTTTAGTGTTTCTCAATTACCAAGTATTCCTAGACAATGTTGCACTTAGTTTTGATGTCTTAATATATCCTGTCATCTATGAGTAATAATTTCCAAGTTGGTGACAGAGAGATAGCCATCTAAGGAGACCACATCAGAATCAGCTGGAATCTTTTAAAGACTGTAGACTTACCTGACCCCCCTCCCTGTCTTTCTCCCATTCCAACCAAATTCTAACACTGCTCATCAACCCTCCCTATCGTTAGTCCAGTTCATAAAAATTCCTCTTCGCTGCTGGGAGTATATATCACAAGTAGAGAGGAAAAGAAGATACATGCTGGAGATCACCACCAAATAAGAGTCCTCATACTTCCATTTAGAATCATGATTAGTGCAGACTTGGAGACTAAAGGATCTGTTCTATGAGGCACCCAAGCCTACCCTATAAGGTCCAGTGCAAAGGCCATTTGTTCAGTGATGTTTTCCCAGGTGCAGCTCTCCCAGAAAAACCACAAACCTGACTTAGTCTTTCTTAGGATATGACTCACCTTCTGTACTATAGTTCCTTGACATGACATCTTCCCTCCTAGGCTTTTGTGCCTTGTAGATAATAAGTAGATGAACGGATGAATGCAGGAATGAATGAATGAATGATCAATCATCATCCTTTGAATTTTGTCTAACCTGCTTAGACAACCTTGTGCTTTACAGCTCTGCCTATATCCCACTATAAGGATATTTACTGATGAGCACTGCTACTGGACAACTTTTTGACACTATGGAGCTAGAACACAAGCTTCTCTTGGAGCCTGGCTTTATCTCCTTAACTATGAAGCTCTCGCTCCATCTCCCTGAATGCCACTGCAGTTTTCCCAATTCTCAGGTACTCCATATGACCTGGAGCTGCATTTTAGCATTTTAACACTACATTATGAACTCAGTGACTCTTCTCATCCTGCAAGTCTTTGGCTTTCCTAACATCTCAGGCTCACTGGGTATGCTCGGTAACTTTTGATTTTCTTCTTTTCTTATTTTAAACCTTTTAAATGATGTTGCAGCATATGTTTCAAATAAAAATTTAAAAACCATGTGATTTGCTTAATCTTATTATTTAAGTTGTTTTTATTTTTCATTTTAAAAGCAGGCTTTAAAGACAAGGAATTTAGAGTGGCCTTTGAATTACTCTTTTCAACTTAGGAGTTTTCCTTATTGAAGCCTGATTTACAAGTACCCTGAAACTCCATGACTGTAAAACATGTGTGACATTTTAAGACCCAGGAAAAATTATAGACCATTCCGCTGTGAAAATTGTAGAGAACCTCAGATATTTAGAACTGAAAGAAAAAACTTCAAAGGCATTCCAAAACAGCTCTCTGTTCTTTCCACGTTACATCCAAAAAAACTATCACCCACTGCTAATGACTGTGCATGCCAGCCAGTTTTCATCTACCAACAAATGTATTCACTCACAGTTTCTCTCAGCAGAATTTTAAGTTAGTTTAATTTAGTGTGGATTAATGGCTGAAGTTTAAAAGATTTTTTTAGTGTCAAGGTTGTGTGTACCACAGAGTTGTCATAATCTATTCTGATTCCACTCAACGGCAGGTACAAACAAGTATTATGGTTTCAGTGTGGAGATCATCTAGTTCAGACTCTGTATTTTCAAATATAATTTTAAATTTAAAATACTATTGGAGATTGATAGAATTGTACTATCTATAGGAAAACACACACACATAGGAATCCTTCAAGATCTTCTTAGGATACTAGTCTTGTCAGTTCTTATAATAAGCCTGTGAATGAAAGGTATCACAAAATGACAACAAACCCAAATGCAGAAGTATCCCTGAATATGTAGACTGAGCCAGGAAAAATATAGCAAAAAGAAAAAGAAAAAGAAAAAAATGAAATGAAATGAAGTGAAAAGATTATCAACTTAGCTTTACCAAAAAAAAAAAAAAAAAGTGAAACCTTAAGGAAAAAATCCATTCAATACCATTAATAGCAAAAAGAATAGGAAAAAAAAGAAAACCTCCTTTCCCTCATTATCTCTACCCTGCTCCTTCAGCACAGAAGGGGGGTCCTTGAGGTTTAAACATTGTCAACAGTCATTCAAGTTGAAAAGTGAAAGTGTATCTGTCTGATTTTTATTTCATTTAGGTTTGTTTTCCACATTCTCTGACAGGCACTCAACACTCACTTTTTGGTTTTTCATCTTTATTTCTATTACTGGGCAGAATCATAAAGTGTAAATTTTTTATAAAATCTGATGTGAAAAAGACCTGGGTTTGAACACTGGTTTTGTCACCTACTAGAAACTTGACCTTGGATAATTCCCTTATCTCTATGCCTCAGTTTCCACATTTGTGAAATAGATTTGAGAACAATAACTCCTTTATAGGATTGCTTTAATATTTAAAAGTAATCACAGTAGATTTTTACACCTCTATATTGTGTGTAGCATTTAAGTTTTAAAAAATGTTTAGACTCTAGTCATTATACCACACTAAATTAAACCAACTTAGATATCCCATGTAAAACCTTTAGAATACTGATTACCACATAAAACATGTTAGCTAAAATTATTATTACCTATAGAGTTGTTGTCAACATTAAATAAGACAATACAAATACACACATTTCTGAGCACAGTGCCTTGAAACAAAGTAAAAGCTCAATCAATATTGTCTTTTTCATTATCATCATTACTATCATTGGTATTATCTTTAATTATTCCTACCACCAACTGCTTTCTCTTTTCTTCCACATCAAAGGAAATAAAAGCATGCTCAAGCAAATATCATATCTTCAAAAGACCGTGGCCCCCACAAAAATTTACTAACTAGAGATAATAATGGAATCAACAAAAGAAAAAAACAGAAAAATAGGGACATAAAGTGCCAAACTGAGCCAAGAAGTTTCTGGCTGGAGAAACAAGCTATAAAATCTTCCCTAGTAGAATTCAGAACTGCCAATTTATGACTCCACCTCAGTTTATGTGCCTCCGTTAACATAGGGGCCAAAAACCAAGCATTTATCCACAAAATTGAAGTTATTAGTTCATGGAAGGAAACAATATACCAATGACATCAAGCTAGCTCTCAATAATTTTTTTTAAATAAAATAAACAACATTACTAAGGAAATGAAAATCCCCTGCAGTTTGATTAAATCACGAAGTGATTAAGATCAAGTCAGGCTCATTCTTTTTAATGCTATTGTTTTTTTCCCCAAATTTCCAAGGGGTCATGCTTTGGAAACTACAATTTATTCATCAGAGAGATGTTACATTAACATTACAGTGTGTGAACTGCTAGCTTTTCACTCTGTGTAAAAAAAAATGCAAAGCACAAAAAATAAGAATTGCTTTGTAAAGTTATGTATCTTGACTACAAGGGGAATATAACAGATAATCTATAGCTGACACCGTTTGGTGTACCAGTTTCTGAAAACAACAGAAAATGTCAAAAGTACATGAATCACCATATGCAAGTGCTTTTCCTCTGAAAAATTTAATTTACAAATAATATATGCCTGTATTCTGTAACTGCCATTGAACTTAATAGAGGTTAGTTTCCTATTTATATTCCAATGGCCAATGCTATAGAAATCGGTGCTTGAAAGACATTTTTCTCTTTATAAAAATATTTTAATATATACAATAATATATTAGCATATATATATAGAAACATGAAAAGGCATAAACACACACTCCCCCCAAATGTATTTCTGTTAGTAACTGGCACCATCAGAAAACACTCTACTTTACTTGTTTTTGTAACTGAGGATGTATTCTTTAAGCCTTTTTAAAATGTTTAACTATTTTTTATAAAAATTATTCTGCAAGGTATTAAACACTCATCACCTTATGTAAGGAATAATCAATCAGTGGGGATTCTGCTCCTCTTTCAAGCCATGATCAAGGACTTGAGGTCACGTGTCAATGTGAACTCGCACAGTGCACAACCTATCCTCTGGCTGCTTAAAGTCTTGATGGTACAAGGAACATGGAAACAGAACAAGAACAAAGTGAGGATGCTCAGAATTGTGCGATGCTGCTGTCTCCACTGCCAGCTCAGAGCTGCCCTTCTTTTTGACTCTATGAAGAATATGTACCCTCTCCTGTCCTCTTTAGTGCTGTCTTCCTTAGTACTCCTGTTCTGTACTGCTTTCCTTCAAATAGCTCTCCTTTCTTTCATTCAACATTCAGTGCCACCTGTGAGCTGGAATTTCTGCTGGGCACTAGTTACACAGCAGTAAACAAGACAGACACAGTCTGCCTTTACAAAGATTAAATTCCCACCTCTTTTGCATATGTCCTTGAAGCTTTTTTTTCCCCATGATTCTGCAGTTTAACTTAAGGTCCCTTTGTTTCTGAAATGTAATAACTTCTATGTAAGAATTTATTTATGATTTGTATCGGGCAAAGTAAAATTTAGGCTCTGTTACGTTCAAGCCTAAATTCCCATATATTTCTCTATTGGTACAGAAAACACTCATCTCAAAGGCACCAAATTCAAATGAACACAATACATGATATTGAGATATTTACTTAAAAGTAGAAAAACAGAAATAATTTGCATAAAAACCTCAGGAAGGTGCAGCCGATCTCATCTCACAATAACGTGTAAGAATAGCAGTACAATGGAAAACAAACGGACAAGATCATCAATCAAATATGAAAAACTTCCTCGAATTAAAGACATTGGGCCTAATCTTCAATCAGAGACAAGCTTCCCAAGAAAGGTTTTGACAGCTTAAAATAGCAATATTTTGATTCACTTGTTAATCAACCAATTTTTATCCAGAACCTATGCTGTGTCAGGCACCACTCTGCTTTTGGAATAAAGCAGTGAGCAAATCTTGTGAAGTCCCCACATTCATGGAGCTTCCATTCTAGCTCAGGAAGAGAAAAATCCAGTAAACAAATGACAGGTATAAGAATTGTAAGGATAAACGAGCATTGTTTGGGGATAGAGAGTGATAGGGGCTGTATTTTAGATCTAGCATTAATTTAATCTTTACAATAACACTCTGAAGCAAATAGAGGGTTCAGCTGAGTCTCATATTAAGATGAGAAAAAATAAGGCCCGAAGAGAATAACAGGAAGTAGCAGACCCAGGACTAAGCCTTGGAATTTCCAACTCTGTCTTGCACTCATATTTTTAAACCATCCAAATCTGATCAGGAGAAATTAGGCCTGTTTGTAGAGTTTCTCTTAACACAACAAAATGCAAGGAAAGCCAGACCTTTAAAAGCAACCACCTTTTAAAAACACTTAAGAGCAAAAACAGTATTTTAAATTTGCACTAATTAAAATGATGCTAAGTGCACAGATAACTATGCCAGTCCACTCTCCTATTCTTTAGTGGTCCAACTTCTGAGCTGTCATATTCTGAAGACCACTCTTTAAGCTTCATATCATCCCTCTTTTTCCATTTTTATTTTTATGTGACATAATAAAATACATATAAACATATACATTTGCAATCTGTTCCATGAACTCTTTTATGTTTTTAACATATTGGGTTTGTCGCAATTTTCATTTATCCCTAAAATTAACACTACATGTACCTATTATTTGCTATTAAATTACTTTTCCAGCTTTACTGAGGTACAATTGACAAATAGAATTGCAAGACATTTAAAGTGTACAATGTGATGATTTGATATATGTATACATTGTAAAAGGATTCCTCCCATCAAATTAATTAACATTCAGTCACCTCACAAATTCATTTTTGAGAACATTTAAGAGTGCAAATATTTAAGTTCCTCACTTTTAGAAAATTTCAGTTATACTATATCCACTATAGTCACCATGTGATACATTAGATCCTCAGACTTTATTCAACATATAACTGAAAATTTGAATCCTTTTACCAATCTCTCCCTATTTTCCCTGCTTCCCAACCCCTGGCAACAATTTTTCTACCCTCTGTTTCTATGGGCTCATTTTTTTTAAGATTCCACATATAGGTGATATGATGTGATGTTTGTCTTTTGCTGTCTGTCTTATTTCACTTATGTTTGCTATTTAACTAACCCCAACAAACACGTAGGGTTTCCCTATGTAAACTGTCAATATATAGTTAACAAAAGTTTGATAACATCAATGCCAAAGACAGAAGTACTTATCACAATTCTAAATCCTTAACATCTTAAGGAAAGAGTTCAGGCCACTCTGTAAGTTCATCTCTCAAAGGAAGGATTGTTATAATCATCCCCCGTGAGAAGGCTCTCCCCAGTGCATATTAGAAGGAAAGTGGACCATGAGAGTTTCCTTCAGTGCTGACCACATGCTGTAAGGGTCTCTCCCATTCCTATTCTACCAAATCATGTTTTGGATTCATTCTGTCCCTTAATGCCTGTCTGTGTTTATACATGTCAGGTCAAACTTGGCCACAAAAGAAATTTACTGGAAGGATTCTAGGTGGCTGGACTCTCACCCTACAACTTATCTCTAGCTACCCAATGCCTTTGCATCAATAATTCCAAATTCTGAGCTTGATCAAGAATATCCCTTTGAATAAAATGCCATATGAGATCGCTCATATGTGGAATAAAAAAAAACAAAACAAAACATAAATACAAAATAGAAACAGACTTATAGACATAGAATACAAACTTGTGGTTGCCAAGGGGGCGGAGGGTGGGAAGGGACAGACTGGGATTTCAAAATGTAGAATAGATAAACAAGATTATACTGTATAGCACAGGGAAATATATACAAGATCTTATGGTAGCTCACAGAGGAAAAAAATGTGACAATGAATATACATATGTTCATGTATAAATGAAAAACTGTGCTCTATACTGGAATTTGACACAACATTGTAAAATGATTATAACTTAATAAAAAATGTTTAAAAACTAAAAAAAAAAAAAAAAAGAATATCCCTTTGGCTGATCTTGGGTTCCCTAAAGGAATGATAGCTTTCAGGGAGATGGCAGAGGAATCTGGCCACCTTTGGCTTCCATAATGGGACTACAACTCTTTTACCAACGTTCTATGGGGAATTCTACAAAAGGGGTTGAATGTGAGAAAACAAAAATAAAAATTTTTAAACCCTAGCAAATATCCACTGTAGCATTATATTTTTTTCTAAAAATTCTGAGCTTCCAGAGATAGTAATCTTCCTCATTGTGCCTAGCACCATATCTAGCACAGAAAGGACTCAATAAATATTTAGTTGGTCTCAGCACATTACTCAACTTTAAACTGTTTAAGGTCAAAGAGTCTATTTCTCAGTCACCTCATTCTCTATTCACTGACAACTACCAGCTCATCTTCTATTCCTGCTTCTTCCTCACCCTTGTTATTTAGTTGGTGACCCCATCCATTGATACTATCCTCCTTTAACACTTTTCCTGCTCATTCCAATCCATCTTCCATCCGACCACTAGTGATTTTTCTACAATATAAATCTCCCTAAAAAAAAAAAATCCATCAATAATTAGCTGCTGACTACTATATAAGGCACACCTATGCCAGAGACACAGGAGGATATTTCATATCTTGATGACTCAACTAACCGCTCTCTCTCCCCACAAGCCCACCAGCCTCTCCTGTGACAGGTGCACATTCATTTCCTGAGACAGTACAAGCCTCACTTCCTCAATGCCATTTTCCCATCTCCAGTTCTACCTTCCAATCAAGAACAGTAAAAGCACCTGATCTCATAGAATTTAGAAATCTGTAGTTGTCAGTTAGCCAAAAATATTGGTTAAAGTAGGAAAGCATTAAACTAAATAACTTTTTAACTTAACTTGAAATTTGTGAAAATACATTTATTTGCCAATCATTTGATGTAGGAACAAAGCATTTTCTTGCATGAGTCTGCTAATTGGAGCTTCAATTCAACTTCTAGTATAAACTACAACCAAAACATCTCTCTGTGATTTCCAGTTTGGGATGGAGGCGGGAGGTCAGTTTTTTAGATTTAGTTTTTTAGGTATCTGTAAAGCAAACTAAGCTCAAAATCATATTAGTTTTATTTTTTTTTCTAAACTCTTGTTCTTGTATGGCTCATTTTAAATTAGATATCTTTTTAGTATGATTTAATTTTCATGAGTCTCTTCAAAATATTAAACTGTTTTTGTGTGTACAATGACTCTCTTTTCATACTCATATTTTATTAATTTAATGTTTAGTTAATTTCTATAATTACTATATAAAGCACAACTGGCTTAAACGAGTTTGGGAAGAAACATATTATTGGCAAGCACTTTATTCAACTGGAGGGAGTGAGGGCATTACATGTACTACAGATCAGCCTGTTACCTGTGAGGGCTCAGTAGGCCAAGGGCATCCTGTTCATGCCAAGTAACAAAAACTGAGCTCAGCTGATTTAAAGAAAAATAGGAAACATGCAGACCCATAAAATGAAGATTCAATGCTAGTGCTTCCTTCAGCTGTGATGTGATCCAGAGTCCAAAATAATGTCATCAAGATTTGGGTTCTTTGTGTGTCTCAGTTGTACTTCTGTGAGTGAGCTTCTTCCTCGTGGTGGATCCCTTTTTGCTAGCAAAGTGGCTGCACAGCTCTTAACTCTCGTATCTTTGCACTCTCACATTTAGTAGAAGGAAGACCCCAGCGAGTTTTTCTCAGAAGCTCCAAATATATTCTCCTGTATAGTTCTGATTGGGTTATACACTCATCTGTGAACCAGTTTCATGAGTGGGAAGGTAGACCATGCCTACAGGATTAAGCCAATAGGAGCTCCCCCTGCCCTCCTGTCCACCTTGTGTTGGGAATGAGGTCAACTCTATCAACCAATAATAATGGAGGAGGGCTGGCTTTCAGAAGAAATTTGGGTCTGTTATTAAGAGAGAGACTAGGTTCTGATCAACAACCTCAAATTCAAAATATTGAGATTTAGCACTCCATCAGGCTTAGGCTTGATTGCAGAAAGTGACAGTTGTCAGGGACTGTGCTCAGTGGACTTAATCTACTCAATGTGTTCACGAGGAAGTAGAAGAGGGGTTCTGGGTGTGGTTCCTGCCTTTTAGTTTGCAGTACTTCTGCCCAGTTTTCCCAGACACTGATTAGTCCGATTACTAATATCTCCCTCTTTGAGGAGAGGAGGAGGGAAAAGAGAAAGGCAAGCAGCTCACAGAGGCAGTAGTGCAGTGGAGAGTGGGGCAAACACCCCAACACACCATCCCCAAAAAGAAATTCTTGGAATATTTTTCTCTGCTTTTTTAAATTAAAAATAAACATATCGATACTTTGAAATATTTTCCTTTATTTGTTGCAAGTTTAAAGTAATAATAAGAGATTATGAGGTTTTTTTAAATTACGACTTTTGGGGGAGCAGTTTAAGGTTCACAGCAAAATTGAGATGCCACAAAGGGTTCCCATGTACTCCCTGCCCCGACACATGCACAGCGTCCCCCAGTCTCATCCTCCCCCACCATAGTGGGTCATTTGTTACAACTGATGAATCTACATTGATACATCATAATCACCTGAAGTCTATAGTTTACATTATGGCTCACTCTTGGTGGTGTCCAATCCTGTGGGTTTGAGCAAATGTGTAACAACATATAGCCAACATTATGGTCTCATACAGAGTATTTTCAAGGCCCTAAAAATCCTCCTTGCTCTACCTACTCATCCTTCCCTCTCCACCTCAATCCCTGGTAGCCACTGATCTTACTGTCTCTATAGTTTTGCCTTTTCCAGAATGTCATTTAGTTGGAATCATACAGTATATAGCCTTTTCAGATGAGCTTCTTTCACTTAGTAATATGCACTTAAGGTTCCTCCATGTCTTTTCAGAGCTTGATGACTTATTTCCTTTTAGCATTGAATAATATTCTATTGTCTAGATATAGCACAGTTTATTTATCCATTCAGGGATTATGTTTTTCACAATATGTTTTATATGTATGAGCTTTAAATCAGATATTAACTAATTTTTGGCATCTTAGTAATAAAATGACCCCAAATCTAAGAATCTTAACATATTCAAAATGTTAGTTCATTAAAAAGACAAATTATTACAAAACTAACCTGTATCTTATCTCCATGAATCCTACAGAATTCACATCACAAAGAACATATTTGCACATTTTATCCTTTGGCCTTTAACCTTTAGATGTAGGAAGCAAATTCACTTTGATTTAACTGCTTTATACAAAAGAAGAGAATATTTATGCTGCATGGTATTGAACTAGAAAAGAGGCCACCTGCTGCCATTTTGATAGCCTCAAATAACACTGTCTACCATAAGAAAATGGTTGTGGAAGACATACTTTTACTTTCTTCTGGCAAAGAGAAGCAGGAACAATTCAAAAATCTTCCCACTCACATACTGTTCTATATAAGGAAGAAAGTGCATTTTACAAGGCAAAAATTTTGTTTTTTAATATGAACAAATACATAAAAAATAATGTCCAAGTCCCAATAGCTCAGATAATATGCAAAATATGAATAATTTATTAAAAATTCATAGTTTATTTTTCAACATCACAGACAAGTACAAGATGAAAAAAAGCCTAAGCATGAAATCACACTCTAGATTCACCCAGCTGCCAAGGAACACTTCTGGAAGCCCTTGGTAACTGAGCTATCTCCTGGCAAGGAAACTCCTGGCAAGGAGACTAAGCTGGTAATAACGTGGAAAGAATTGCTTCTATGCCAGCCCAACCTCACACTTCATCTGTTTGATAAGTGAATAGGAGTTCAGAGCCACGCTGATGGGTATGCTGACTCTACTAAAGATCTCTTCTGCATCCTGATCTGGCCATTCATATCACACAACACCAGAGATCCAGAATTCCAAAAACTTCTTATGTTTTCTTTAGGCTACTGGTATCGTGGAGACTAGAAGAATCTCACACCTCTTAAAACTCAGAACCACCAATTTTATATTTGATTCCACAGAGAAAAGTTTTCATGCCAGAAATGGGCTGTCAAAAGAGAACTTAACATTTTCCATTTAAGAGATTTTTTTTTAAATAGAAGAGGATGAGCACCTATCTAGAACAATTTAAGATTTTACCTGAGATCAAAAATCGTATTTATTAGAAGACTTACAGGGGCTTCTTTGAACAGAGTAAATCTAATAAATTCTGTGGAGAAAGGAGAGAGAGAGAATGTTTGAATGTGTGTTGGGAGTGGGGATAAAGTTGTGACAAATCATTTAGGTATTGTGAAACCACTTTAGCTTTGTAAATCCATTAAATGCTTTAAGATGCTTTCGGAGTATGTGCAACTTCCCTTTTAATCAAATAAAATGCTCATAAGTATGCTTATAAAAGTGAGTACTCTTATTTTCCACTGATATAACTTCCTTCCAGTCATAGTTACAGAAAAAGCAAATTTCCACTCAGTCCAAAAGATGTACTATGGGCAGAACAACTAGGCAGAATATGAAGCAAAAGGAGCCAATTGTTTCTAAAGTCAAATATCAATAATGTTTAATGATACATAAACACCATTTTCAGAATCTTCTTCAAATCCAGAGAATAGCAAGTTTTTAGTTGTAAAAATAATACTTGAAAGGAAAATGACGCAAAAACCAAACTTCATTATTACCTCCAGAAATATCAAGCCTTTCTCCATTTTTCTAGTTTCTATTATCTTTTGGAAGTCTGTCATACCAGTAGGCATCCTGGATGTGGAGGAAATGCTACTTCCTTCCACACCCTAGACTTTTACAAAAGGTTCATTTACTTTGTGGAAGATACAGAGTTAAGTCCATTCTCCTGCATCCAATTTTGTGAATCAGTTAAATTCTAATTCTTCAAACAGGTCAGCTTAAGTAATATCTCTCAGTAGGGCTTTTTTTGGCCACCCTGTATAAAGCAGACCCACCAGCTTCTTATTTCCTATTCCATAGCTTGTTTATTTCCTTCAAGTCACTTATCATTTTCTGGGAAGATCCTGTTTACTTATTTGCAAGCTTTTTAATACCTGTCTTCACCACCCAGAAGGAAAAACACCATTATGCATGGACCCTTCTGCCTTCCTCACCTCTGTATTCCTCTTGCTAAGTGCAAAGACAGACACATGGTAAGCACTCAGTCAATATGTAGACTGAATGTTAAATGAAAGAATGAGACTTGAAGACTACTAAACACAAGTAGATAGATAACATGTTTACTTTTTTCTACTTTTCATTTTTGTTTCATTTTTCTTATACAATCAGTTTGGGTTGGTTAATTTGGCATTACCTCAGTTTCTTTGTTTCTTTGGCTTCATTCTAAGACAACGATAAAGAATAAACAGTGATAGCTAGAGGAAGAGGTAATGCCTTTGGTTCATAAGGATTTTAATAAAAATAATTTAACAGAAATGCGGACACATCAAATATTTCAAATTTAACCTAAACTCTACTGGTCAAATCATAGTGGAGTGACCAGTTTTGCATTTAGCCAAAAATACTATAAATGCTTATATCTAAGAATTTTTACATCTTTCTTTCCAAATATACATTCAATAGAATTGAGTATTGAGAAGCTGAAGTATATTTTGATAAAAAAAAATTAAAGTAGCATCTCAAAAAATTTTAATTGCTTATATCAACACATTGAGGAGCTGTGTAACTCCGAACAAACCACAGGGATTACAAGTATTTTTTTTTTTAAGTGGAAATAGATCCTCTTCAGTTTAGAAAGCATTTCCTTTATTCTATCCTTTGTCAAGTGGGATTTGGGGAAATAGCATCACCTAAATTACTCCATTAACATTAACCTTAAAGCCTGTCTAATGCAATTTAAAACAATAATTTTTGTCCTTATTAGACACAAATACATATATTCTGATTTGATGTCTACTGAATGGGATTATCCACAGACAAACCTGGAATCTATTTATAAGTATTTCCAAAATCAGGATTATTATATATCATTTAAAAACAAATAACTAGAGAATCAAAAAATTTTTTCAACCTTAATAAAATTTTGGCATATGTGTTTTGATGGTGAGAACATGTTCATTCATTAAATAAATGATTCACTCTTGTGTCCCCAATGTCTAGAACAATGCGTGGGAAGAGAAGATAGTTAAAATAATCTGCATAAATAAATAAATTATATAAATATTTGTATATCAAATTTATATCAAATGTAATATGATAAAGTTTATGGCAATCTAGAGAAAGAATTTTAAGGTCGTGCCAGAAACTTATTTCTTTCGCATCCTGCCAGTACTTCCTTCCCAGGGTCTTGAAATGTGTTGTCACTGTTTTCTTCATAATATCTTTAAATCTGTACCTTTCTGTTTGCCCCACAATATCTAACCACAATATCTAACAGTTCTAACCACAATATCTAACAGTTCTACAACAATGAAGGCACAGAAGTGAAAATGTACTGGTTATTTTGGAAGAATAATAGTAAACTATCTTGACTGGAGTGAGAGGTAAGGATGAAAACATAACAAAATAGGAAGTTAGAAAGTTGGAAAAACCAGGGAGAAGGCTTAGAATACTAGACAGAGACTTATTTTCTTTATTTTATCAAACAATAGGAAGTCATTCAATATTTTTGAGGAAGAGATGTTATTCATATTCATCACTCAATTTTCAGGAAGGTATTCTTGAATAAAGTATCCAAAAAGTACATTCAATTGGATCATAGTTCAGGAAGTAAAACTTTTGGTTAGAGTTGTAAATCAGCTCAATTTATGAGTTTTAAATCAATTGACATTTTAAATGTAATTTTTATTTAAAACAATTTATGTACTATTATTAATATAAGATTTATTTTGAGTTGGATATCTAACTCTATTTTTTTTTTTTTTTTGGCATCCATGTGTTGAGTTTATTGTAGAGAAAGGTAAGAGAAAATAGGGATGGAGAAGAAAAGAAGAGAAGACACATCTTGATAAGGGTTTTCATATTGGGCCTCAGTAGCCCTGCCAGGGATCCACCAAATTATTTCAAATCACGAAGTTGACCTTGCCAGCCATTTCCACATTGTAGATCCTCTGGCAGGGTGCATAGCTTTCCCTATACTGTAAATCAAAACGTTTTATTCTTCCTCCTAACCAGTTCATTCTTTCTGCTCATGGGAACCCTTATTCTTGAAACTCCAACAGGGCATGGACAGTTTTGATGAACAGAATCCTAAGGAAGTAGTGACTGCTCTGGCCCTAAGGGAAAAAAGAAGAGGAGTTCTACAGGTTTGTCTTTTGTGCTACTAGTCTCACCACCCTAAAAGGGCAGCAAGAGATTAAACTGTGTGTGTACTTCATATCTTAGGAGGGACAGGGGAAGGAAAAGAAAGGGAGGAAGGAAAAAAAGAAGGAAGGAGGAAACTGAAACTATTAAACTATCTAAAAAACAGGAGAAGACTTTTCTGACATCAGGTGAGCCCCATAGCACAAACTGTAAAAGAAAATAATAGGTAAAATAGATTTCATCAAGATTTAAAATGTCTGCTCTTCAAAACTAATAATTAACAAAAAGTTAGCCACAGACTGGGAAAAATTTTGTTTTGCAGTCCATATATTCAACTAAGGCCTTGTATCTAGACTGTATATTCTTCAAACTCAGTAATTACAAGAACAGTCATCAAAAATTGGACAAGATATTTAAACAGACACTTCACAAAAGAAGACATATGAATGGCTAATAAGCACATGGAAAGATTCTTGCTGATCACTAGTCATTAGGGAAATACAAATCAAAATCACAATGTAATACCACTACACATTCATTAGTAGGGTTGAAATTAAAAAGATTGAAAATAACAAGTGTAACAAGGATATGGAACATGTAGAACTCTGTATTGCTGGTGTAAATGCAATATAATATGGTCACTGTGGAAAGCTATATGGCAGTATCTCATAAAGTTAAACAAATATTAACCATGTGGACCTAGCAACTTCACACTTAGGTATTTACAAAAGAAAAATGAAAACATGTGTCTACACAAAACCTACCTGTAAGTGTCATAGAAGCATTATTCATAACAGCTAAAAAAAATAGAAGCAATCCAAATGTCCATTAACTTATGAATGGATAAGAAAATTTTATAACATTATATCATAATATACTACAGACCAAAAAGAATCAACTGTGAATATACACAATAACATGGGTGAATCTCAAAAACATTATGCTAAGTGAAAGAAGTCAAAACAGGAGACTATCGACTACATAAATTCATTTATATAAAATGCAAAACTCTTAGGACAGAAAGCAGATCTAATTTTGCCTGTGGCCAGGGGTGGTGAGAGAACAGGTCTGTTGGTCCTTTTCAAGTTCAACAAGGCACAAGGAAATTATTTAAGGTGAGAGAACTATTGTACATCTTGATATCATGATGATTTCATGATTGAAGACAATTACCAAACTTCAACAAATTACACACTAAAATCGTTAAATTTTATTATAGGTAAATGTCTTATAAACAAAAAGAAGAGAAGAAAAAATCTGTACTAAGGCTAACATCACAATACTATGTAATAGGTCCTAATCATAGCCTCCCCTCTCCAGAAAGAAGTGCCATTTATACACATCAGGAATAAAAATGCAGTTACCCTCTCCATACAATTCAGATGCATCTTGCAAGACCCTTCCCTGACCCTACACACTCATGCCTCTTTTTTTCCCAAAGGTTCTAAATCTATAGTCAACATTATGATATTAGTGAGATTTAAATTCACAAATTCAGTGCTCCAAGGACAATCACCAGCCCTTACTCCCTAAACCCCCCTCCAAAATAATAATTTAGACAACTGCAAAAATAGTGAAAATTTTAGATTCTGCCTAAATTGTTAAAACATATCTTTCAGAGTCTGTGGATTTTAACTGATAGCAAATAATTCTCTTCAAGAATCTTTGTTAGTAAGTGGGAGAGTATAGCTCAAGTGGTAGAGCACATGCTTAGCATACACAAGGTCCTGGGTTCAATCCCCAGTACCTCCTCCAAAAATAAAGAAGTAAGCCTAATTACTTAACCCTTAAAATAAATAAATAAAGTACAACATATTAAAAAAAAAAAAAGAAGAATCTTGGTTAGTAAGACCAATGTCTCATTTACCTTCATACCTAACACAATGCTTAGCCCAGTTCCTTACAAGTAGTAGGTTTCTAGGAAATGTTTTGTTCAACTTTTCCTTAACATGATAGTTTTTAGAACTCAAGCTTCAATAGGAAAAGAAAGTATTGCATATTTATTATTTCTAAATCTCTGAAAAAGCATAAATACAAATTGCCTGTTTTCAAATGTTGGTGTGGATTTAGAAAGATGTCCAACAATTGCAGAGGTGCTGGTCTACATAGCCTAGGTGCAACAGGATGATGCTTAGAAAACTTTCAATGGCCTAGGGTAGACTTATTTATGTATAAATTGCAGATAGTAGCACTGTTGTTAATCTAGAGTTGCATAGTTAGGCACTTTACGTAGTTTTAGGTTATTGCTTGTAATTCCCGTCATGAACTGTGTCAGGGTAATAAATTTCTCAGTATGAAATTTTAAATGTTCAGTTCAATTCAATTCTCTCTGCTCAATATTAATTGAGCACTTACTGTCTGTTGGCAATTATCATAGAAATAGTTATTTAACAATTAGTGAGAAAATAGTCCCTCTCACTAAAACTTGAGTTTAGTGAAAGAGAAAAAAAAGAAATTTCAAAAAAAGCATGACAAGCACGGTGATGTTGGTTAATGCAGGATGCTGTAAAGTCATGACGGAGGTGCCCTAACCCAGTCTTGCAATCCAGGAAGTCTTCAGAAAGTGGATATATGTCAAGTGAGAACCTGAGGATGAAGAACTGTACTGCTGAAGTGAGTGTAGCTGCACCAGAGAGTATGCACTGTTCATGGAACTCCAAGTAGAAAATATAAATGGATATATTCACAGAGCAATGACAGCCTCCATTGTGTTAAAGAACACTTAGAATAAAAGGTTTTGCACATGGCACATCAGGCTCAATCCAGTGGGAGATGACATTAGACTTTACATTTTTGCAGAGATACTATGACTATTTTGATAAAGTCATTTGTTTTTCATGAATTACCTTGTCTGTGTTCTAAGTGATTTTTGTACTTGAGTGCTGCATGTAGGTGGAATAACATTTCAAACAGTTAAAATTATATACACTTATCTAAAAAACAGAAGGTAGGCAAATGACAATCTTCACAATTTAGTAAACTAAATTTTCTAAGTGGTTTCATGGAAATCAACTTGCTTTACAGACCAATACATTTAGGTTCACAGGAAAAATATTCTCTTAAACCACCAGCATTATCCATAGTCATGTGGCTTTAGAACACTTATAAAAATTATAATGTACGGATACATTTCAAGAATTATTCGTTGAATTAAAGGGGTAGCATATCACAAAGGTAATACTTGTCAGGTAGACAAAACAATATAAACAAGAAGCTTCCCTATGCCTACAGTAGAACTGACCTCATCTAGTCCCCCAACCACTAGAAGTCTCCAGATCTCTTCTGTAAACAGTACAATTATTGGTTGTTATCATAGGAAATCTAGTTGAAATAAAACAAAGAGCTCCCTTTAATCTGAATTTTGACTTGTGAAATCCAGGCTAATGTGAGACTAGCCTTGAGTGCAGGAAGGGAATTAAGGTCAAAGTCTCTTAAATGTTTCTTCTTCGAGATATGCCAATTCAATTCTTTATACATACATATTAAGCTGCTATGACTTCTCACTAGATTATACTGAACTCTGAGAAGAGAATTTTTTAGGTTGGCATTTGCTTGTTTTTTAAGAACACTTTTTTTGCTGAAGTTTTTTCAACAGGAAAGAAATCATCACACCATTCAGAGTTCCAGCTCTTTGGTGAATATCAATAGTCAAGGCTCAGCAACGTGATAACAAAAAGAGTTTCATGAGACACTCTTCTCAAACTTTCTTATCTTAAAATCCACTTAAGCCCTAAGAAGTACTTCTTTAAAATGAAAAGCTACCTTTAGTATCTAGATTCATAAGCTTCCCCCAATATAAGCAATTGATTATTGCATATATATTGTGTATTTATTTTGTGTAAGGTGATAAATAAGCATACATATATATATGTATATATATATATATTTACTTGGATCTAGGTATTTTACTATCATGAAAATTTTTACTCTTTCACTTCAGTTAAGACAGGCTCTTTTCAGAGTGCAAACAATGTCTTCGTAAACATTTTTATCAAAGGAAAGGACTAATTGTTTTACATAATGTATGACAGCAAAGAAGGCAATTCGATTCTCTAAAGGACTGAGGAGTAAATTTGCTGAAAGAGGCCAAATGCTGCCCTAGACGTAGTCAGAGCATAGACTTCAAAGTCCAACAAAATGCGCTAGCATTGAATTTTGATTCCATTTATATTTAGCCCTCTGATCTTGAGGAAGCTACTTAATTCTGAATCTTTGTTCCTTTACCTGTAAAATGTACATTCCTATTTTCAAGGATCTTGTGAAAATTCAATGAGATTATTGTGAAGCACATACTAGTTGCTTAATTATGTTATTTTATTGGGTGATATAGAGAGGCCCTATAAAGCTGCTGCATTTCCTTAATATGATAGGGAAAGGAAACTATAGAATATGAAAACAATTATATATACATATACCCTGATGGGACTCCCTAGTTTGCTCTTTTAAGAAAAGTGGGATAGGAGGACCAGAAACTCTCAATTGCCTAAATTGATACTATGAAGTCCTACTTACATGAAGACAACATGAAGACAACAAGAAATCCCAAGAGAAAAATACAATGATGTGGACAACTGGATTTAGACATACAGAAATTAAGACTCCCTCACAAAGGTGAAGACAAATACCTTTGCAATTTCTCCCATGTCCAGGGGGAAATGGACAGTCTCTGAGAGAGGAGTAAGTGTGGCTGGACCCTGGGTATCATTCTGAGCATCTCTTGGATCAGCATTTTTAGATGTAGTTCTTTGTGGTTACCTCGGATGGCTTCTTTTCTAGCCTCAAGGACTTGACTATAGCCTCTTTTTTAAAAAATGAACCCTTAAACCCTTTGAGGAGCCAAATGAGAAGATAGAACCTTCTCTTATTTAAATATGTGTGACAACAAACAATAGATTCCAGGAATGACTTGACTTCCACATCAACAATGTTGAGGTGAGGCCCCAGACAAAAGATCAACGTCACTGCTGTTTGGGACAGCAGCAAAAGAAGCAGATGGAGGCCACTGGGTGACAGAAAGTTGATCAGCTGATTAGCATCACTGATGGAGGCAAGACAGGAAAAGAGAAGTGAACTAACACTAAGTGAGTCTCCCTGCTTCCTCTGGCCCTCCCCAAGCCCAAATAGGTCTGATGTTTTACAAAGGGTAGCTCACTGTGGAGAGTGAATGTGCTAGCTGATAAGGGATTTGTAATCCAAGCAACTCCAGAAGGCTGGAATTTGGGCTCAGACTATATTGTTTTAGCATTTCCATTATCATCTTGATTTTTTTTTATTACTAATCCATTCTAGAAAAGCTAGAGTTATATTTTTTGTGACTGAAATTATTTTATATCCTTTAGAAGAAAATACTGGCTAATCATTATTTCTTCCACTATTAAAAAAAAATACCACAAAATGCTTCTCAAACACACTGGGTCTTTTTTTCAACGCTCTTGCCTTTAATGAAGTTAAGAACAATTCTATTTTATTTCATTTATTAAAAGTGTTTTATTAGTTCCCTCAGGCCATTTACTTAGCAAAAAGTATTACAAATGGAAGTAGAACTTTTTTAATCCTTAAATGCTTACTTCCTAGAGTGTTATATAATAATATTTCTGTTAATTCAGTTTTCCCCTTAAAATAATATAGTAAAAGTAACGAGAAGGTAGGATGCTGATAAAGAACTTGATGCCTTTAAGGTACGGAAGAAAAAAATAAATTTTCTTATTTCGTCACCAAAAGAACAGTAAAAGTCAAATTTCATCCACGAGCTCAAAAAAATACTAATACTATAACCAATTTTCTTTTAAAGGAAATATTAGGACAATAAATATGTATTTTTCTATAGATATAGAAGACTAACTTAATTAGCACAAATTATATTTGTTATAATTAAAGTTACATATTTTAAGGCTAAATTCATAGTGTATACATTATTGTGAATAATATACACCACTTTGCTTTGCTGACTGGAGCATTTTATTCAATCAAGTCTCAAAATTCATCTGATTTAATAAAACTAATTCAAAATGTTTCAAGATAACAAAGGTAGAATCAAAGTTTATCAGAATTTAGTAGCTTTTATTTTTCTAATTTTCAATTATCCATCTATTTGAAAAGAGACTTAGGCTAGTTTACTAAAAAAACTGAAGTTATAGGACTGGAATATTTTAACATAAAAATGAAAAGGTCAATAATATAAGTGATCAGGGAGCAATAATTATATAAGGAAGTTTAAATTCTTAATATGACTAAAGCTTTTGTGAATAAAACAGCTCTAAGCTTCCTCACAGCCGAGGTAAAGAGAGAAATGCTATGCATTATATACAACCTATTTCACTTCATAAAAGGAGATAGTAACTCAGAAGAAACTTTTCTAATACTTAAACTCTGGTAGGAGTTTGTCACATGAATTATCGTATAAGGATACCAAAGAATAAAATGAACAGCATAATAATTCATAACAATTCAAAGGCCTTCATGTGTTTCCATCACTTTAAAAGAACATCAATACAAAGCCAATTACAGAATGCTGTAGCGATAATTGTACTGCAAGATAATACAAAATAATTCATATATGTAGCTTTCTGATGATCTGACAAATGCTGAGAATTAAAAAATGTAGAGTGGGTAGCACTGCTCTGATTATAATTTTCATTACATCAACTAGTATTTATTATTGTAATAGCTATTGTTAATTGACTATCTACTGGGCACCAGTGACTGTGCCAGCTGTTTTAAACCATAACAATTTAATCCTCAAAAGTCCATTTTCCTCCAGACAGATGAAGAAAATGAGACTCAGCGGGGTCAAGAAATGCACCTTTAGTCACGGAATTAGTAAGTGGTGAAATTGAGATGTGAACCCCGATATGTTTGGTTTCAAAGACAATGCTTTCAACTCTCACATTATCCTGCCTCCCCATTTGTTAAGTGCAATGTTCTAGAAGACACAGTGTGCAGGGCTGAACATTAACTGACACTTGTTCAAAACTTCACAAGCATTTTCACCTATGTAATCTCATTTCACAAAACCACCCCTAGAAGTAGACAGCACTATTACAGTAATGTCTATTTTATACATAAGAAAATTGAAGCCACACAGAAAGCCCAAGATTGCACAGTTAGTGTAAACTGAGCAAATACTCAAGACTTGAACATCCAAAGCCCTTCCATGCTTTTGACAGAAGCTGTATGAATAGTTCAAAAATCCTGTCACAAAAAGATGTTTCAGGCAACATACGTCCTCTGTGGAGGACTGAAGGATCTCCATTCTCCAGATGCCCGGTGCATGGGAAGAAAAGGTGAGGTTTTGTTGCAGAAGCCACAGAGCCTGACTCATATTTTTACCATAATAAAGGACAGATTCCCTTCCACATGAAGGGGAGTGAAAAAGCCTCTGTAGGCAGGATTTAAGCTAATCTCAAAAAGAAGCTGCTGAAACCAATATAAATTGAAGCATAAATATGATCCCCTACTAAATTTTTTGTGTTTCTTTTGCCAAGTGTTTCTTTTGGCTAGAAGTTTAAAAATAAACAAATAACTCCAAAGAGAAATTTCTTTGTTAGTCTATATTTGCCACAAAATACCAAGGGAATTTTATAAATTTTGAATAATCTTGTTCAATTTATTTATGAAATAAATATACATTATGTACTACTATGATTAGTGAGTTGGTTACTCTTGTATACACACACACACACAAATAAGTTCTTTCTAATTCTGACAAATTGGCAGTGATTCCTGGAGCACTGTATTGAGGGTCATGTCCAGTCTCATTGGGAAAGGGTGCTTTGATAGATGAAAAATGTCTGAAATGGGCAGAGAAGGGGAAAGCATACATGCATGCCACATGTATACCACTCTCATGTCAGGAGCATTCCTGTGTGTCCCGATTTTCTCCACAATCATTTACCTCTGCAAATACCTTTTAGTCTGAACCAGGTTAGGACTGGAACAACCACATCACAGGTGCCAAATATTGTACCTGAACTCAGTATGTGTGGATATTATTGCCAGTGTGTGTGTATCCGACTGCCTGGAAAAGTTGGTATAATTCCTTGCCTGAGACAAACTCTTTTCTTAATTTGGAAAATTCTACCTTTTTCTATACAGTTTCTCATATCCCAGTTCCCATTTGGCACTAATACATGAACACCTCACATCTCTCATCACACAAGAGGAAAAGGGTCATGAATTTAACTTACCACTTTTAAAGGTTACTGACCCTTGGCCTTTCCCTTTATGATTTCACTACCAAAATTTCCCTTGTCTAAACTAAAACTGTAATGTCACAATGTCTGATAAGTGACTTCTTTCCTGTTACTTTATAACAGAAAATATTCACACCAAAACACATTGGATTTGATTGATGATGCTTCCTTTAGCTTAAGACTTCAAACTCAAAAAGATGACAGTGTTAATTCTAGCAAAGGATAATTCTTTCAAAATACATTTATAGGACAGTCTATATAGGAAGTGTTAGAATTTTCTTAGACAAACCTAAATCATGAAAAGCCAACTTCACTTCTATAAAAATCAGCAGTCGTAGGCAATCTTAAGTATGTAGGAAAGCAATATGCCTGCCTTTACATTTACTCCCACTTGAATGTTCATCCAAAAGATAGTTATGTTGACAGCTTACCATACTGGCACTCATAACAATTCTTAGATAAATTTGGGCTTTACAAGTTATAATGAAATGTGAAAGCTCTAATTCAACATCTAACTGACAAAATCATCAGCGTCAAGTTCGTAGATGTAATTTTACCCTATTCTTCATAAAAAAGAACAACAGGGAAAGAAAGAAGGAAGGAAGAAAAACAGGCAAGCTTAGGACATCTGACTGACTTAGATCTAGTCTCAAAAGATAAAAATACATCAATGTGCAGATTGGCACAACACTAAAGACTACAAAAAGACTTTTAAAAAAGATAAATATACATAGCATTTTAGTTTTTATTATACTCTAATAAATATTTACTGAACACATAATAAAGTATAAATCATGTGTGCTAGGAATATTATTGTAATATATACCACATGTTGCATCAAAATTTCTCATTTGTATTTACTGCATTATCAGAAGTCCTTATAAAAGGCTTTTATTGCAGATGTCATTTGATTCCTTTATGTACATAGGGAAGAAAGGCAGTGCAACCTTCTACAGGAAATTAACAGAGTTGACTAAATATGAATTCTGTCCTATTGTTATTGGTAACCTGGAGAAAATGATTTTACCACATCTGTTTCACATAGAGAACAGAACTTCTTAAAAATCATACTGTAAATTATTTCCCCTTTCAATTACAAGGAACTTTTGCAACTGAACATTCAGCACTATTATGCTGAAGAATAACTACAAAAAAAAGACCTTTACCAGTTAGATCATTGATAGTATTTATATGCATGACAGCTAAGGCAAAGAAATGTTTGTTTATAAAAATTAGTAATTTTCCACTAAAGAGAATCCAACATCATATTCTCTCCCAATGGCAAAAACCTACTACCAACATGTGTATGATCAAGTAACATTCATTTTATTTAACACCTAAGAACAGAGCGGTGCCAGGTGCTGGAAGCTGCACATGATGATTAAAGCCCACAGCTGAGACCAAAGTATCAAGGAGATCAGAGAGCTTTACTTGTTAGAGATTACCATCTACCTGAAGGGCATTCTGAAAAAGGGCCAATTAGCAAAACCAGAAATATTGACATACACATACACACAAACACGCACATATATATACATGCCTCCTGATGTGAAACAACGGTTGATGGGAAGAGTGAGGTCATGTTTTAGGGAAAGTTGCGGCATTCCATGGAGAGGATACGCCCTCCCCTCCTCCTCTGCTAGAGCCATCCCCTGTACTTTGCAGTAACTTGGGGATACTCCTCCTATCCTGCCCTTTCCCCACGTTCAACAGCAGAGCATCTGGGGCTGGGAAGGAAGATGGAGCAAGCAGTCACCTGAATAGAGAAAGCCAATCCTCGTATTCTTACACTTAGGGTTGAGGGAGGGATGAGAAGAGTTTTAAACTGGATATGACTGCTCTAAAATAAACAGGACCAAGTTTCTTGGTCACTCAGCTCTACCAAGGGTGGAGCAGATTCTCGACAAGTCCACCTGATTCCAAAGTCAGTGCTCTTATCCACCAAACAGATACCTCCTATCAGTAGTACGAAACTAAACAGAAAATACATAGGGATATAGAGGACATGAACAGCACAATCAATCAATTAGACCTGACATTTAGAGAACACTCCACCCCAAAACAACAGAACATGAACTCTTTTCAAGTGTACAAGTAATATTCTCCAGAATTGACCATACGCTAGCCCATAAAATATATCTCAATAAATTTAAAGTGAGTGAATCATTCAAGTATGGTCTCCCATCAACTACAATTAATTCAATTGGATATCTACAACAGAAAGAAATATGGGATATTCACAAATATATAAAAAATAACATACTCTAAGTAACTCATGGATAGGTAATTGCAATGGAAATAAGGACATACTTTGAACCTAACAAATGAAAGCACAACACATCAAACTGTATGAGATTCACCTAAATCAGTGTTAAAAAGAAAATGTTTATTTTTCAATGCTTATATTAGAAAAAATAAAGGTTTCAAAAAGTAATCCATGCTTCCACTTTAACAGCCTAGAAAAAGAAAAGCAAATTAAATCCTACGCAAGCAGAGGTGAAATATTAAAGATTCAGAAGTCAATAATATAGATAACATAAAGCAACAGAGAAAAATCAATGAAACCGTAAGTTGGCTCTTTGAAAAATCAACAAAATTGTTATACCTATAGCTAGATTAACCAGGAAGAAAGAAGACACAAATCGCTAAAATCAAGGATATAAGTATGAACATCATTATTGACTTTCAGAAATCAAAGAACAAAAGAGGAATAATTTGAACAACTCCATACTAAAAAAAAAAAAAATTAGATCACTTGGATGAAATGGACAAATTCACAGAAAAATATAAATCATCAGAACCAACTAATGAAGAAATAGAAATTCTGAATAAATCTATAACAAGTAAAGACAATGAATTAGTAATTAAAAATCTTTCCACAAAGGAAAAGTCAGGCTCAGAGGGCTTCCCTAGTAAATTCTAGAATTTTTTAAAAATAGAAATAATACTTTTTCATCTAATAGAGGTTGGAGGAACACTTTCCAACTTATTCTGTAAACTCAAACTCAGATAAAACATCACAAGAAAAGAAAATTACAAAACAATATCCCTCATGAACATGTACAAAAAAATCCTGAACAAAATAGTAACAAATCAAATCCAACAATATATAAAAGGATTATACTAATATCCAAGTGGGATTTATCCTAGGAATGCAAGATTGGTTTAAAATATGGAAGTTGATTAACATACTACAACATATTAATAGAATAAAAGACAAAAGCATTACATCATCCCAATAGATGCAGAAAAAAATTTCACAAAATCTAATACATATTCATGATAAAAAATATTCAACAAACAAAGCATAAAAATGAATTCCATCAACTTAAAGGGCATCTTTAATTGAAAAGAGAAACACTGAATGCGCTCCACCTAAGAAGAACTAGGCAAGGACATCTGTTCCCATCATTTCTCCTCATCATCATACTGGAGAACTTACCCAGTGCAATAAGGCAACAAAGAGCAACTGTAACATACAAATTAGAAAGGAAGAAGTAAAACTGCCTTTATCCACAGTCTACGTGACCTTGTATACAGAAAATTCTAAAGAATCTATAAAAGAAAAACCTACTAGAAGCCAATAAACAAGTTTAGCAAGTTTGGGGGATACATTATCTTGACCTTCATTATACGCCCATTGTAATATATTAATTAACATGGTAAATAACATGCCCACAGGCACCATAACAGTCCCAAGGCTAGCCACAAAAGGTCAAAGAGTGGGAAATGGCCAACTTCCTGAAAATCCCAGCCCCTTCCCCAAGCTAGTGAGACTGGTCCTTCCACTTATTAGCATATGAAGCTACCAAGCCCATAAAAACTGGCAACAAGGCATCGGCATCTCAGCGCCTCATGGCCACCCTCTCTCTCTCTACCCTTTCAGAGACTGCCCACACTCTATGGAGTGCGTACCTACTTTTACTCTAATCTGAGCACCCAACTCCCACACCTTGTGGCCTTTCTCTTGCCTTTCAATGTATCTCTCTAAATAAATCTACCTTTACTCAAAAAAAAAAAAGTAAATTGCATTTCTTTTTAAAAAATTTTATTTGTTAACTTTCCATTTTTTATTCTACCTTTTATATTATAATTTTTTCAGTTTTAGTGAGATATAATTGACATACAGCAGTGTATAAGATTAAGGTATACAGTATAAAGATTTGACTTACATATATTGTGAAATCATTACTACATTAAGTGTAGTTAACATTAAATTGTATTTCTTTATAATAGCAGCTATTTGAAAGAAAAATAAAATAAATCCTATTCAAAATATCAAAAGGAATAAAATACTAAGAAATAAACTTAATAAAAAGAGTATAAGATTTGTACACTGACAACTATAAAAATATTACTAAGACAAATTAAAGAAAATAAAAATTAATGAACTTTCTGTGTTTATGACTTGATACTGTTAACACGGCAGTTCCCTAAGACGTATTTAAAGACGCAATAATATCTCTATAAAAATCCCACCAGGCTTTTTTGTAGCAAAGCAAAAACTGATTCTAAAGTTGATACGGAATTACAAAGGATATAGAACAACCAAAATAACTTTTTAAAGAACAAAGCTGGAAGATTTACACTATGTGATTTCAAACTTACTATAAAGCTATAGTAATCAAGACAGTTGCTATTGGTGTAAACTGACATATAGGTAAAACAGAAGAGAATTGAAACCAGAAATAAATTCTTACATTTTTATCAATCGATTTTTAATAAAGTTACCAGTGGGAAGTAGATGGGCTTTTCAACAAATATTGCCAGGTCAATTGGCTATCCATATGCAAAAATATGAACTTAGATCCTTACTTCATCTCATACACAGAAAATAACTCAATAGGATAATAGACCTAAATGTAAGAACTAAAACTACAAAAACTTCTAATAGAAAACAGGAGAAAATCCTGTGACCTTGGATTAGGCAAAGATTTCTTAGATGTAATACTAAAAGCATGATCTGTAAGAGGAAAAATGATAAATTGGACTGTATTAAGAAACTTGCTCTTCAAAAGACACCATTAAGAAAATGAAAGACAAGCAACAGATGGAGAAAAATATTTGTAGGTCATATATCAGATATGATAAGGACTTGTAACCAAAGTATATAGAGAATTTTTTAAATTAAAAATAAGTTAAACTATTTTAAAAATGGACAAAAGATTTGAATAGACATTCTATCAAAGAAACAATACAAATGACTAATAAACACATGAAAAGATGTTCACAATCATTAGTCATTAGAGAAATGCAAATTAAAACCACAATGAGACACAATTACACTCCCACTGAAATGAATCTAATCAAAAAGACTGTCATACCAGGTGTTAGGGTGAAAATGTGGAGAAAATGTAACTCTGTACTGTTGGTGGGAATGTAAAATTGCACAGCCTTTCTGGACTTTTAGTTTATAAAGGGTTAAACATAAACTTACCATTGGATCCAACAATTCCAAAAATATTCCAACCATATGTTCACACAAAGTCTTGTATATGAATGTTCATAGCAGGATTAAATAACAATGTTTAATTATTATTTATAAATATGTTTGTTATAGCCAAACCCGTCCATTAACTGGTAAGTGAATAAATAGAATGTGGCATATCCATAAAATCAAATACTATTCAGCAGTAACTGGAAATGAACTTCTGATATTCACTACAAAAACATTAGACTACATTTTGCATATTCTATTTATACAACATTTCCAAAAAAGGATAAATCTATGGAGACAGAAAACAAATCAACATTTGCCAGAGCTAGGAGTAGGTGGGCCTGGGAGTTGGGAACAACTGCAAACTGAAAGAAGAAAACTTTTGAAGTGATAGAAATGTTTCAGAATTGGCTGCTTAGTCCTACAAATTTACTAAAAATATCACTGAATTATATACTTAAAATGGATGAATTTTATGATATGTAAATTATACCTTAATAAAGCTGTTTAAAACTGTCATTAGTAAACCAAAAACTTTTATTTGCAGCCAGCTTCCTAAGAAAGTTTATAATGAAAAATATCCTGTAGCAGAAAGGCTCATGAATCATATTTTCAAAGAGGTTCCCTTAAATTATAGTCAGAAAAAAAACAAATAAATTTTCAATTCATGTGTCAAGATCTGAATACACCACTATTTGTAATTTTCATCTATTACAAGTAAACCTTACCAAAGTGGTTTACAATGCTGAACAAAAAAAAGTGTAAGTTGAATACAACATACGTAATTTTGGCTTTACATAATGCATTTAGTTTCACAGTTATCATCAACATTTATATTTTGTTCTGCAGATTACTCAAAATCAGTTCTATCACATTTATATTTTAATAAATCAGAAAGTTATAACTAGAGTGTAATAAAATATGATCAACCATTTGGTTCAGTTGTGGTGACTATAGCATTGGAATACATTTCCATTTTCCCCTGTGTCAAAATTTAATTTACCAAAGACTACGGTGGATCCTTCACAACTGATCCTTTTGAATACATAGACTCAAGGGAAAATCAAATACCTAATCACAAATAAACCAGATAATGATATCTAAAAGGCAATATATTAAAAGAAAATAGTAAACTAAAATTACAAATAGCCATCTTATTTGGCAGAATAGATAGTCCAAAAAGTGTTTTGTTTCCATTAGATATGGTACTGTGCTAGCCTATCTAATTTATATATAACATTATACCATTAATAAAATAACAATAAATTCATGTCTATCTCCTATATACTTATGGAAAATCCACAGCTTTTGAAAATTATAAATACATGAGATATGAAAATAAGGAGTAGAATATATAAGTAATCAAAAACATGTGATTTTATTTTTCTCACTAAATTAGCAAGAATTAAAAATAATATCCAGTATCTGTAAGTGTGCAATGAAAACAGCCCTCACAGAAATTATGTAATACACAATTTGATTATATGATTCAACAATGTAAATGTAAAATTGCTACTGATTCATCCATTCAACAAAAAAAATGGTGGGTGTCAACTCAGTTACAGGCATGCTCTGGGCCCTGATGAGAAAGAATCATCAAAATAAGAACAAAAGTGCCTGCTTTCATGAATGTTGCATTCTAATGGGAGATAAACAATTAAGCAAATAAATAATATGTCTGATGTTAAGCATTATAAGAAAACTAAAATAGCAGAAAGGGTGACAGAGTGATGTCAGGGGTACTGTTTTATAAAAGGCAGTTAAAGAAAAGCCTGTCTGAGAAGGTGACATTGTGTAGTGCCCCAAAGGAAGTGAGGGAGTGCACCATGTGTGCATCTGAGGCAAGAGTGTAGCAGTCAGCACAAACGGCAGATGCAAAAGACCTAAGGCCTGAGTATGCCTCAAGTTTAGGAGAAGCAAGGAAGCCAGTGTAGATGGAGCTGAATGAAGAAAGAGGAGACTGATAGGACATGAAGTTAAAGAGATGGAGAAGGAGGTACAAATGAGAAAGGATAAGGACTTCTTATTTTACTCTGAGATAAAGAGCCAATGAACATTCTTCAACAGAGAAGTGACATGACCTAGCTTCCTTTTTTAAAGGGTGACTTCAACACTGTGGCTGAGATGCAAGAGTGTCAGCAGGGAGACAGCAGGTGTGGCAGGTGGGAGTTCTCCTGGTGAGAGATGATAGTGACTTGGACCACGGAGGTTGCATTAGAAGTTTTAGATATATCTTGAGATGGATTCTACAGGATTTTCTCATGAATTAGATGTAGTTGTGAGCAAAAAGTCAAGAATGATTCTAGAGTTTTCAGCCTGAGAAAATGACAAAATGGAGTTACCAGTGACCTAGGTCAGAAAGTCCACAGGAAGAGAAAGTTTTATAGAGGGATAAAAGTGGGGAATCAAGTTTGGTTTTGGAAATATTAAATTTGAGCAACAGGAGATATTGGACAGAATATGGATTTGAAGTCTGGAGAGGCTGAGCCTGGAGATATAAATTTGGCACTAATTGGGTTGATAGGATATCAATGACACTGGATGTTATCAATGGGGCAGGAGCACAGATAGAGAAGACAGCTAATCTGAGAACTGAGTCCTGGGACACTACAAAATTCAAATGTTGGAAAATAAAGAGAAGCCAGCAAAGAAAACTGGGAAGGAATAGTCAGCAAAGCAAACAAAGAAGCAAGAGACTTCTGAGGACATTCTCTAACACCATATACCAAAATGAACTCAAAACGGATTAAGGACCTAAATGTAAGATCAGAGACCATAAGACTTCCAGAAGAAAGCATGAGTGGAACACTCTGACATAAATCATAGCAACATTTTTTAAATATTTCTGTCTCCTAAAGCAAAGGAAATAAAAGCAAAAATAAACAAATTGGATCTAATTAAACTTAAAAGCCTTTGCACAGCAAAGAAAACTATCAATAAAATGAAAAGACAACCTACTGAATGGGAGAAAATCTTTGCAAATGAATTGACAATAAGGGCTTAATATCCAAAATATATAAATAGCTCATACAACTCAACATCAAAAAAAACCAACCTGATTGAAAAATAGGCAGAAGACCCAAAACAGACATTTTTCAAAAGAAGACATACAGATGGTCAATAGGCATGTGAAAAGATGTTCAATATCACTAATCATCAGAGAAAGGCAAATTAAAACAACAATGGAATATAACTTCACACCTGTCAGAATAGCTTACTGTCAAAAAACCCACAAATAAGAAATGTTGGCAAGAATGTGGAAAAAAGGGAACTCTTGTGCACTGTTGATGGGAATATAAATTGGTGCAGCCACTATGGAAAACAATACAGAGGTTCTTGAAAAACTAAAAATAGAACTACCATATGACCCAACAATTCTACTCCTGGGTATTTATCTGAAAAAAATCACTAGTTTGAAAAGATACATGCACCCCAATATCCATAGCAGCAATATTTATAAATGCTGAAATATAGAAGCAATCTAAGTGTCCATCAACAGATGACTGGATCAAGAAGACATGGTATATAAATATATATACAATGGAATATTACTCAGCCATAAAAAAGAACAAAGAGGGAGGGTATAGCTCAGTGGCAGAGTGAGTGCTTAGCATGCACAAGGTTCTGGGTTAAATCCCCAGTACCTTTGTTAAAAAAAATTAAATAAATAAATAAATAAATAGACCCAATTACCTCCCTCCCACCAAAAAAAAAGGAACAAAATTTTGCCATTTGCAACAACAGGGATTAACTTGGAAGCTATTATGCTGAGTGAAATAAGTCAAACAGAAAGACAAATACTGTATCATATTACTTACATATGGAATCTAAAAAATATAGCAAACTTGTGAATATAGCTAAAAAGAAACAGACTCACAGCTGTAGAGAACAAACTAGTGGTTACCAGTGAGGAGAGGGGAGGTGGGAGAGGTAAAATAGGAGTAGAGATCAGGAGGTACAAATTACAATATATAAAATTATTAAGCTACAAGGATACATATAATATAACACAGGGAATATAGCCAATATTTCAAAATAATAGAATAGAACCTTTAAAAATTGTGAATCACTGTATTGTACATCTGAAACTTACATAATATCATACATCAACTATACCTCAATTTTAAAAAATGCAATTAAAACAAACAATAAAATAAATTATTAGTTTTTAAGAAAAGAGACTGTTACTCTAGGAACAGTAAAGAAAGTGTTTTAAAAAGGAACATTAAACCAAATGATAATGTATGTTAATGGACCACGAGAATCAGAGACTGAGAAGTGAACAGTCGATTTGGCAACATGAAAGCCTTTGATGATTTTTAACAAAAGTAGTTGCTTTGAAAAAGGGAAATATACAAAATTATGACAGTGAATTCAAGAACAAATAGAAGGAGAACAAGTAGAAACAATATACGCAGATAACACTTTTGAAGAGTTTTACTGTAAAAGGAAAATTTGACTTGGATAGAAGGTAACATAGCTAAAAGTTTTTTTTAAATTTTTTAACTTGAAATTATTACAGTACACTTATATCCTGATATAATAACATAGTAGAAAGGGGGGAAGTGCAATCTAAAGCTAGTATAATTATAGGAATGTTGTCCTTGAGAGACAATTACACTTTAGTACACAAGGAGGGAGATGGCCATAGACAGGAGTAGAAACAGTTCACTCAGAGGAACAGAAACGAAAGCAGCATCTGGGTGGGGAGAGACATGTAGACATGTTTCTCTTTGTAGACATGGAGAGGAAGGGCTCTTCTTAGTAATACATTTTGCTCAGTGAAGTAGGAAGCAAGGAAAGAGGAAGCATTGAGGTTAGAGAAGACAGGAGAAGGCCCAGAACAGACACTCCTGGTTGTAGGGAACTCACTGTGTTTGTGGACAGTTAGGGTGCATTTGAGGTTCCTAGTCATGCATTTGAAGTAAGAGCAATTAGCATAGTGGTAATTTTTCTCCAGCCAGACTCCACTACATAAGTGCAGGCATGAATGATCAGAAAGTGTGATTTAACCAGAAGTAGGATTTTTCTGGAAGTGTATACACAAGAGGGACAAGGGAGTTAATGAGCACACAAACAAGGAATATGAGAATCTAAAGCATCTAAAGCTTGTTGAGGGAATATGAGCTTGTAAGGGAAGTGGAGGGGAGACAGTGTAAAGAGATAATGAACTGGAGGTCCCAGTAAGGTGAAAAAACTACTGAGTTTGAGGTGCTGGGAGGAATGGGTTTAAAAGTAAGAGATGGTGATTGGAAAGTTGGTCACTTGAAATTTAGATTTCACCCTGCGTACCCACTTCTGGAAATTTGTCCAGGAGAAACATACAAACTATGGGAAAGATGCTTCTTGGTGTTATCTATACGAAAGCCCTAAATTAGAAACAACACAACTGTCTAGCAACAGAGAAATAGTAAGGTAAATATCATGTTACCATTTAAAACATAATATATAAAGAAAATATAGCAGCAATAAATAAAATGTAACAAAAACAAATAAGTCAGACATCAAGTTGTATGCACAAACTATTATGTGTGTATATACATATACATAAATATTTATACACTTACATACATTAATATGCAACATATATTACAAATATATAAATATATCTACATCTAATTATTTATGTGATTATTTGCACCAATGACAAATTCTCTTACTAGCTTTTAAGTGTCCCACTTCCTAAGGTTTATAATTATTCTTCTTTATATTCATCTAAAAAGCAGGCTCTACACCTGGTAGAAGTTCCATACATTTTATTGAATGAGTAGATGACTGAGTTAGTGACTTAGTCAGTGAATGAATGGATGGATGATGAAAAGATAAATGAAGATCTGTGTACACTTACTGAATTTCAATTCTAAACCTCATATAAAGTTTATAATAGCAAGAATCTATCATCCTTCTTGGAATTCTGACCTATTAATGTTGTTTTAGGGTAATAAAATCATCACATAAATTAAAACCTTTGCCTATATGATCTTAAAATGGACCGTGGATCAAAAGAAAAACATTCATCTTGTGAATTAGTTTCACTAGGGGAGAAGCAATTTTCCTATCATGTGCTTTCGTGAACCACAAACTGTTGTTTATTGTCACACATCAAAACAATGGTAAATGAATTTTATTTTTGATCCAGTGAAACGTGGTTTTAAATAAAGTCTGATTCTCAAAGAGATTCTGTGACAAGAGATATCCACATGCCAAAAAGTCATTAGTGCTACCTTTGTTACTCACATACTTAATTGTGTGGGGAAACACAATTTTCAGGCTCAGAATGAGTGTCAGTGCAATGCACATGCGTTCTGTTAGGATGACAGCAAATGGGCAAGGGACCAGCAGGCTTTTCAATCACACTTTCTTTATTGTGTAAAACATCTACTCTGTGCTAACCTCATCCTAATCATTGCAGAAGCTACACAGCCCAAAGCAACAAAATGCTAACAGGAACTCAAACAGAACAAAAACCTTAACAATTAATCAAAACATTCCTTGCCATATATAACAAAAATTCCCCCTTAACTTACACAAACTTGTAATCAGCAAGAGGCCTTTCCAGACTACCATTTGCTATGCATTTTATGCAAGTATTTGAACAAATTCCAGATGATGGTACTTCAGCAGTTACATAATCAGAGAATGATAATCCCCCTTTATTTGGTGATTTTGTTAAATCTTTGAGAAATACACATTTTTAAAAATCAATTGTGGGCAAAGGCAGCTCCATCCACAGCCTCTCACTTTTAGATGCTCTCTTGAGGTGATGGGGATATCAGCACACTGACAGCTCTCCCTCCAAATAAGTCCTAAAATCCTCTCTTTTAATATGCCATTCAAAATAAACTTGTAGAGGGTTGCCTCTAAGGCCAAAGATTCTATTTTTCACTCACTTAGTTTTTTTTGTATGGGTGGACCAGCATGTAGTATATAAATTTGGTTGGCACCTTTTGCATTGTCCTTGGCATTCAATGCCTCAGCCAAAGCTAATGGCTAAATTTTTTAAGCTAAATTTGCTAACATTTTAAAATAATAAGACTATACATAAAAAATATAGATTTTGACTTTTCTCTGAAAATCAGAACTGCCCACTATGTGGCGATACAACAAATAAAAAGAAGCTAAGAGGCTGCTGACCCAAAAAGCAGCAGGTATTCTCTGAGTTGTTACAGTCACCACCCAACACACCTTCCGTAATTATGATCTCTTATGGAAAGTGAGTTTGAAACACCTGAACTATCCCTCTCTCCATCCAAATCCAATTATTTCATCCAGGTTTATCTCAAATCTCCTCAAGAGGCAACCTGGTATAGAAGAAAGAGCCTAATAGTTAAATTCTACTCCATAGTCCAATGTCAGCATAATTTGGTGAAGTTCTCTTGCCTTCTTGAGTGTTTAATTTACTGCTCTCTAAAAGGGGGATGGCAATTTTAATTTACAAGGTTTTTATGAAGATTTAATGAGATTAAAAAATACAGAGTTCCTGACATACAACAGATATGAGTTTTTTTCACACCTATAAAGAAAATATATATCTTCCATATTTTAGCATGTACCACCAACTAATATAAGTTAGTCTTACCTACCAGGTTAGAGGAAAGACTATCTTTTATTTCTATGTTCCTCAAACGGCCTAGTATAATGTTAAGCATATAATACAAGTCCATGTGCTCTGTGCAATGAAAATCAAAATACTATCTTGCATTTTGATATTACCAAATACTGCTGGGCTCAAAAGCCTTAAAAGAAAAACATGCCACTTACAGTGTTATTATATTTTAGATATTAGTTTTATTTGTGCAACAAATTTAATGTTATTTTTATTCTTTTATAATTATTTATATATTATTATATTATTTACTATTATTTTTAAATGGAAGAAAGCAATAGAAAGGAAAATTCTGGAAGTCATAAAAACTGGGATCCAGTTGTAGCTCTGTCACAAACTAGCTGTATTTATATAGTAGATACTTTACACTGACTCATTTTATTTGGAGAGATTTGAAAGCTAATATCTACCATTCCCACGCCATTTTAGCTAAGGTTCTAGAAGTGAATTAAATAGTGCCAATTAAAAGTGGTCTCATCGCTTATACGTGGAATCTAAAAAAAGGACACAAATGAACCACTTATTTTTAACTTAGATGACTGATTTCTTGAATATGTGTAAGCATATTTGACTGTCCTTTATTATTGGATTACTGCATTCTTTTAATTCTTATTTTGTGGTTGGCTTTATTCCTTTGATAACTATGTAAGTTTAAAAAGCTAAAGCTCTAAACTCTTCTTAGAAACAATGAAGAGGACATATATGTAAATTAAAATAAACAAATAAATAAAAGTGCTCTCAAACCATTTGGAAGGCAAAGTTAGGAGGAGCTATCTTCCCACTACTGTGTCTAACAAACAAAGCCAGGAGACAGTTGTATTGGCTGGATTCCACCTTTGCATATCCAGCCACTGGCTCCACCGGTGTCCAGAGGCAGTGTGGTGGTAGCACTAGTTACGGCAGCCCAGCTGCTGTATCTTCCTGCCTCTGAATCATAGTTAAGGTGAGTTTTCAATATGCCATCCAATGGTGGCCCCTGACTTCCAGCTCCTACAAACATTCCTATGATTCCGTAAACATCTAATTCCTGTATTGGATATCCTTCTATTTCAAATGCCAGCATGGTTTCTGTTTTATGCACTGAACTCTGTGTAATACAATTACTACTTTAAGACTGCCTTTAAGATTTGTTTCCTAATATGATAAAAATAATATATGGTCTTACTTCACAGGTTTCCAAGAGAATTAAAGTGAAAAAGAAAATTTGAATTAATTTTAAAAGCAATGAAAAACTTCAGTGCATCTCTTTTCAATCATTGCTAATTGAATAAGCATTTATCATTGCTACCTCCTTTAAAGCTCAACTAATATGACAGTAAAGACATAAAAATGTTGTAAATCTTTTTTTTTGGAGTTACTTGTTTTTTATCCTGGAAAATAATCTAATCACCAGTCTAGGATGTTAAAATCAAGTTCTCATTCTAGAACTTGTTCTCATTCTACAGTGAGGAAAAGAATTGGGGTCATACAATTCATTATGTCGTTTTTATTTATTTATGTATTTTTAAACGATATAGCTGCTCATCTCTCTCATCTCTGTGACTTAATTTCACCAGAAGATAAACATCTAATTTTCCATAGTGATGTGGGAGCAGTAGTTACCAGATACTGAGGAGGAAAATGGGGATCTATCTTCTCTGTGATAGGCTTTCATACAAAATCCTACTTTAAGGCCCACTCTAATTCTCTGGTTTCTGCAACACCTCGTGCCTCAAATTCCTGCATCTATTCATGGTTCTTGAGGGTGAAACATTTGCTTCTAGCTGATGTCCTTTGCTAAGATTTCCACCTCTCCATCTACTTTCCAAATTTCCAGAAAATGAGTTAATTCTCTTGTGCTTATTAACTTCTTTCCCATTTACTTTGTCCTTCTTCCCTCAAGGGAAGAAATGTTTCACCCTCAAGAACCATGAATAGATGCAGGAATTTGAGGCACGAGGTGTTGCAGTAACCAGAGAATTAGAGTGGGCCTTAAAGTAGGATTTTGTATGAAAGCCTATCACAGAGAAGATAGATCCCCATTTTCCTCCTCAGTATCTGGTAACTACTGCTCCCACATCACTATGGAAAATTAGATGTTTATCTTCTGGTGAAATTAAGTCACAGAGATGAGAGAGATGAGCAGCTATATCGTTTAAAAATACATAAATAAATAAAAACGACATAATGAATCGTATGACCCCAATTCTTTTCCTCACTGTAGAATGAGAACAAGTTCTAGAATGAGAACTTGATTTTAACATCCTAGACTGGTGATTAGATTATTTTCCGGTATAGAAAACAAGTAACTCCAAAGAAAAGTCCTGTGGACACTGGCATTTTGTGATCAGGTAATTAAGTAGATAGGTACTTTTCACCCTATTATGAAGCCCACAAATCAACAAACATTATCCATTCACACTAACTATCAATCAGCTTTTAAGTGTCTCTCTTTTAAAAGTGAGCAGACAATCAAGGATCACCGGACCTTTGAGGAAAGTCTTTAATGGGAATGACAAACTGAAACATACTCACAGAAAAACAGCAATTCAGTAGAGTATTCAAGTTGAAGAAGAAAAACGTTAATCAACAAAAATGAATTTCAGAGCCATTAAGTGTTACCATGCGTATAAAAAAGAATGGAATGCTACAAATAAAAAACTAAAATAAATAAAAATTAAAAGGCAAAAAAAAACTTAAAAGGACAGGAGGAGAGAAAATATAAAAGTTGAGGCTTAATCCAGAAGGAGAAACATATAAATTCCAGAAAAAATTAATAAAGAAAATAGAAAGAAGAAAATTATAAAATTAAAAAAAAAATTTCCCAAACTGAAGGGCGTGCATTTCCAGATTGAAAGGACCAACCAACTTCTCATTATAAAATTCTTACACCAATGTTATTATCATGAAATTTCTGAAGATAAAGGAATAAGGAGAAATTCCTGGCTAATGGGCTTGGAGAGAATATAAAATAAAAAGATCAAGGCTAAATGGCATCAAACTTCTTGGTAATAACACTAAAACTTAAAATACAACGAGGCAATTATTTCAGAATTCTGAGAAAAAATTATTTTAACTTATTTCAGAGCCAATCAAGCTGTATCAAAATAGAATAAATCTATTTTCATATATGAATGCACTTTAAAAGAGCGTGTTTCTCAAGTGCCCTATTGTGGGAAGCTATTAGAGAAGCTTCTCTAAATGAGAATAAATCAAAACGAATGGAACCCAGGAAACAACAGACCCAACTCATGAGGGTACTGAAGGGATTTCACAGAATGAAGGCAAAGAGCAGCCCCAGCGGGTAGGTGAGCCTCAGGCATGGAGAGCCCCAGAAGGAGCTGGGGGACAAAGGCTCGAAGAACAATGTCTCCAAGGAAAAGAGTGGGGCAGAAAAAGCACACGATGTGCTTGGAAATGTGGGCAATATATTGAAGAATGTTTTACACTTTTTTTATGAATTTGGAAAGAATTAGTTAGGCAGTAATCAAGGCCAACAAACTAACAAATAAAATGAGATATTTATTAATTCCAGGAAAAAACAAGCGATTGTAGTCTACAGGAAACATATTCATAATTCATTTCTTGGCTCAGAAGTGAAGACAATTTGGCCATAATACTATCAACACCAAATACTGATTCACTGGAATGGTAATACAACCACAATGGGAGAATGAGAGGAGAGTAAGTCAAGTGGGGAGTGGTTAGAGCTTGTCTAAGAACACTGAATTTTCACCCACTGCTGTATGAAGTCAATAGATAAGGCTCTAAAAAGATAAACCAAGAACTACCTAAAACTATTATTTTAAAATATGGATTTTTAGGAAGAAAGAATTAAAAGATGAAAGTTGATGTCTCAGGAAGCAGACCTGCATAGTGTTAAGGAGTAGGGAAGAAGAGTTCTGTTTTCATAGTCTTATGGTACTACTTTTTACTTTGATAAAAATGAGAATTAATTTTTGAAAGTAAAAATGTTATACAATGTACAGGATTAGTACAAAGGAAGCCACACTTATATTTGTTTAAAGACCCAGTCGAAACATATGCCTGTATTTTTGGATATTTAAGTACAATTTGAAGGCAGAATAAACAGGAGTCATGTAGTCTCAGATCATATTCAGGCCAGTCCTCAAAGGGATGAAATCAGGAGGGAAGATCTCTATGAGCTGAAAAGGATTTTTCAACTATAATTTTTCAATTTTTCAACTATAAAATGCACAGCATTACCTATGGGAACATCTCACCAAGGATCCAAGAATTGTAAGAATTATTTTGGAATAAGCAGCCTGTTACCAAACTTCAAATAAGATCAACCCTGAAATGCCAAATGGAAAATACAGAAAACATTTCAGAAGAATAATTTCAAATATTCATATTACTCACATATGATTATCCCTAAATTAGTTTATTTCACAAAAACAGAAGATTAAATTTCCTGGGAAAAGGAGATGTAAAATCTATTCACAAGTGACCTTTACATTGAAGTCTTATAACTCTGTCATATTATGACCCACCAAATTCTATATATAATGACACTGAAATAAAAATCAAAAGAAACAAGTTACTGAATGGAAGTTACATTTATACCAAAGTGCTTAACTAAATATCATTATTTTTTATGACTATGTGTGTGTGACTGTTTTATTATAAAATTTCAACCAAGTAAACTCACTCTTGGTAGTAAAATCATCAAAGAGAGAGACAAGTATTTGCTTGCTTAGCATGTACAACATGATTTGGCTCTAAAGAAGGAACTTAAAGTCTGAATTATTTAGGTCACCTAAGCTACTATTAATGTAAAGAGAGGAACAACAGCTCTTACGTAGTGAAACAATTTCAATTTCCTCGTGGTTAAAACCTTATTTCACAGCAGTCCGTCATTGCATGCTTGGCCTGTTGCTACTGATGCACACATTGAAATTTGCTAACCACCACCAAGAACACTACAAACAGTAACATTTCAGTCACTGAAGCAAGGTGAAGGGAAAGTCCTGTTACATGTTCTCATGACACTGTGAAAAGTTCAAGTATAAAAGGGAATTATATTTCTTTGACCAAACGCAGTCTCATTAATTTCTGGAGCCAATTTGTATTGTTGTATAAGCAATATTTGAAAGGCTGTTGTCAAGGGAAAGCATCCTAAAATTAGATCTGCCAGCTTTGTTTTCTTTGCAGGAATGGCCACACTCCTAACAGCCTCTTCTGTTTTGAAGAGAAAGCTTAGTAACAAAATGTAAAAGAGCTCACAGCAGGCTTCTGTAAAGAGGGGGAAAATAAAATTACCTACCATAGATTCATTTCACAAATTGTATTTCTTGTATAAGCTTGCCTACACAAAATATGTATCTACTATATCATTTTGTGTCTCTGAGAAAAGAAAAAGGTCACTAATCCTAGCATCCCATTCCAGAAACTCATTGTCCCTTTCCCTACCTCTAAACTTCTGACCTTTTCCACATTTTCACTGTCCATCACCCCTGCAACATTCTCATCTCTCCCCTTACCTTTCACCTTGAAGAGGCCCTCAACCCTAGTTTCCCTGTCTTCATCCATTGCACTTATATTTTCTGGCAAAATACGAACTCTGTAAACCTACTTCTGCATCTGCTCTGAGTCTGCATGGAAGCAGCTGAACTAAATGTAGCAGGAAAAAAGACACAGAGATGTAGATTGATCTCACTTTAAGTATATGATCAAAGTGGATGCTCAGCACTGCCTTCCAATTCCACCTTAGTCATGTTCCTTCTTTCTTAGATGGTTGTTTCACACTTCTTAAATCTCCACTCCCTCTCTCCCCTCCTGACTCTGCAAATAGCCTCTAATTTCATTTCACTGAGGAAATAAAAGTAACCAGAGGGGACCATCACCATGCTTACATCTGCCTACTTGGAAATGCTCCCAGTCTGCCTTCCCTCCTGTTGCCACAGATGAGCCACCCTTGCTCCTAGACCCAATCTCTGCATTTAACGCAGTCCTTACCTCTTACCTACTCAAGGGACTGGAGAGTGCGCTCTCTCCCCGCCCCCCTCAATATTGACTTCTTGCTCTCTACAGAATCACTTCTATCATCATTCCCAACAGAATTCTCTAATGTCTTCTACATTTAACAAACTCCTTTACCCTCAATCCCATCCTTCCCAGCTATCACCCCATCTCTATGATCTCCTTTATAGAGAATTCTTTGAGTTATCTGTTCACGCTGCCCCCACTTCTTCACCTCCAGTCTTCTACCCAGTCCTATGAGGATTTTGTCCCACCACTTCATTGAGAGTGTTTTTCCGAGATTGCCAAAGAACTTCATAATTCAAAAACCAATTATCAGGGCACAGTTCAAGTTACATGATCTCTCAGCAACATTTGACATTTGATACTGTCTTTCTTAAAAAAATAGTCTTCCCTTGGCTTTCAATATGCTATGGCACAATGACTACTCCTCAGTCTCCTTTCCTGACTTCTCTCCCAACCTTTAAATGTTGGAGTGCCTCTCTCTCCCTCTTCTCATTAATACCAATTTTAATTCCCCAGATGATCTCATTTAGTTTCATGACTTTATATATATGACTCCAAAATTTCTATCTTCAGCACTGACCTCTCATTTGTCCATCTGTCTATTTATTTGTAAGGCTACTTGACTGTCTAATAGGTATCTTAAAATTCATGGACCCAGAAGAGCTTTTTGTTTTCACCATGATCTTCCCTATTTCAGGAAACAGAATGGATTAATAATCCCTTATCCACAACTAAGAAAATCCTAAAGCTCTATAAACCAGACATTTTCATTTGGCAGAAAAATCTAATCTGACCTGAACTCATCTGAGAGCAAAACCTAAACTGAACTAATACAGGCCATTTAGTTTCATTAAGTGAATACTTACATGCTTTTTTGCAGAAATATTCATTGGGAGCTATGCAGACTCTGCTGGGAATATTTAGTAATTTCTGGAATAGGCACCTTATTTATTACCTCTTTAAAATCTGAAAAGTTATGAATTCAGGTCACATTTGGGCCCAAGAGTTTCACATAAGGGACCTTAGACCCAGTTGGTCAGGATCACAAACACGCAAAACAAGGCATTATACCTCATCCTTTTCAGTCTTTACATTCCCATATTCAATTCATCAGTGAATCCTACCAGCTCTAATTTTAAATATGTCCTTAATCTGAATATTTCTTACCAATTCCAGTACCAGTGTAACCAAAGCTACCAATTCTTCACCTGGACAACTGCCATAACCTCTTAACACATCTTCCTGTCTCCAGACTTGTTCTTCCCTACCTCCCCGTCCTCACTGTTAGCTTCCACAAAATGACCAGAGAAGTCTTCTTAAAATCTAAGTCAGATCCTCCACTCTACTGCTTCAGTGCTCCAAAGGCTCTCTACCAGGCTCAGGATAAAATCTTAATTCTTATCGTGGCCTGTTGGGTCTTAGAGGATCTGACCTCTGCCTTTCTCTCCAAACACAACTCTTTCACTCTTACCCTCCCCTACTGTGAGCCAGTCCTCCTGGTTTCCTTATTTTACCTTAGACATGCCACATGCCCCCTGCCTCAGGGGTTTTGCCCTTGGTTCCTTCTGTCTGAGATGCATTACTCAGGTCTTGGCATAGCTCATTCCTCACTTCATTGAGGTCACTCTTCACAAGTCACTGTCATGGAAGCCCTTCCCTGACCACTCTTCTATAATAGCCACTTTTGAACTTGCCAGACACATCATCACCGTATTCTATTTGCTTTTATTAAAATTACATTGCATATTTATTTGTTTGCTTGTTCATCATCCATCCTCACCATCAAAATGTAATTCCATAAGGTAAGGATCATGGCTGTACTGTTTATCATGTATCCCAGGTGCCTAGAATAATGCTGGAGCTCTCCATGTGCTCAAAGATGAGCAGTCATTGAATGAACAAATAAATTACATTGTATTAATAAGACAACTAAATTGGGTTAATTAAATAATATTAGTCCTACTTGCCAAAGAACTTCAACATTATTACAAGCGTCAGTATAGTCCTGATACTTGTTCAATATAGACTATAGCCCTGATGAACTTAAGCTACAACTTTATTTCTTAATGACTCTCATTCTTAAGATAGTTCTAATCAGTAATTAAGATTACCATAGTATGACTCACACTGTGTAAATTAGTGTTTACTTTTACACCCATAAGACATACACTTAAAACAATCTGAGTTTTTCAAGGAGAGTATTTTCTTAATTCCCTATTTCTGAATTTAAATATTTCCTCTTTCTAGGGAACTAAGACTATTTGGCAACATGTTTCTAATTTCAAAATACCCCAAAGTGATTCCATGTTATTTCTTGTTTTCCACATGCTATAGCTATCAGTCAGTGGATCAACCAACCTGTCTAATAACAGAAAGTGAGCATTATGCTAATTTAGTATAGAATTAGAAATCAAAGAAATATAAGAATAGAAAACAAAGTAACTTTTAGCACTGTATTTCTTCATATTTTACATAGAAAACTATAACAGATTGTGGTAATGAATCAAAAAATTTGTTACCTATGCCTTATGTAAAATAGAGGGAAGTGGGGAGGGTGTAGCTCAAGTGGTAGAGCACCTGCTTAGCATACACAAGGTCCTAGGTTCAATTCCCAGTACCCTCTCCAAAACCAAATATGCAAACTTAATTACCTACCCCCGCCAAGATAATAAATAAAACAATAGAGGGAAAGTATATAAGAGCTACAAATTATTAGGTATAAAGTAAGCTAAAAGAATATATTGTATATATAGTGTATAGTACATATAAAACATACTATATATGAAATAGATAAACAAGTTTCTACATATAGCATAGGGAACTATATTCAATATCTTGTAGTAATCTATAATGGAAAAGAATATTAAAAGGAATATATGGATGTATACATATGACTGAAACATTATGCTATACATCAGAAATTGGCACAACATTGTAAACTGATTATACTTAAATTTAAAAATGGAAGGAAAAAAAAGAACATATTGTACAAAATGGGGAATATAGCAAATATCTTATAATAACTATAATGGAGTATAACCTTTAAAAGTTGTGAATCACTATATTGTACACGTGTAACATAATATGGTACAACTATACCTCAATAAAAATTTTTTAAAAAATTTTTAAATAACAAAATGAGAGGTCAATAAATTATATATAACTTAAATGAAGTCATGTGGGGATTAATGCCAGAAATAGTTTGATCCTTTAAACTGTACATTAATATTTTGGTTCTAAATTTCACTTTGGAACATTCTCAGTCATTACATATATGTGGTAACTCCTTAATTCATGGCTCTAATTATGGATAGGTGGGTTATCTCTTAGAGGCATCTTCTGATACACATTTTGCAAATATTTATTTCTGAATTGAAATATGACTCACATGACAGGATGAAGTCACAGCACACAAATATTAACTGATAGTTTGAAAATGATGACTTTAGTTCAAGCCTCGTCACACACCTTGGACACGAATATCTGGTAAAAATAAACCTAAAGAACTGTTAAAATTGCTCAGTCACATTGTGACATTTCAAGACTACCTTGCTTTATAAGTTTCTTTTTGAGGAACTGTGCAAAGAAAGTTTTAGTTAGTCTTCAACAGAGTAGTGGACAAGTAAGTGTAGTCTGGAGGCTAACATAAAATATTTAGCCTGATCGCCTCCAAGTTTGGTCAGCTTATCTTCTTCTGTCTGACTTGCTGCCGCTTGGAAACTTCAGGAGGCAACTAATTCTCACAGGATACACAGCAGCAGCATCAAGAATTCACTCACCAAGGATTCCCTGGGCCACAAGGCCATGTAAGCCCAGAACATTCACTAATTACTGAAAGATATTCTCAATATAATCAAAACTGTTCAATTAACATAATGAAACAGAAAATTGAGCTTTCCTAGGATATGAGTGGTAAAGTGCACACAAACGAAATTAGAATCTTGGAGTAGGAAGTTCCTTCAATGTTTGAATCTCTTCTGCCTCTACCTATCATATAGTTATGTAGGGTCAATTTTTACCTCAAGTTCATATTTAGTAGAGGAATGGGCAAAAACAGACACACTCTCTTACACATAGTTGTGCCACAAAAAAGTAACTTACAATAACAGATGCTTATTTTGTGCCAGACACAGGGCCTGGGCATTCTGATTGCATAATTTCTATCCCTCACCACAATCCTCTGAGATTCTAAGTTCCATATAATGAGGCTTTTGTTTGTGATTTTGTTTTTGTCTGTCATATAGTCACATCCCCAAGAATCTCTACTAGTCCATAAAACCTTCTTGACCTTCCAACCTGAATTAATGTTGCTGCTGCACAACATAGCCTTACTAGCTACACAACTTAAATGTAAAGTTGTTGCATATTGTCTGATTACTGGTCTTTGCCGTAGTGAAACAGTTTCAAGTTCTTACTTTATGCAACGTACTATTCTAGGCTGAAGGATACCATACTAAACAAATGGCAAGTGGATTCTACTTCTTCTTGTTACCTCGTAGGAGGAAAAAGGATTACCTACAAGGGAAAACAATTAAATGGACAATAACTGTAACACATGAAGTGCAGTTAGAATACCTAGAAGGGTCACCTTATCTTGTCTCAGATGGTTAGGAGTGTTTTTTCTCTGATTCTGACTAGGCTCCAATTCTCCTATCTGGTCTTCCAGAAATTAAGCTTTAATATAGTTACCGTCTCCCAAAGATGCTTCCTCTTCACCAACCTATACCTCCTTTTTCACTCAGTTTAAATACAAAATATTTTCTCCACAAATCCCTTTTACTGTTTTCTGAGAGAAGATTTTGCCAGACATTTCTCTTCACCAAGAAGACTCTGATTTACAGAAGTTAAAGCTGTTACTCTAACTATAAAATCAGAGAAGTCAATTAAGATTTTATTTTAATTCACAGGAAAATTTGTGGTAGCAGAACTAATAGTATCTGTCAGTTTTAAGTTGACAACTATTTTATATAAAATCATATATTATGAAGACAAAGCAATATATAGCTCCAAAAATAAATGTAAAGTGTATGTCTTTTACATAATCAAACCAATTGCTTAAGGAACAAAGAGAGAAGAAAAATAATTCGATCATATTGCTTTCTTATCAACTCTATATGGCAAGAAAAGATAAGTGATGAAAGAAAAAAGCTGAATAAAAAGGAAAATCTGTACAGAACTGAAAATTAACTGGACAAAAATAACATGTTTTATAGCATAACATTACTTTATGGTATTTGGTTATGTACTATCTGTTCACAAAGTACAGGTAACCAAATAAGCAATCATTTCACAAATGTGACTTTCTCAAATGAACTCTCTAAAAATTAGCTAAGCTTAGCCAATGTAGCTAAGTGATACAAACCCCAAATCATCTCTTGGTTGCTGCATTATTCACACACTACTTATCTGGTTTCCACAATTTATTCTCCCTACTACTTTCATTCCCTCCCTCTCCTTTTTTTCCTATCATTTACTCCTTTGACTCAATCAAAAATTAGCAAATGTTTCAGAGCTTATAAATGTAAAAACTGAAGTCACTATTTTCTTACCCTCTTACATCTGGAAAGATAATCTTATACTGGAGTGATTCAGATAATAGAAGAAATATGTAAGTGAGGAAGAACAAAATTCAAAATCACTTTCTCCTTTTTCTTTGTGGCTGCAAAGAAAAGGCCTAGTAGAGTGGGAATTGGGCCTTCCCATGCCCTGCCTGACCTGTTGTCAGGGCAACAGGATGTGTGGGGAGCCCTGTCCTTCCCAGTGCCTGTTGCCAGGGTAACAGGATATGAACCATCTTCTCTTATGAAGCATGTAGTTTCCCTGCCTTATTCTATGTTTCTCTTCTATTTTGTGGAAAATTATATTTATTCAAAGAGACCAAAGAGCAACACAACTTCAATACACAGGTCACTGAGGAATCATGTACTGGAAGAAATATGGTAAGTGTGTACATGCCATTGATATTGTTGCTGTTGGAAATAACTGGAGGAAAATTTTACTGGACTCATTTTCTGAAAATAGGAAACTTAATTTTTATTTTCATAATCGCTGAAATATTAACTAACTTTTTTGGTTGGGTAAAAGAAATAAACGATAGGAGATGATGGAAGAGAGAGAGGAGTGGTAGTAGGAAAAATCTGTGGGAGCCAGAGAAGAATTATATGAAAAATTCAGAGGCTAAAAGCTTGATTTGAGGTATATATCAGTTGATGTTTTTTGTGTGCAACAATCTATCTTGCAATTTAGTAGCTGAAAACAATAAACATTTACTATTTCTTCATGATTTTGAAAAAGTTGAATCGTCTAGGATGACCTCATTCACATGTCTGGTAGTTGATGGTCTGGTTGGTCTAGAGGGGCCTCAGCTGGAATGGTTAATATCTGCTCCACATGCTCATCCTCCAGTAGGCTTGACCAGGCTTCATCCCGTACTGGTATGAGAGTTCCAAACAGCAGCAGGAGAGAGTAAACCCCAAATGCATAAGCCCTTTCCAAGCCTTTGCTTGTGTCACATTTGCTAAGATCCCATTGGCCAAAGCAAGTTGTCCGACATTCTAGCCAAGCTCAGAGTCAGTATGGGAGGGAATATCCAAGAGAGGATGCAGGAAGTCATGAACAAATTGGGCCATACTGTAATAGTAAACAACAGCATAAAAGAATTTCTGGACAATAGAGGGCTCTTTGGAAAACTTAGATATTAAAGCAGAGATTTTCTCAGGGATGAAATAGGAGAGGATTATACATATAAAGACACTTTTTCACATTGGAACCAATAGGAGGTAATAAAGATTTTGAGGGTTCTAAGGAAGAGCTCCTTAACCCATCTCTTAACTATCTCCAAATACAGTACAGGAAATAATGAGGAAAATACTGTGCAACTTTAAGTAGTTTATATTCTCTACGGGAAATAAAGCAGAATAAGGTGATTTTTCTTCATTTAGGTGATTTTTTTCTAAAATAAACAAAAGGAGAAACACTCATTTTACTTTAAAAAAGAACCTCATTGTATGCTTAAAATCCTTTATAACATGAAAAGAACAGAAAGCATAGTAAGAATAAAATACCTAGTTTTAATCATTAGAACTCCAGGATTTATTCTTATTGGTAAATAAAAACCTTCAAGGATAGACATCCAGACTTTTCTACTGTGCAGAATTATCTTTCTCTGTTTGGATACCAAAGGCCAAATAAATTAGAATAATTTTGTAAGAGTCCAAGCTCTAAAGAGGCAAGAGAGTTTAGGAAAAGTCAAATTCCCTTGCAAATACTAGCTAGAATCATTGTTTAAATTAATTAATTAAAGGGGTAATTGTAGTTCATGCCCTAGAAAAGGAGAGAAATAGAACTAGGGAGTTTCTGACATCTACAGCATATGTCAAGCGATAAGTCCCCTTAGTATTCAGCCTTGAGTATGCAGAATTAGGCAGACAGATGGCAGGATTGTGGAAAAATCAAAGTAAGAGAGCAGTTTTTAATCCTGAAATGTCAGGTTTTATGGTGAGTCTCCAGTGTTAAATGGAATTATCTAAGTCAGTGATAAATGGAATAGGTCCAGGCCTAGGAATCTGATTCTCTCCCCACTAATAGGGAAACATTAGTTAAGTTATTTAATGTCTTTGAGGCTCAGTTTTCTCATCAGAAAAACAGGATAATTATGCTGAACCATGCAGATCAAAAGAAAAATATTTTAGAAACTACAAAGCACAGAAGAATTATAAAGGGCAATCACTACCATGATTCAATTATGAGGTGATTTTAAATAGTTTAAGCTAATCAAAAACATCATTGATGCCAGCGTCATTCAGTTTTTTCTTATCTTGCTCCAAATGCAGTTTGTTTTGAGCCACATCTTGGAAAATCCAGTTTTAAGTGGACCAGAGTCATCATACTGTTGCTTTTCTAATAGCAGTCTATTGTGATTTTCTTCTAAGTTATCAAGGACATTATTCATGTACAAAATTCCAAGAATCCTTTACTCTCCATGCTTATGCAGAGTTTAATTAAAGTTGACCTCTGTTTTCCTACCCAGTAGACATTGGTACTTAAAAGATTTTATTACTTTTTCATGACTCATTATAAATTTATTTGAATAGCTACAAGTATCAAAATTTTGCCTACCAGAAATTATTTGCATTGAGCATTTTCTGGGCCTAGTTAATAAAAATTTATGTTTTTAAATATTTTATAAGATATAAAATAACAAATAATCTCTTTAAACAACTTCAAGAAAGTGTAGCTTAAAGAAGACAAAAGAGTCATAATGTTTCATTTATATGCCTCTAATAACCTGTTATCATTTTTATGTCCTTTATTAACAATAAATAGTTATTCATGCTTAATACTTGCTCCAATCGGATATGTGGAATACCTGGATTCTCATAAGCCTTTAACACTACCATCTGTTTAATGATGCTAATAAACAGTACAGTTCCTTTCATATCCAAATGGCTTACAGTACAGTCCTTTAGGATGGAAATCAGACTTACACAAATATTTACATTTGATTAGCTGATTGAAATATGTTAGAATAAAGGGCAAAACCTAATAACATAATGGTAATTTGGCATTTCCTAAAATGAATTAGCAAAAGGAAGTCCATGGGAAACCACAATAACTACTTGGAAATCAACTACCTTATGAACCAGACCTCGGCTGGGATAAGAAAAGACCTAAAGAATGATTTTCAAGCCTGAGCAACTCAGGAAATCAGATTAGCCCTGGATCATACATAATTATAGGGACCTAAAGTCCATTCAAAGGCCATTACAAGATGGTGAACAAAAGATGCTGAATCCATCAAGGCAATTCCTGTGTTGGTGAAACTCTCAAGGCCCGCCCACTTCTCTTCCTCAGCTCTCTCTTCCTATATAACCCAAGTTCCTGTCCCAGAGAAATGTAAATCCTTGAGTATAACTCTTCTGTTAAAGAGAACCCTGGGTATCTTGGTGAAACCACTTTCACTAAGCTAAGAGAAAGACTTTTCTCATCTTGACAATCCTGTTCTGTCTATTGATTCTGTTAAGAAAATTACCTGAAAAAAAATAGAATTCTGCTTCTGCATATGTTATCAGTAATAATAATGACAACAGCTAGAATTTTTTGAATTCTAGGCACTACTCTAAGCAGTTTATGAGAATTAATTCATTTAATCTTCCCAATACCTATGAGATTGATAAGGGTATTATTTCTATTTTCAGGTAAGAAACCAAGGCATTGAAAAAATCAATCAACTTACCATATAGCTGTTACACAGTAGAGTTGGAATACACATAAGAATGGATAAGACTATGGAAATATTAATAATTACAATGTTTTAAGAGTTTACTGTATGCCAGGTACTGTGCTATATTTCTTATATACATTATTTTATTTAATTTTCACTATCTTGATTCAAACAACATCCAGATTCTCAGATCCTAATGCTTCCTTTTAAGTGGAAGGCCCTTCAACTGGAAAAGTCTCCTAGGCTTCTCCTTGCTGCTTTTCATATTCTTTCACAGAGAAGGCAGAAAAACATTTGGTTGGTGACTTCTGGAGAAGGAATTAGACCTGGGGGTGCAAGCTGTCCTTTTCAAGGGGTGGGGAAGGGATATTCTACTCATGCGAAGAATGTCTCATCTGTTAAAGGTCATGAAGTAAATTTAGGAGAGGAGATTTTTGTCCCCTTTTGGGGAAGTCTACAGTTTTGAAGAGAAAATTGAATTCAGAGGTGCTTTGGCTTATTTAGCTGCAAACCAAAATCTTATCCTCCATTACAAGTTTAGTCTTTCAATAAAGCTGACATTTTATCTCCATCTACTGGACCTCTGTATCTATCCCTCACTTAATTCTGAACTTGGACTGAGATTATATATATCATTCACTAGCCCCCTCTCAGCGCAAGATCTTATGAGGTAGGTATCAATTTTTGTCTGTCTCAGCTGAATAGTCACCTCCTGAGAGATGTCATCCCTGACTATCGTATCTTCTCCAAGTAACTCTTGGTTACATGATCTGATGCATTTTCTTCAGGTCACTTCTTACTCCATATCAACTTACTTTTTGTAGTTTACTTTTTTGTTGTTTGTTTTGTCATTTAGAATGTAAGCTTCTATGCTTAAAATAATCCCTGACATGCCACATAATCAGTGGATATTTATTGAATGAGTGAATGAATAATGAACAAAATAATTGGATTTTATAAATAAGTGAAGTTAATAATTTTTCTAGTCACTCAGTTAAAGGATAGAAGGTGTTAGACAATACCTGACTGTTTCCAGAGTTCAATTTCTTAATCCCTAAGGTATTTCACTTCAACAATGTCCATTCTAGAAACCATAACATAATGCTATGCATGGACTGAAATTTATATGAAGATTGTATCTGTACGCCAATATAGGTTTCATGAGGTGGTTTTCTTCAAATTTGTTTTATGACTAAAGAACAGATTTTTTAAGCTTATTTGCCTGATTAATCCATCACATACACAATTCAGTCATATAGTCATCCATGTGAGAACAGAGACTGAGATTTATCAAACAATTTCCAAGAGAGATAGCATAAACATTCTTGTTATACAGTTGAAATGAATCCATTATATATTTTCACTACGTATTCTCTACATATCAGAGCTTGGTAAGAAAACTGGTGGTCTGGGCATGTAATCCAGGGTTAGATGGAAAACAGTGAGTTACTTAAAGGCTAAGATTAATGGGTATCTAACTTCAATGTGCCACCGAGTGTGACCTAGGCTGGGCCCCATCTCTAGGCATCATGTCTGTGTGAGTATGAGTGTATGTGTGTGTTGTGGGGGTGGAGGATAGGAGTGATTATGCTGATTAAGCACTCTGTTATTCTGTTACAGGAGGCATATATTAGTTACTTATTGCTGCTGCAACGAATGTACCACAAACTTAGCAGCTTGAAACAATACAAACATATTATCTATGGGCCCAAAATTTGACATTAGTTTCACTGAGCTAAGATCAAGGTGTTGGCAGGGCTACATTCCTTTTGGAGGCTCCAGAGAGAGATTTTGTTTTCTTTCCTTTTCAAACTTCTAGAGGTTACCCACATTCCTTGGCGCATAGCCTGTTTCCTCCATCTTTAGTGTTGGGAAAGACAAGTTGAGTCCTTCTCACATCACAGCACTCTGACCTCTTCTTCTGTCTCCCTCTTCAACTTTTAAGAACACTTATGAATATATTGGGCCCACTTGGATAATCTAAACTAATCTCCATATTTGAAGGTCAGCTGATTAGCAGCCGCGGTAACTCTGTCTGCTACCTTAATTCCCCTCTGACATAAGATTTGCAAAGGTTTTGGGGACTAGGACATAGACATGGGCAATTAGTCTGCCTACCACAAGACCCCTAGACTAAATTTTAAGAAGCACCACTCTAGATCCTTTTTCTGGTGACCTTTCTAGAGAACCATTCTGAGAACGTCCTCTTTTGTTTTTGTTTTGGAAACAACATGAATAAGAGTTTCAGAGCTAGGCTGTTCTACATTTAAATCCAAGTTCCACCAGACACCAGCTGTTTGACCAACTAGGGGCACTTACCTCTTGAAATCACTGGAAAGAGTAAATAAGAATACAAATATATTATATCCGGAAAGTTCTGACAACTAGTAAACAATAAGCAAACTACTTCCTTCCATCATCTTCATTCCTAATCCAGCTATGAATCTGTCTCGACTCCTCCACCCTAGCTTTGGATCCTATTTTGGTAGTCTGACTGATCCAATTTTGTAGTTGGCACCACTGTAAGATTCAGAATTTTATCCTTTCATTGAATGATTAAAAAATATTTATTGCATTGTCTTCTATATGCCACTTATTATGCTAGGGACTGGGGATCCACAACCAAACACAGTGAACATAGCCCTTGTCTGCAGTAGCTTATGAGGATAGTAGAGTGTATCATGAAAAGGGAAGTCCAGGTTACTTAATGAGCCAAATATAGGAAACTAACCTAGTATGGAGGGTCAGGAATGATTTCCTTTGCAAATGAAGTTTAAGAAGAGATCTTTCACCATTTCTTAACTGGGTCTCTATTAGAATTTTGAGTAGGGTAATTCTTCCTGATAATCAGAATGTCCCAGGCTCTAGAAGACAGTTATCATGCCTGAACCTTGTTGTTTACCAAATACAAAAACACCCTCAGGCACTGAAACAACCAGATACATCCCCACACATCTCTAAAAGACTCCTGGGAAGCAAGAGCAACTAGCTGAGAGAGGAGAAAGGAATGGTTCCCTCCAAAAAAGAGGACATAATGAGCAAAGGCGGATGGGAGGTAAGTAGCATTTCTTTGGGGGCACCTTGGGCTTGGTTGGGAAGGAAAAATTGAGGAGGTATCGGGAGACCTGTGAAGGATGCTGGACTTTGAAGGGAGGACACTAGAAGGCTTTAAAGAGTTCGAAGCAGGAGAGTAAAAGTATCAGATTTATTTGCGTCTGACCTATAATGCTCCATCCTAAAGTACGATTCTACTTTGGGAACATGGTGCTAATAACTCCTGTCATTTTATCTTTTTGTCAATTTTTATTCTAAATATGTATTTCTGCTACATTTTCTTGGTGATGAGGGTTTGGGCTACTTTATCTGAGAACTGTACAACACACTGCCCTCTACGATAACACCAAATTGAAATTAGTTATAGGGTTATTATACAGTTCCTCCTTTCTCCTTCACTTTCTGCTCCTCTACATTTCATCCTTCGACTACTGAAGATCATGTTTACCACCAATCAAAGAGGAAAAAATGAGAAAAGAAGCTTAAGTCTTTCAACTGTTACATTCACTATTTCAGATCTTAAAATCTATATATTCATCTGGATTAGGAGAGATTAAAGAGGTATGTGTCTATACATTTATAATCAATTATCATATATTCAGTTAGGCTTTAACTGTGAAATCCCCATAGTCTTACCCTTATAAAAACTGAAGATACTGGCAGTAAGTACTATGGTGGTGAGTCTCACATTTTTGTCAATAGTTTATAGTTTTGAGCAATTCAAACTTTCCTCTCTTCTGCTGAAAAACTGAGTAGGATAACACTGATTCAGTTTTTACTATAACACCAGGTGGTTTTCCCTGATATTTCTACTTAATTACAGTTTTCTGGAAATACTGTAGCCCCTTAGATCAAACTCTTAACAACAGTGGCACTGACTAGAAAGAGCAGCACCAATGTTTTAAAATATATTTGATTTCTTTTAATCCACAGAGGAAGAGCCCTTATTACATTTAAAGACCATAAAACAAAAAACAAAAAAAAAATCATGACACAAAAAAAGGATTATTTTTTAAATGAAAAAAAAACTACTACACATAAATGAAAATAAATATAAGGTGTTCAAATCAACTTTCTTCATAGGAATCAGTAAACTTAACAATCTTTGCAAAGACCAGTGTTAGAAAAATGTTCTCAGTATGTAGGAAATATTATAAATCCCAGAGTCACAGGAAACTTCCAAATGAGAAATTTCATCAGGTATTGAGATGGCAGAAGAAATAGGAAGTGTTTTCCAAATCCTAAACAATTGATAACTAATGGACAAGTACATGATTCTTTCAAAATGTAGTTTATGAAGGACATGATGCCATAGTCATTTGCTAACACTTCTACCGTCATAGATGGTGAGTCATTGTGTAGAATATAAATTGTCACACTGAGTGACAAATTAGTGGTAGAAGATGGATTGAAGAAAGCTAAAGAAAAAAGCCGTAACTATAAAAAGAAAATTAATAGAACAAAGCACACAAGTCTACATCAGAAATGGGAAAAGTGTTTCACCTTTGTTCCCATAAAGGAATAACAGATTTCTTAGCATATCACTGCATATGGTGTCTCACTTAAATATTACATGAAGGAGATTTAAAAAGAGCTCAATGAAAGAAATCAACAAAATGGTAGAGAAGAATTTAGTTCAATTTAGTTTACCAATGTTTTTACATGTGCTACAAAATTTAAAAATTATTTCTGTAGACTGAGAAAAGTGTTCTAACGTATTACGTTGTAGGAAAATGCCTATAAAATATTTTCTGTAAATACCTACCTGGTGTGGTTCTTGTTTTCCATATTTAAGGTATACTAGAATAAACTTTATTTTACTCTAAACTTTGCCTCTATTTTTATTTAACCTCAAAAATGTGTACATTGTAAATCCACTTAAGAACAGATTATCCTGTTGAAATAAACCAATGCATTTGTAAAAGTCTGCAGTAAAAGATCAAAAAATCACTTTGCAAACAAATATCTAAAGGCCTTCATCAAGTCTTTTTTGTCAAACTAAGAAAATTGTTGCAAAATTATTTGATAGCTTTCATAAGTAACATGATTTTAATTGCCAATACTTAGAAGTGGAATTCTAGCACTAGACATTTTGAGAAGCTAAAATTCTGTTTGAGTCAATATTACATTTTAAATAGGCAAGACAATTTCAGCAATGGAATAAGGAGTCCCTCATATCACTGCTTTGAATGCAGACTACACAAAAGACCATAATTAAACAATTTGGTTGTCATTAGTCATGCAGATTTTAGATTTAGAGCTTCTTGTTTTGACAATTCTAAACCTAGAATACTGGAAATGTCTTAAGTCAAAGTACAAGTTAAAATAGTAGTACCAAAATAAAAATTTCTTCTTTCTTTGATGCAAAAGCATTCAGTCATTTCAATCAGTTCAGTAATAATTATTTCAAAAAAACCCTATTATAAGTAATTTGGTTATTTAATGTCTCTATGTGGACATACAGTGGCTCTATGTAGACACAATTCAAAATTTATATATGCATATACGTAATTATATTCTACATCCATGTTGAATATCAAGTCATGAAGCTCTACTGCCGAATGACACTATCACCCTCTCCTGAAATAAAATGACAGGTTGATCTTTGAGATCAGTTGATAAAGTGAAAGTTAGATACCTTTGCCCTAAAATGTTAGGTAAACACAAATTCTCCTTTCAAATTTTTTAAAGGTATATGTATAAACTCACTACTGTACATCTTCATACATTCAAGTAACTACAGAAAAATAAATCAAAGACAAACAAAACAAAACAAACAAACCAAAACCATCCTGTCCTGCTAAAGGGAAGGAAATCTAAAATAGGTTGTAATATGAGATATAATTTTTCCGGTACAGATGTTTATCCACTCATTAAGTTAGAACACATATCATCTGATGACTGCCAATGTTTAATTTTCATCTATGCTAATTAATTTTGTAAGCTGTTACTTGCTTTTACTGGATTATTTGTTTCCCTAGAGAACCACATCTACAAAACCTGCAATTTCTAAATCTTCAATGAATCTTGGAAATATATTTCTCTAATTCATTCAAATGATGTAAAGATGGCTTCCTTTTTAAAAGTTATTCTCTGTTAAATGTTGCTTGTATTATTATTGTGCTCTTACGCCAGTGCACGGGAATGCCAGGTCAAGTGTAAGAAAATATATAGAGAGCACTATTTAAATATATAAACATCATTAAATACATTCAAATGGAAGAAAGTAGAAGGAATTTTTACCTAACAAAGTTTGATGTAATTTTCCTTTAAAAAAAATCAAAACAGCAACATTAAATTTACTCAAAGTTTGCATTTTATACAATAATATGTAAACACAACATTAGAAATACAAATCCTAGAAAATTTTCATTTCTCATAGTATAGAATTCCTTCAGCTATTACCATAGGAAAGCAAATATATGTTCATTTGAAGTCTGCAAATATGCTAAGCAATTGCAATGGCCTGTAAATATTCATATTTCACATTTTTATCCAAATGTTAAATCTGATTTTAAAAGTATGACATAATTAAAGCATGTAAACATAGTATGCTGGAACACTAAACAAGAATTAGTAACATACACAGGAAAAAAACTTAACATGCTGTTTAAATAGCAAGGTAAACAGCATTGCAATTAAAGTTTGGCTCAGGTACTTACATTTCATGCTTGACATAAATACATCTCTTGACCCATCTTACTGAAGTCTATTTTATACTATGATACTCTGTACTCTCAGAAGTGAATTGGTTAATTTAAGCCAAAACTCTCAAGTAAGTTTGGTATGCTGCTATTACTTTTACCACATAAATATTTTTCTTAAATAAATATTATTAATTAAGACATAATGAATAAGAACAATGGAGTATAATTATTTATTATCATATTAATCTCATCCTTGTTTTTTTCAAAATCTAATCACAAAGAAATAAGTACCAGTAATAATCTCTCTTTTTACCTGAGAGAAATTTTATTTCTGCAAGTACCCTGGCAAGCAGCTTTCCTAGTTACTTTTCTGCATATCTAAACCACATACCTAAATAACATATGCAGAATGTTTAAAAGAAGCCATATAGTACAACAGTGAAGTGAATTCTCAAGGAGTTACCTTAGTTTACATAAAACATGCAAGTGCAAACTACTATACATCCTTCAAGCAAGTTGTTAACTGGGAGTGACCTCTTTTATTTTTTAAAAGAAATTTTTTCTAAAGGAAGCACTAGTCCACAAAATCAGAAAGTATCAACAATTCATCATGTTAATAGTCTAATTTGGGGAAGGGGGGAAATAAAAACACAGAACCAAGCAAAGAGCTTACTCACATTCCTTTCAGGCGTTGCCACATTTTCTCAGTCTGTTCTCCTATGAGATACTTAAAAGTGGTGTTTTCCAATTCTTCGATTTCGGTAGCAGTAGACCCCATGGTGATACTCCTAGGGCAGTACAGTCAGAGTCAGTTTCAGCGCTAGAACAAGCATTCCTCAGTCTACTACAAATCTTAAACAGTTGTACAGTAGCACATCTTATCTATCAAAACATTGCAGATTTACAAAGCTGAGGGCAGCCTCTGCCGAAATTGCTATTGACTTTGACAGGCATATCCAATGCTCATCACATTACCCCCCTCAAGCAGACAGCAGTATAAACAGATCCTCTGACCTCACAGGAACAATCCGCACATGTGAGCCTGCTACTGTACTACTGACCGACTGAGTGCTCCAGCTCTCCCCAAAAGCAGCTCATTTGTTACTGTTCCGTGCACTGAAGCACATCAGAATTCCTACAGTTTATGAGAGCTATTATGCACAAGAGAAACGTGAATGACTTTAGCACACCAGAAGAAGCTGAATTCCTCTCTACCAACGGAAGGAGGGCAGGATGTAATATGAAAACAGATGGCAGGAATCAGAATCAGCAGCACCACCCTGAGAAAAAAAGTGCCTGTTTTAAATGCCAACATTTCTATCTCTTAATTGATCTGGAATCAAGAGTTAAAAATATACCATGCTTTAACAATAAATTCAACAAATATTAATGACAACAATGAGAAAATGACATATAGAGCCGTACAGAAACAGACCGCAGAGCTCCACAGGTTGTTATTGAAAGAATAAGTACACCGATGATGCTGTAATCACGCTTATTCACCTTCTCCTAGCAACTCCACACAGTAGGTAATTGCCAATTGAACCAGTGGAAAACACGGCAGCTGCACACTGACTGCTCCGTGAATCCTCTGGGGATTAAAAAAAAAATAAATAAAATGAAACGAGTGTGTATGCTTGTGTGCGCGAGCTGAAGGAAAAGGAGTTGGGGTGGGGAGGGAAGAGACGGAGATGGGGGAGAAGAGAGAAATTGATGCTGTGCTGCTCGTGCATTTTAGAAGAAAAATGAGAGAAAGTGGACATAAAAGGAATCAGAACTGAGTCATCTGCCAAGCTCCCGACACATGGCGAGCTTTCTTTGAAACAAGCACAGACCTTGAGTGTGAGCTTCGTAACAGCTACTGCTATCTGCAAGCTGCTAAGAAAAATATACTTAAAAGCAGTATCTCTTCTTGTTTGTTTAGAGACACAAATGTAGTTTTATTTCTCCCTGCAAGAAATCTTGCCTGCTACCTTGAGGTTTAAGGTAGAGATATTCATAGATAGTAGATAGATAACAATATCTAATATTTATTGAATGCTTACTGTGTGTCATGGTTCCCAGTACCTAATAGTATTATTTTTTTTTTAATTTTTACAGAAAGCTCGTGAAGTGAGTAATATTTCTGTTTGACAGTTGAGAAAACTGAGAAATAGAGACATTCCTTGGATTTAAAGTCAGTTCTTTAAAATAGACACTATGATTTACTGACAAAAAAATCTTTCACAGTAGAGTTACTATGTCTACCTAAACAACACTGACTGCATCTAGTAGTCAAAGTTGTAATATCTACAGTCGACCCTTTAACAACTTAGGCGCTAGGGTCATCCACCCAGCCTGCAGTTTAAAATATGCATGTAAATTAGGGTCAGCCCTTCGCATATGCTGTTCCCCCAGTATCTGCTGTTCTTCCGTATATGCAGGTCCACATCCACGGCGGATTCAGCCAACCACAGATTGTGTAGTACTGCAGTATTTACTACTGAAAAAAAAATGCATAAGTGGATCCACGCAGGTTCAAACCTGTGTTGGTCAAGGGTTGACTGTAGGTAAAAAGTATCTTTGCGAAATTTTATAGAAAGTGCCTTCTGTGTTACAAATTAGCTTTTCCACACTACCCAGGGAGGGGTCCCTACACATTGTTCTAGATTCCTGTGGTAACTTAAATGGAAACTTTCACAATGTCCCGAGCTTTTGATGTCCTGCAAATTAAGGAGGATGTCCTCAAAGTTCTTGCACCAGGAACCCACTTAGGTGGCACCAACCTTGATTTCTAAATGTAACAATCATCTACCAAAGGAGAAATGATGGCATCTACCTTGTAAATCTGAAGACAACAGGGGAGAAGCTTCTTCCGGCAGCTCATGCCATTGAAAACCCAGCTGATGCCAGCGTCATATCCTCCAGGCCAACGAGCTGTGCTGGAGTTTGCTGCTGCCTCGGGGGCCACTGCTCTTGCTGGCCGCCTCACTCCTGGAACCTTCGCTAACAAGATCCGGGCCGTCTTCCCGGAGCCACAGCCTCCGGTGGCTACTGATTCCAGGCTGACCACCAGCCTCTCACAGAGGGATCTTATGTTAACCAGGCCACTGTTGCTCTGTGTGACACAGACTCTCCTTGCGCCCAGTATGGAAGCAGCCATCATCGCCTCACAATAACCCGGGCGCACACTCGGTGGGTCTGACGCTGGCCCGGGACGTTCTGCGCATGCGCGGCACCGTCTCCCGCGAACTCGCCTCCCCTCAGCGCTCAGCCCGACCTCTGTTTCCACAGAGATCCTGAAGAGACGGAAAGGAAGAGCAGGCTGCTACTGAGAGGGCTGAGACCGAGGGGGAATTTCAGGGTGAGTGGACGGTTCCGGCTCCCAGACTTGCTGCTACTCCCCCAGAGGTCACAGATGGGTCCGCAGGCACAGGTGCCCTCTGTGCCTGCCCAGCGGTTCCCTGCTGAAGACGGAGCCTCAGCCCCCACTGAGGGCTGTTTGCAGCCCGGCCGCTCTGGCCCGTGAACCGGTAAGAACCACCACTGAGTGGTCTTAAGCTGTTCTCCCAGACTCTTACACACAAAATGGAAGGTTGACAGAAAATAAAGTTTCAATAAATATGTAAATAAATACATACATACATAAATACATAGAGGTTAAATCAAGTGAAGCCTCAGTTTTTCTCTCTCCAACGAGCTACTTCCTGAACTCAATCTGAATTGAATGTCTCTAACTAGCAGGCAGTTTTATACAACCACAACCTCACTTTTATGAGTATTTACCAGAGTTGTCAGAAGTAAGTTAGTCTTTGCTCTGAAAGTACTGATTTTCTCTTCATTGTTAACCCTAGCTACATCTACTTAAACTCTTTATCTGGTTTTTCTATAATGAGATATCTGAATTCTGCTCTCAAAGATGAATCATAGTGAAAAATCTCCATAAAAACCAAGTACTCCACCACTATTTTGTGTGCCAAGATACCAAAGTCCTTGAAGCCACAAATGATTTTCTAACTATGCCATGAAGTTTCAAGCCCTTACATTGGCCAGTTTATCAATAATATTGCAATGTAAAGGATGAAGACTATTCTACTTAAGTATGTGGTAGTGAATCTAGTCTCCTCATTAACACTCATTTGCCCTTTGTTTCACTATCCCACTTCTGTCATATATTCATATTTAAGAACTCAGAGTATAGTAATTACACTGCTAATACACAAAATTCCTAAATATTGCATTAAATGTTTCATAAAATAAAATAAAAATTTGAACAACAAGCTACATAAAACAGCTTATTACTTAAATCATTGACCCAAAATAATCTTCAGTCTTAGGCAGTATCAAATGTTAATGTAGAGAATTCAAAGCACTTTTTTCTAATTTATAACTAATGTCCACAAGATACATTAATAAAATAAAACTAAAATAAATCACCTTGAAGAGAACAGAATAGAACTTAGGGAATAGAATATAACTTTCTTTTCTAATTAATATGTTAAGGAAAATTTGAGATGTTGCATCCATAAAATTAACTAAATCAAAAAATTTTGATATGAGAAAGAGAAATAACAAGAAAGGGTTCTAAAAAATTAAAATATGCTTACCAAAACAAAATATTCAATGTTGGTTCTGGTGGGAATTGAGAAAATAGTCCTGAATATAGGGTAAAAATTTATCTCTTATCTCTAATATGTCTCTTATCTCTCAGATGTTCCCTCTCTTTTGCTTTAACTCTATATTCAGTTAACTTATCTATATTATAACAAGTAGTTTCTTCATTCTTATTACCTAATATTTTATTGGAATGTTGACAAAAACCACATAGATATACCTTTCTATACTCAATAATTTGGAGTGGAGGGGGAGTTAGGAATACCAGCTACTGGGAATGATGCAGAGCAATAGAAATGTTATTTTCTGTTGGTGTGAGTATTGGAAAAATCACTTTGGAAAGCAATTTGCCAATATCTAGAAAAGTTAAAAGTGCACACACTCTAAAATACTTTCCTACATGATAAAGGGGACGTCTCAGTCCTTTCACACTGCTATAACAAAATACCATAGACTTGTTGGCTCATAAACAACAGAAATTTATTTTTCACAATTCTGGAACCTGGGAAGTCCAAGATCAAGGAGTTGACAGAGTTGATGTCTGGTGAGAGCTTCCTAGTTTGTTGACAGTCATCTTCTTAGCTGTGTCCTCACATGGCAGAAGGGGCATGGCTGGTCTCTGAGGCCTCTTTTATAAGGGTATTAATCCCCTTCGTGAGGGTTCCACCCTCATGACCAATCACCCCCCAAAATTCTACTTTTTAATGGCATTACATTGGAAATTAGTTTTCAACATATGAATGGGGGGGGTCATAAATAGCCAATCCATGTCAGATGACATACACAGAAAGTTTACAGTAGCAAAAAAATTTTCTTAACTTTCCACTAACTGGAAACTGGGTAAATGTTGGCATATTCACAAAATAGAACATAATATGGCAGTGCAAATGTATGACTTGTAGTAAAAAACAAAAACAAAAACATACACATAGATAAATCTCACAAAAATAAATGTTGAGAAGAGTCAAATCCAGTAAGAATTTAAACAGCATAAATATGTTTAGTTTTTTAAAAAATAATTGAGAAATACATATAGTTAGTAAAAGTTTTTTAAAATGCATAAGGATGATAAACTGGATAATGGTCATTTCTGGAAAGGAGAGAGGGGGATACTATTGAGATGAAATCCATAAAGTTCCTCAGCTGTTTTGGAAGTGTTCTGTTTCTTAAACAGTGTGTAAATAGGCAGATTTACAAGTAATATCATTATACCTTTTAGTATTTATGAAATATTAATTTAAAAATTGTTTTTAATCTGAACAAAAAAAATCTGTGGTTAGATTGTAAAATATGGAATAATTTAAAGTAATTAATGATTTATAAAAAAAGTAAACTCCAGATGCCCTGGATAATTGAGACAATTTCCTTTGAGTAGACTAATTTAGAAAATACAGAATTAGATTTTCTAGGTAACAACCCAAGTGAAATAAAATACACAAATCCACACAAAGACCTGCACACAAGTGTTCATAGCAGAATTAGTCATAATATCCAAAAAGTGGAAACAATTCAAATGTCCATCAACTGATGAATGACTAACAAAATATGGTAGATCAAAACAATAGAATACTATCTAACAATAAAAGCACATGAAATACTGATATATGTTACAATGTATACAACTCTTAAAACCATTTTTCTAAGAGAAGAAAGCTAGAAAAGGAAAATCTATAATCAGAAAGTAGATTAGTGTTTACCTGAGGCTAGAGGTAGGAAAGAGGATTAACTATAAATGGATATGAGGGACCACCTTATTGGGGTAATGAAAGTGTTCTAAAGCTGGTTATGATGAACACTGCACCACTTGGTAAGTTTACTAAACATCTTGAAACTATACTCAAAAGGGATGAATATTACAGGGTGCAAATTATACCTCAACAAAGTTGTTTAAAAAGCAAAGGAAAAACAATTGTATTTCTTTCTCAGTAGGTCCTAAATATGCAGTATGTTCTACATCAATAATATTTACATAATTATAATATTATCAAATGCTATGTATCAGTTTTAGTTTTTAAAATTCAACCTCTAGGCAGAACATGAATTATATTATAGTTACAGAATAAAATATAAATGTGCTGAACCTTAAAAGTGATGGGATACCTGCCAAATATTGGGAGACAAACAAGGGAATGATAAATAGAGGGAAATTTATAATTATCTATATTCTCGGTTTATATTTTGGGGAATTCAACAATATTGTCTGAAGTTGATCAATTAAGATGCAGAAGTTTAAGTGTAAACTCCTTATAGAAGTATAATATGTTACAACTATTACCAGTAGGATACAAAAATATTTCAACTTAAAAAAAGTTAGGAAGAGAGGACATGTTCCTGGTCTTTCAGAGTATGAAGACATCGAGTAACATTTGATTGTTGATAGATCAAGGTATCCAGGTTTAAGCTGCCACAGATATGGAATTGATCACCAGAGGAAATAAAATGAAAACTGAAAGTGGTTACTGGTGAAGAGTAGGACTTACAGTAGTTAATTATATGAAATTCTGTGGGAGATTGATATTAATGTGTACCTTTCTCTCCTTTCTGTTTACTATATTCATAATTCCATAGTAAAAACCAAGGAAGATATTTGAATGTATTTTTGATATCTTATTGGCACAAATTCAACTCAAGTTTTAAAATTAACTTATCATCTCCTTCAAACTAGCTTTTCCTCCAAAATTCCATGTAAACTAGCACTTTATTTTTATTTTGCTTTTTTTGTATTTTTTTCTATTATGTCAAATTCTATACAGTAGTTTTGTGTATTTTTTACATTCAGGAAATCTTGAAGTTCTCAGCTCCTTCTTGTCCTTCATACCCCACTCCCAGTCTCCAAACACTTTTAGTCCTATCTCTGTTAATAACTCAATAACAACCCCTTCTTCCATTCTCTCTACTACAACGTGGTATGAATCACCTTTCCCCAACAGCTGTTAGAACCCTTCTAGACGATTCATCTTAACTGCAGCTCTGATCACATGGTGTCTTGCCCATGAACTTTCTCAGTTTGTCCACTGCTTACCAAATAGACTTAAAACACTATCTTTTCAGGTTCTTTTTAAATTTTCTTTAAAACGATTTAAAAATAAATATTTTTATTTATATAGTTAAGACCATCTGCATGTGCATTTCATAGTTTTACTTAATATGAAAAACAGCATTTTGTACATATTCTGAATATAAAAATACATATAATTATTATGGAGAATTTGAAACAATACTGAAAAATTCAAAGTAAAAAATCAGATTTATAAAATTGTATATTCCTTTATTCTTTTAAAATTTTACCATGAACATTTTCCCATTCCCTTATTATTTTTTCAGAATTGACTAAGTGCTGCATAGTATAGCATCATTTGGTTGTACCACAATTTAGAGCATCCCTATTTTTCCAATTTTCCTTTATTTTAATAATCCTCTAATGAATATTTTTGCATATCAGTGCTTGTCTGCATCTCTATTTCTTAAGACAAATTTGTATAGAAAAAATATTGGGTCAAGGGTTATAAATATAGTATAAGTTCCTTACCATTTACTCAAATTTATTCCCTCATCTGCAACATATGAATGCTCCAATTTCAGGGTACACTAATAATGGATATTAATTTTCTTTCAAATTATTTACCAATATGATAAGCAAAAATGTATCTTTAAGTTTACTATTAAGATTTCTTTTATTAATTTCCCTTTTTTGGTCTCTTTGTACCACTTTAATAAATTACTTGCTCCACTTTTTGTCCATTTTTCTCGTAAAAGGGTTCAGAATTATTATTATTACTGATTTGTAAGTGTTCTTTAGGTATTTACATTAACCTTTGGCCTACCATTAATGATGCAGATATTTTCCTTGTTTACCATTTGTAATTTAATTTCCATTACATTTTTTGGTGTCATTTAGACTTAATCTTTTATGTGGTCAAATCTATCTATCTCTTCTCCGTGGTTCTGCTATTGCTCTTTTCCCCATGTCAATATCCAATATTTATTGACTTCAAAGATTTATTCTAGTTGATGGACAGTTCATTCTGTTTATTTAATGCTCTAATTTATATGTGTTTATATGAAAAGTACAATGTAGCTAATCTTCCCAAAGATATCACCCAAAGTTCAGAACCATTTCTTCACTCATTCATTTGCATTGTGGTCTTTTTATCAAACAGTATATTTTTATATATACTAGAGTTGGTTCCTGAAGCATCTGGGCTATTATATTGCTCCATCTGTCTGTCGTGTAAGTCCCACAGTTTTACTAATAAGGTTTTGATGCATGTTAAGTTATATTTAATATAAATTATTTTCAAGTGCTTTTTCCAGGCATATATTGTCTGTCAATCTCATACCAATATTTCAATTATTGTATCCATTTAATAGATAAGGAAAGTGAGCTAGGAGAGATTAAGCCCTACAGGTAGTACATGACAGAGTCAAGATTTAAACCTAGTGTGTAATTCCAAAGCCAGTACTCTAAAACTCTTTTTTTTTTTTTAACTAAAGGGAAACTTTCTTTAGTCTTCTTTTTAAAACAATCTAGTTTGAAACAAACTGAGGTTAAGAAAGAAGAAAGAATATGAACTCTTCTAACATAGAGTCAAACAGACGTAAGGGAGAGATGGACATTGGTCAAAACATCCATGTCAGATCTTTTCCATCTTGGAAGTGAGGTGATCTACAGATTCTGGTCAGTTCATAATTTTCCTTAGTCCTCTACTCAGTGTTCTTCTCCAGCAAATGGATGCTCCTTCCTCAGACTCACCAGGAAGGCTAAGGCCTCTGCTTGAGTCTTGCTCCAGACATGGACAATCACCTCATTTGTCTACTTGAGTTTCTCTTCTGCGTGGACCTTCAGCACTTGGTATCCCTCGCCTTCCTTTCCATTTTTTTTTTTTTTTTCCTGTGTAATCCTCAACACGCTTCTCCAGTTCTTCTTCATTTGTGAGGTAGCCTTCAATCACCTCCTGTTTCTCAAACCACTTGAAGAGCTCAGAAAGAGATTTTTCCATGTAGTTCAGTCTGCAGTAAGTCGGTCTTTTTCTTTCAGAACCTTCTGGATTTCAGCCTTTGGCAAGTGCCTTCTGTTTCTGAGCCTCCTCCATTGGCTGGTTCACAACCCCTTCAAACCCATCTATGATCTTCCCCATCGCCAGGTTCTTCACCGAGAGCTCCTCACACCTGCTCTTCAGCAATAGGTTCACCTTTTGTGTTGCTTCACCACGGCGTTCAGGTCCAGGCCGTGCTGCAGATCGTCCAGGTCGGCCCCACGGGCAGCACGGACCGCCCGCAGAGGACACGTGAGTGGACCCCGCACAGGAACAACCGGCGCTCGGAAGAAATCAAGTTCCATCAGCTTCACCTCAGGCGGACTTCCCGAGGAAAGGGCGTCGGCCTCGCGCTCACTGCCTGTCTCAAGGGATCAGTCTCCGAGGATTGTCTTTCAGGAGTGGGTCCAAATTGAGGCATGAGGCTATTTCCTCAAGGCGGACTCCTTAAAGGAGGAAGTCCCATAGTGGTCCAGACAATCCACCTCGGCCTGGTGGCACTGGGTCAGCGGACTTTTTGCCGGGACTGGCGGGAGTGGACGAAGCCGAGGAATTCGTGGCTCCTCCGCTCCTGCGGGCCGCGCGGCTACGCCACAGAGATGACGTCATCCGCCGCGTCGAGTCCTCTGCAGCCGCTCGGCCGGCCACGGCCGTCTGGGGGCCGGGCCTTAACACGCGCTCGTAGCTGGTTAAAGTTTGGGTGTTCCAGCATGTCCTGGTCCACGTAGTGAGACCCGCGGAGGGGGACGGGACCCTCAGGGCATTTTTCGGCCTCAGCCTCCCGTCTCCTCAATGGAGGTTTGAGGCTGGTTCTCTTTCCCTGTTTCCTAGGTGAGGAAAGCCTCTTGCTGGTGGCGGTCAAAGAAGCCAGATTATAGCCTCGTGGGCCACTCCTGGAAGAGTCCGGCCACTTGGCCTCTGCCCTCTGAGGCCTCTCGGGGACCCAGACCGCGTTCTCACGAGTAGAAGCGGCGAGCGGGGAAGAGGCCACCTCCGGCAGGTCTGCCAGAGGCCCTTCTGCGGTGGCCTCTGAGGACCCTCCGTGCTGTCTTGGGACGCCATCCGGGAATGGTCTTCCCGGATTTCGGAAGTGGACGTCATGCTTATATCGAAGGAATGTCTGAGGAGTGAGAACCAGACGCGGCGCGCGGGTCCTGGAGGAGCCATTTGTTTTGAAGACTCCTGGCCTGGGAGCGCTGGAGGAGTCCAGGCCAGACACGGGAGCGAGCCCTCACGTACCCTGCAGGGGGGTCAGCACAACCGCTATTTGTTTCTGGAGAATTCCTTGGGTCTTTTCGGTGTCCACTTCCTTGGTTCTTTCTGGGTCCAGATTGAGGAGTTTTCTAACCCAGCGGTGTCGTCCAGAGCAAAGGAAGCCTCGAGTTCACTACTCATGCAAAGTTGAAATCCTGATCTTCTGTATCCGATGGAAGTGACTGAAAAGTCACCCTCAGAACTTTGCCTGCATTCTTGGCTGCACGTTCTCTTTCTGCGACAGATGAAGAACAGATTATCTTACGGTAAGTTCTGGTGGTGAAAATGGGAGATGACAGTTTGCTGTACTTTTGTCACTAGTGACAGTTTCGTTGTTAAAGATCTGTGGACGCATTCAGCCCGCTGCCAAGGGGCCGAGTCGAGCAGGGTTTTTGTTTCTCTCTGCATATCTTGTTTCCAGTTCTAAGTGCTTTATATTTTGTTGCTGTTACCCTTTCTTGTTGTCCCCATTACGTCTTCTAATCACCGCTGTTTATCAGAAAACCATTGATATATTTATAACATATTCTATGCAAATAATGATGAATTTTATGTTAGTTCTGATTTTCTGTTAATTATCGTGGAGTTTTAGCTAAGTAATTCTATCAGCTATGAAATATCTTATGCCTTCTCTTTTGCAACATCTTTTTAAATATCTGTATATTAGCATGTGGTATATAATTGATTTCTGAACTGTTCTTGCTGAGCATTGAGGTTGTTTTCAACTGAAATGAAAAAAATCACCCATTTTTCCTTTTGCTATAGAGATTCCCATGTCTTTGAGGCTTATTATTAGAAAGGCAACCTTAAGGCACAGTCCTTTGTGTGTGTTACAAACCACTACACTGGCCCTTAAGGAGAATGAGTTTCAGTTACAGTCTTTCCAGTAAAGATCCAAGAAATACTTTTCTTCTGGATGTCGACAGTCTGCCTTTAAAAAAAGAAAGCATAAATTTAGGCCCATTGAAAATGGTGAAATGAACAGTCAGGGGAGAGTAAGGGTCCTACTTATCTTCATTGATATTAGTATGAGCTAAATGATGACATTTGTATGGCTGTGACTGAAAAATTAATGTGCTATTTGCAGTGTTATAATCTGTACACATAAACAGATTACAACCTAAAATTACACTTCTCAAATTGCTGTGATTTGTATCAGCTGAGCACTTAGTAAGTATGTCATTAAAAAGTCTAGTTTTTCTAAAATATTGTAAGACAAGCATTTATTTTTCTACTTAGGCACACATGAAAACCAACTCACTTTTAGGATAATTTTTAGTATAGTCTGTTCTCTTATTACATTCCTGGGACAGTTTGCAGAATATTATAAAAATTTTTTCCATCTCTAAAGCACTAGTTTTCATAATGCTTCCATTGCTTCATAAATCATTGATTCAGGAAATATTTGTTTATTCAACAACAGAAGATGTTGAGGGCCTACAATATGCTAATCATTGATATGGGTAGTAAAGAAGATTGACCAGCAACAAAGAAGATAGTCAAGAGTCCTCTCTTTATAGGGCTTATATCCTAGTGTGGGAAAACTGCTTTGCAGAAAGAATAAAGCAATGTGACAGATTTTATTTTCTAAACATTGGAGACTATATATATTTCATCCCACATGTTCTCCTTACAGTATTATATTGACACTTCTCCATCAAGAGGCAAGGCCTATATCTCCCTTTCTGCCTTGAAGCTGGGTAAACCTTTGTAACTGCCCCAACCAAAAGAATGCAGAAGTGACGTTGCCCTGACTTACCAAGCTAGGTCATAGGTGGTGATTGGCTTATGCCTTGCTCTCTCTTAGAACATTTGCCTTTGGAGCCTTGAACCCCCATATAAGAATTCTGACTACCCTGAAGCCACCATGCAGGAGAGCCCTTACAGAGAAAGAGAAAGGTGACTAAGGAACCCTAGCTGTTCCAATCCCCAGCCTTTTGAGTCTTCCCAGACCAGGTACCAGGCATATGACTGAAGGCTCAGAGGTGACCTCAGACACAGCTACTGTCTGACTTCAACTTCGTAAGAGACTCCAAGCCAGAACTGCCCAGCTAAACGACTCTCAAATTCCTGACCCACAGAAACTAGAGAGATAAGAAATGATTAGTGTTGTTTTAAGCAGCTAAGTTTTGGTATAATTTCTTACGCAGCCATAGCAACTAGAAGAAGCAGGGTAAAGGAAAAAAGAGGGGTGAGAAGGGATTAGATTTTACAATGATATTCAGGAAAGTCTTCCTCAAGGATGTAACATTTGAACAGAGAATGAAAATGAAATGAATGAGAATGTAAAGAAGCCATGTACATATCCATAGAAAGAGAATTCCAAGCAGAGAGAATAGCAAATAAAAGCGTCCTGAGGCTGGGGATACTTGGCACACTGGACAACCAGCAGTGAGGTATGTTGCTGCTGGAAAGTAGACTAGAAGATGAGTACTTGGATGGATGGCATAGGAGTTATATCCATGTGCAACCCTGGAGGCCTTTGAAAATTGGGAGGATTTTGTTTTATGTGTAATGGGAAGCTTTTGAAGGATTTTCAACAAGAGAGTGATGGGCTCTGATTTATGTATTAAAAGCACCCTTCTGGATGAATTACCCTGATGTTTCTCTCACTGACTTTGCTCCAGCCACACTGGTCATTTTTCTATTGATAAAAAATACAAAACTCTTTCCTGACTTAAGGCTTTTTTGATTCCTCTTCCCTCCACCAGCACCTGACTCTTCATATCTTCTAATGTGTGTTGCTGCCAGGATCCTTGGTCTCTCCATTCAACCAAAAATACCAGTTCACTTCTGGTGGCACTTTCAGTCACACCATCTTATATTCACTTGTTTGTAATGTGTTACTCTTTCTCAAATCTAAGCTCTATGAAAACAGGGGCCATGTTTCTCTTGCTTGCTGATACACCTACAGGACCTATAACAGTGCTTGGAATAAAATAAGTGCTCGACCAATATTTGTTAAATAAATACGGTGAACAACCATATCTTCCATAGATATTGTGAAGAGTGACATAATTTATGAAAAGATTTTGGCCCACAGTCAGTTCTTCATGAATTGTTAATTCTGAGAATTTTAGATTTTATTTTTTCTTCCTCTATTTTTTTCACTTTTTAAAAACTGAACTTCGTATCTCTTCTTATTTGCTTTGTGCAATGTAAGCAAAATAGCTTCAATTATTTGGCTCCTTCCAAGTGTTTGGCTTTTAATTCCAAAATTAATCTAATAGTTATCTTAAAATAAACTCTAGATAAGAGAAAAACTTCAGTAAATGTGAATAGAGGTTTTTAAATCTAAATATTCTTTAGAAGTAATTTAAGACTATTACTCCTCTACAGTGCTCTACAAAGCTTATTAAATCTGGATGAATCAATTACATATGGGGTTGAATTTTATAAAAATACATTTTAATTTTAAGTGGTTAAAAAGTAGTATTTCAGTAAAATCAAACATTAACATCGTATAAGCTAAGATTTGAGCCTCAAATATTAATGACATGTTATGGCTAGACCAAACATTCATGTCTTCAACCACCTCTACCCCAACTCCATACCTAGGATCATGTCAAAATCTATCTATAGTATTAGGAATAGCCAGAGTATCCACACCATCTTTAAAGGGTCTCATTAGCAAGATCACCAAATAGAGATCCCACAAAAGAGATCTGTTTTACTCACGGTGAATTTCCAAGTTACTTGCATCAAACTTAATTCTGTAAAATACATCCTACATCAGAGTAGAAGCAGAAGGATTCCAGAGTCACCACAAATACTTGGAAACTTTCAGGATTTTCTCTCTCCTCCCCTGAACTGCTAGACCAAACAGTGGGCTTGCACTAGTTTGGAGTCTCCAGACCTAACAGTGAGTTTTCAGAGGCAGTCCAGGAGTTATATACCAAAGTTCTAAGAATTTCTACACCAAAAGGAACATTTTTGAACATAATTCTGCTACATTTCAAAGCAATAAAATAAAAACAATATGTCCATCTTAAAGCTATCTATGAAAATATCTGATTCATTAATTTTTATATACATCATGACTCATATTAACAGTCTTCATTTTGCAAGGAAAAATAAAATCATGGTACTCCACTATTGAACATACTATAGACCATGTAGTGCCAAATTCATCATATAGTTTAGAGTGAATAGCCTTACTGTATTTTCAGTACAATGGCCATTTAGTGACAATGAAATGCGTTTTTCATAAACACATGTGAAAACACCTATCGAATGATTTGTTGGTTTCATGGTCAGTTTTATGCAGATGTAGAGTAGATCACTCCGCTATGTTCGAGAAGTCATTTTCCTCCCTCCAGATATGTCCTCACATATGATGCCTAAAATTATGTTGAAGATAAAGCTCTTTATTGTAGCATTACTTAAAAATACTAAAATGCAAATAATTCTAGGAGAAATAAGACATCGACCTAAAGTTCCACAAAAGCATGAATTACTAACATCAAATCATTTCTCGAAAGAGGCCAGAGAGTCAGAAGACACTATGAGGGCTTTGGTACATGAAGACGCAGACAAGAGATTCAAAAAAGGGAGGTTATTTTGCAAGGGACTAATCTCTCCCACTTCAGAACCTTGTCAAATTACTAAATTGGTCACACTGATGCATAACAAATAAATCTTAAAACAATGTCTGAAAAAAAAGTCTGAACTAACCAAATTCTCTAAATTTTTAAAATAAAAAAGTATGTTTAAAGTAAGGCCATATTCTTCATATTCAAAAATAATGAAATATTATCTTGATTTGGACAGTTTTACATTTTTTTCAGTTATGTACCGATTTTGTTAAAATATAGTAGTCTTAATCCACTTACATAGTTTCAATAAATACAACTGTACCTAAATATTTATGTTATTCTTCCTTCACGTCAACAAAAAAAAACATGACTGCATATTTGCAGTACTGTGTTAATATACATGCACAGGACCTCCTCCCTCCCATAAGCTCCACTGACTTTTCATTACTTAGTTGTATATTTGTGCTTATTCCATATGAGACAAACCAGCTGACGTCCCCATTACCATTACCTAAAGCCCCTGATATAATTGCAGCGATTATCTAATAGGGAGAAAAAGAAGGAAGAGAAGAAGGATGACTGATTGACAATAACAGAAATCACAGAAATACGTTTGTATCTAGAGGATAAATACACTTCAAAATGTATATATATAACAACTCTAGTATAGACCTATAAGCCATTGCTAACCTCACATGATTTAAGTGGACAAATTTGATTTATAAAGAGTTTTATAGATTAGATTTATAGAGAGTTTTATGAGAATGGCCCAGCATGGTGGGAGAGTGGAATGAAAGCTGGATTTGTATTCACAGTAACTGGGTTCACCTTCTGACCCTGCCTCTTGTGAGTCATCCGAACGTGCTAGTCAACTTAAACTTTTTTATATTTTCATTTCTTCATCTATAAATACGAAGCCAAAAGAGGTAGAGATAACCCTGGATCAATTTCCAGCATCACCATTTACCAACTTAGTGATGTTTGGGGAAACTACTTAATATTTCCCGTTTCCTCAGCTGTAGTGTATCACTAATCGTAGAACTTACTTCACTAGGTTGTCAGGAAGTCACAGAGAGATAATGCATGTAACTTAGTCACCATGGTCCTTTGTTGAGGGAAAGATTTGATAAATGGAGCTATCATTACAAAATAAAGGGATATAAGAAAAGCCACCCTGCCAACCTTAGACTGTTCTTCTGAGGCTGAACCTCCAATGTTTATGAAAAACTATTACACATCTAAATTACTTTTAAAACCATACCAGGCTGACCATTAGGTCTATATTTGTTCATATTTAATTAATGTAACTGAAAATGAAGTATCAATGCAATGAACATAGAAGAAAATTTGTAAGTATTTTGTTATTTATAGGCAAATCTGCTCTGACCTAATTACTTTCACATGTTAGAAAAAGAAATATTAACTAAGTTTTAAAATCCCAAATTAATTATTGTAGATGAAGCTTTATGTGACTAGAGCTGGAAACAACTGGCTTAAGGCTGCTGCACCTGGATATTAAAATTCCTTTTCCAACTAATAAACCTATCAATTCCAAATCCAAAGCATCAAAATTAAAATAAGTTTGAGAGTTTTATGTTGGGCATTTAGAAACATTTGCTGAACATATTTTAAAACCTAGTCAGTAATTTTATGTAATTATAAAATACATTGATAAGATTAGATCATTTTTAAATTTGTCATTGGCTTTTCAAATTAGTTTATCATTTTAAAATATCTAAACCTGTATAATTTCAGGAAAATGTATAAGTTAAAAACTATTTTTTCAGATTGTACGTATATGCATGACTGGGACATTGTGCTGTACACCAGAAATTGACACATTGTAATTGTACTTCAATAAAAATTAATTAATAAATTAATTAATTAAAACATAAAAAAAACCCTCAACTTTAACTGTTTCAAACATATTCTGTAATTATTTTTTAAGTATGCTAAACTGAACAAAAAATAGATGCATTTTGATCCTTTATTTGATACATGTATCTATATTTGTACTTTAAGACCAAATTGCTTTTTAAACACTAGAGAAAATGCCGGATTTCTTGAACTGCTACAGAGTAGTTTTATAAAATAAATTTGGGCTAAAGAAAATCACTGGAAATACATGAAAACATCTGACATTCTGTATGAATTAAACTTTTTTATAAGATCAGTGTAAATGCTACATATACTGTGTAGTATGTTAGCCATTCATTCTCTCAACCAGAATCATATTAGCAACTATTTCCACATATTTATTCTTCAAAAAATATTTACTGAGTGCCATGCTAGTTGATTGCTGGATGAAACTAATTTATGGTCCAAGTAATAAGCCTGACATAACTTTGGAATCAGGAAAGAAAAACTAAATATTGTCTAAGTATATTTATTGTATGCCAGTTTTTTTCAAATTTTGTAACTTATTTGCTTATAATAACAACTTCATTAAAAGACTGCTAAAATAATGTTCACATTGCTACTATTTGTTAATTAGAATATTTGATTTGCCAGTCTCATTCTCTCATTTTGCTCAAACAGTATGAATTAAATTATATATAATACCTGGTATATTCTAAATGTAAGACTTGATTGAATTCTTTTATTTGTATTTTGTAGTATCTAAGATTCTTATTCATCTCATTTTTATCTTTATAGCATATTATCCTATTAGAAATAAAATAACAATGCCTATTTTGGGAAAGAAATCTCTTGATTCAATGGCATATCTTTAGAATTTCTACATCATGGATTTACGTCAATGGATGATTAATCTTTGATTTTTGAAGATGTCCAACTAGTGCATAAAAGCCAATTGTCAAGATTTTAACTTGGATGTTTCTCAATTTTCACATTTGTTTTGATTTCTCTGCCAAAGCCATATATTTATCTTTTAGGGGGAAACCATGCTAACGAAAATAAGCGTATGTCTCCAGATTCAGAAGCCAGAACTTCAAGGCAGTGATAAAGGAAATTAGAGGTGAGTACTTTTGTAAGAATTATCATTAATATGTATTGCTTCCATCTCTTTTTCCGTTTTGCTTTTGTATGAGTGTTTTTGTGAGTGTGCTCTGAGTGAGTCTATTCACAGCAGCTGCTTTGTCTCATTAAATTACAAATCCAGGAAGCAGTGGACAGTAGGAAGTCAGATGGCAGGGGGACCTTCTTACACAGACACAGTCAGTGTAAATATTGAAGGCTACCAAATCATGCTTTGTAACTGATTATATATGAAATGTTGATAGTGTGAATAGCACAGAATTTAAAATATCAATAAAATTATAGAAAATAAAGTTGTTACCTTTAATTATATTTATTTATGTTTTCCAAAAATGGTCTTTAAAATTAAATAGAACTTGCAGGTTGGTATGACTAATTCCAAGTAGGACACTACTAACTGTAAGATTAGTCCTTAATATGTCACTGGCTATTGTTGTGAGCCACTACTACTTGCTCTTATAGCTATATCTCAACAGATACACCAAATTACAAGATTCTGAAAGTCAGAAACTGTGATTTCTTTTGGGTCGTTCACTCCCAGAGTTTAAAGTTAGGATATGCACCTTTATACAAGGACTTACACCTTTATACATCAAGCTACAAAAGAAAGAAGGCATACCTCCATTATGGACTATAAAATGTGGGGTATTGGACGGGTGGTTTATTTTGGTCGCAACATTAAATTTACACTTTATGCTTCTTTTAATCAGACATATAATATCTGATTTTTAAATAGTGGAAACATCTTTTAGAAATAAGCCTTTTTTTCATTAAAAAAGTAAATGTCTCAATTTATCTTTCAAAGTCAGTCTATATTAAACTTGAAACACTCCCCTTGAAAAATTCTTGTAAATTATATGAGATTTATAATTTATCTGAAATGTTCTTAATAGAGTTTATTTTTAATAGGATGTAGACTAAAACTATATTGGAATTGAGCAGAGCATTATGAGGCACCATATGGGCTTCTAAACTAAGAAGATGATACACACAGGTCCTGCCAACTACTCCTCTCTGTCTTTCCTTCCCCACCTGCCAGTCTCCCACCACATCCTGAATTCTGTCATGATATTGGGTGCCTTTGGTATAAATTACTTAACTGTAGTCTCTGTGATCCTCAGTAGGTATCTCTTAATCATGAAAGGCAGAAAATAAAAAGAACCCTAGTCTTATTAAAAATTGGTGATCTGTTTCAAGTTAAAAGACTATCACATTTAAACATTTCCAAATGGGGATAAGAGGTAACAAACAATTACCTGATCATAATTGGAGACCAGGACTAAGTGATGAATAGAAACTAACAAAATTAAAGCAGAACAAATTGCTCAAAGCAGCAGCTAGACTAACCCTGATAAGTATGAGTAAACAAAAAGAACTGAAGCACAATACAGTTGTCTGGTTTCTCTCCCCTGTTTATGGTCAACTCTTAATCATTTTCTCTTCTGTAAGAAATTAGATGCTTCCCTTTGTTGATTGTGTCTTTCTACTGCCCAAACTTAGACCCTTGAGTCTTGATGAGTTTAAGTCATAAGAAAAAAGTAGTGTGCAATATTCATTAAAACATGAGCTTGAGGACATACCACCAGCTCAGAAAATTAAGTATCTGTGGCACCTGCTCTGGTGGCAAGAAATCAAAGTCAGCCTAAGGGAAAATAATGCAATAGGGGGAAGATTTGTTTGATGTATTCTTTCCCATTCATCTTCCTAACCTCTTCTCCTTCCTCTCATTTAAATGGGGAAAATGTCCATTAAAATGCTGTATACTAGTATTGTTCCAACATTTAAATTTATAATTGCAGTTAGTAGCCTTGCTTTTCTGCCATATTGTCTGTGCCTTCTTGATTCTCTCCACATTTGTCTCTGATGGTTCCCACTCTTTCTTCTCTTTCTGGTTCTTCTTTCTCTTCATTTTTCTCCTTTTCTTTTAATGAGGAAAAACAGAGGTGTAATTACAGTAAAAGGTGTGATGTGGATCAAAAAGAATAAATAGTAAAACGACCATGTCTAATTTTATCATTTACTATTTGTGTAATGTTTATTTTTACCCAGAACTTATTTATCTTACAACTGGAAGTTTGTACCATTTGACCAGCATCTCCCCATTTCCCCATCTCTCAGCCCCTAGCAACTACTGCTCTACCTTCTGTTTCTATGAATCCAGAGATTATACATATAAGTGATATCATTTTGTATTTGCTTTTCTCTATCTGACTTATTTTACTTCGCATAATGCCCTCAAGGTCCATCTATGTTGTTGCAAATGGCAAGATTCCCTTCTTTTTATGGCTGAATAGTTTTCCATTGTATATATATATATATGCCACATTTTCTTTATCCATTCATCCATCGATGGACATTTAGGTTGTTTGCATGTTTTGGCTATTGTGAATAATATGACATTTATTTATTATAATTTATTGTTTTTATAATAAGTAAGTACAAATTTGCTTCATTTTACCCTTTAAAATGCCCCTTTAGAGCTAAGTTATTAGACATCCCATGTTTTTTTGTAGTCCATAGCTATATATTTCCCTAAGTAATACTATCAGAATTATTACATTCCTATTTCCAAAAAGGCAAACATTGGGAAAGAGATGAGAAGCACAGGTAGAAGACTGAAGGACGGGATGAAGGAGGAGCCAGATATTTCTCCCTCTCTATCTCTGCTTGGTTAGCTTCTCTGATAATAGCTGCACCTTTTCTATGGTTCCAGCTCCCACCCTCTGTGGTCCCAGCTTCTGCTGAGCAACCCCTGCACTGGTCATAGCCCTGTCTGCATGGGCTCCAGTAACACATCAAACCCGAGAAGTGTTAACACCTACCAGTAACTGCTGTCCTCTCAGTTTTACTTGTCCCTGTTCACTGCCTTGTCTCTTTGATGGCTAATGTAAACAGGTTCCCTCTGATAAATCATTCTGTTTGAAATGTGTATAATAGTTTCTATTTTCCTGACTAAACCCTGATGGATACAAATATTGTAGTAGAAAGAGCCCTACAAATAAAGTCAGAAGATCTAATTTCATGTCCTGTAACTAATTAGCTGGAAGATTTGGATCAGGTCATTCAACCTCAGGTTCATAAAGTTGCTTTATGGTACAAATATCATAGTTTAAAGTGAAAGCTTCCTAACTCACCTTTGTTAACAGGCTTGTCATATTCATAAAAGCTCTGCATTCCTCCATACAACATACTAGCAGTCTTCTATAGCACAGTGAAAGCTCAGGGCTGGTAGTTCTCTTTCTAGGAGTCTGTACTCTAGTCTGTACTCCATTCCCATTTATGTTCTTACCAAGGGTTGGTTGTATTTACTCCAAGACCAGTTTATGTCAGTTGTTCGTGTAATTATATAATGTAGGTAGTGAGTGACAGAGGCCAAACTAGTTTGGTGACTTTTGCCATATACAGATATGAAAGAAGGAATGGAAGCAATTTGGGAGTGCTGTAGAATTGGTGGAGGACAAACATTCCTCCCCACATCTTTCCTGTGGCTGAGGAAAGTCGTTAAAACTGGTCCTCTGACTCCATCTTTCCAGTAAGAAAGGAATATTCAAACTACTAAAGTTGCTACTAAAGTAAGAACTGGTAGTGATCTCTTATCTGGCAGTGGCTCAGCTCCTGATAAGCAAAGCACCTGATGCAACTGGGGTATTGAGAAAAGTGATAAATCAGAGGCAAGAAGTGCCAGGGGGACAGCTTGCATTCCCATCAGATCTGTTGCAAGGATGCCCAAGGATACCTGCAATACAGCTAGACAAGGGAGGTGACACAGACAAAGCTATTTTGCTGATCCACCCTCCAACAGGAACACCTATCCAGGGAGTATGCCAGAAGCAAGGCATTATAGGTGGTCCATCTGCTGTGAGAAGTAAGAAGAGGTTGAGCCTAAGACAGATATTCCATATCAGGGGGATGTGAATCAGAAGGCCATTATCAGGCCTGTGAAGAATCAACAACTGGACATCCCTCAAGAACGCGAGCACTTGAAAGCCCACCATACAGACGGAAGCCACAGCCAGCAATAGAAAAACATGTAATTGCACCACCACATGTAAATGGTGTTTTCATCAAGGAGCAAAAGTTACAATTGACCAAGGAACATATAGGCTACTTGCTGTGCGTTATTGCTTTAAGGATGAACTTTTTCCCTTTCCCTCCTCACCAAAACAATACCAGAGGAACAAGTGTGGTGAAGAAGAAAGATGTGTTAATAACCAAAATGTTATTAACTCTAAGTGGCATAATGTTATGTAATTTAGCTAAAATGTTGTTAAGGAAGCCCACTAACCAGGAGGAAAACGGGTAAGTTGGAAGAACTGCTACTGAAAGAGTAGTAGAAGTTATTGAAAAATTTATCCATTTTGTGTTTTTACCCCTAAATTGAGATTTCACCAATATGGTTACATGCAGATCACTTTATGATTCCATCTTTTAACAGATACTTTCAGCTAACTATAGGCAGGACTTCTTTGTAGGTGAACTTATATTGTAAAATTAAAAAGAACAGGCGAATTGAAAGTATATTATCAGAAATTATTAGAAGTAAATAGATGTGAAGATAGAATTTAACAAAAAGGCCTCATAAAAAGCCCTGGTCAGTAATTGCATTTGCAAAATATAAAGGCATTTGTATGTCAGGTGCTAGGTTTCCATCCCATTGTAGAATTCCTTTTCTAAATGTCTAGCCTACCCTTTCTAATCTAGCACCTTCTTGCTATCCATTTCTGCCTAGTAGAATTGTCATCTCCTAAAATGAATCTCTCCTCCAAAAGAGAAGAGAAAAGCAAAATCACAGGAAACCAACTGAAGTTGATATGATATAACTCTCCATCTTGTGCCTTCCTAACTCTTACAATGAGCATAGAATATCTGCTTAATGAAAGGACTCTAAGAAAGAACTAATTAATCAAGAACATCAGAATTTGTTTCATGTAAGTCATTTTTATCAATCAGGCCTACTTAACCAACAATACCCAGTAAGTGCTAACTAAAACACATAATCTGTACAGACACTTGTCAAACTCTTTAGATTGCATAGGATGTGTACATAGACCAACATCCTGAAAAAAAAAAAAGGTCTACATTTCTATGTAAGCAGATTAAGGCTGTTTATGTAATGTGATTTGCAGCTACTGGAAGACCCACTCTGACCAAAAAAGACTCTCATAAATGACCTGTCACAGATCCAGAAATTTCTATGATTAGGATAAAGGGCATCCGTGTTGCTTATCTAAAATTAAAAGCTAATATATTTATCAGTTTCTCTTTAACACTTTTCCATGAATTAGCTGATCAACCTTTAAGTTCCAGTTCTCTGAGAGGTTAGTACATAGATCAAGTAAGTTTTGAAGAAGAGGGACCTTCAAGGAAGTTAAATGAACAATGCTTATTGCAGCAGTATCTGAAGATCAAGGAAGTAGGGACTGAGAGAGGATGTAGAAATGGGAATGGCTTGCCCTAAAACAAATATCACAGTTTCTCCTAGGATCAGGTTTCTGTGTCATTTAATACTTATCTCAGTTTTAAAATAAATAGATCTCCTTTCCTAACTTTGTGTTTTTCCCAAAGAAATTTTTTGAAATTTGGAAAGGAAAGTTGCTTTTATTCTCATCTTATGTCAATTGATAGAATATTTGTTTGCTCAGGCATCAAAGGAGAAATGGTGGACAGAAGATGAGACCAGAGCCTGACAAAACCTACGTTCCAGAGTCAACTCTTATTAACAGGAAACAGCTGGCTTTGCCTTCTTTCCCAAAACCTCCTGAATAGTTTGCTGCTTTTCAATTTTTGTTTTTAAAGTACCTGAGCCAAAACAACGGCAAGCTTGATTTTTAAAATAGGATCAGTGACAAATGCTGAAATGCCAAGTTGAAATGCACAGGATACGACCAAGCAAAATGCAAGAAAGAATTTGGAAGGCAGATTAGGGAAATGTGGGCTCAAATCTGTGCCTGCCAACTGCTCTTAATAAACTGTGCTGAGGTCAAAGATACACTCGAGAGTTTATTCAAAACACACACAGACCAAGGAGGCAGATGCTGCTTCTCTTTGTATTTTTAGGAATTTTTTTTTAAATAAGGGTGTTAGAGCATTTCCCCCAAATTAAGAATTTCACCTTTCTTTGTGGATGAAGTTCTTTTTCCCAGTGACTAAACTTCTATCTGGGGTAGCTTAGGACTCTTTGGTACTTTCCCAGTTCGTGCACACTATTATAAGATGTTTTTCCCACTTGGAACCAGATTCCACTTGTGGTTCTGGGTTCCCTCAGATAGGTCACACTAAGGTCAAACAGCAACTCCATAATGGAAAAACTGACCAGTACATGTTCTCTAAATGTTTGCAGACCACTCCTGCAATGGAGGAATGTTCCATGTGGATAACCAACTAAACATTTCTTAAAATCACAATTTACAAGACTAATAGAGATATGTTTAAGATTTTAAATCCAGTTTATACCACTTATAATATACAGTTAAGATAATTGTATGCTCATATACATTATAAAAGAAATTACTATTTATCAACTACTTTGAAGTTTTCAAATATAATACACGTCGGATTATACAAATTTTGAATCCTTAAATCATCAACGTTTTATAATAGCTTAAAAACTTATTCTTACAGGGAAAAAGTGTTCCAAAAAGTGTTAGAAATATATTTGAATAGCCTTTTTCAAGAAAAATCTTGAAAAATTATAACACCAAACACAATCAATTTCTACTGAAACTTTTCATAAGATAGTCTTACACTTTAATGTGCAAACCAGAGCTCTGTTTCTATTCAGATTTTGCTTCTTTAAAATTGCAAGTATTACTAATGATCTAAAAAGACACTAAACCAATAATTCTGAAGGAAGACAGACTATTTAAAAATCATGTGTTAAACATAAATCAGGGATTAATGGTAACATAATCAACAACAGAGTATTATATTATACATAGAATGTATAGCATGTGGCGGAAGAAACTAGTGAATTAAATCAAAATATGATTTGCAGATCTCTGGCAAATGTCTCTAAATATGATTAAATCATGTACTTAAATAGAAAAACAAATGCCTTTTTCAGTCTAGATTATATTATTGCTACAAATCATTCACTATAGGTAAGGGCCAAACTGAGGAACTATTTAAATATGTCTATTTAAATAGACATAAAATACAGAAAAGAGAAGCAACAGTAGTGTTCCTAGCATATATTATTTTTCTTCCCCAAATTACTAGTGTTCTTTTAATGAGATGTTTCTTGACACATCTGTGTGTGTGTTTGTGTGTGTGTGTGTGTGTGTGTGTTCATGCTGCTTTTGGGGCAGAGTTATTAAATAGTTGTGCTATCTGTGTCACATAATTTCATTTGTGAAGATAGTAACATTCAGTAAAGGTAAGTTGATATACACATATAATCAGGCAGAAAGAAGCCGCCTTATTCTGAATTTAGGTATTATCTTTATATCTTAGCTTTTTCCTGGCAACTTTTTATTTATACATTCATAGTCATTCAGAGTCATCAGGTCTTTGATCCATTTATGAAAAAAAAGAGAAATATTTTTGGTAAATGTTTGGTAAATCTTGGAGATTCCTAGAAAAGAAAAAGTGTATTTCTGATCTCATATATGTAAGAGAATAAGATTGTTATTTTTAAAAAAAGGGCTTTAACTCTGTTCAGCCTACTAGAGAACTCACACTATAAATAAAGTAAATGTGAGAATGATAAGTAACCAGTTGAGCTGGTCATTTCCCAGTCCAGCAAATACGTCCTGAGCTCTATACAAAGGTTTTAAACACCAAGACATACATACATACATAACTTAGTCTGGAGTAGATTAATTCACAGAATATTTCACTAGCCTTTCTATTCTGTTGTTATAGCAAGAGTAAGACCTGGTTTTCCAGGGAAATAATGCCTGGGCATCTACTTTCTGGGCACAGATAATCAGAATTCAGGGCAATTGCAGCCAAACCACATTCTCTATTAGCCTTAGTATATGACTAGTTTTGAAATACTGGATAAGCAGGAACTAGTGATTTTGAGATCTGTAATTCCATTATACTGAATAATAAAGGAGAAATTAATCTGTTAATGGATACTTACCATACTCTAGTCACAATTCCAGGTGCCTGAATGTATCATTGTATGATTCAGAATAGCTAACTCTATTAAAAAACAACCCAATAATTTTTAAGGCTTAACACAATAGAACTCTACTTCTGTGTCAGGTAAAAATCAGTGAGTATGTTTAGTGAGCTGCCATCAGGAGGTGATTCAGGAGCCCAGGTTGTTACTTTCTTGTAGCTCCCCTGCCCTAGAGAGCATCAGTCATTGGTTGGATTCTCTGTATCCACCCAACAGATGAGGAAAGAGAAAGAACAGGGAGGTCAGTCCTCAAAATGGTGTATATCACTTCGTTCACATTTCATTGGCCAGAAACAAATCACAAGGATACACCAAACAGCAAGGGTAGCTGGGAAATACAATCTACCTGTGTGCCCAGGGAAGAAGAAAGAATTGAAAAATACCTACAAGCAGCTAAAAAAATCTCTGATCTTGAGGAATTTACATTCTATTTAGGGGAAAACAAACAATTAAAAGCAAGCATAATAAATTATAACTTGCATAGTCTCTCTTAAGATGTTAAATAACACAGCAGAAGAGGGGAGAAAACACAGACCATGGTTAAGAGGGAGAAGAGTCTCTTCACAGTGGCTGTAGGTGGCTGAAGTAGTGTAGAGGTTAGATCATTAAAGAAGATCAAAGAAATAGGAGACTATTTATTGGGGCCTTCATCTTTGTCAATGTCACAATGCTAGGGAAAGTGATGTTGAGCCAGAAACTGAAGTCATAGAGAATAGGGGATTGGGAATATCCTGTGAGTTAGTTGATAACAGAAATAAGGAGAAGCAGTGGGCAATTTGGCATGGAATTCACAGTTTTAGAGACAATGGAAAAAGAATGATCTGAGAGCAGCAATGAGAGACAAAGAAATGTCTGTCCCCTTCTTCAGGTTCACTTACGTAAGAATTGTAGAATAAAAAGCAGCCATCACCTGAGAAGGCTGCAGGGAAGGACTTGCCCTCCACTAGAGCAAGAAGGTAAAGGGATTGTTCAAGAGGTCAAGAGTATCACGATTTCAGAGAAAAAAATGTGACAATGAATATATATATATATGTTCATGTATAACTGAAAAATTGTGCTGAACACTGGAATTTCATACAACATTGTAAAATGATTATAAATCAATTAAAAAAAAGAGTATCATGATTTTGCTTAAGATAGAGTGGCCAGTAAGTCTGGAGCTTTCTGTGGTGACTGACTTGAACAGGGACAAATGGCACATTGAGATTAGTCTCAGGCAGGGAGACCAGTGGAGAAGGAACTTCAATATTTAGATGAGATACAAGAACCTGAAGCAAGGCATCTCTCAAAGGCGTTGCACCATTTTTCTTTGACTAAATTTAACCCACAATTTGAAGAGAACATTTGTTTTGGAACCAAATTTTCTAAACTATTTCATATTCCTTTTTACTGTTTTAAATTAAAACTGATTTTAAATCCATCTTTGATGAAACTTTAGTCACGATTCTTCTTCTGAAGTTTAAAGGTACATAAAAATACATTTCTGACTGATATAAACATAGAATCACAGATTTAGGGTTTGAAAGTTTTAATTCGCTTGGTTCAACCATCCAGTTGATATTGGAAGCCTTTCTAGCATATCGTTGCCAAGCCGTCTTCTGGACTAGGCTTGAACATCTCCAGGCATGATGTATCTAGTGAGGTGGTTAAAAGCGTGGGCCCTGGAATTAAGCAGATCTAGGTTTAAATTCCCATTCCATCGCTTCTCAGTCCAGCAAAGTTGTGAACTTTGCTTTGGCAAGTTATTTAACTTTTTCCTCAGAGTTTCAGAATTTTAATCTATAAAATGAAGATAATACTACTACTTAATTCACAGTGTTATATTAATGAAATAAGGCATGTAAAGGGCTCGGCACAATGCCCAACATATAATAAATTCTCAATAAATGTTAATATTATCACTACTTTTATTCATGTCATCATTGTTCTTATTACCTTCCAAGGCATCATCTTTCAGTGTGGGATAGCTGCCTTAGAAATTTCTTCTTTCTGCCATCTCAGAAAAATCTGATTTCAAGATGTGATTTGACAAAATAAGTGTTCCATTAGCTATAACTCCTCATTAAAATTTGAAAGAAATTTCTTGCAAAGAATGTGCATAATTTCATAGCTGCCGTGTTAGAATTTCAAGATATCCTTTCAAAAGTATGAACAAAGAAACACTTGAAGTATTTTTTAATCTACAAAGTCTTGTCAGTGCTCTCTGTTTTGTAACACTCATGTAAAGTGAAGAAACATGAACAAATGTAATCTATTACCTGACATCACAACTGGGCCATGACTTGTATGGCAAATTTAATTTCAGTAGTGCTCACAGGAATTGTTTCCCTGACTTCAGAGCTTTTAGTTGACACAAGGCACTCTAGACAATAAACAGAACCTTAACCAAAAAAAAGGTTCCTGTGAAACTTCTTTCAAATTCATAGGGAATAAATTTCCATGCTACCTGAGTTCAGTACATCATTCAGGCACTGCTGGTGAATGTTTTTGTCAAGATGTGCAGTGCATTTGATAATAGAAGTAAAATAATAGAATCAAGATTCCAAAAACTACAATAAAATAAAGTATTTCTAATCCATATGGATGCCACTTATCATAAATAGTAAATTCTGATATATGTAAATTAACTTCTTTTTCATGCAAATTATCTAATTCTTTAAAATTCCTGTCTTATATATTATGATGCAGTAAAAAAAAAAACTGATTATCTTAAAAATCTTACAACCTTTTCTTCATTTAAAAACATGCATGGATTTGGAATGAATATAGTTTGCACTGAGAAAACATTTGCCAAAGGATGTTCAAAATAAAAATGTTTGAAATGTCATTATCAGTTATCAGTAATTTGTTAAGGAGATATTCCTTGAGTATAGCATTGTTTTGACTTAAAAATATGACAGTCTACTCTTAGCTAGATAACTAGAAGACAGAATTATTGGAAAGTTAAAGAGGAAAAAAAATTAAAAACTAAATTATTGGAAGGAAATCAACAAGTAAAATGAGGAGTCTGATATACATTAGCTCTAAAATCCTTTCCAACTATAAAATTGTTACTCCTTTAAATAAGTAAATCAGAACTGACTACATTGAAATTATTTGAGATAGCAGTAGAAACAAGAGAAACCTTGAGAAATAAATATCTATTTAAATCATCTTAAGGTTCCCACCAAAGACCATAATCAAAAAAAAATAGTGATGAGGTTGAAATCTAAAATATAATTTGGCTGTTAAGGTGGTGAGAGAGGAACAGAGTCTCAAGCCGCCAGGATATTTTAACTCTTCACAGTTTACTTGTAGATAGTTAAATTGATTTACAGATTATTCTCTGTAGTGTTAACTAAATTATCTTTAGAAAATGCACAAATGTTTAAAAATATTCCAGTAATTAAAGATTAAAGACAGTATAATAATAACACAAGCAGGAGCAAAAAGTAAGAAACAGAGGAAGTTGACACTTCTCCTATTAGGAAGTGCTCTACAGTAGACCACAGCAGGAATTGAAAGCAATGACAGTCTAAACAGCCCTTTGAAAATTTGAAATAATAAGACTATTTAAGGTGGATTTACGTTAACTTTCATTAATGATAATTAGCAAGCTGACATTTAAAAATATTGTTTATATCATCTTTAACTTAGCCTTTTTCAATTTCCATTTCTGTGTTCATTTTGTAATATACTTAATTTACTTGGCACTTAATATCATAGGCCTGGTAATTAAAATCTTCGGACTATTAGTACCTGCATATCATTAATGAATATATAAATACTGGTGGTGCAGTAATTTTACATTTTCACTGAAAATTGAGTGTTACGATTAGTATTTCCTCAAAGCTAAATATCACCATCATGGGATAAGCATCAGTATGTAAGAATAAACAAAATTTTATCAAAAATTAAAATTATTACTTCAGATTGTTAAAAGTTCTAGTCATCACTTTTCTAAATTCTTATATTATTGTCTGAGAATAATAATTTCTCAGCACTGTCATCTCTAGTTTCTGCAGTCACTATAAGAAGATTCTTACTTCAACTAGTCCACTTAATAATATGTCTAAACTTTTGTATGCACTGAAGAATATAATTCAGGAAACGATTTTTTAGAAGTATATCTCCTAGAGAGAATTTTATACTAACATTTCATAGCTTAAGCAAATCTTAAAAAGTCTTCATTATCAACTACTGAAAATGGCTGGCCGTCTGTAGCAATCATTTCAACAAGATTTCTATTGAAATTCTTAACTGCCATAGCTGCAAAACTTTAAGAGCTTTTCTTTTTAAATTGTTGTTATAAAAATCTGTTGTTTTGAAGTTTCATTAGTAAGTACAAAATGTGTTTTGGGCACCCCATTTTTTTTAACACTCTTCTTTTCTTCATATTTTTATGTTCTTTTTTATGTTTGAGTTGAAAATTGTTATTGATGTTTTATATAATTTTGTAGGGTTTTTCTTCCTTGTAAATTTTGAAGAGACAAGGTCAGCATCCTTCTGTTAATTCATTCTCACTAGATGTGCAGAGTTTTCAAAGAAAGATGAAAATAATTTGACAACTCTTTTTTATGAGCCAAGCACACCAAATGAGTCTACAAAGATTAGAATTATGATATAATCTAGCATCAATTATTGTTTTATAATTTATATTTTATTAATATTTGATTACTCAAAAAGAATATTGGCCTTTCCAAACTTATATACTTAATATGCTCATTTAACATCTATTTTAACTGCATCTCTAGTTCCCTATTCAACTCTTTACTAGTTCTTAATAATACAAATTAACACAAAAATTAAAGCTTTTACAATCATTAATTATTATACTTCTAGCATAATAAATAATGTTGTACCCATAATTACCTGAAATCCCTGTAAAACCAGGACTGATACAAGAAGTGAAAGATACAAGATCTTGTCAGTCTTTTCTTTTCAGCAAATATATATAATCAATTAAAATTTCATAACACTGGCAAAGAAGATACTAGAAGTGAAATGGCCAATGGTTTGTTCATAGTGCAGACAAGAGTGATTTGTAAGAGCCATGCTGAAGAGAAAGGATTTCCAAAAATGATAGATGGGTTTTCCATTTCTCAGTAAATCACAGTGTGCAGTATTGAAACTATCAGTGCTCATGCCATGTAGTCTTCCACAATAGAAAACGCACTCTTTCTCCTGTCTCTGTTTGGAAAAGAAATTTTTGCAAATCAGAAAGTAGGCTTGAGTCAATCACTTTGACTCCACTGACTCCAAAAGGCTACTGAAGAGAGTTTTCTCTTCTTACTTTCACATTCTGTGAAACACATTCTAATTGATCCTCACTGACAGCAAAGCCTAAGCCTAAATCCAGAGGGAAAGCAAAATTGTGATTTTAAGTCTCACTGTTCCCAAACTTTGATACCAAACCCCAGTCAATGTGAGCTTTTCAAATCATGTTTGGTCTTCTTATTTCTGACTAAATGATCAGCTTAAAAAAAATTATAACAGAATTTAAATCTCTGTAAACTGGCTAAGTAAAATCTGGGTTAAAAACCTAGTGTAAAATTCTAAAGTGAGACAGAGTTTGTAATTTTCAAGAGTCTGTACGTCTAAAATCTTGGAATAAGGGAGACTGCGGTATAAAATGAAATCAAAGATGGGCTAGATCATTTAGAGGTCTGTAAGCCACAATAAGGTTGGATTTTATTCTAGGTGAACTTAGAAGACATTACAGGATTGTTTAAGAAGGAAAGAGATATACTCTTATTTATGGTTTTAAAAAGATAATTCTGACTACAAAACATCTATTAACACAGCTAAAATTACAAATACTGACAAGAGTAAATGTTGGCAGAGATACAGAGCAATGAGAATTCTCAGACATTGCTGGTGGGAATGTAAGCTGATACAACCCCTTTGGGAAACTATCTTGCAGTGTCTGCTAAAATTAATAAACATGCATATACTCCACGGCCCAGCAAGCCCCTCCTAAGTATATTCTCAATAGAAATGCATGCATATGTTCAACAGCAGCAAAAACTTTAGTGGAATGATCATTAAAGCTTTATTCAAATAGCCACAAAGTGGAAACTACCCAAATTCTCATCAACAGTACGATGGATAAAGTGTAGACTATTCACACAATGAAATCCTACACAGGAATTAGAATGAATAATCTACAATACGGATGAATCTCACAAATATCACTGAGCAAAAGTCAAACACAAAAGAGTACATACTGAATGATTCCACTTAGATGTTTTAAAAACAGGAAAATCTAATCTATATTTTTAAAAGACAAAAATAGTGGTTACCCTTTGTGCAGGTAGGGGGTAGCCAGTGACAGGAAGAAAGAGGGGAAGAAGTAGTAAACACATTAGCATTGTGACCACAGCTTGGTGACAAAGAGGGTGAGAAATGATAGAAATTCTTGAATTGTGATATATACATAAAAAGCACAGCGTCAAAGACTCATACTCAGCAGCCATCTGTTACAATCTGCCTTCTATATGCCTGGTTTAACCACTCCTGGTGATAAGAAACTCACAATTTATAAAGGAGTCTGTTCTTTTTTTGAAGAAAAAAATCTAATGATTCAAATATTATTTATAATAGTCAAAATCTGATTTGTTGTTCTAGTTATTTTCTCTGAAACAACATGGAACAATCCATTTGAATTTTAGTAAAAGCGCTTCAAGGAGTTGAAGACAGCTGACATATTTTCCCTTAGTCTTCCTTTCTCTGGGTGAAACAACTCAGCAACTTGATCCACTCTGCAGAAAGTGGGTCTCAGGTACTACTTCACCTTAGTCACCACTCTCTGAGAAGTTCTTATTTGCAAATGTTACTAATAAAAGAAAGAGAGAGGGAGGAAGTTGGGTCAGCCCTGAAGATGTGGGATACACAAAATGTGAAATTGTGGGTTCAGAGTGTTTCAGAGCTAATGATTTGAGTGAGCTATAAGAGCATTATATGGATGGTTCAAGGTAGCTTTTAGATCCTATACTTGACATTCTTATTCTGATTTAAACTTAAAAGTTTAAAAATACTCACTTGTTTTTAGACTGACCGTTAATTCTCTCCCATCTACAAACTTTCCTTTATATCTCACTTCTACATTCTCCCTTCATTGAATTAACAAATCTTGGTCAGAACCTTTTGTTAAATTTCTCCTGTTTTAAATCAATTCATTTCCTATAGCTATCTATCTGCCACAGTTTTTTCCCTATACCTTCTAATAATGTAATTTTTGAAGTTATATTTCTTATAAATCTGGGAAACTTCCTAGTCATCAGTATTTCTAAACACAAAGATTAAAAAGAAAAGAAAGAAGCAAGATAAGAAATAATGAAGGGAAAGAGGACAAAGATTTAATTTATTTTACATTCCAAATATATATTATTTTGTATAATATTATATTCTGTGTATAAATGCTGTGATACAGGGAATAAGAGGTGAATTATGAACATTACATTTTAAATATTTCTTTACCAGTTACTCAAACTATAATTTCTAGCACAGGACTGGATAAAGCATCGAGTCTAGGTATTTATCTTGATAATGTCTTTCAAATTTTGATTTTGTATTTGAGCAAAAACTTCTGTAAACATAAGCTGATATTATATATAAGCTGATATTAGTGATTCATAGTGAATTTGCCAAGTCTTTCTTTTTTAACAGTCTAAAAACATCTACCAGTTACGAGTTTGCTTTTCATCTTTTCTAAATGGAAACACTGCTATGCAAATACTTTTTATAAACTTGACCTTTGCATAACAAGTTCAAGCAATCCAATTTTTAGTTTATTTTTGTGATTACCTAGATTTGGTTTAGCATTTATCCTTGCTTCACAACATAAAAATAATCCATAATAACCTTATGCATTTTTTTCTTATGTAATCATGATTCGGAGTGAGTAATTTGAATTGTTCAAAGCCCTCGAAGAGTCTAGCTTGGTAATTAATTAATTAAGTAATTAACAATTAGTTATAATACTCTTTTAAATGGAGAAACATTCTTTTCTGCTGTAACCAAATTTAGCTGCATGATATTCTGAATCACTCCCATTGATGCCATTTCATAACAATTTGCTGCAATATTACCATGAGAAGTCAAGAGTTAGGAAATTAGAAAGAAAATTACCTGATTACCACAAAAGGCTTGGTTCCAATTGGAATCATCCAATCAAACAACTAAGAAATTTTATTTTCTTGGCAGCTGATACATAATTGTGCTTGATATCTTTGCCAGCTGCTGATCTGATGCTGTATGGTAATTTTCTAGCAAGGGAAGGGGAGTTTTGTAGCAGGTGTGCTATTCATTTACTTTTGTGGTACCTCCCTAAGAAACCTGAAATGTGAAACCTTGTTCCCAAACTAAGGGTCAAACAGTTCTGAAAAATAAAATCTTTATTCATTTAGACATGAAATACCACCAAGTTGGGAGATTTCAAAGGCATATATCTTCTTATCTTCCTTGCATTTCTTTAATAGGGTTTCAAAACAAACACAGTGATTTCTTAATTTACACACTTTTGAAGATACAAAGACCAGGAAAAATGTTTTGAGGAACTAATTGTAAATCTCAGCTTGGAAAATTGGATAATGAAAAAATAATATTCATCTTGATATTGTTTATATCCATAGTTAAAAGAAAATCTGACTTCTCTTACAATGAGTTTTCAACATCTTTTACTTAACAAATTATCTTTTTTTTAACATTTTTTATTGATTTATAATCATTTTACAATGTTGTGTCAAATTCCAGTGTTCAGCACAATTTTTCAGTCATTCATGGACATATACACACTCATTGTCACATTTTTTTCTCAGTGAGTTATCATAACATTTTGTGTATATTTCCCTGTGCTATACAGTGTAATCTTGTTTATCTATTCTACAATTTTGAAATCCCAGTCTATCCCTTCCCACCCTCCAACCCCCTGGCAACCACAAGTCTGTATTCTCTGTCTATGAGTCTATTTCTGTCCTGTATTTACACTTTGTTTTTGTTTGTTTGTTTTTGTTTTTGTTTTTTAGATTCCACATATGAGCGATCTCATATGGTATTTTTCTTTCTCTTTCTGGCTTACTTCACTTAGAATGACATTCTCCAGGAGCATCCATGTTGCTGCAAATGGCATTCTGTTGTCAGTTTTTATGGCTGAGTAGTATTCCATTGTATAAATATACCACCTCTTCTTTATCCAGTCACCTGTTGATGGACATTTAGGCTGTTTCCATGTTTTGGCTATTGTAAATAGTGCTGCTATGAACATTGGGGTGCAAGTGTCATCCTGAAGTGGATTTCCTTCTGGATACAAGCCCAGGAGTGGGATTCCTGGGTCATATGGTAAGTCTATTCCTAGTCTTTTGAGGAATCTCCACACTGTTTTCCATAGTGGCTGCCCCAAACTGCATTCCCACCAGCAGGGTAGGAGGGTTCCCCCTTTCACCACAGCCTCTCCAGCATTTGACATTTGTGGATTTTTGAATGATGGCCATTCTGACTGGTGTGAGGTGATACCTCATTGTAGTTTTGATTTGCATTTCTCTGATAATTAGTGATATTGAGCATTTTTTCATGTGCCTATTGATCATTTGTATGTCTTCCTTGGAGAATTGCTTGTTTAGGTCTTCTGCCCATTTTTTGATTGGGTTGTTTATTTTTTTCTTATTGAGTCGTATGAGCTGCTTATATATTCTGGAGATCAAGCCTTTGTCAGTTTCATTTGCAAAAATTTTCTCCCATTCCATAGGTTGTCTTCTTGTTTTACTTCTGGTTTCATTTGCTGTGCAGAAGCTTGTAAGTTTCATTAGGTCCCATGTGTTTATTCTTGGTTTTATTTCTTCTAGGAGAAAATTTTTGAAATGTATGTCAGATAATGTTTTGCCTATGTTTTCCTCTAGGAGGTTTATTGTATCTTGTCTTATGTTTAAGTCTTTGATCCATTTTGAGTTGATTTTTGTATATGGTGTAAGGGAGTGTTCTAGCTTCATTGTTTTACATGCAGCTGTCCACTTTTCCCAACACCATTTGCTGAAGAGACTGTCTTTATTCCATTATATATTCTTGCCTCCTTACTTAAAAAATTATCTTAATGCTTAAGTTTTGAAAATAACTTTGTACAGCAGTTTTATGTATTTATCTCTAGTTAGATTTTTAATTTAAGACTGAATACTGTTATTCTATTTTTATTCTGTCATTAAAAAACAAATTATTAAGCTGAAGTTAATACTTATAAACTTAAGAAAAAAGTATTTCTTGTCGAACTCCTATTTCTGATTTCCTTAGCTGCTATTAAGACTCTGAGCACATTTTAAAAGTACTCTAAATGTGTCTTTTGTCCTTTTATGAAGTATTTTTATAGTAATAGTAAACACAAAGTATATATTTCTATATTTCTCACTGGTATGAAACATGTCATTTCACTCAGAAGATTAGTTCATACAAGTTTAATTAAGTGACTAAAACAGCTTAGAAACTTTTGCTTGAGAGTTCACATATAATAAAATTTATTTTCTTCTGTAATAAAGCCCATATATGTTTGCTGGATATTAGCTCTGACCCATAACTTTTCACGATATTCTATATAAATACTTTAGCCAAGTGGTTTTATCATGGAGGAATTGTATTTAGCATGAGTCAGAGCAACTTGGAAAAGATCCCCTATAAACTCACCAGGCTTTAGTCTCTCGTATAAAAGAATCTGGATGTGGGCAGTCCAGTGCTGTCTGGCAGCTGCTGGAAGGCATCAGGGACCAGGCTGCTTTCAGCAATCTGTTTCTCCATGCCTGTATGTGGCCCTTACCCTCAGGGTCTAAGATGCCCACTTGAGCTCCACCTGTTCTTTTGTCTTCCACGCAGCAGGGTGGTAGAAGGAGAGAAGGAGGACACGCTCCTTCTCTTTAAGGAGCGTGCAGTGATACAACACTTGTGCTTACATTTCACTGCCAAAACTTAATACTTAGCTGAAGTTGGTTTCAAAGTGAAGATGGAAAAACAGTTTTTTATCTGGTGGCATGATTGCTCTGAAATAAAATTCAGGTTCCGCAATTGAGGGAAAGCAGGAGAATATATGTTAGAACAGGTAACTAACACTCTCAGCCATATGTATGTCTATTGTCATTTGAATAAAGCCACCTTTCCATTTCTATATCTCGGTTCAGGAAACTTTCCTAAAAAGTCTTCCTCCCTTCCCAGATCATTCTTATTGACATTCTAGTCATTCTTCAGTGGCCAACTTAGTTTCTATTTCTGTTTTGTCCAACTGTCCCAGACTTAACTCAAAATTCAGATAGTAAACACAAGGCACTATAAACCTCCTAGAAGAAAACATAGGCAAAACATTCTCTAACATAAATCTCAGCAATGTTCTCCTAGGGCAGTCTACCCAGACAATAGAAATAAAAGCAAAAATAAACAAATTGGACCTGATTAAACTTACAATTTTTTAAACTTACAAGCTTTTGTACAGCAAAGGAAACCATAAGCAAAACAAAATGACAACCTACAGAATGGGAGAAAGTATTTGCAAAAGATGAGACTGACAAGGGCTTAATTTCCAGAATATGTAAACAGCTTATACAACTTAATAACAAAAAAGCAAACAACCGTATCCAAAAATGGGCAGAAGACCTAAACAAGCAATTCTCCAATGAAGACGTACAAACGGCCAATAGGCACATGAAAAAATGTTCAGTATTCCTAATTATCAGAGAAATGCAAATCAAAACTACAATGAGGTATCACCTCACACCAGTCAGAATGGACATCATTAAAAAGTGCACACATGATAAATGCTGGAGAGGGCGTGGAGAAAAGGAAACCCTCCTACCCTGTTGGTGGGAATGTAGTTTGGTGCAGCCATTATGGAAAACAGTATAACAGAGATTCCTCAAAAAACTAAAAATAGACTTAACCGTATGATTCAGCAATCCCACTCCTGGGCATGTATCCAGAGGGAACTCTAACTTGAAAAGATACATGCACCCCAGTGTTCATAGCAGCACTATATACAATAGTCAAGACATAGAAGCAACTTAAATGTCCATCGAGAGATGGCAATCACCATTCTACTTTCTGTCTCTCGGAATTTGACTACTATAGGTTCTCATGTAAGTGGAATCATTACAGCATTTCTCTTTTTGTGACCAGTTCATTTCACATAGGAAAATGTCCTCAAGATTTATCCATTTTGTGACACCTGCACCCCAATGTTCATAGCAGCACTATTTACAATAGCCAAGACATTAAAACAGCCTAAATATTCATCAACAGATGACTAGATAAAGAAGATATGGTATATTTATACTATGGAATACTATTCAGCCATAAAAACTGACAACATAATGCCATTTACAGCAACATGGATGCTCCTGGAGAATGTCATTCTAAGTGAAGTCAGCCAGAAAGAGAAAGAAAAATACCATATGAGATAGCTCATATGCAGAATCTAAAAAAAAAAAAAAAAAAAAAACAGAAATACAAAACAGAAATAGACTCATAGACATAGAATACAAACTTGTGGTTGCCTGGGGGATAGGGGGTGGGAAGGGACAGACTGGGATTTCAAAATGTAGAATAGATAAACAAGATTGTACTGTGTAGCACAGGGAAATATATACAGGATGGCTCACAGCGAAAGAGAATGTGACAATGAATATATGTATGTTCATGTATAACTGAAAAATTGTGCTGTACACTGAAATTTGACACAACATTGTAAAATGACTATAACTCAATAAAAAAAGTTTAAAAAAATTTTTTTAAATTAAAAAAAGATTTATCCATGTTGTAGCAAGTGTCAAAATCCTCTTCCTTTTTAAAAGGCTGAATAATTTTCCATTGTATGTATATACCAAATTTGATTTATCCATTCATCCATTGATGGATGCACATGTTACTTCCACCTTTTGGCCATTGTGAATAATGCTTGTATGAACATGGGTATACTAATTTCCCTTCAAGTTCCTGCTTTCAAATCTTTTGAGTGTATACTCAGAATTTTAATTGCTGAATCATATGGTATTACTAACTTAGTTTTTCTGAGGAACTACCATACTGTTTCCCATAGTGTGTGCACCATTTTACATTCCCACCAACAGTGCATAGGGGTTCAGTTTCTCCATACTTTCTCAACACTTGCTATTTTCTGGGTTTTGTGATAGTAGCCATCCTAATGGGTATGAGTTTGTATCAGTGGTTTTGTGGTTTTGATTTGCATTTCTCTGATAATTAGTGGTATTCAGCATCTTTTCATGTGCTTATTGGCCATTGTGTACCTTTTTTGGAGAAATGTGTATTAAAGTCCTTTGCCCATTTTTTTGAACTGGGGTGTTTGTTTTATTATTTTGAGTTGTAGGAAGTTTTTTTTATTATAGATATTAATCTCTTATCAGATATATTATTTGTAAATATTTTTTCCTGTCCTATGAGTTGCTTTTTCACACTATTGATTATGCCAGTTGATGCACTGAAGTTTTAAATTTTGATGTTTTTAATTTATCCATTTGTTGTTGTTGCTAATCTGATTCATTTTTATATCACTCTGAGAGATTGGTATGATAACCCAGTTTTATACCTGAAGAAACTAAAGCTTAGAGAATATAATTAACGTGGCCAAGTTCACACAACTACTACAAGGTGAAACTGAGTTTCCAGTTCAGTTATATCTTTCTGCTAAACCATGCAGCAGTACTTATTTAAATATTTATATTGTTACAAAATTAAGAATTAATTAGAATAAACTTTCTGTTCCATCTTGAATGTACAGATTTGTCAGTTCTACAAACATAGATTCTGATTAAATTGATTAAGAGAAACTCTTCCCCAGATGGCAGAGCTTGGACAGCCAAATGTCTTGTATATTATCTATCTTTGGTTGACATGGGAAGTGCTTAGAATTGGGGAAAGAGAAATAGTCACACACACCTTCTGACAGACTGTCACAGAGTAACTAAGACAAGAGTTGAAGGGTTCAAACATTATGATAGTCAGGGAATGTTTGAATGTGGCAACAGTTCCATTGTATGAGATGGTCTCTAAAATTTCAGTCAACGGTTTATAGAATTGCTAAAGACAGTTGGGTGTACAGCCTTCTCAGTAAATAAGAGTGAGGAAGAATTTAGTTAAAATTAAAAGTAACTTTGCACAGACACCATAAAGAATGCTTCCCCCCACCCCTTATTTTCTGAACCATGAATTTTAATGTAGAAGGAACCCAAGGTCATTAGCCAACCTAAAATGGAACCCTCATAACAAAGCATAACTTGAATCTATTTCTTGTAAACTCCTTTCTACTCTGGAAGGAAACTGGAAAAAATTAAAGGATCCTCCTTTAGATTTATATATCTTTTCAGCACATCATCTGAGTTTCTTATGAATTTTATTCTGGATATAAGAGAAGCAAAACATTGCAATAAAGACATAAAAGCTTCCAACATATATAAAAGGCAATATTATATAATTTCAGAAAGGAAAGTCTACATTATAAAGGGTAGTAAATTTGGGTAATGTAGTCTGGCAACATCTGTTTTTAAATCTGCATGTACTTTGATCAACAAACTCACTTTTCATAAGCTTATCATTTAACAACAAAGGGAGCAGGGGGCCTGCAAACTATTCTAATGCCCATCACTAATAGAATGATTGAATCAGTGCATTTATACAATGGAAAATTATAGTGTTATTTTAAAAATAAATCTTATATATATGAACTTGAGAAGATGATGCTTTTGCTCAATTAAAAATAATAAGTTGTAGAAATGTATATATATTTACCCTATCAGGAGCTCAGAATGGGGTGTGGAAGGGTGACAGTGGGATGTATACTAGTTACTTTAGGACTGGAGGAGAAGTTGAAGGAGATATGATCCATGTCTTTGAATTTCACAGCGATTTTTGTTGCAACAGCTAAGTACCACTTTGTAGTTTTTTAATCTAGTAAAGAAAAAAATGTGAAGTTCTGGTCAGACCTCAAAAAATATAATTTCTAAAATCAAATTCTAGGCAATTGAATACCCTTTCCTTTCCCAAAAGACACTTAGTCATCTAATCACACAAAAGGGAAAAATTTTTTTACTTTGAGTGAAATAGATAACTTGAAAACAGTTTTTAAAGGTCATGGACACTTAACTCTAACTTGAGTAAGAGAGGGAAAGAATAAGCCTAACGTATTCCAAAATAAACTTTCTACCATGAATTTAAGAAATGTGATTATTGGTTAGCCATCTCTGTAGGAAGGCAGAACTACTGAATGGAGCTGACCCGAAGCCCTGCAGTTGGACTGCTTGGATTCAAATCCTATCTGACACTCACTTGCTGTGGAGTATTGATTCATTACTTAACCTCTCTTGAGGCCTTCATCTGCTCACCTATAAAGTAACAAATAATTCCCTTAGAATAGTGCCAGGCCCATAATAAGTTCTCAATAAACGAGTTCGATGCTTTGCTATAGGATTCAATTTTTGCCTTCCAGTAGCCCATAGTGAAGCTGGGACACAAACTTCTAAAAATTAGCTAACGAAGATTTCTTCTGCAAAGGATCACAAATATTTTTTATTCTCCCCCAAGTGGTATGATCTGTAGCAGCTTGGAGATCAGCCAAGGGCTATGAATACATATAAGCACTTTGACTGTCATCATTGGCATTAGTCTGAAAAGAGAGCGAGTTTGAGAAGAGGAAGATGACTGTTTTCCTTCAAACCTGGAAGCAAGCACATGGTATGTTCAGAAAAGGAGAAATGAGTTTTTAAATCTAAATTACTTTCATATAAATTATAATAATAAATCAATATAAACTAGTATGATTTGAACAAAAGGATGATGACTGTGGGACTAGAATGAACATAGAGGGAACATGGAACATTAATTCCATGAGAAGACCAAGTAATGAAAAATTGTCTGGCAATCCAGATAAATACCCAAACTGTTTCCAGTCTATTTAGGCTAATGACATCTGCAGAACAAACTATATGTAACTACTCTTTTGATTATTAACAATAAATGATGGCATAAAAATAATTAATAAACTCTTTTTCCTATCACAAAGTCAAAGCAAGATTCATCATTCAGAAGCTACTGAATTCTAGTCTCAAGGATTAGACTAATTTCCTAGGGCTACCATGACAAAGTATCCCAGACTGGGTGGGTGGCTTAAACAATGGAATTTATTTTCTCACAGTTCTGGAGGCTAGAAATCCAAGATCAATGTGTTGATAGGATTGATTTTATTAGGCCTTCTCCTTGGCTTGTAGATAGCCATCCTCTCTCTGTGTCTTCATATGGTCTTCCCTCTATGCCTATCTGTGTCCAGATTTCCTCATTTTATAAGGATACCAATGATTTGGATTAGGGCCCACATCAGTGACTTCATTTTAACTTAATTACCTCTTCAAAGACCCTATCTTCAAATACAATCACATGCAGAGATACTGGGGTTTCGGACTTTAATATATGAACTTGGGGGGATACAATTTAGCCCGTAGCAAGATCAAAGAAAAGATTTTACTCTAATCTTAATGATAGACTATGCTCTCAACCAACCCACTTTCAATGCATTTAGTGCCATTGTAACTATTAGGAATAATGTATAGTAAGGTTTTTAATAAAGGGGCCTTACTAAAAGCCAAGAGATCTTAAAAAAAAGGGGGAAATTCTTTTTAACAGCCTTTATAAACATTCTTTGCCTAACACCTGCTTAACAAGAGCCTTAGTCTTGTTTCAGTGTTTTTCTTTTTTGCAGTAATTAAATATTCACTGAACTTATTCACAGAATATTTAAACTTGTCTTTTTTTTCCTCATTGTTCCATGTAAATTATATGCCTTGAAAAAATCATCCTCCAGTTGTAAAATTAAGTACATCTTTTCTGTATCTTGTCAATCTTATTTTCCCAGTATGTTATTCCAGTCCTACTGCTTTCAGTTTTTGGTTACAATATTAGACAGTGTCCAGTAAAATAACCACACAAGTAGTCATAATTTCCTTCACAAATTGAGTCTTACGACAATAAAAAAAAAAAATGACTAGAGAAAACTTAGTTGCTTAAAGCTGTACCCACTAGCTGGTTTTAATTATACCAAAGCAAATTTTAGTCCTTGAGAAAAATATTTGTTTTCATAGGTGTTACACAAATTCAGTGAGCAAAGACTATACTATCCTCCCTGAGAAATACCTGGTAAAGAAAAAATAAGGATTGTTAGAGTATTCTCATAGGTTTAATTCTTACAGAGTAGACTCAGAAAAGGACAGAATGGGATAAAATCCTCAAATGACCTCATGGAAACTCTCTTTTCCTAAGGACAGAGTCTACAGACTCAGTCGGCATTCAGGAGGGTTCTGTAGGTTCAGAAGGTGGGCAGTACTAGCTAAGAAAACATGTTCTGCAGTTGAAGAGACTTTGTACAATAATTCTGTTATGTGTGAACACCTTCAGCATTTTTTTTTCTTTTTACTGAAAGTAGTAATTGAATTATGCACCACAGTGAACAAAGAGTTTTGTTATGTGGTAGAATTTTAAGAGTAACCCTAGTCTACTATTAAAGTAAGAAAAATTACCTGACTGCCCCTTCCACTCTAACCTGCAACCCATACCCCAAGACATCACTTTATAGGCTTTCCTCATCTTAAATGCAAAGGTGGCAAGGGTCAAAATGTCCAGTTAGATGGACTTTTCCAGAGTTGGAAATATAAAGCAGGAAACTAGGCAGGAATCTTAAAAGTTGTGTCAGTTGGCATGAAAATGTGGCTGTTCTCTCTAAAGAGACATAAACACTAATCAGTGTAATTTAACAAAAAGCTATTGAGTGTCTAATGACATGGTTGTGACTATGCTAGATGTAGTTGGTCATTAAGACACAGTTCCTGCCTCCAAGGAACTCAGACCTAACAAAGGGGATAGATACAGAACTAAATAACACAGTAAAGTGAAATGTTAAGATAACATTAAAAATAATACAGAAACAGGAAAGCAGTTAATTTTGCAGGAATCTGGAACACTAAGAAGTGATAAATGAGTGGGCTGTGAAGAATGAGTAAGACTATATGGACAAAAGAGATGTGAAAGTGCCATTCTTGGCCAGGGGAATAGCTGGCACAATGATGCAGAAGTATAAAAGCTCAGATGTGTATAGGGAAGAGAATGCCCTAGTGGAGCTAGGGTCTATATCACAGAATGCATGCAAGAGAGCTTGAGATGAGATTGGAGGGAGAGACCCAGTTGTGAGAGACTTATTACTAGGGTAACGGACTGAGCCTATGAGACTGGGGAAAAGAGCTAGTTACTATAGGATCAGAAACCTACACGCTGTAAGCCAAATTGTTTTTATGCTTCATACATCTTTCTGTGCTTGTGTCTTTATTGTTATGGTTTTGTGTTTGCTTAATATTTGGAAACTCCATGCTGTAGTAATTGTAATAAAGATAACTAAAAGATGAGTTTCCCTTTTGTGCTTGAATCAGACCTTTAAAGAAACAGCAGAGTAGCCCTGGAGAATGGCTTGATGGTAATGAAAGTGACTGGAATAAGAGAGCCCCAAGATAAAGATAAATTCAGGAGAACAAAGAAGCAGCTGCTTGTTCATCTGCCCTCCTCTTCCAAGATGATCTCCTTTCAGTAGCAAAATCCATGGAGGTTCTGGGTTTTGTTTTTAATTAGGGAAGCTGTTCCTTCAGCAGCTAATATTATATGATTCAGCTATCACACATTTAATAAGAATTGAAGTACAGAAAAATCTTTATACTCAAAGAAATTTAATAATTGAAGAAATCATCAGAATAATATATGCAAATTGGCCACTTAGATTGAGTTATTATAAAGATATCATGGAGATCTGGTTGACTGTTTATCCCAAGTATCTGGGGATTCTTTTAATCTGCAGACCTTAAAACAATATGATTATTCAGATCCCATAGATCTTTGGAAGATAAATAATGCCAGCTCCCAAATACTCATAGGAATAATGAAACAAGTGCAGTGCTAATTCTAGGCTTCAGTAAAGCCTTATTACTAATGACCAAGACAATATCAGTGTTCCCCTCAGCTTTAGATAGGTTCATTCCTAACTATAGTAACTTTTCTTAGATCATCTGCTTTACAAAACTTACAATCACAAATTCTTTCTCTGTTCTCTTTGAAATGTATACAAATCACCTTAGTAGCCTCTTATTAATTTTTCAATCTAGGGAATGTCTTTCTCAAAGACCTGACAGTCAACATGTTGAAACATATTTACCAAGGAAGATAGTACCCCTATCTCCCAGAGTCTGTAGGAGGATTAGAGGCTACCCTCAGTGGGTATCTTGCTCCAAGAAATAAAACTTCCTTCTGTCATAAAGAGGTGAGAAAGTTTACTTTTTCTTTGGGTTAGGCCAATTAGAAGATACAGGTGGTCCATGATTCCCCTCATGCCAGCTCTTAAAAATTCTATAGCCCTTTGTTCAGTGAAGTTGAGTTCAGTCTCTCTCCCCTGTTGCAGTATTCTTGAGGAAAAGCCTTCCTTACTTGTTTGGCTTTGTCCAGTGAGATTTTTTTTTGAGATTAATGACATCAAAAGCTATTGAAATATTCCTGCTATGCTATGTTTCCAATCAGTGATGGCTTTTTGCCTTCATTATGTGATGTTTCATGGCAGAAATTTAAAAATCAACCATTAAGTTTTTCACAGAATTTCTGTCTGAGGTAGTAGATTGTGGTGATAAACTTTTTGCAGAGAAAAAGTCAAAATTGAGATTATTCAAAGTTGACAATAAAATTGGGTCAAGATTCCAATTAAGAGATTTTAGAATATTATTAAATTCTTTGACCTTTGATTACAAGACTAGAAAGCAAAGCTTGTAATTTCATTCTTTAACATGTATCTTCCAGTTTCCCTGGCACAACTTACTGAAGAAACTGCTTCTTTTCCATTGTATATTCTTACTCCCTTTGTTGCAGATTAATTGACCATAAGTACATGGGTTTATTTCTGGGCTTTCTGTCGTGTTCCATTGATCTATGTGTCTGTTTTTGTGCCAGTACCATACTGTTTTGATTAGTGTAGCTTTGTAGTATGGTCTGAAGTCAGGGAGCATGATTCCTCCAGCTCCATTCTTCTTTCTCAAGATTGTTTTAGCTATTTAGGGTCTTCTGTGTTTCCATACAAATTTTAAAATTTTGTGTTCTAAACATTCTGTGAAAAATGCCATTGATAATTTAGTAGGGATTACATTGAATCTGCAGATTGCCTTGGGTAGTATGGTCATTTAATAACACTGACTCTTCCAATCCAAGAACATGGTATATCTTTCCTGCTGTTTTTTGCTGTATTCAACTTCTTTCATCAGTGTCTTATAGATTTGGGGGTACAGATCTTTTACTTCCTTAGGTGGGTTTATTCATAGGTATTTATTCTTTTTGATGCAATGGTAAATGGTTATTTCCTTGATTTCTTTCTGATATTTCATTGTTAGTGTATAGAAATGCAATAGATTTCTGTGTATTAATTTTTTATCCTGCAACTTTACCAAATTCACTGATAAGCTCTACTAGTTTTCTGGTGGCATCTTTAGAATTCTCTATGTATATTATCATGTCATCTGCAGACAGTGAGTTTTACTTCTTCTTTTCCAATTTGGATTCCTTTTATTTCTTTTTCTTCTTGGATTGCTGTGACTATGACCTCCAAAACTATGCTGAATAAAAGTGGTGAGAGTGGACACCCTTGTCTTGTTTCTAGTCTTAGAGGTAATGCTTTCAGCTTTTCACTGTTGAGTATGATGCTAGCTATGGATTTGTCATATATGGCCTCTATTATGTTGATGTATGTTTCCTCTATACCCGCTTTCTGGAGAGTTTTTATCATAAATTGTTAAATTTTATTAAAAGCTTTTTCTTCATCTATTGAGATGATCACATGGTTTTATTATTTAATTTGTTACTATGGTGTGTCACATTGATTGATTTGTAGATATTAAAGAATGTTCTCTAATACTATATACAAAAATAAACTCAAAATGGATTAAAGACCTAAATGTTAAGACTGGATACTGTAAAACTCTTAGAGGAAAACATAAGTAGAACACTCTTAGACATAAATTGCAGCAATACTTTTTGGATCCATCTCCTAGAGTAATAGAAACAAAACCAAAAATAAACAAATGGGACCTAATTAAACTTAAAACCCTTTGTACAGCAAAGGAAACCATAAACAAAACAAAAAGACAACCTACAGAATGGTAGAAAATATTTGCAAATGATGTAACTGATGAGGGATTAATTTCCAAAATATACCAACAGCTCCTACAGCTTAATATCAAAAAAACAAACAACCCAACCAAAAAATAGGCAGAAGACCTAAATAGACGTTTTTCCAAAGAAGACATACAGATAACCAACAGGCACATGAAAAGATGCTCAATATTAATATTATTTGAGAAATACAAGTCAAAACTACAATGAGGTATCACCTCACACCAGTCAGAATGGCCATCATCAAAAAATCTACAAATAATAAATGCTGGCAAGGGTATGAAGAAAACGGAGCTCTCCTACATCGTTGGTGGTAATATAAATTGGTGTAGCCAGTATGGAAAACAACGGAGTTTCCTTAAAAAAAAAAAAATAGTGTTACTATATGATCCAGCAATTCCACTCCTGGGCATATATCCAGAAGAGACAAAAGCTCTATTCAAAAAGATACATGCACCCCAATGTTTATATCAGTACTATTTACAATAGCCAAGACATGGAAGCAACCCAAGTGTCAACAGATGAATGGATAAAAAAATGTGTGGTATATATACACAATTGAATATTACTCAGCCATAAAAAAAAGAATGAAATACTATACTTTGCAGCAACATGGATGGACCTAGATAGTACCATATTCTGTGAAATAAGTCAGACAGAGAAAGATAAGAATCACATGATATTACTTATACATGGAATCTAAAAAAAAAATACAAATTTATTTATGAAACAGAAAAAAAAACTCAGAAATAGAAAGCAAACTTATGGTTACCAAAAGGGGAAGCCAGGGAGGGATAAATTAGAAGTTTTGGATTAACAGATACACACTACTATATATAAAATGGATAAATAACAGTGACCTACTTTATATCACAGGGAACTGTATTCAACATCTTGGGATTAACAGATACACACTACTATATATAAAATGGATGAACAACAAGGACCTACTTTATAGCACAGGGAACTGTATTCAACATCTTGGGATTAACAGATACACACTACTATATATAAAATGGATGAACAACAAGGACCTACTTTATAGCACAGGGAACTGTATTCAACATCTTGGGATTAACAGATACACACTACTATATATAAAATGGGTGAACAACAAGGACCTACTCTATAGCACAGGGTACTGTATTCAACATCTTGTAATAACCTATAATGGGGGAAAGAATTTGAAAAAGTGTGTGTGTGTGTGTATATATATATATATATGGAATATATACATATATACACACACGTATATAACTGAATCACTTTGCTGTACACCAGAAACTAACACAACATTGTAAATCAATTATACTTCGATTAAAAGAAAAGAAAACAAAGATTCTGTGTGATCTGATTTGGAAAGATAACCAATGCTACTTCCTCTTTTAGTTAGAAAGGCAGCTCTGGAGAACTTGCAAGGAGTCACAAGGAATTGTAGAGAGAGAACAGCAGTGTTGGGTTTAGAGAGACTTCAGATTGAATTGTAGCTCCACCACTGATTTTATGTGTGACTTTGGGCAAATTTCTTCCTTTTCTTTAAAAAAGAAGATAATCATACTCCCTTGACCAGGGGGTTGTATGAGTTGTATTTGAAAAAATGTAAGTGAAGTCAATGGTGGCTTTATCACCTTCTTAGGCCACCTAGGGCCTTAGACAGCTGTGCAGTGATGCAGTGCTTACCATCTAAAAGGGCATTGGCAGGAGGTACCAGGGCAGAGACAAAGACTCTTCCAGTTGGAACTCTGCCCTCACCACCTCCCTGCCTTCCTAGAGTGATGGGAGTCTCTTTGCCAGCCTCCTGTCATCATTTGTAGTTGGAGCTCACCCCTTAGCAAGGAGCCTGACTGGAGCATCTGCCTGGCTGTACCAGGTAATTGGCTCTCTTCTCTCTTCACCCATGAGAACAAATGCTTCAAACTGTCTTGAGCACAGGAGGAAAACCAAGCCCAATCATTAACTACACATTAACATGTTTAATCCACTGTGAAAGGTTATAGAAAAGCTTTGTTTTTGAGCTGATTCTACAAGCGCACATACACACACACACACAAAACAAAATCAAACAAAAAGCCTGATATAAGCAAATAAGAGTGTTCTTCAACTTCTTAATTTTTTGAAAAACTGAAAAAAAACAGATTCTAAAACTTTTATATCTAAGTAGAGGAACATATCATTCTTCTAATATCAGTAGAAGGATAAGAGGTGGATGTGGGGTGGTACAAACTGCATTTCAACCCTAATTCTCATATAAATTCCATTTATTCTTTAATATCTGGTGAAAATCACCTGGAAAGTATTGGTATCTTCCCGGAATCTCATCAAGCTACAGATACTGATGAAAACTAGTTTCATGATATCAGCATGGCCCTTAGGACATCTCATTTAAAACTTAACGGAATACTATTTTTATTAAATGTATTTGGGGAATCTCTTCCCTGTTTAATTTTTATTCTTCCATGTTTTTAATCTTAGAGATTTTCTATTAAAATTTGCCTGTGAAACTGTACAGAAAGTGGTCATATGTATGAGTCAAGTCACAGATTTGACTTAGAAACCATCTAGGTTTGGACATTTTTTATTTCCTGATTCACGGAGCAATTCTGAACTCCCAGTTAACTGATAGTATACAACTTTCTTTAAGGCATCCTCAGTCCATTTTCTTGATCTTATATCTTTTGACCTCCACTCACATGACTTTGCTTTTCTTGTGGTAAAATAGATAATAACATGAAGTTAACAAGGAGGGCAATATCTGTGTTGATTATTCAGAGAAGCAAAATATTTTTCATCTTTGTACATTTGTTGGAAGCAGAAGTAATTTTCCCTTCATTTCCATAAATACAGTAAATCTGATTATTAATCAGAATGATAGACCATAAGTTACAAAGCAAACTAAATGTCATCTGCCCTTATGTAATACTCCAAACTTCTTGCGAACTTTTTGTTTACTAATTGATAAACTGAATTTAATTTTATACTGAATTTAATTTTAAAGCCCAGTTTGACTTAAATTTAGATACATCTCAGATGTATATGTAGAAAAATGGTTTTACCATGTTTAACTATAGACAAAATGCAATCAACGAAAGATGTAATATAGAATGTATAACAGAATGTATCCCTGTTTCTAAGAAGATGGGCCAGAAAGACAGTGTTTTCTCTATTCCTGTATGGGAAGCACTTCAGATTCTGTCTCCCTCAGCTTTTTCCTACAAATCATGGGGAATTCATTTTCAGTTATCCTGCCCAGTATACAATCTGAAATGCTCAAAGACAGTATTTTTTAACGTCAAAGTTGAGTGATAAATATTTAATGGGCAATAGGGGGAAATTAAGGCAACACAAAAGAACAGTAACTAGAAGGGATAAGAAAAGAGTAACAAACGTGTTAGCACATATAATCCTGAAGCTTTTGAACTTCTCTACTCGTGGCACCACTAACACATGAAGGTTGGTTCCTATTGCTCTCCATGACCTTGGTTCTAAGCAACTCTCCTTGTACCTCAGTTTGAATGGCTTCCAAACATGCCAGTTATTTACTTTTGCTACCCACTTTTCTTTTACTACTTACTTCTGAGGAAACTGTTGTGTTACCTGTAACAATAAATGTAGTGTTATTTACCTCAGAGTTCCTCAGTCCTGACACTATTGATATTTTGGACCAGATAACACTTTGTGTGCACTGTAAGATTTTTAGCAGCATATATTTGGCCTCTACCTACACTAGGTGATATAGCACCACCTTTCCCAAATCTTAATTAAAATGTTTTCAGAAATTGCCACATGTCCCCTGGTAAGCAAGATCAAGTGCCTCATTTGAAAACCACTGGTTTATACTAACATTTGTTTATTTATGCATCAATTCATTCAGTAAATGTCTATCAGATGCATGCTGTGTATCAAGCACTAGAGTAAAAAAGTAGGAAAGATACAGTGCTTGCCCTCTCCTGTCCTGAAGTCTAGTTATCAATGTGGACAGGAAAACTATCAATTACAATTTAGTATATAAAATATTACCATAGAGGTAAAAACAAAGTGCTACTAGAGCATAGTGAAAGACACCTAACCCAGTTTGGGGCATCAAGGCTTTCATAAAGGAAGGGGCACTTAAGCTGACAACAAAAAGGTGAGTGGAAATTGGCCCAGTGAAAAATTTAAAAGGGACAGAGTATTCCAGGCAAAGAGGACAATTAAGCAAAAGCCTGTAGGTGAGAAAGCAGGTCAGCATTACTGGGGCACTGAAAACTATAAGCAAGGATCATGTCACGTGAGGTCCTATGTTTCATATTAAAGAGTTTTGACTTTATTCTAAGGATAGTGGTGAGCTATGCTCTTGCTCTTCAAAATGATGACTCTGACACAGGAGCCATGACTTTTGTAACTTCAGATAACTGTTCTTCTGATGTCAGTCAGTCCTTGAATGCTATGCTAGCCCCAGACTTCTCCAGTTTCTCCACTCTTTCACCACGTAAAAGATAGAAACCATCAATCTTCCAGGTCTGTCTATGAAAGGATGAGAAATTATCTCTGTAATGAAAACTAAAACTAGCCTACATTTTCCCACTGTTACCTAAGTAACTCTAAACTCTAAAGATATTCTATGTGGTTATAATTAAATGGTACAATTGGCTAAGATGCTTCCTCCCCTGGATAAAGCTTGGCTGGACCCAACCAGTTTTTGCTCCTTGAATTTTCATTTCTGATAATTTCATGAAGAACACTCCTATTTTTTCTAATCTTCCACCAATTTATGATGGACACATTTTTTTCCATAAGGATATTATTATATTCTCTCAGATTAAATTTTGTTTTTGTACACTAAATCAGTTAATACTCAAATAAGTTAAGAAAATAAAACAAGTATATAGTTAATTTGCCATTTATAAATGAAACTAAGAAAGAAGCAAATCAAAAGCAAGTTTGGAAAAAGTCTACTGACTTCCCCTCTCCAAGCGTTGATGTTGTATCTTGTTATATTTGTCTAGAATTCAGTTGGGAAGTTCTGAATCATAAGGACATATTTTTTAAATTAAGTATCTAATACATTCATTACATAGCACTGGATTTGGTTCTTTGTGTGAATTTAAAATATTAAATACACAAGTGATGTTTATTCAGTATACCACACAACTAAAGGAGACATTTAGCATGAGAGAGAAAACAACTTGATGTGAATTTGAGTAATATTGAGTCACTAACAAGAAAGTCAAATGAATGTTCAACATATTGGGAGAATTTTTTTTTTTTTTGTCAAGGAGTAATTACGTTTTAACAGAATGTGATTTTGATTGAGTCAGTTTGGAATTTGAAGGATGAAAAATTGGTAGTACTTCTTTGCTATTAACTATCCTTACTCAAAGCAAAGCTTTGTAGAATATGTCTATTTGCACATAAATAAGTTTGAATTCATATCCTCTTTATCATCTGTTCACTACAGCATGAAACAGGGAGAAAGAGAGCTCTGGTCAAAATAAAGCAGAGATGAACTTTTCCATCCAGCTCTATAAAAAGTCATCTTTACATCTAGAGAAGTGGGTCTGGGACCTTTATCTTTGACCCTTAGCACACTTCAAAGCAATTCTTGTCAATTGATTTTTCTCTTATAGGTAAAAAATTTCCTGGAGTTTTAAATTCCTATAAATTCTTTGTCTTACATTTTGAATTCTGAATGTTTAGAAGGCCTTTCAAGTACTGGAAACCTAACCTTCCCCTGAAGCTCTTATTATTTCTGTCTAATTTTCTCTTCAGAAATAAATTTAAATATCACTGCAAGGTCCTTAAAAATGAACACCTATATGACACTTTTATCATATTATCTGTTGTCTAGGTTTTAGAAAGTATCTCATCCTCTCTAAGTGGTTATATTTGAATGTATAATTAAGATTATAAAACCTACTAGAGGAGGATTGGAATTTAATTCTTTGTTCCTAATATTTAAATTTTCAATGGTATTTAACAAAAGTTAAGTAATAATTTAAAATGATAAATTTTAATGATTTTTGTCATAATTGTATTATTATAATTTTAAAATTTAGCATGATTAGATCTGATTCTGAGAGAGAAAAAGAAGAAAGGATAAGAAATAAAGAAAAAGAAAGAAAAGATGAAGGAAGGAAGGAGGAAGGGAGAGAGAAGAATGGAGTAAAGAAGGGAATATGGATGGGAGGGAAGGAGGGAAGAAAGGAAAGAAATTACAGTTAATGTAATTTATAGAAGCTACAATGTGACAGTCTCCATTGAGATTTTTGGATCAGTGAATAATGCAAGAGTGAACAGATCCCAGGCCAAAAACAAAATATAATCTGAGAGAATATAATAATATCTTTACGGAAAAAAATGTGTCCATCATAAATTGGTGGAAGATTAGAAAAAATAAGAGTGTTCTTCATGAAATTATCAGAAATGAAAATTCAAGGAGCAAAAACTGGTTGTGCCCAGCCAAGCTTTATCCAGGGGAGGAAGCATCTTAGTCAATTGTACCTAGAGTTCTACAATCTCATGAGAAGTTATCTTCCTTTCAGGGAGATGGATATATCAGACTAAAAATTTTGTATCTAAATCTCAGTGCTCTGATTCTGATTCCAAGTGGATGTGCCTAGAGGTTAAGAATACTTTGATGCCAACATTCATGACTATTAGTATATTAATATTTCTATTCTGTTCAATCTCACAAGTCTGAGTAATGGAAGTCCATCATATCACGGGTTAGCACATCCACTCTGAGTGACTACACAAGATTTAGGATTACATATTTAGCAAGATAATAAATACCACCTGTGAGTCCTCTTGGCTGATAATCAGCCAGCCTTTCTCAAGTGGATACCTTGACCGTGGTATTGGCTATTTGTTCTTTCCATTCAAAATTTCTACAACTAAAATTCACTCATTTCTTGTGAACATTAAACAACATGTGAAAATCATAAATACAAATAATATGTATATCCTTTCTGAATATAGTCATAAGCGATGATGTCAATTTACTCATTCATCTGTTTCATCGGCGTAACTCCCTCTTGTGCACCAGATTCTTTGGTAAATACTGGAAATGTGCCATTACCACCTTGAAACAGTTGACAAACTAGCAGAGGAGTCAGAAATGTGCATAAATGTGATATAGTGAAAAACTAAGGAGAGGGGGATCAAGATGGTGGAGTAAGAGGACATGGAGCTCACTTCCCCCCACAAACACATCAAAAATACAACCACATATGGAACAATTTTTACAGGAAACTAACCGCAAACTGAGCAAAGAACTCCTATACAACTAAGGCTACAAGGAAGATTCCCATGTATTTGGGAAAGATAGGAAGAAAAGCATTGGGTGAGAACCTGTGCCCCTGGGAGGGAACTAAGAGGAAAGGGAAGATCTCACAGGGGACATTTGCTCTGGAGAGTGAGCGGGGTGAAGCCACAGAGTAGGCATCTCAATCCTGGGTCCAGCAGGGAGGAGACAGGCCCCCTTGACTGCCTGGAGAACCACTGGGACAGACAGAAAGACTGGAGAGCCCTACACTCCACTCGTGAGGAGTGCGCAGATGCTGGCTTGCCACCAGACAGGGCAGAGAGAGGTCTACCCTAGCAGCTGCTGCCTCACTAGGCTCCTCAGTCTGAGCTTGGGTGAACACCCAGGCCCCACTCACTCCACACCACAGCTGGGCACTGGATCTAGGGCAGCCCGCTTCTGGGAAAAGACTTGATTTAGGGACCCAGAGGTAACCCCAGGGGCCCAGGGTGTAGTCCAGGTGGGGCAGCAGTGGCCATTGTTGGTACTTACTCAAACAGCACCAAGAAGCAGCCCAGACTTCTGATGGTAGTGCAGCCACTTCAATTTCTGCATCCACAGTGCCACAATCCCCAGCAGCAGCTGAGTGAGTGCTCTTACCCCGTCCACTCTGTGCCAAAACTTTATACTAGATCTGGGATGAGCACAACAGGGGGAGAGACCACGACTTTGGGCTTCGTCGAAACACTAATTCAGAAAGATACATGCACCCCACTGTTCATAGTGGCACTATTTATAATTCCAATATACGGAAGCAACCTAAGTGCCTATCAACAGAAGATCAGCTTAAGAAGATGTAATGTATACATACAATGGAAAATTACTCAGTCATGAAAAGGAATGTAATACTGCCACTTTCAGCAGCATGGATTATTAACAAAGAGAATATTATGCTTAGTGAAATATGTCAGACTAAGAAAGATGAATACTATATGATATCACTCATATGTGGAATCTAAAAAATAATACAAATTAATGTATAATGCAAAACCAAGTTTACTATATCTGTGGTTACTGAAGAGAAGATAGAAGTGGGGAGGGACAAATTACGGGTATGAGATTAACAAACTACTATCTATAAAATAGATAAGCAACAAGGATATACTGTATAGCACAGGGAGTTATAGTCATTATCTTGTAATAACCTATAATGTAATATAATCTGCAAAAATACTGAATCACCATGCTGTACACCTGAAACACACAATATTGTAAATCAGCTATACTTCAATAATTAATTATAAAAGAAAAATACTATAATGGTGATTTATAGAAGTGAAATTGAAGCAAATGGAGAGAAGACTTACTTCTGCATGTTAAGGAGAGAGGTTGGTCCTATAATTTAAAATAACCAAGAGATTTTACCAAATATTCTTTCTCATTTTGTACCTTTTTCGTTGTCTCTCATTGTCTCATATCATGTGGCAATGATATGTATAAACCATACTTACAGATTCTCTAATTTATGAGTGATTAGCCCAGATATTTTATGTGCAAAGATTTTCATTTAGGAAAAACCTTTTTTTGAGGGTAAAATTTATCTGTTATGTAAAATTGGCAATAGCCTGTGAACCCCACTCTCACAGTTTTTTGCATCCACTAATTTGCATTGGAAATAATTTGCTACTGGCAAAAGAACTCAGCTGTGTTCACAATTGGAACTCGGATATATTTCTAATATAATCCACAGGAAAGCACGATGTCTGTTTTGTTCACCATTATCTCCATAGGAGCTATAATAGTGCCTTGTATGTATAAGGTGTTTGATATAACCTATAGAAGACATGCATAAATATTTAAGCATGTCCATACCTCCTTAAGATACTGAGTACTCAGTGTGATAGAAGGTTGAAGCTATACCTTGTCTTTTGGGAACTTATCTAGTCAAAATTATTTATACACAATAATTAGGTTATTTTGTCAAATATAAGTAGTCTCTAATAATGAGAGATAGATAAAAGCCATAGGTCTTTGCACTCAAAATCTCTCAATGTATCTCATTCCAATGAGAGTAAGCCTCATTGAATTCTGCAACACATGCAAACATACTAGCAAACAGGCACAGAAATAGTTGTCTCAGTTCTCTGACCTTTTATGAACTCCAACTAGCACCTTCCTTGAAAGGTTCACTTGAGAGAATTGTAGCAATATTTTTGCAGCAGGTGTCAGCTAAATATCTAGTCAAAAGTAGAAGATAAAATCCTCTCAGTTAATGGCTGCATGTGGAGACAAATAGGACCCTAGACCTAGGGCACAACCCTGAAGAGTGTGCTAGGGTTTCTCAACCTTGACACCACCAATATTTTGGGCTGGATAATTCTTTTGGGTGGCATGGGGGTAAGAAGGTTCTGTACATCATAGCATTTTAAGCAACATCCCTAACATCTACCTACTAGATGTCAGTAGCAGCATCTCCTCCCAATTGAGATAACCAAAAATGTTGCCATTGTCAACTTGCAAAATTGTCCTTTAGTTAAGAACCACTGGTCTAGGCTGCTTGGCTCACTGAACACCTAGTCTCTTTTTATGTATGTCAGAGATGCCTATGCAGTATTTCTAAACAACCCCTATGTCTTGAACACTCTCATTTCACCAATGAAAAATCAGTTCAACATCCCGTATGCTATCATTAGGACACCTACTAGTACTGATCTAGATGCAGATAGTGGGAGAGCTAGTAGCAAGTGCCTCTGGAGAACACTCCTGATTAGATTATTTCAAATGCTGAATAGCTACTTGTTTAGAGTGTATGCCTGATTAGAGTATTTCAAATGCTAACTAACCTTTTATTCCCCTACTTCAAATAAGATTAACACTTGTCTAATTTAGACTGTAGGTTGGTGGTATCCACATCCACTTTACTGAGGCAGACACTGGGAAACTTAAAGGCTGAATTCTCAGGGGAAAATAATAAAGCTGATAGCGATAATGCAAACTTGTTGAACAATACAAGCACACATGCTGTGATTCTTTTGGGAGAATATCTGAGACGTAGCATGTTTTACATCTTCTCTCCCTGAGTCTTGCCCAATTAAAATGATTTTGCTGGTGCACAAGTGTATTCATTATAGCAGGTTTTCAGTTCAAGGAATGAATTATGGGTAAAAAAATTTTGCAAATATATAAAGTAAATATTTGGACAGTGAGATTTGAGTTGTGGAGGGTATCTTTATTTGGGATCCCTTTACCCTGAGGACTGATAAATATCTCCCTATCACCAGCTTAAATGGTAAAATTTAGAGGCAGTTGTAGATTATTTCAGTTTCAGTTTTAGTTATGTTTAGCCAGAGTGAAATGATGATTATGCTGACAAAAAACAGCTAGTCTCTATCCATGATTGGATATTCTGGGGACATTTTTATGTGTACAAAACACAGGCAAAAATAGGACAAACCAAATCAAGTGAAGCCAGTTAATTAACTATAGCCCCATGGAAATGTTTTACATAAATTATTCCCCTGGGCAGGGTGACAGAGGTTTTATGCTTGACACACTGAGAAAAAGAAAGAGGGAATTAAGAAATAAGACAAGAAGGGAAAAGAGGACAATTGACACATTTTTCAAGGCAGACACCCCTCCCACACACACTGTTCTCCATCTCTGGACAGTTTACTGAGACTTCCTAGTCCACCCATGAAGGAATTAGAAATGTGAAAGATCTAGGTGACCCAGAGGCCTTATCCTTGAGAATGTGCTAGTCTATGGACAACAGAGGCAGCTCCCACCTAGAAAAAAAACCCAGTTGAAATCTCAGGGTAAACTGAAACAAATTCTACCCAATATATAGTTTACCCTCATATACCACCATTAAAGTATACTAACTTCTTAGGATGTAGGGAGAATTACATACCCCAGGTAAAAGACTACAACATTATTTCTTCCTAGGGAAAATTCTTTGGTGAGAATGGAAATCTGTGCAGAAACTGTAAAGAATCTGCTCAGAGGAGATGATAACAAGGGAGCTAGAGGTTTGTACTTATGGCATGTGGAATAGGGGACTCTCTCCCATGTACTCCCAATACTATTTTCATTGACTTACATGGGAGGAAGAACCTCTTATCCATGATTAGAAATCACACATAACTATAAATCGGTGATTGAGGGGGAGAAGAGAGAACATTATTCCCCCTTTTATGTTTTCCTGATGTCTCTCAATTCCCTCATAAGAAGGGGATGACTTAATTAATGCATCTGAGAAAAGAAATGAGTTTGCTTGACTTAGCGTGTTTGGGGTTTCTCTTTCAGATCTTCCCTCCAATAGAGAGGAATGGAACACTCTAGGCTGTTCTTCACCCTATAGGAAACCCATGTTGCTAAGTTGCCATTATCTAAATGTGCCACTTCCTGGATGGTTAAGTCAGGGATGTGTTAAGAAGCCCATTATGGCAGTATATCTACACTACAATCTCCAATCCAGTTTTCACCTATTATAAAGCTGATATATGATTTCTACTTGTTAACTCCCTTATCTATGTCTCAATTGGTTTCGGACTCAGGATAGGAGAAAAGTTAAATATTTGCCAAACTATTAATAAAATGAAACACAAGAAATCTTGAGACACAGGCACAAGGACTAATATATGAAGACCAAGACAAAATTTGGATATTGAAGTTTCTGGTGTGATCATAGCAGATGGCTTTGAGTTTAATAGTTTAGAAAATGTTAAATGACATTCTAACATGTGAGGTCCCAGCAGCTTATTGTAGCTTTTCCACAGATGAAAAGCTAAACTCTTATGTTCATCAAGGTTGTCGATAGGTTAGAAGATACCATATATACACGTGCCTGCTTACACTCCTCACATGCATGCAGGCTCACATGAACACATATGTGCACACACACATAATAGTTTCAAATTGGCTCTAATTAATTGTATAATCCATGACCATGGGACCTTATTATAATGTAAGAAATGTGCCATCTTCTTCAGTTGATACAGAAAAATAACTCTAGAAAATAATTGAAAATACAACAGCTAAGTAGGTAATCAAAAAGAACTGTGTCTGGACCATTCTGTCTATAGGAATCATATTTACTCAGAAAAACAAGAAAAAATTGAATTATCTGTAAAAACAGGAGTGTGATAATGAAAAAAATGAAGAAAGGCAGGGGAAAAAAGCAAGATACTGACCTAGTAGGAAAAGGTGAGTTTTTGGAGATACATTGGATGTATATAAATGCAAAAAGGATGTGGACCCAGGTCTAGTTGCTCTTAAAGAGGGAATGTCAAAAGGGGAAGTTTTTTTTAAACTTTTTTTTTATTGAGTTATAGTCATTTTACAATGTTGTGTCAAATTCCAGTGTAGAGTACAATTTTTCAGTTATACATGAACATACATATATTCATTGTCACATTTTTTTTCACTGTGAGCTACCACAAGATCTTGTATATATTTCCCTGTGGTATACAGTATAATCTTGTTTATCTATTCTACACTTTGAAATCCCAGTCTGTGCCTTCCCACCCCCTACCCACTTGGCAACCACAAGTTTGTATTCTATGTCTATGAGTCTGTTTCTGTTTTGTATTTATTTTTTGTTTGGTTGTTTTTGTTTTTTTTCTTTTTAGATTCCACATATGAGTGATCTCATGGTATTTTTCTTTCTCTTTCTGGCTTATTTCACTTAGAATGACATTTTCCAGGAACATCCATGTTGCTGCAAATGGTGTTATGTTGTCGGTTTTTATGGCTGAATAGTATTCCATTGTATAAATATACCACCTCTTCTTTATCTAGTCATCTATGGATGGACATTTAGGCTGTTTCCATGTCGTGGCTATTGTAAATAGTGCTGCTATGAACATTGGGGTGCAGGTGTCATTTTGAAGTAGGCTTCCTTCTGGATCTATGCCCAGGAGCGGGATTCCTGGGTCATATGGTAAGTCTATTCCTAGTCTTTTGAGGAATCTCCACACTGTTTTCCACAGTAGATGCACCAGACTGCATTCCCACCAGCAGTGTAGGAGGGTTCCCCTTTCTCCACAGCCTCTCCAGCATTTGTCATTTGTGGATTTTTGAATGATGGCCATTCTGGCTGGTGTGAGGTGATACCTTATTGTAGTTTTGATTTGCATTTCTCTGATGATTAGTGATATTGAGCATTTTTTCATGTGCCTTTTGATCATTTGTATGTCTTCCTTGGAGAATTGCTTGTTTAGGTCTTTTGCCCATTTTTGGACTGGGTTGTTTGTATTTTTCTTATTAAGTCACATGAGCTGCTTATATATTCTGGAGATCAAGCCTTTGTCAGTTTCATTTGCAAAAATCTTTTCCCATTCCGTAGGTTGTTGTTTTGTTTTACTTCTGGTTTCCTTTGCTGTGCAGAAGCTTGTAAGTTTAATTAGGTTCCATTTGTTTATTCTTGCTTTTATTTCTATTTCTTGGGTAGACTGCCCTAGGAGAACATTTTTGAGATGTATGTGAGATAATGTTTTGCCTATATTTTCTTCTAGGAGGTTTATTGTATCTAGTCTTATGTTTAAGTCTTTGATCCATTTTGAGTTTATTTTTGTGTATGGTGTAAGGGAGTGTTCCAGCTTCATTGCTTTACATGCTGCTGTCCAGTTTTCCCAACACCATTTGTTGAGGAAGACGTTTAATTATTATCAGATGTTTAATTATTATCAGGTCAGATGTTTAATTATTATCAGATCAGAAGGAATGGCAAAGGAATATCAAGAATCTGACAAGAGAAGAGACCCAAGTCCTCAGAAAGCAGACTGTAATGATTTCCCCAGGCAAAATCAATATTCAAAAAAAATAGAGTAATTTCCTGTTCAAGCTTCAGAGAAATAGAGTCTATAATAAAAATAATTACAAACTTATTTATGTGGTAGGCAGAATAATGTATCCCCCTCAAACATTTTCACACCTTACTCCCCAGAATCAATAAATATGTTATGTTACATGGCAAAGGGACTTGGCAGATAAGGTTTTGGACCTTAAAAGAGGAAGAGTATCCTGGATTATCTAGATGGGCCCAGTGTAATTGCTTGAGCTCTTAAAATTGGAAGAGAAAGGCAGAGGAGTCAGTCAGATGTGGCAGAAGAGGAAACAGAGAGACCTGACAGCCTGAGGTCTCAAGGCACCATCACTGGTTCTGAGATGCAGGCAGCTGGATGCAAGGACTAGAGGGACGTCTCTAGAAGACAAGGCCACCCAACCCCCGCCAGCTAACAGCTAGCAAGTAGAGACCTCAATTCTACAACTTCATGGAACTGAATTCTGCCAACAACACAAATAGCCTGGGAGCAGATTCTCCCCCAGAGCCTTCAGAAGGGAAAGCAGACCAATTGACATTTTGATTTCAGCCTTGTGAGACTTAAAACGAAGGAAACATCCAAGCCACTCTGTACTCAGACTTCAACCTACAGACTGTGAGATAATAAATTTGAATCATTTTAAGCTGCTAAATTTGTGGTAATGTATTACAGCCACAATAGAGATGTAATATTCCTCGAAGACTGGGACAGACATACAAAGTAAACAGAAAATTTAGTGATTTGACAAGAAATATCAGTGAAATATACTCAAAGCGTAAATGTTTTAATATCAAGGAAACATTTATTTTAGGTAGGAATATAAGTATTTTCTGTGCTTTGAGAAAACTCTCTAAAATTATGTGGATTTAAGGGTCTTGGGGAGGCACAGATAAAGTAAGACATAATTAAAAGACAGCCAAACAGGACTTCCATTTCTAGTCAAGAAGGAGTTACAGATATAAAACTTACCCTCCTGCCTCAAACATCCAGTAAATAGACAAAATATCTGACACAATTATTTTAAAGACACTGAATATCAGGCAATGAAGGGTTATGTTAGGATTAAGGACAGAGATGCTGAGAGTCAGGAAACAAATGAGGCACACGCTTTTGTTGCTCCAGCTTACTACCTTGAAAGGGTTTGCAATCTACAGCACAAGAAGGAGATCCAGGAAGAGCCCAGTTGACTCCCCAAGTTGGAAAGACAGAGCTAAGAGTCCAGGGTGACCAAGTTAGCTGGAATTTTGAATGACAGAGCCCCAGAGGGGAGAGAACTGTATAGAGAAATCCAGGGAACAACAAAGGGTCCCTGTCAAGCATTCAGCTGAGTACTAATGAACACCAGGAGTGTCATGAGACTACCTGGGTCCAAGAAACGATCTACCAAGAGGATTAGTTGTGCCCATGCCCAGAATTCACACAGAAACAAGAGGAATGGCGCTGACTTCCACCAGCCAGAATGAAAGACATCATGATTCACAAGATACTGGGTAGAGTACGCAGAAAGATCTTCTCTCAGTAATGGAGAATGAAAAGCCCTAGGCTGAGCACTGCTAACATATCTTCCAAGTACAATTTGAAAAGTTCAAACTGTTGCCAAGTAACTTTATTCCATTCCAGAGCAAAGTTCAAAAATACTTATAGGAATACAAAAATATTCAGCAGCTTGCCAGTACCCCATCAAAAGATTGAGAATCGATTTCACCTCCCCGAACTTGGGTGAACGCCCTTTGTGAGTGCCTCTGTAAATAAAACCCAGTGGAAATGATGCTGCATGACATCCAAGATTAGGTTTTAATAGGCAGTGGGCTTCCACCTGGATCTCTCTCTTTTGGAATGCTGCCCTTGGAACCCAGCCACCATGTTGTAAGGAATTCCAGGCCATATGAAAAGATGATGTGTAATTTGGGCAAACAGCCAGCATCAACTGCCAGACATGTGCCAGGACAAGTCTTCAATGATTCCATCTCCCTTGCCTTTGAGCTGTCCCAGCTGACACTAAGTTGAATAAATGACCCATGCCACTCAAGCCCTGTCAGAATTGCAAATCCACAAGCAAAATGAGTGTTAGTTAATGTTTTCAGCCACCAAGTTTTGGGGTGGTTTTGTTATATAGCAATAGTAAGTGGAACACTCTTTTTTTGGAGTCAGTTACAGAAACAAGTTTGTCACATTCACACTTTCACATACTTCTATTTAATCAAATACAAGTTTGATCATTCAAACATGAGTTATATAATTTTTAGCTTCCATCTAATGTTTAATTAGGAAATACAGTCGTTCTTTCAGTAACATTAGCGTGTATTGGTGGTGGTCATTTGGGTCACTCCTCAGGTTCATGATGTGCTCTTTCAAAATATAGTTTCAAATACATAAACAATTTCAGGAGATTTTTTAAATTTAATGTTTTGGTATTTATTTACTTTCATTGCTTTGGTTTTTCTTCTTAAATGACTTCTATTATCTTTATATTTGACTTGCCTTGTCTCTTTTTAGTATCTGTCACTTTCTTTCAAATCTTTATTTTTTTTCTTTTATATTTTTAAAATATTTATTTTCTGCTTTATATTTCTCTTAAAGCATTATTTGTTATATTTGTTCACTCTTGTAGTCCTTTTTAAAATTTCTAGTTCTTTCTCACATTGTCACTTACTTTCTTAGAGTTTCTAATTCTGATCTATATCATAATTTGTATCATTTTCTTAATGTCTGTTAACTCATTTTGAAGTAGTAGGTTTTTATGACTTTTACCTGTTTTAGGGACACGTCTTTCTGCAGGCTTGTGTTATCTATAAAAATGTTATTCTCATTTTTATTCTCTTTTATTCTTGAACAACTTTTTTTGAGATTTGACCTCAATAGTTTAATTGGTTTTCATGAGTTTTTAGGACATTAAATTCAACTATATTTTTAACTTCAAGGCTCTCTGTTCTGTTGTTTTTTATATAGTGTTAAATAATAAGGCATGTTGCTGAGATTTCCTGTCTCTTACCTCCTTCCCCAGTCTTACCTAAACATTGTGTTTTGGTCCTCTGGTTGTTCCTATGTTGGCCAATTTTTAATTCACTACAATTTCTCCTTGGAGTGGGATCCTGTCTTAAAAGGGAATCCTGGTCGGTTTTAAAAGTACACAGCCCCTAGATTTTTCTAGCCCTTTTAGGCCTTTCCGAAGGCCCCTAAACTCACCACTTTTACCATGGGAAGAACCCACTTCCAGTTTCAGCTCCTATTCTAAAATTTCCCCCACTATATTTTCCAGTGAATATTTGTTGGTTATTTTAAGACTCTCCTGTTCTTAGACCCTTCAGACTCTCCATTATTTTTCTCTGTTTTCTTCTGAACATATTCTGATACCTTGCAGGTCTTGTAGCTCTTGGTGGTTTGATCCTACTTCTACTTTTGAGATTCAAGAGAATAACATGTCACCTAATTTTATTATAAATATTGGCCATGAATATTTCTGGTTTTGCTATCTAGTTGCTGCGTTTATTTTTGTGGGAGTTTGGGAAGAGTCAAAGGCCACCTTCATCTTCCCACCAAATGAATTTTCAACGATGTAATTTATGATGACACATCAGAGTTCAAAAAGGAAATATTATCTCAGACTTTGACACCACATGCCTAATGCCAAATATCCTATGTATCAAATATATTGATTGCGGTGGGGAGGGTATATCTCAGTAGTAGAGTGCATGCCTACAATGCACAAGGTCCTGGGTTCAATTCTTAATACCTCCATTAAAGATAAATAAATAAAAACCTGATTACTTCCCCCCAAATAATAAAAAAATTGTTTTTAATATATTGATTGCAGTAGCTAAAAGCAAGCTAAGTTTTTTACTGACATTGAAATTTTAAATGTCAACATTTTATCAAAAGAAAAATGATTTCCAATTTTGAGATATTAATTCCTATAAAGATTGCATAGATTATCAAAAAAGAATCATTACTTCACTGAAACAAAGTAGTCACTGAAATCAAGAAAATATTTGTTATACAAAAGAAAAAAATGAAAGTTAGGAATGAAACACTTTCATTGACTAAAAAAATATACTTAAAGGAATGCATTATTTCAGAATGCTTTCTAAAAAACAACGAACTTGTGAAATAAACATGCCCCTTTAAAATAATTGCTTCTCAGAATAATTCATGGATATATTTGCACAAAGTATGTTTAAAATGCAATCTTCCAGGCCCTACATACTATGTAGAAAGTTTCCCAGTGAAGGGAAAATTAGCTTGATATTCTACTTCTGATTAGCCTTTGTTTTCTTTACTCTTAAGCTTGTACATGCAGGAACTTGTATAAAATTATTCAAAAAACAGGACAAAAAAAAGAAAGGCCATAAATGTTTGATGTTTGTTCACTTGTTTCCATGTCACAGAGGTTGCTAAAGGACCTCAGATGTCCTGAGGTAACAGTTTGTTCCAAGACCTAAGTATTGCAATGGTCAGTAAACCCCCGTCCTTTTTGGTTCATTTGAAGAATAAGAAATGAAATAAAGAAAATAAATACCTAGACTGTCATATTTTTTATTCTAGAAAGAAAACTTTCCTGGACATTAGTATTAACACATGAATTATCTTTCAGATTTTAAAATTGTATTCTTCTTGAATAAAAAGACTGTGTCTACTCTAGGCAAGCTTTAAGTAAGCCAAATCAATACTCACACATACACATTCACACAGTATTCTTTAACAATAATAATAATGCTCATGCTTGAAATTCTGAGACTAAAAATTTGTCAAAAAAATATACAAATTTTACAAGTCACATAAAGTAAATAAAAACAATATCAAGTTATTATAAACATAGAAGATGTTATTTACCTAGAAGTGTCAAAATCATTACTGTACTATGGTCTCAGCCCAAAACAATAATAAACAGGTTTACTCTGACTTTCCTACCACCTGCTGGTGGAATTTGGGATTAAACTGGGCAAGCATGCACTTAAATCCAATTATGGGTACGTTTCTTTCATCACTGAAAAATCAGAGAACAGATATTATTTGTCTCAGGAATGTGGACAGAAGAGCACTATAGCTGGATCAGAAAAATGGGAAAGATTGGCAGAGGTCAGATGGAATCCCCATTGCTCTACTCTTGTACCCATTAAGTTTTCAGGGACTGGACTCCAAGTTAGCATGATGTGGGTCCTTTTAACACAGGACAGAATAATCTCTCATGATGAGTCACACTCGTGGGAGAGAATCTGTGTTGGATTTGAAAACTCCTTTGGAGTTTCTGCCAAGCAGCATCTTATACTAAAAAAAAACATAATTATATAGAGTGACTAATTCATTTCTACAAACCACTTACATGTATATTGAATGGAACTATCTATTTACCTGTTTGTCTCCACCTAAAGGGGCTGCCCTTTAGGACAAAGACTGTGTTGTCTTAAGCTTTTCCTATCTGTAGTCTAATACAATGCCTCGAATGTATTAAGTACCCAGTGAAGGTTTTCCTTGAGTCCTGAATAAATAGACAGATTTTTACTCAGAAAAGCTAGTGGCACCTGCAAATTAGAGTATTTCCTTGGGTGGTTTCATGCCATTTGTGAAATTTCAAATAAAACTGCCTTGAAAATGTATGGAAGTCACTTTTTCTACTCAAAAGTAGCTTTCACCTGTCCCATTTGTTGCTTATTTTATCTGTTTATTAATAATTACATTACCAAAGTGTCTTTTAATCTATAAATACAGTGTAACCATAGACTCTTTTCACTTTACAAATAAAATATCCATGAAAATAAGATGACATCATTCTTTTCAAAGGTTATGCTATGATTTATGTTCTAAAGTGAGCTTATATATTTTAAACAACTTAGTCTTAAATTAATTTTTCACTTACTTTCAACACTCAGGTGCATCAAATCTAATCCAAATGATTTATTCACTACTAGTTTGCCAAATTATGCAGAGAAATCCATGAGCTTATAACTCTCTAAACCTAAAATGTGAATCATCTCTAGATAGAGTTAAAGTACGGCACTTTCCCAAATGTATTTCTTGGTAAAGATTTAAGCAGTTGTTGAATATCTGTCCTCTCTCCTTTTCAGCACTTTTTGCAACTCCTACACAGTGACTATTGAGTAGTGTACTCCTTTGTGTTAGCAGCTGTCTTCCTTCTTTCAATATATTTTAAGAACCATCCTAGTTGCAAATTAAAGTTCTATTAAAGTATTCCTCAGATCCTTTTTGACTAAGTTAAGATCTGGTTTCTACATGACATGACTTTTCATAGTCGTATATAAACCAGATATTAAATGAACTCAAAACAGATTTCCAAAAATAATCTCTGAAAGATGGTTTTTTTTATAGTGTCACTTATTGTATAAAAATACTTTATTAAACATTTACTCTTCTTACCTATGATATATAAGTACAGTATTTTAAGTTGTTTTTAAGGAAGAATGATGATCAACATAGTTAATCACTCATTTAGCCCAGGTATTGATCAATCAGAATGTATGTTTGTTGCCATAGCGTTGAATCAGGACTCTGGAGGGCTCCCTGATGTGCTGGATGTTACCTTGATTGAGTCATGGGAGGCACTGGTAAGCTTCAAGGGAAAAAACTGGATTAGATGGAATGGTAGTAGAAGGTACTTGTGGGCTTGAGGCAGTGGCTATTTTACCAACAAGTAGAGTGGTACCTCAGTAATTTAACAACTGTGTATTGTTAGTGGCACACATTGGTTTAAAATAAGCCCTTTTAAAGCCTTATTTGTTATTTTTTTCTAATAAAAAAGAAAATGGAAGATAAAGACATTGAAATAAGAACTGTTTCACTTTGTCACAATTCTCAAAGATTTCGTGTTATCAGGTTAAGCGAGGTTTGAAGCTTTTGCAGTTTGGGGAAGGAGAACCTTCTTAAGGAAAAAAAAAGCCTTTTAATGCAAATTTTACAAAAATATGATTATAGGAACACATTTCTAGAGCCCCTTCTGGAGGCCCTAAAGCTTCAGCTTCGTTGTCATCACTAATTCCATCTTTGCAGATTATTCAGAGGAAATTGAATAATTGATTGACTCTTCAAATGATTCTCCTATGCTCAGTATAAATTGTAACCCTAGAAAACTGAGAAGTCTATCAAAATCCAGAATTAATATTATGTGTGACATTACTGTGTTTCCATATAGTGAACAGAAAAATCAAATAGGTCAAAGTGAAAACAAGGTGATACATGTGTATTTTTATATCCTAGTCAATCTTTTTAAAACTGGGCCAAAGATTTTTCTCATGGTTTAAAATAGGGAAACCTCCAACTCCAGTAAGGCTTTTTTATCCCCCGAAAGTCTGTGTTTGGAATTCTTTCCTTATAAAAACTTCTGTGGACTCTTTGAGCACCAAACTAAAATTCAGACTTCTCTCACAATCATGTAGGTACTTTGATAGGATTTTCTGGAAGGTAAGGGCTATTTGTTTCTATCTGAAGGAAGAGAACCACTGTTTTAAGGCACCCAGAATAAAGACTGAGAAGAGATAGACTGTGTCAGGCGTCCTGTCAACCTTCACAGCACAGTAGAATCACCTAATGTTGGGACCTGCCCCCAATGGATTAATCAGAATCTCTGGGGGTGGGACATCAGCATTTTTAAATGTGTGGTCTAAATGGGTGATTCTAAGGCACAGTCAAGGTTGAGAAGCAATGCTAAAAACCTATAGCACAAGCAAATGAAATCAAGAGCTGAAAAAATTGTTTCATGAGGAAATATCTGAAAGAGGACAAGCATAAGGGGGTGTTACTGAAGTCTCCAAGACAAAAATCTAACTGAGTACGGTGCATTCTTTCTCACCTTGGGATTTGGTAACTATGGAAATTCAAAAAGAATGAGCACATGGCACAAGCATGGGTGTTTTCACAGGAGGTAGAGCACTGACAAGCAGCCCCTCAGGCAAAGAAGATTGAGAAGCCCATGGAGTGACAGAGGAACACCAGAATAGACAGTATACAGTAACTGAGCCTGACACTTTTGAGACACATACAAGACACCACCACCACCACCACCACCACCACCACCCCCCACATTCAGGGAAATTGAAGTATTAACTGGGTGAAAATTTGCAGGGGCTTAAAGTTACCACATCCTTAGGGGAGAGCAAGGGCCAGTGAAATTAGAGTGATTAGTACAGTGAAATTAGAGCTATTAGTATCTGATGATTACATCTGTTACCAAAGTCTGAGGATGCTTTTTAAAAACTGACTTGTATTTTAAGTATTTTTATGTCTTTAACAGAATGTTCACTATGTGCCAGTAACTAAACTGAAAAAGAAATAAGGGTATCAAAATTGAGAACCACAAGTTCTATGAAGCTGTGGTATGATATGAACAGTTCATATGAATAACAAACTGGATGGGTGGATGGGTGGATGAGAAAATGCCAGAACTTGGGCAAGAACAAAGAGTAAGGCAAATGCCAGTGTCTACAATGCAAGCTGTAGATAACCAGAAAACTGATTTTTTTTAAAACACAGAAGAAATAAGGGGTGGAGGATAAGAATTTTTCACATGAGGAATTGAAACACATGATCTAAGAGGATTTGGGGTCCTCTTAGATTTAAATGAGGTTCTGAGAGAAATAGTTTGAGTATCAAAATGTTGGAATTTCTGAAGAATTTCAATATTTGGAAACAATGGAATAGTTTGTATACTATGTGTCCTGGAAGACCCAGTCTATGTCTCACTAAGGGAAGGTACATTTGGGTGGGCGTATGTGAGGGAGCCATCGACAGCCTCAAAGCATAGCTTGGAGGAAACTCAGAGAAATGAGTGCTGGTAGACTGTAGCAGAGAAAGGGAGGAGCTAATAGGCCCAGACACAGCATGAGAACTGAAGAGCTCAGGGAATGGCCAGAGAAGTGCCAGGAAAGGGGGTAAAGAGAGTAGAGAACACAGTAAGAAAAGGAAGAAAGCTGTGTCAGCAACACCTACCTCACCATTTTGCTCAAAGTTCACTCCTAAAACAAAAAGTATACTACTGAATTTGTAAATAGAAATTTCTAGGTTTTAGCTTTGAAGAATATACAAACATCCTTTACATTATAAACATTTCTTGACATTGTAAAGTTCTCAAGGAAAAGGACTCAGCCTTCAATATCTTTCCCCACAATGTCTGCATATGGTAGCTCTCAAAAAAAATCTTTGGTTGTTCAGCAGCCTGGAGACCTTTTTCAAAGGCATCAAAGCATAAAGAAAATTCTCTTTTTAACAAATTGCTTCATTCTCCCATGAAACTCTTCTATTCTTTAAAAAAAAAAAAAAAGAAAAGAAAAACTTATGAATGCCCCTGATTCAAAATTTTAAAGAAGTGTGAAATTTAAATGACTAAGTCAGCCTGATGGGTCACCAACCCAAAATTACTGCAGTCTGTTTCTCAGTTTATCAGTCTCCCTGAAGACTATTAAGTCCTATACACAGCGATAATAGCTTCATCTTTAAACACTCAGAAGCCCACAAATGATGGCAGTTTTAATTTATTCCTTCTCCACTCAACCCTTAATCTTTTTTCCAGTGCTGTGTTAAGATGATTTATTTTAAATTCCAATTATTCTAAGAAAAGAATTTTAAAGGAAAAAGAACAAGGATCTTTGCCATTGAATCTGCCTTCATACTTTCTCTTTCTCATTGTCCGTATCCTATACTTCCTATCAAGCTGTGCCTTTCAGGTGTAGGGGTGGGACCAAGCAGGGGAGCTCCACCTCCACCCAAGCCTTGGGTGACTGCTACCTCCCCTAAACTGTTATATCACAGATTATGTTAACCGTTCACTTTGTGCTTAACATGTGTATTACAGTTCCTATTGCTGTATAATTACCCCCGAATTTAGTGGCTTAAACAACCACTTATGCTCTCAGATGATGTAGGTCAGGAATTCAGAAAGGACACAGCAGGAGTAGCTTCTCTCCATTCTACAATGTCTGGGCTTTAAGCTGGGAGTTACTCAATGACTGGGACCTGGAATCATGTGGAGTTGACTTCACTCACATGCCTCGTGGTTGATGTTGGCTCTAAGCTGCTATGTTGGTGGGACTTAAGCTGGGGCTGTTGGCTAATGCAGCTGAGCCTCTCCACATGGCCTGGGCTTCCTTACAGCATTATGGCCTCAGGGCAGTTAGTCTTCTTACCTTGTGACTCAGTGCTTCAGTAGTGAATGTCTACATACATTGCCCTTTTTAACCATTTTTTAAATTGAAGTATAGTTGATTTACAATGTATTAGTTTCTGGCGTACAGCAAAGTGATTCAGTCATGCATACATGTATATGCATATTCTTTTCCATTGAATGTTACTACAAACTATTGAATATAGTTCCCGTGCTATATAGTATGACCTTGTTTATTCTGTACATAGTAGTTTGTATCTGCCAATCCCAAACTCCCACTTTATCCCTCCCTCCCCTCTTCCCCACTCCCTGTAACCATAAGTTTCTTTTTTACGTCTGTTGAGTCTCTCTCTGTTTTATAAATAAGTTCATTTATGTTAATTTTTTAGATTCCATATATAAGTGATATCATATATTTGTCTTTCTCTGACTGACTTACTTCGCTTAGTATGATAATCTCTAGGTCCATCTATGTTGCTGCAAGTGACATTATTTCATTCCTTTTTTCTTTTTTTTTTATTGAATTATAGTCAGTTACAATGTGTCAATTTCTGATATACAGCATAATGTTTCAGACATACACATACATACATATGTTTTCATTTTAATTATAGATTGTTATAAGATATTGAATATAGTTCCCTGTGCTATACAGAAGAAACTTGTTTTTTATCCATTTTACATATAGTAGTTAGTATTTGCACATCTTGAACTCCCGGTTTATTCCCTCCCACTCCCTTCCCCCCAGTTACTATAAGTTTGTTTACTATATCTGTGAGTCTATTTCTGTTTTGTAGCTAAGTTCATTAGTGTCTTCTTTTTTCTTTTCTTTTCTTTTTTTTTTTTTTCGGATTCCACATATGAGTGATACCATGTGGCATTTTTCTTTTTCTTTCTGGCTTACTTCACTTAAAATGGTGATCTCCAACTCCATCTATGTTTTTACAAACAGTATGATTTTATTCCCTTTTATGGCTGAGTAGTATTCCATTGTGTGTGTGTGTATATATACGTGTGTATACATACATATATATATACAAACACATATATATATCTTTTTTATCCTGTCATCTGTTGATAGACATTCAGGTTGCTTCCATGACTTGCCTGTTGTAAATAGTCCTGCTATGAACATTGGGGTGCATGTATCTTTTCAAATTAGAATTTTCTCTGGATATATGCCCAGGAATGGAATTGCTGAAACATATGGTAGCTCTATTTTTAGTTTTTTAAAAAACTTTTATACTGTTCTCCACAGTGGCTACACCACTTTACATTCCCACCAACAGTATAGGAGGGTTCCTTTTTCTCCAAACCCTTTCCAGCATTTATTATTTGTAGACTTTTGATGATGGCCATTATGACTGGTGTAAAGTGATACCTCTTTGTAGTTTTGATTTGCATTTCTCTGATAATTAGGGGTACTGAGCATTTCTTCATTTGTCTATTGGCCATTTGTATGTCTTCATTGAAGAAATGTCTATTCAGGTCTTGTGCCCATTTTTTTGACTTGGTTGTTTGTTTTTTTGATACTAAGTTGTAGGAGCTCTTTGTTTATTTTGGAAATTAATCCCTGTCATTCACATTGTTTGCAAATATTTTCTACCATTCCGTAGGTTGTCTTTTACTTTTGTTTATGGTTTCTTTTACTATGCAAAAGCTTTTAAGTTTAATTAGGTCCCATTTGTTTGTTCTTGCTTTTATTTCCATTACTCTAAGAGATGGATCCAAAAAAAGTATTGCTGCAATTTATATCAAAGAGTATTCTGCCTATGTTTTCCTCTAGGATTTTTATAGGATTTTACATTTAGGTCTTTAATCCATTTGGAGTTTATTTTTGAATATGGTGTTAGAGAATTTCTAATTTCATTCTTTTACATGTAGCTGTCCAGTTTTCCCAGCACGAATTATTGAAGACACTTTCTTCCATTATTTATTCTTGCCTCCTTTGTCATCGATTAATTGACCGTAAGTGTGTAGGTTTGTTTCTGAACTTTCTATCCTGTTCCATTGATCTGTATGTCTGGTTTTGTATCAATACCATACTGTTTTGATTATTGTAGTTTTGTAATATAGTCTGAAGTCAGGGAGCATGATTCCTCTAGCTCTGTTCTTCTTTCTCAAGATTGTTTTGGCTACTTGGGGTCTTCTGTGTTTCTGTACAAATTTTAATATTTATTTTGTTTCAGTTATGTGGAAAATGCCATTGGTAATTTGATAGAGATTGTATTAAATCTGTAGATTGCCTTGAGTAATATGGCCTTTGTAACAAGTTGATTCTTCCAATCCAGAAACACTGTATATCTCTCCATTTATTTGTGTTGTCTTCAATTTCTTTCATCAACATCTTATAGTTTTCAGAGTACAAGTCTTTTGCTCCTTAGGTAGGTTTATTCCTAGGTATTTTATTCTTTTTGATGTGATGACAAATGGGATTGCTTCCTTGATTTCTTTTTCTGATATTTTGTTGTTAGTATATAGAAACACAATAAATTTCTGTGTATTAATTTTGCATCCTGCAACTTTACCACATTCATTGATAAGCTTTAGTATTTTTCTGGTAGCATCTTTAGAATTTTCTATGTATAGTATCATGTCATCTGCAAACAGTGTCAGTTTTACTACCTCTTTTCCAATTTGGACTTCTATTTCTTTTTCCTCTTTGATTGCTTTGGCTAGGACTTCCAAAACTATGTTGAATAAAATTGGTGAGAGTGGGCATCCTTGTCTCATTCCTGATTTTAGAGGAAACGTTTTCAGTTTTTCACCATTGAGTATGGTGTTAGCTGTGGGTTTGTAATATACGGTCTTTATTATGTTGAGGTATGCTCCCTCTATTCACACTTTCTGAAGAGTGTTTATCATAAATGGGTGTTAAATTTTATTAAAACTTTTTCTTCATCTATTGAGATGAACATACGGTTTTTATTCTTCAGTTTGTTAATGTGGTATATCATACAGATACTGAAAAATCCTTGCATCCCTAAGATAAATCCCACTTGATCATGGTGTATGATCTTTTTAATGTATTGTAGGAGCTGATTTGCTAGTATTTTGTTGAGGACTTTTGCATCTGTGTTCATCAGTGATACTGGCCTGTAATTTTCTTTTTTTGTGATATCTTTGTCTGGTTTTGGTAAGGGGGTGATGGTGGCCTCATAGAATGAGTTTGGAAGTATTCCTTCCTCTGTAATTTTTTGGAAAACTTTCAGAAAGATGAGTGTTAACTCTTTTCTAAATGTTTGGTAGTAATTGCCTGTGAAGCCATCTAGTCCTGGACTTTTGTTTGTTGGGAGTTCTTTAATTATGGATTTGATTTCAGCACTGACAGTTGGTCTATTCATGTGTTCTATTTCTTCTTGGTCCAGACTTGGGAAATTTTACCTTTCTAAGAATTTGTCCATTTCTTCCAGGTTGTCCATTTTATTGGCTTATGGTTGCTCATGATAATCTCTTATGGTCTTTTTTATTTCTGTGGTGTCAGTTGTAACTTCTTTTTTTTGTTTCTGATTCTATTGATTTGGACCATCTCCCTTATTTCCCTGATGAGTCTGGCTAAAGATTTATCAATTTTGTTTATCTTTTCAGAGAACCAGCTTTTAGTTTCATTGATCTTTTCCATTTTTTTAGTCTCTGTTTCATTTACTTCTGCTTTGATCTTTTCTTTCCTTCTATTAACTTTGGGTTTTGTATGTTCTTCTTTCTCTGGTTGCTTCACATGTAAGGTTAGGTTGTTTATTGGAAATTTTTCTTGTTTCCTGAGGTAAGCTTGTATTGCTATAAATTCCCCTCTTAAAACTGCTTTTGCTACATCCCATAGGTTTTGGATTGTCATGTTTTTGTTTCCATTTGTATTTTTTTAATTCCTCTTTGATTTCTTCAGTGATTTATTGGTTTTTTTAAGAACATACTATTTACCCTCAATGTGTTTGTGTTTTTTTGCAGTTTTTTCTTGTGCTTAATTTCTAATCCCATAGCATTGTGGTCAGAAAAGATGCTTGAAATGATTTCAGTTTTCTTAAGTTTACCAAGGCGTGCTTTGTGGCCCAGCATGTGATCCATCCTAGGGAAAGTCCCATGTGCACTTGAGAAGAATGTGTATTCTTCTGCTTTCAGATGGAATGCTCTGTAGATATCAATTAAGTCTGTCTGGTCTAATATGTCATTTAAGGCCTGTATTTCCTTATTAATTTTCTGTCTGAATGATCTGTCCATTGATGTAAGTGGGGTGTTAAGGTCCCCCACTATTATTGTGTTATTCTTGATTTCTCCTTTTATGCCTGTTAACAGTTGCCTTATATATTGGGGTACTTCTATGTTGGGGGTATATATATTTACAATTGTTATGTCTTCTTCTTAGAGGAAGACTTTTAAGAAGTCTTGAAGTTGGGTAGTGTCAGCCCCTAACCTTATTCTTCAGTATTTTTGTGGTTATTCTGGGCCTATTGCCTCTTTGTATAAAGTTTAGAATCAGCTTATCAATATCTACAAATTAACTTTCTGGGATTTTAATTTGAATTGTACTGAATCTATAGATTATGTTTAGAATAACTGATATTTTGACAATATTGAGTCTTTCTATGAATGAATATGGAATATTTCTTCATTTATTTAGTTCTTCTGTGACTTGTATTAGCAAGGATTTCCAGTAAAATGTTGAAAAAGAGTGGTAAAAGAGGACATCTTTGTTACCTGATCTTAGTTGAAGAGCTTTGAGTTATAATGTCTATTTTATATAATGACAAAAATATGTCATTATACTTTTTTCCAAACCTATAGAATGTACAACACCAAGAGTAAACCCTAATGTAAACTACAGACTTTGAGTGATTATGATGTGTCAGTGTATGTTTGTCCTTCGCAAAAAAAAATGTACCATTCTGGTGAGTGAGTGATATTGCTAATGAGAGGCTATGCATGTGTTGGGACAGGGGATATACAGGAAATCTGTGTACCTTCCCTTCAGCTGTGCTGTGAATCTAAAACTATTCTCAAAACCACTGTTTTAATTTTTTTAATATAAGGCAAAACCAACATCTCAAAATTTAACAATGTTAGATAAAATAGCTCAAAATTTAATAGTGTTGGATACATTATAAGAAAGTTATAAAACTCTTATTTTAAAAAAAGAGCAAGAAGATAAATTAAAAAGCAAAAGTAAAATAAAATATCTAAAAATAAGAAATAGAAGAAAAGGATACACTCTTAATTGAGAATATAAGCTATTATTGCTATAAACACTAAGAGAATAAAATATATAAAAGTTGTTACAGAGCATTTCATATGTAAGAGATAAAGAAAGAAAATACAAGTTTAGTGCTAAGGGTGTTGTGGTTTTCTTTTTTGACTACTTACCATCTAAAGATTCAAATTCCTTTGAAAAAGTCTTCAAGTAAAGTCTTTTCTTTTAATTGAAGTCCAGTTGTCCTACAGTATTCTGTTAGTTTCAAGTGTACAACATAGTAATTTTATAATTTTACAGATTATACTACATATAAAGTCATTATAAAATATTGCTATATTCTCTGTGCTGTACATTATATCCTTGTAATTTATCTATTTTATACCCAGTAGTTTATACCTCTTAATCCCCCTTACCCATTTTGCCCCTACCCCCGCCCCTTTCCCCCCTGGCAACCACCAGTCTGTTCTTGTATCTGTGGGTCTGTTTCCATTTTGTTTTGCTTGATCATTTGTTTATTTTTTAGATTCCACATATAAGTGAAAACATATACCCTCAAGGTCCACCCATGTTGTCGCAAACAGCAAAATTTCATTTTTTTTATCACTAATATTCCATTATATATACCACAATACCACATCTTCTTTATCCATTCATCTCTTGGTGGACACTTAGGTTGCTTCCATATCTTGGGTATTGTAAATAATGCTGCTGTGAACATTGAGGTAGATATATCTTTTCAAATTAGTGTTTTCATTTTATTCTGATAAATACCCAGGTGTGGAATTGCTGAATAACTCTACAACAAAGAAGGCAAAAATATACAATGGGGAAAAGACAGTCTCTTCAAAAGTGGTGTTGGAAAAACTGGAGAGCTTCATGTAAAAGAATGAAATTAGAACATTTTCTCACACCATAAACAAAAATAAACTCAAAATGGACTAAAGACCTAAATATAAGACTGAAAACTGTAAAACTAGAATAAAACATAAGCAGTGTTCTCTTTGACATCAGTCTTGGAAATATTTTTTTGGATCTATCTCCTCAGGCAATGGAAACAAAAGCAAAAATAAATAAATGGGACCTAATTAAACTTAAAAGCTTTTGCATAGTGAAGGAAACTATCAATAAAACAAAAAGGCAACCTACTGAATGGAAGAAGATATTTGCAAATGATATATCTGATTAGAGGTTAATATCCAAAACATATAAAGGACCCATACATTTCAATAACAGAAAAGCAAACAATCCACTTAAAAAAATGGGCAGGGGAACTGAATAGGCATTTTTCCAAAGAAAACATACAGATAACCAATAAGCACATGGAAAGATGCTCAACATCCCTAATCACCAGGGAAATGCAAATCAAAACCACAATGAGATGTTACCTCACACCAGTCAGAATGGCCATCATCAAAAAGACAAGAAATAACAAGTATTAGCTAGGATGTGGAGAAAGAGAACCCTAGTTCACTGTTGGTGGGACTGTAAACTAGTACAGCCACTATGGAAAACAATATGAAGATTCCTCAAAAAAGTAAAAATAGAACTACCATATAACCCAAGTAAAGCCTTTAGGTGGAAAGCAGAATCTGAGATTATCAGAGCCTTTAAGGGCAACCTTTGTCACCTCTTCCCCTCCTTCCCCTCACCCATTCCTGCTGGGCACACCCAGCATTCAAGCAGTGAAGGTGAACTCTACCCTTATAATACCTGGTTTCCTTTGGGTCTCTCTAGACCTCTAGTTCCCTCACCACCATACCTAAAGTGTGCAATTAAGTGATTCAGACCACTACTAATTCCGTGTACTGCCATTTTGAGGTGCTATATAATATAAAATTACTCAGCATTTAAGCCACACAGAATTCCAAACTATTCACCACCTATAGTGTGGGTGTCTGGGGAGATTAGAAATGGGGAAAAACAAGGGAAAATAAGCCTCAAAATACCACTAGATAAAAATAATTTCAAAGAAAAGAAACATCCCCCCCCCAAATAAATATATATGCCAAAAGATAGATTCAACATAAAGTAATCCCAAGGCACAGTATTCCCTTTTTGCTGTACTTTTCACTGATCACGTAACCATTATCAACAGCCAGTAAATTTAAATCTCAATTTATCTTCTATTTTGCTTGAAATAGCATTAGATTCTAGAACCCTAAGGCTAGTTGACTCTGAAAATTATACAAATTTATCCTTCTGCCTTAACCTGTGCTCTAAAATAACCTATCCTACTTTTAAAGATTTCCAAAGATGATGATTTTATATGTTCCCTTGGTAATGTTTAAATTTAACAACTTATACTATCATGAAATATATATTGAGAAAGAATAAGGAAAAAAGAAAACAATCAGGTCTACTTGAAAGCGAAAGAATTGTAAAGAACAAAATTAAGAAAATATTAAGAATTGTAATATTTAAAACTGATGATTGACTTCAAATAACAAAGTTAAATATAAATGAATGATGATGTTTAGCCAAATCACGACTTTACTCAAAACAAGGATGACTAGACCTGCTGCCCACTTTCTGTGTCCTGCTGACAAACTTTCAACCTCAACACTGAACTGCATCAAACCAACAACTTCTAATGAGATGACATTGTCAACTCAATTATACTTTGCTTCACAAAGGACTTCATCCCAGTACTAATTTCACCCAACATAGATATGTACAGTATTTTAGTATGCAGAACAAGCTGTAAATTATTGTCAGTTTCATTTCTAGGAATTCTGTATTCTTAATGGACACAGCTAAAATTTAACAATTTAGTCCTTGTGTATTGTGTGTTACCAGGTTGCTTAGACAGAGACATCAATTTCAGTTATTCAAGATAAGAAAATATCAGAAAGAAGGATTTTTATGGATTGAAATAATTTTCTATAGACTGTTGTTCAGAAATAGATTGAGGTAAATTTTGGTGGTATACAGAGGGAACTGATGTCACAAATCGCTTTACCTATCCGCCCCACATTCCTTTCAATGATGTCATATCTTTGCAAAGCTAGATTTTCAGAAATTGGTTTAATAAAAAGCAAGGATCACTTGAAAATCAGTGTAGAGCAGGAAATATATAGGTGTGGCAGTATCCAATCTACGCTGATTGCAAAGTTTTGCAGTGCCCAACAGGCACTCTCATCCTGTTAGTAATTGTGGATATTTAAGAATGAAATAAAAATACTAATTTTGGTTTTAATTTATGTATATTATATTTTTAGGTGGGTGCTAAGTTGTTAGGACCTAAGTACTGATTAAGTTGTTAGGACTAAGAACTTAAAGGGAACTTTTAGATATGTCTTTTGGCAGAGTGGTGCTATGGAAAATTATTGAGACACAGAGGACATCATGAACTGAAAAGTGTGGGACCCTCTGACTTAAATTCACTGAGATGCATTTTCTTTATCTGTAAAATGAATATAAAGCCTATTTCACAGGGCTATTGTGAAAGAGTACATAATGAATGTAAAAGTATCTAAAATAATGACAATAGAAACTCTATAAAATTTAATTATCTATCTTCCTGAATGATTAAAATTTTCATTTCTGCAGTATTATTATATGAAAACTTGTTCTTTGCTAGTTTTATAAAGTTACCATTTTATTACATCAGATTTAAAATAATTTAGTTTATTCAGTTTTACCTGAAGAGATGCTATTGATCCTAAACCATAGCAAGAAACTATTTTATGAGTTATCAGACACAAAGTAAAATATGTCCTGTATAGTTTTAATATAATGAGATTTTAAAAATAGATTATTACTGTATAGAAAGTCTTCATTAACCAGAATATTTGATTAACTAGACTACTCTGTTTTCCTAAAAATTCACTTGTAATTGAATTTAGAATTATGCCATTTTCACTGTTTCCAAAACAATGTAGCTATGGCAGATGATTTGAGAATGTGTGAAATTGTTACATAAATTTCTTTGCTGTTTCCATGGGAGTAAGTTTCAGTGAAAGCCTCCTGAATAAAAGCCAGTAGATTGAGGTTCTACTCCCACTTCAATGAGTAACTTCAAATCATCTGACTTCCCTAGGTATCAATTTGGTTCCCTTTAACATGACAGGACTAGTTCTCCTCCTGCTTCAAGAGCACTAAGGGATGCAAACAAAATATAAGAGCTGGTTATTTATATATGATATTTTATTAGGAAGATATAATCTCATTACGAAGATAAAGCTACAACACTTGGAAAAATTCAAAAGCAATACAAAACCATATATCATCAGATGCTAAATAAGCAGCTTCTTTATTAATAGCTTAAGTATATTTATCCCAATAAGTATTTTATTAATAGCATTATTAATGAAATAAGCCATGAACAATATTAAACAAATTATTTAGCTTAAATAAGTGCTAGTTTCTCAACTATCAAATGAAAATTATGGCACTTATTTCATAGAACTGTTACAAAAATTAAATGAGATATTTATTTGTGTATTAAGTTAAACAGTTGACACAGTGGTTAGAATAAGGTTTCAATCATTTAATCCTAGGACACCTTGTAGGGTATCTACTATCATCTCTATTTTACCAGTGAGATAGCTGGGGCTTAAAGGATTAACTAACCTGCCCCAGTAGGTAAGGGGCAGCAACTAGAGTATTAGATAAACTCACTCAAGTTGTGCAGCACAAACACAAGTAACCTGTGATGGTAGATGACTCTAGGGATAAAGAAACATACAGAATACCAGCTTAGAAGTAGAGCAGGGCCTCATAAGAACTGGCATGTCTCTCTGGATATCTCAGCAACTCCAGGAGAAAACCATTCTCTTGACTCAGCATCTCTATTTATGCTTCTTCTCCTGAGACTGTATCTTTATCTACATTCACTGTGAGAGGCAATTTTTCCTTTTATTCTGATACCCCAACAGAGAGCATTATGCTCCTGGGAGTTTCTTTACCAGGCAGAGTTCTCCCAGCTATTTCATGGAGTGAGTATTTTCCAATCTTGACCACAAATTGGAATCAGTCACTGGAGAACTTTTAAAAAACATACCAATACTGGACCTGCCATAGACAAATTAATTCATAATCTCTTGGATCAGGGCATGCAGACTTAAACATCAACAATGGTAAGTGCTCCTAAGTAACCCCAATGTGTAGACAGAGTTGAGATCTACCAGATCTCAATAGATGTGACCCCTTGTCCAGTGAAAGATGCCTTATGTCAGACTTCCTCTGAAGGAAATATGGGTGGAATTTTAGAGTTTTCTGGTGTGCAGCAAGGGATTGATCCTCCCCAAAGAGAGGTTTGATCTTTGCCCGCAGATCCTGGGAGGTAACCCTATGCCCTTGAAATGTCATACCTGATAAGAGTGTTTTGTTTATTTGAAAACATTGGGCCTTGTCAGATAGACTGTGCTAACAATGTAGTTTATAATTGAGGAGCTTTAGGACACATGGTGTCAAATTGATGTCTGGAGAGGCTGAAGACTAAGGTCAGCCATGTGGGTGGTCAGACATGTCTACATGACCAACCCCCAATAAAAACTTTGGACACCAAGGCTCAAGTAAGCTTCTCTGGTTGGCAGTACTCTGTGAGTATTGTCACACATTGTTGCTAGGAAAAGTTTAGTGCTGTCCTCAAGATTCTGCTGGGAAAAGATAACTGGGAACTTATGCCTAGAATCCTTGTGGACCCTGCCCTATGCACTTCTTCCCTTATATCATTTAAATCTATCCTTTGCCGTAATAAACTGTAACTATGAGTATAATGGTTTTGTTGAGTTCTGTGAGTCCTTCTAGTGAGTTATTAAACCTGAAGGTGGTCTTGGGAACCCTCAAATTTGCAGTTGACATCAGAAATAAGGGTGATCTTGGGAATACTTTGCATATGGCCTTCTCAGTTCATCCAGGTTAGATTGTCTTCCCTGTGAAGAACCTGATGATCCCCAACCTGAGTAATTCTCCAGTTGGGTTGCAGCAGCATTCTTTCTCTCATCTCCCTGCCCTGCATCATCTTTTCCCTTTCTGGGAACGTCTTTACTCATATTTATCATGACTCAGTCCTTCTCATTTGTCATAAATTGTCTCAGAAACCTCCACACTCCATCTGTATTACACATTTGCCCTTCATTTTCTCATAGGACTTTGTAGCTACATCTAATGTACATTTACCAGGTTATAACGCTGACACCTAAAGCTTGCTATCTTTGTTTTCTTTCAACCTCAAATATCTTTGATAGGACTTTGACTAATCTCCAATTTTAGCAGAAGAGGAATTTCAGTATTTCATACTCATCTTGCTTACTTTGCTTTCTAATTTCTGCTGGACTCCTTCTCTAAGGTCATGGATATTATATTATTGTGTTTGAGTTTCCTAATTTGTGAGAAATTATTGGAAAACCAAAAATAAGTGCAACCAAAAGAAGGAATTAGGATGGGGGGAAAGGAGGGAAAAGACTACAAAAAACTAATTGATTCCAACTGAAGGTTCAGACAGTTAAAGAGTGATGAGGAAAATAAGCAATACAATAATAGTCAAAGAGAAATGGAGTCAGTTTATAGTAGGAATTGTCATACAAATTATGATTTTGTTTGTGAAAACTGAGTAGATAAAAATGAGAATTTAGTGAAAATAGAATTGAAAGTTTTCTCTGCATGTTGGCAGTAGGTTTACTGCTTTAAAAGATGATATGCGTTAGTTATATTTCTCTTTCATGTGTTTTTGATATACATGGTTATTTCCAGAAACATGAGTCAGTAACAACAGGATTCAACTGAAAAATTATCTGTTTACAGATTGTGAGTTTCAGGAGGCAGGGACTTTTATCTCTATGTCCCTGGCACAAAGCACAGGCCTGTACTGTGTTTGTTAAATAAATGAATGCCCTACAAAGAGAAGATAAACCTTAGAAAAAGACAGTCCCTCTTCTGACACCGTGTTAGAATTATGGGCACCATTGAAATTGGCCAGAACAAGAAGGCATTATCTAGGGCAGTAACTCCCAGTTTCCAGGCTTTGGTCCAGTGCCACTCAGTAATTAAGTTGTCATTAATTTCTCTGCAATTAAAAAAAAAAAAAGATACTACAAGTATATCCTAAAGCTAAATAATTCCATATTCTTAATTTCTGCAATCATGTTTTCCCTATTTATCTTTTACAAAAATGTCCATTTATTCAATATGATAAGAACGGGTGATAATCAGTTTTTTATTAACAAATAGAAAATCACAATACTATGATAATTCCCCAAAACGTAGGGGAAATATTACTGAGGTGTGAAATTCAAAAGTCTGAGCATGTCCAGAAAGTGTTAAAGATGCCTTGGAAAATAAGAAAGAGCAAGTTATGAGAATACATTGTGTGACTCACACAAGCAGAGGACTGTGCAGCCACCCAACCCCCCAGTGACCAGAAGAGCAGAGTCATATAATCAAGCCACAATGGCAAAGGGAAATGCTGCAGACTGTCAAAGCTGCACACAGACTGGATACCTGCATGAAAAAAAAATGTTTTTCCAAAGAGGTTTTGACATTGGGATATACTCTTTGTGAAACATTAAGATTCTAAGATTTTGCATTTCTATAAATCACCTTTTATGAAAAATATTTTATTTATCAGAATTTCCTTCTGATACATTACAGTTATTGTACATGTAAGTTCAGGAGAATTTCATATCACTAAACTTTCACAAAAAAAAAGGTTTGCTGGCATTCTTAATGGGAATTAAACCAAGTGTAGGATCCCATTAAATAAATAAAAGGTTGATACTTTTTTATGTATTTAATTATTCAATAAATATTAATTGAATGAGTCTATATCTCTAAGAAAATAATCATTAACGTATTTCTTTATTAATATTAATTTTAATTATTTGATTTTTAATGATTTCTCAGTAGTCATTCAACTTTATTTATTGCTTTAGACATATGAATTTGGAGGGATATAAACATTCAGTGCATAGCACTTAGTGACCCATGAATCATCTCCTCTGGGTGCTCTGGGCTCCTTCTACCCTAATTCATCAAGCAGTCACTCCCTCTCTGAAGCTTTGCCATATCCCAAAACTCTAACCCTGAAAATTGGATGCAATCCCTTCCTATTTGGGGTCCTGTAAACCTCTCTTCAGGATTCTATCTCAGATGCAGATCTACACTTTCCCCTTTCTGTGACCCAAAACTCACCAGCTCCTTAAGATCTGGGAGAATATTTGACTGTCTCCAGTTGAGCCCCACCCCCCAATCTTGCTTTAAGAGTAGAAGAATCACTTTCTCTATCAAATGTTTTTGCTTCAGAGAGCTCTTAATATAATCTCCTCAGTGGGACTGAGCTTTTTGGAAACAGAAAAGCCCAGAAACTAAAGTCTTTTATTGCTTTCCAATCTATCACACTCTCCTAAGGTGAAATATCAGGAGGAAACATCAATTTTTTAAAATTATATTCGGTCATTTTCTATGCCTATTAAGAATTTTTCAACCATTAAAAACAACTTTTCTTTCAATTCATTGTTTCTCCTTTTGAATGTGTTATGATACTATTTGATCTCTAACAGGAATTTTAAAAGCTAGATTTTTGTGTGAATACAGCAAGATGTTTGTTGTTTTTTTCAACATTTATAAGATTTCTAAGGATTTCAAAGTGTTTAATTTCTACCTAATTAAGTTCAAAATGGTAGACAAGAAGCATGCAGCAATGAATCCTGGAGAATAATGAGATTTCTGATTTAATCTGAAATTTACAAGATGTGAATTACAGTTCATGCATATTCTTTTGGTTTGCTAATTTATAATGCATTCAATTAATAATGGAAATAGCCTCAGGAGAGAATTTTCATGGCTTTGGAGAATGATATTTGAAAATCTAATTATGGTTTTATTTATAAACTATTAAATATTAGAGACCGGTTAATACATTTCCAGATATGCAAATACCCTATCTCAGACAAGAGTTGAGGGGTAAGTATGTTTTAAATACTTTTATTTTAAAAGAGAATAGATTGAAAAAAGGAGGATATTTAGTATGAGATAGAACTGTTTAAAATTATAAAGCATGTGACTGTTTTGAAACCTTCTAATCCCAGTGGTTCTTGATCGTAGATGCATATTAGAAACACCTAGAGAGGGTTTTTTGGTCTTTTTGGTTTTTTAATGCCCACGTCTTGGATCCACCTGCAGGGATTCTGATTCAGTTGATCCAGAATAAGGCATTTTTTCAAAACCACTTGAGATGATTTAAAATGTGCAGCCAGCATTAAACATCACTCCTCCATCTTTTTTAGGCCAGATAGGAGCTAAACACAAGAAGGAAAACTATACAATGATAATTTTCCAAATGAAGATTAACTATCCTGAAGTAAGTTCTTACCAAGACAAGCAGTCTTACTCAATTTAAAATTGAACAAATGTTCTCCAGGGCCTACACAGAAATGATAGGAATAAATGTATATTATTTTTAGGAATCAGTTCATACCATCCTACATCCACGCCACCAATTTCCCCTCCCTGGTGATATTACCGAACTCAGGTTTGGCTGCTAGCCACTCAAAAGCCAATAAATTTGAGAGGTGAGTGTCAGTAGAAAGGAAAGATGCTTTAATCTGAAAAGCCAGCAGTCTGGGGAGATGATGGACCTTTGTCCATCCTCTGAAGATTCAGACCACCTCTGAAGATTGTGCTCAGCCATGACAGTTTTTAAAGGGAGAAATGGGGGGAAGAATCTCAGTGAATCATTGAAGCAAGAAGTTGGGTTCAGCATCATTCTCCATTTCATGCAGACTGGTTGACTCTCTCTTCAGAGGTTATCTTGCCCATGTGATCTGCCTGCAGGATTGCTTAGGGGGCTGTTGGTAGTAGAGAGCTATCCATTCTTTAACTACTTAATTCCTCATTCTTTTTACCTAGGAAAAGAATCAACAGTTTGGCAAGGCATGGTGTACATTCAGGAGAGCATAAGTCAGGAGATAGTTTCAATTGCTTTGTGATCTCATTCCTGTAGTTAGGTTCTTTTAAGGTTAGAGGGAGACAGAAATGAGCAAACAGGAAAGGGGGAAAAGAGCTGCTTTCAGTGAACTGAAAGCAAGGGCACTGACCTGGGCTTGGAGTCTTAGAAGGCTGAGCTAGATTTAATGGTAGCCAAGGCTGGCCCAGAAACTAGGGACTCTTGAGAGTCTGGTGAGGCAAGATGTAAGGATAGGTCCAAAATGAGAAGAAAACTGGGACCAGAAACACAGGGTTAACAACAAGAAATAAACAAATTGAAGGACATATTCAAAGATGGAGTTTCATACAGCAGTACTCAGTGGAAGGAAGTGTTTTAGTAACAGCAGAGAGTCTGTGGGTGTGGAGCACAGCTAGAACAAAAACCAAAAAAGGATATGACTTAATTTACAGTAAGTGGTTCTCAACAAAATTATTATTAGTATAATGAGGTGTTATACTTAAATCCACACTGAATGCTGTTTGCAGAAATTGTTGAACTGCAACTCTGGTATTATCTAAGCACATGAATTGACTTGCATAAAAACTTAGGAGTCTGAGAAGAAGGAGAAAAAGAAGATATAAATATGTAGGCATGTGCATGCACTGAGCTGGGAAGCTAGTGAGAAGGGGAAATGAGGGTGAAGGTGACAGCCCAGTGACCATCCATCATGTGCAGGCCAGTAGATTGGTGTAGATACTGTATGGCAAAAGAAGTTTGGGAGCAAACAGACCTAGTATACTTCTCTAGGAAAACCTAAGTGGCATTTAAAGCACAAGAAGTCTCAAGGAGTCTTGCTTCAGTTAGAGGAAACAGAAAACAACCCCAAATTAAAGCAGGTAACATCCTACCTGGTCTTCCACAGACTAGGGTTAAACCCTTGGGCTCAAGGTTGTCACCAGCAACTTGACTTCTACTGCATAGAAGAGATGTAAGCAAGCGACCACAGAGGCCCCCTGAAGACCTGTGAGACATCTTCAGAAGATAGGTAGATATACATGGAGAGCCTTGAAGGTTAAGAGTGGGTTTTCCATGAGCAGGCTGCAGTTTAAAATACCCCTCTTTATTTGGATGTTAATACCAATGACTTTATTTAGATTGCAGCCTGGATTATTTGAATTATATTATTTAGAGAAACACTATTTTATATACTTTCTATAAAATCATCTTACTTGAACCTTCTGCAAACCCTGTAGATGATTCCCATTTTATAGTGAAGTTCAAAATAGATTAAAAAACTGCTCAATATCACCCATCATAAAATTAACTTTATGTTTCCTGGTTTTAAAAAATAATAATAAGCCTGATACATGCTTAAGGCACAGGTGGTGGCCTCTGCTCATGACTGGAGCTGTCTATTGAAAAGGTCTATACTAAAAAGAAAAAACAGAAGCCACAGCATTTGTTACTCAGTAATAAAATACTCACATACTAATGCATTGGGAAACATTTGTCAATAACACTAAATGCTAAGAATTTGTGAGTCTTCATATTGGTGTCATGGATACCAATGAACACTATTTTCAATAGACCATTCTCTTACTGCCAGTCATAATACCAACTCCTAATGAAAACTTGAGAGAATAGAATGAAATTATGTTCCTAGAAACCATGTGTAATGTAATTTTTTATGTTGTCTTGACCCAGTTTTAGTGCCCTACCTAGAGGCAGGTCAGTTTTCTTTCTTCAGCAGCTGATTGAGTCCACACACCAGCCACTTTCCTTATCAGACTCTCTCAGACGCGGGGTCACTATGTACTTGACCTATTTGCCCCAGAGCCAGATCCCAAAACCTAAGGACAGCCTCTATGGCTCAGTGCCCACAAGATTGTTCAAATTAGCCAGTCCACAGGAAGCCCACAAAATTTAGCTGAACTCACCCGTTTTGCCAAGCATAAACTGCCCCCTACAGCTGCAGCTTGCTGTTACCCTGGGTGCAACCCCCTGCATGGCCCTGAGTGATAGCCTTCTCTCATTTGGAGCTGTAAGTAACAAAGAACTGTAACTTTTATCTGTCTCATTTATCCCAGTGTCATTGTGTTCTGTTCTTCCATACAAAAAAAAACCTTTAAATCTGTTATAGACTAAATTTTTGTGTCTCCCCACTGCCAAATTCATATGCTGAAGCACTAACCCTCAATAGGATGGTATCAGGAGAAGGAGTCTTTAGAAGTAATTAGTTTTATTTTTATTTTTTTAACATTTTTTATTGAGTTATAGTCATTTTACAATGTTGTGTCCAATTCCAGCGTAGAGCACAATTTTTCAATTATACATGAACTTACATATGTTCATTGTCACATTTTTTTTCACTGTGAGCTACAAGATCTTGTATATATTTCCCTGTGCTATACAATATAATCTTGTTTATCTATTCTGCATATGCCTATCAGTATCTACAAATTTTGAAATCCCAGTCTGTCCCTTCCCACCCCCTACCCCCTTGGCAACCACAAGTTTGTATTCTATATCTATGAGTCTGTTTCTGTTTTGTATTTATGTTCTTCTTCTTTTTTTTTTAAGATTCCACATATGAGCAATCTCTTATGGTATTTTTCTTTCCCTTTCTGGCTTACTTCACTTACAATAACATTTTCCAGGAACATCCATGTTGCTGCAAAGGGCGTTATGTTGTCGTTTTTATGGCTGAATAGTATTCCATTATATAAATATACCACCTCTTTAACCAGTCATCTGTTGATGGACATTTAGGCTGTTTCCATGTTGTGGCTATTGTAAATAGTGCTGCTATGAACATTGGGGTGCAGGTGTCATTTTGAAGTAGGCTTCCTTCTGGATCTATGCCCAGGAGCGGGATTCCTGGGTCATATGGTAAGTCTATTCCTAGTCTTTTGAGGAATCTCCACACTGTTTTCCACAGTGGCCACAACAAACTGCATTCCCACCAGCAATGTAGGAGGGTTCCCTTTTCTTCACAGCCTCTCCAGCATTTGTCATTTGTGGACTTTTGAATGATGGCCATTCTGACTGGTATGAGGTGATACCTTATCGTAGTTTTGATTTGCATTTCTCTGATAATTAGCGATACTGAGCATTTTTTCATGTGCCTTTTGATCATTTGTATTTCTTCCTTGGAGAATTGCTTGTTTAGGTCTTTTGCCCATTTTTGGATTGGGTTGTTTGTTTTTTTCTTATTAAGTCATATGAGCTGCTTATATATTCTGGAGATCAAGCCTTTGTTGGTTTCATCATTTGCAAAAATTTTATCCCATTCTGTAGGTTGTCGTTTTGTTTTATTTATGGTTTCCTTTGCTGTGCAGAAGCTTGTAAATTTAGCTAGGTCCCATTTGCTTATTCCTGCTTTTTTTTCTATTGCTTGGGTAGACTGACCTAGGAGAACATTTTTGAGATGTATGTGAGATAATGTTTTGCCTATATTTTCTTCTAGGAGGTTTATTGTATCTTGTCTTATGTTTAAGTCTTTGATCCATTTTGAGTTTATTTTTGTGTATGGTGTAAGGGAGTGTTCCAGCTTCATTGCTTTACATGCTGCTGTCCAGTTTTCCCAACACCATTTGCTGAAGAGGTTGTCTTTAATCCATTGTATATTCTTGCCCCCTTTGTCTAAGATTAGTTGATCAAAAGTTTGTGGGTTCATTTCTGGGCCCTCTGTTCTGTTCCATTGGTCCATATGCCTGTTTTTGTACCAATACCATGCTGTCTTGATTACTGTGGCTCTATATAGACCTTCAGGTTCTAGGTCTTCTGTGGTTCCATATAAATTTTATTATGATTTGTTCTAGTTCTGTGAAATATGTCCTGGGTAATTTGATAGGGATTGCATTTAATCTGTAGATTGCCTTGGGCAGTGTGACCATTTTAACAATATTGATTCTTCCAATCCAGGAGCATGGGATAGCTTTCCATTTTTTAAAGTCTTCTTTAATTTTCTTCATCAATGGTTTATAGTTTTCCGTGTAAGTCTTTCACCTCCTTGGTTAGATTTATTCCTAGGTATTTTATTACTTTGGGTGCTATTTTAAAAGGGATTATTTCTTTACTTTCTTTTTCTATTAATTCATCATAAGTGTAAAGAAATGCAACTGATTTTTAAACATTAATCTTGTAACCTGCTACCTTGCTGAATTCTTCAATCAGCTCTAGTAGCTTTTGTGTGGACCTTTTAGGGTTTTCTATATATAGTATCATGTCATCGGCATATAGTGACACTTTTACCTCTTCTTTTCCAATTTGGATCCCTTTTATTTCTCTCTCTTGCCTGATTGCTGTAGCTAGGACTTCCAAGACTATGTTGAATAGGAGTGGTGATAGTGGGCATCCTTGTCTTGTCCCAGATTTTAGTGGGAAACTTTTCAGTTTTTCACCGTTGAGTACTGTGCTGACTGTAGGTTTGTCATATATAGCTTTTATTATGTTGAGATATGTTCCCTCTATACCCACTTTGGTGAGAGTTTTTATCATAAATGGGTGTTGAATTTTATCAAATACTTTTTCTGCACCTATTGAGATAATCGTGGTTTTTGTCCTTTTTTTGTTGATGTGATGTATTACATTGATTGATTTGCATATGTTGAACCACCCTAGTGTCCTTGGGATGAACCCCACTTGATCATGATGTATAATCTTTTTTATGTGCTGTTGGATTCTATTTGCTAATATTTTGGTAAGGATTTTTGCATCTATGTTCATCAGTGATATTGGCCTATAATTCTCTTTTTTGGTAGTGTCTTTGCCTGGTTTTGGTATCAGAGTAATGGTGGCTTCATAGAATGAGTTTGGCAGTATTCCCTCCTTTTCAATCTTCTAGAAGAGTTTGAGAAGGACTGTTATGAGTTCTTCTTTGTATATTTGGTAGAATTCCCCGGTGAAGCCATCTGATCCTGGACTTTTATTTGTAGGGAGGTTTTTTAATTGCTAATTCGATTTCATTTCTAGTGATCGGTTTGTTCAAGTGGTCAGTTTCTTCTTGATTCAGTCTTGGTGGACTGTATATTTCCAGAAATTTGTCCATCTCCTCTAGGTTATCCAGCTTGGTTCCATATAGTTTTTAATAGTATTCTTGTATGATATTCTGTATTTCTGTTATTTGTTGTAATTTCTCCATTTTTGTTTCTTAGTTTGCTTTTTGTGCTCTCTGTTTTTTCTTTGTGAGTTTGGCCAGAGGTTTGTCGATTTTATTTACTTTTTCAAAAAACCAGCTTTTGGTTTGATTGATGTTTTTCTATTTTTTATAATCTCTATTTTATTTATTTCCTCCCTGATCTTTATTCTTTCCTTTTCTTCTGCTGACTTTTGCAGGTTTTTTGCTCTTCTTTTTCTAATTCTTCTAGCTGGTGGGTTATATTGTTTATTTGAGATTGTTCTTCTTTTTTGAGGAAGGCCTGTATTGCTATAAACTTCCCTCTTAGCACTGCCTTTGCTGAGTTCCATAAATTTTGTGAGGTTGTGTTTTCATTTTCATTTGTCTCAAGTATTTTTTAATTTCAACTTTGATTTCATCATTGACCCATTGGTTTTTTAATAGCATGTTATTTAATCTCCATGCTTTCCTTTTTTTCTCCTTTGTTTCTCTGTAGTTGATTTCTAGTTTCATGGCATTGTGGTCAGTAAAGATGCTTAAGATAATTTCTGTGTTCTTAAAATTGTTGGGGCTTCTCTTGTGCCCAAGTACATGATCAATCCTAGAAAATGTTCCATGTGCAGTTTAAAAGAATGTATATCCTATTTGGGGGGGGGGGGTGTAATGCTCTGAAAATATTCACCAAGTCTAATTTTTCTATTGTATCATTTAATTTCTCTGTTGCCTTATTTATTTTCTGTCTGGAAGATCTGTCTAGTGATGTTAATGTGGTGTTAAAATCCCCAACAATGATTTTATTAGAAGTAATTAGTTTTAAATGAGGTCATGAGGGTGGATCCTCCATGGTGGGATTAGTGGCCTAATGAGATGAGGAATAGATAGCAGAGCATCCCCATCCTCTCTCCACCATGTGAGGATACAACAGGAAGGTGGCCATCTGCAAGTGAGGAAGAGAGTCACCAGAACCTGACCATACTGGCACCCTGATCTCAAATATCCAGCCTCCAGAACTGTGAGAAATGCATTTCTATAGTTTAAACCACTCAGTCTAAGGTATTTTATTAAAGCAACTGCATCTGACTAAAAATCTTATAAAACACCATAGAAAAAAGGCAAAGTGAGGTAGTTCTCCTAGAGTACAAGGTTTTCTGGTACTCTGACTTGAAACAGGTATAGAAATCAGAGAATTAGGTAGCTGGCTTGCCTCTCTTTGATTATTTCTTCAAAATATCTGATACCTTCTTTGGACTTTTGATGGGTGTGATTGAGTTTGGGGCACCTGCCTAAGTGCAAGAAAACTGCCATGAAAAGAGCTCTCTTTGTTTTAGGGAGGAGGATATAGGTGGTCCCAGTTTATATTAGGTTGAGGAAATAACTCTTGGCTGACTGGTGAGATACAGAGTCATCCTACCAGTGGTAGAAAAGTCTGTCTTTCAGCTTTCATGTGAGAGTGGACTTAGTAACAGAAAAAAACATGAAAATGTAAGATCAGATTACATTGCTTTCAACTTGTTAATATCAAACAATATCATAAAGCCAAGATGTATTTTTGAGGGGCCAGGGCTAAAAGGCCAAGGCATTGCGCACTTCTAACTCAGAAGAAAAGAAATGCAAACATTTATGTTTACTAAAAAAGACACCCTTCCCCAGGTACAGCAACGTGTGCCATAGCACTGGCATCTCTTATCGCCTGTGTGTGAGAGAAACCAAAGGGAAACAGGGAATTAGGAAGACTGACAATGGTAAAATTCAGGCAGTTCTTAAGATCAGAGACAAAGGCAGAAGAAAGAAAAGGTACTCTTACCTTATAGGTTATTACAAGATATTGAATATAGTTCCCTGTGCTATGCAGTAGGTCCTTGTTTTTTTATCTATTTAATGTATGGTAGTCTGTAAATGTTAATTCCAAATGCTTGATTTATCCCTCCCCCCTACCACTTTCCCCTTTGGTAACTATAAGTTTGTTTTCTGTCTGTGAGTCTATTTCTATAATGGAAAAGAATCTGAAAAAGAATATATATATGTATATATAACTGAATCACTTTGCTGTATATACCTGAAACTAACACAACACTGTAAATTAACTATACTTCAATTTTTTTTAATAGTTAAAAATAAAAATAAAAAGGTACACTTACAATGATAAATGTAACACTGACAAAGCATGAATGGATAGTTCATCCTACTCACCCACTTCTCACCACTGCCCTTAAAATCTGTAGGGCATCTGCTTATGGGAGGTATGTAAGATGATTGAAAATTCAACTTCAGCATGAAGCTATGTCTGATATGCTGTAACTGATTTTTTTTTCAAGTTCTTTTCCATTTTTTTAATAGACTTTATTTTTTTAGAGCACTTTCAGGTTTACAGAATTGAGCAGAAAATATAGAGTTCCCACATAGCCCTCCCCACCCACACATATATATTCCCCTACCCTCAACATACCTCATCAGTGTGGCATATTTGGTACAATCGACGCACCAACATGGGCACATTATTATCAACCAAAGTCCACAGTTTACATTAGGGTTCACTCTTGATATTGTGTATTCTATGGGTTTTGACAAATGCATAATGACATGTAGCCACCACTATAGTATCATACAGAATAATTTCATTGCCCTAAAAATTCCTTGTGTTTCATCTATTCATTCCTCCCTTCCTCCCTCTCCCCAAATCACTGGAAACCATGATCTTTTTATTGTTTCTGTAGCTGTGCCTTTTCCAGAATGTCATTTGGTTGGAATTGTACAGTTTGTAGCCTTTTCAGACTGGCTTCTTTCATTTAGTAATATGTCTTTTAAGTTTCTTCTATGTCTTTCATGGCTTTATAGATCATTTTTTTTTACTGCACATGTATTTTTAAATATACATATATGTACCTTTCATTGTTTCTAAGAACATTTAGAGCTTTAGCTTTTTAAACTTATATAGTTATCAAAGGAATAAAGCCAACCACAAAATAAGAATGAACTCAAAAAGATACACACACCCTGCTATTAACAGCAACATTATTTATAATTGCCAAGATATGGAAGCATCCTAAGTGCACATCAATAGTTGAATAGATAATGGAGATGAAGTGTGTATATATATAATGGAATACAACTCACCCATAAAACAGAAGGATATTTTGCCATTTGCGGCCCTTCATTCATTTTTCTTTTCACTTCAAAAACCAGAATTTTATAACTGGTTTATAACATCAAAGACAACAAAACACCTAGAAATAATCTTAACCAAGGAGGTTACCTATACTCTGAAAACCGAAATGACACAAAGAAATGGAAAGATTTCTTGTGCTCTTGGATTGGAAGAATGAACACTATCAAAATGGCCACACTACACAAAGCAATCCACAGATCCAACACAACCCCCATCAAAATACTTGTGGCATTCCTCACAGAGCTAGAAAAAAGAATTCCAAAATTTATAAGGAACCACAAAAGACCTCGAGCAGCCAAAGCAATCTTTTGTAGGTCTCTTTTTTTTTCTTTTTCTCTTTCTTTTTTTTGTTCTCTTTTCTTACGGTTTGATGACTAGAAAAGTTCCTTTAACATTTGTTGTAAAGCTGGTTTGGTGGTGCTGAAATCTTTTAGCTTTTGTTTATCTGTGAAGCTTTTGATTTCTCCATCAAGTCTGAATGAGAGCCTTGATGGATAGAGTATTCTTGGTTTTAAGTTTCCCCCTTGCATCACTTTAAATATATTGTGCCACTTCCTTCTGGCCTGTAGAGTTTCTGCTGAAAAACCAGCTGATAACCTTATGGGAGTTCCCTTGTATGTTATTTGTTGCTTTTCTCTTGCTAATTTTAATATTTTCTCCTTATCCTTAATTGTTGTCAATTTGATGACTATGTGCCTTGGTGTGTTCCTCTCTGGGTTGATTCTGTGTGGTACGCTCTGCACTTCAAGGACTTGGGTGACTGTTTCCTTTCCCAAGTTGAGGAAGTTTTTGGTTATTATCTCTCCCCAAATCTTCTCAGGTCCTTTCTCTCTCTCTTCTCTTTCTGGGACCCCTATAATGCAAATACTAGAGTGCTTCATGTTGTCCCAGAGTTCTCTTAAACTATCCTCATTCCTTTTTATTCTTTTTTCTGTTCTGAATTAGTGATTTCTACTAATCTGTCTTTTAGCTTACTGATCCATTCCTCTGCCTCATTTAGGCTATTCTTGCTTCCTTCTAGAGTATTTCAGTGATTTTATTCTTCAACTCTGGGTATCTTTTTATTTTCCAACTCTGCTAAAAACTTCATTCTGTGCATCTATACTCCTCTTCAATTCTCTGAACATCTTAGCCATCATTACTTTAAGCTCTTTCTCAGATAAATTACTTATCTCCTCATCACTTATTTCTTCTGGGATTTTATCTTGTGCCTTGGCCTGGGAGATATTCATTTGCCGCCACATATCTGTCTTTCTCTGTGAGCCTCACGGGACTGGGGGAAACGGAGACTCCATTTGCTTAAGAAGTGTACATGGGAGCTCACATGCGCCAGGTCCAAGGGCAGAGGCAGTGATTTCATAGGAACCTGGGCCAGACCTGCCTACTGGATTTGGAGTGTCTCCTGTGGACGTGGGGGATGGCTGTGGCTCACTCAGGGGACATAAAAGCTGTGGCGGACATTCCGGGAGTGTTAATCTACATACATGAGCTTTCCTGGAGGCTGACATCTTGATTGGATAATTAGCACCAAGACCTAGCCCCACCCAACAGCCTATAGGGAAGCCTCAGGCCAAACAACATACAGAGTGGGAACACAGCCCCACCCATCAACAGAATTCCTAAGCCACAAAGACCTCTAGACACAGCCCTAACCCACCAGAGGTCCAGGACCAAGCTACACCCAGCAGTGGGCAGGCATTGGCTCCTCCTGCCAGGAAACCTGCGTAAGCCTCTAGTCCAGCCTCATCCACCAGGGGCAGATAACAGAAATAAGAAAACAATAATCCCAAAGCCTGTGGAAGGAATCCACAAACACATAGAAAGATAGATATGCTGTCACTGATTTCTGAAGGAAAAAGCAAACTTCAACACCAGGTAGCTTCAGGTCACATTGAAATAGGAAATGTAAATAAATTTTTAAAGTTCTAGTTAAAGTTTTTTATTGTTGAAAACTAGCCCATGAAACTCAATTTCAGAGGAAACTTAGAGAAAAACCTTAAGATCTACAAAATAATAATGAAAGCAAAGGACACTTGAATTTTTTTTTAGTATAAGGATATAAATATGTTATTTGTAATTTTTTAAGGGTAGCAGTTTAGGTACTTCCTTTTGAAAATTCTAATTATTTCAGATACCTATTGAATGTATTAAACTAATTTTAGAGCTTATAATATTAATCTTTTTACTGGTATAAAAAATGATAAAGACTTTATTCTGGAGAATGCTATAGATATTATATAAAAATTTAGCAAAAACCTGTAGATTTTATAAGAAAAACATTTCCTAATATGCAGAAGACTTTGAGCAAATAAATAGCCAAAGAAAAGAGCAAATTACCTTCATTTTAAAAAAATAGTTCCTTTCAAGAAATTATTGAGTCACTTTCAGCACATTTGAAATTGCTTTAAGAGATAGTTCACTTAAATTGCTTTAAAAGTTTAATTAGCATTCATTTTATCTAAGGAAAAACATTATTCACACACAATATTATAGTTACATCTATTTGCTGTGCTTAACTAAAAAAATTTCCAGACGTTTGCAGCTAACAATTAAAAACCAATTCAAAAATTTTGTTATACCTTTTTCATCTTAACAATGCTTCTTTCTACCAAAAATAGTAAAATACACATTTAGAGAGTTTGCATTAACTGACCTGAAAATGGAATCCAAAGAACCACTGAATGACTTCAGAGGAATTTGATCTTAGAAAATATCCTACTTATCTTTGGTTGGCCTAAATCTGATTATTGTTATTCTGGATTTATATTTTATGGAAATAGAAGGATGTGAGGCAAGCAATGGCTCTCAGCAAGCAATGTCTTAAAAGAAGGAGGTAACCCACTGGACTCTAAGGCTTCCAACCGGAAGCTAAAGAGGGCTTTCCCAAGGAGGAAATGCCCCAAACTGATTTTCATCAAAACTAGGATGAATACATTTTCACATTTTCAAGTCTTTGGAATTGGCCTATGTCTCATAATTGATGGTGCTAGAAAAGCCCAGTTTAACTAGCATTCTTTTTTCTTTCATTGTGATACATAAAATAATGGGCCTCTGACAATTGAGAGTGTGTTAGAATGGATAAAATATGAAGGAAAGCAATGGAACACATTCTTTATGAAGAAGCCAAAGAAGCATGTGGTATCTTGTTTCATATTAATGGTCTATGATATGAAGAACCCAAGAAAATGCATAATCCTACTGATCAAACACATGGCAATCATTTTCTTTTTTTAAAAAGTCTTTACTTTGAAAAATTATTTCTTACATATATATAATTTTATATAGTTTGATCATATTAATAGTTTCTGGTTTTGATTAGTTTTTTTGGTCTTTTTGAAATTTTCTTTTCATTGTTTGCTTGACTCCCTATGGCAAGACACACTCTAGTCTTCACCTCCCCCTCCAATGATCCATGTTGTTTTAATAATTCCCTGCCCTTGGGTGTTAGTGGGACCTCTGACTTTCTTCTAATCAGTAGAATATGACAAAAATGATGGGATAGGATGTCTCTCATGATTACATTCTATAATTTAGACATCTTAGCTGATTTAACAACAGGAGACTCTCCTGCTGCCATTGAAGAAGCAAACAGCCATGTTGTGAACTGCCTATGGAAAAGAACACAAGGTAAGGAATTGCACATTAGAGTAGTTTCCAGACAACAGCCAGGGAGAAGCCAAAGCCTTCGGTTAAGCAGTCACAAGGAAAGGAATTCCAACAATCACGTGAGCTCCAGAAAGGAATTCAGTCTGCCAACACCTTGATTGCAGCTTTTCGAGACACTGGGCAGAGGATTCTGCTTAGCAGATGTGACTCCTGACCCATAAAAACTGTGAGAAAATAAGTATTTTTTTTAAGCTTCTGAATTTGTGGTAATTTGTTATACAACAACAAAAAACTAATACATTACCTTTTCTTCTTTCTCTTCCTCTCTTCTGCCCACATCATCACCACCACCATCAGCAACTATATAACCCAGGGGACAAAATGTCTTAGATTGTAAAATTATAAGTATTTACAAAATGCGCATATATCTGTAGTGGGGAAATCTTACATTTCAAAATTTGGGTATTATGCAGTATTATCAGCATCCTGCTTTTCTCACTCAACAATACCTCATGGAAATTCTTCCAAGTTTCCTAGTATGGTTCTAATGTAGTCTTTTTAGTGACAGAAAATAGCCCATGGGATAAATGTGCTATGATGAACATTCAGTTTGTTTCCAGTTCTTTGCCACTGAAAAATGTTACAACCAATATTCTGTATACAGTCTTCATGGTGTTATTATTCCTACTGGCTAGATTCCTAAGAGAGGGCCTGGTAGATCAAAGTCAATTATGCATTTATGTATTTAAATAGACATTACCACGTTACTTTTCAAAAAAAGATGCAATAATCTACATTTTTGTTAGTAATATCTGAAAATACTCTTACCGCTCCATTCCTGGGCAGAAAGTGGTGTTTTCCTTCTTTTTAATTTTGCCCAGTCTGAGAGGTACACAGATATCAGTTTAATTAACTTTTGCCTGCCTATAAAGAGGTTGAATGTTTTTGGATTCTCTTTAATTATTTGCCCAGTTATTATCCTTTGCCCATTTTTCTCTTGGATTATCTCCTTGTCAGTTTCTGAGAACTCTTTGTGATTATAGATATTTATCTTCTGTCTGTGTTCTACTTACAAGTATCTTTTCCAAATATATTGTTTTTAAAAAACACTTTTTAAAAAATAAAAGCTCTCCTTCTCCCCAGTTTATATCCATGATCTTCTAGGTGTTCTTGTTGGTGTTTGTAATTGTGTTTTTGTTCAATTTAATTTTTAATCCATCCAAAATTTGTCTATATGGTGTGAGGTACTGGTACAATTTTATTTACTTCCTGATGGATAGCCAATTGGGCCAGCACCATATGTTGCAAAAACCATTTTCCCAGTGAGTTAAAATACCACCTTGGCCATATGTTAAATTCCCATCCTCACCAGGATCTATTTTCAGATTTTGGATTCTTTTCCATTGGTCTGTTCTGATGCCAATGCCATATTGATTCAAATACAGTAAATCACAGCATGTCCTCATCTAGTAAGGCAAGTTCTCCTTTTCTAGTCCTCTTTTCCAAAAATACCTTACCTTAGCTCAGGCATTTATAACTTCACACAAAAAAAATCATAAGACACTTTATCAGACTGAAAAAAATAGCATGTAGGAGTTCTAATTAAAAATTAATTTTATTTCCGTGGTAACATTTAGAAGATTAACATTTTAATGTTACTAATCCTTTTCATCCAAAAATGTCTGCCAGCCATTTATTCATATCCGATGTTATGTTCTTCTATACAAATCAAAAGTTTTCTACATAGGAATGAGTCCAGCATCGGTTCTCTCCTTGGGACTCTCACAGGATTCAGGGATTCACTAGGATACAGACGTCACAAGCCCAGCAAATTTTCTCCTTTCTCCTTCTATTTTCTTCTTTCTTTTTAATGTTTATTCACTTAATGAGAATTTGTGTTCCTACAATTGCAAAGCACTTGAACATGTAAAGGTCCTATGTGTTTGGGGATTGCTTTGACAGATGTTATGTTAGTAAAAAATAATTTTATATAAAAGCAAATAAAAGGTTTGGTTCAATTCACTTTTCTTCCTCTGTGGTAAAGTTTTCACATGGAAACATTTCTCTATATTTCTATCAAGTACAATGTCAGGAAGTTGTTAAAATTAGTAATATTTACTATTCTCAAAAATGTAAGTTGAAGTCAGAGTCCAACAGAAATGGCAATAATTACCATTTGATTTTGTAATTCCCATAAATGAGAAGCATTATTAATCAATTCAGTGGAATCAGATTCACTGATACTAAATTTTAGTCATTGCTTTCTTTCTCCCTTTTCTATGCCAATTATGAACAACTTTCAGAGAGTTTACTCACGTGCAGACTGAGGTACACAGGATGTGAGAGAGGGTTGGTTTGAATTGTGAGGACATGGATGGAAAAGGAACAGACTTAGGATAATAACAACTGAACGAACGCATGCACACATACACAGACACACACACACAAGTCAGGCATATTTTTCTTCCAGACAAATATTTCACCAGATTTAACATCCAACAAAACACAGTATGCTTTCTTTAACTGTACTATCATTGAAAATAAAAATTTTAATTACAAGTACATTTTAACCAGACCATTTTTATCTTAGAAGCCAAATATATAAAATCTGAGGCTTTTACTGTCAACTTTGCAAGATTTATCATTCACCTGAGTAAATGGAAGAATAAGTGCAAACTTAAAGCTTCTTTTTTTAATATTTGATAATAAATTCAAAGATAATTATGTTTCCCTTTTTATTTGCAGTTATGTCCCCTGCTGCTCTAGTTACATTTTTCTCCTTCTAGCAATAGGATAGCTCTGTCAGACACCACAAGGAGCAATATTCTTCTACCTTGAAAATTATGTCTTCTTTCCTTCACAGCTTCTTTGCCCACCTAGGTCCTAGACTTACTACAAGTAATTTCCTACTTTAACAAAGTTAAGAAATGATTTTTTCAACTATCTCTGTAACTAAAAGAAATGGAATAGAGCAAAGAATTGTTTGTAACAATTCAATCTTTATTTTAAAAGATTATTACATTTATAAACACACAGTTTACATAGTCCCTCTCAGTTTTAAGTAAGGATCAAGTTTATGATATTATAGGATGATCTCAAATTATGACTACTATCAGGTGCCAGTGTTGCTTTGTCTGTCTCTAAATTTTTTGATTCATTAAATAAAAAGCATAATTTTCCCCAGAAACTAAGAAAAAGGAGAATGATTTCATGACTTCACAGTAAACACAAACTGCATAATTTGTAGTACTCAGGTTATGTTATATCCTAATCTTAAAGATTTACTTTCCAATCCTGCTAGATTACAAATATAGATGAATTTCTTTGGCTCCATTTCCTAAAACCAAAACAAAGTAAAATAAAATGGCAAGATGAATAGACTTACTCAAACATAATTAAGACATACTTTCAGGATGATAGCAGGTCAGCATGAAGTTGGTAGGTAGCACAACGTGAATTCTTAGAAATTACCCGGATTCTTTTCAGTTACCCGGATCAACAATATGATTGACTGCATGGACAATTGGAAAACAGCAGCTTTACCCATGTAGTCAAAGAGATTTTCCTCATCTAATACTACATTAAAAAGGTACATTCTATCTTGCCCTTTTCCAGCCTGGTGTTTGTACATCTCTTCCTGTTTCTTATCCACATTGTTTTCCAGAACCCCCACCAGTCTCAGTCATTAACACAAAGCCTAAAAAGTAATTCACACTAAAATAGTAATGGCTAGTGTTATGTGCACTTATTTTTACTTGGAATATCTTTACTATTAGCATGAAAGTCTTTGTCTCTTACTAAAAGAAGCCATGTGGAGGAAAGAGGAGAGGTGTTAGCTAGTAATTTAGGTCATGGATTTCTTCCAGTAGGTCCTATGTATTTGGGGGAAAACGTGACTTCTGGTTCCTCAGTTTTCTCATTTTGCTCCCACTTCCATTTCTTCCTACCCTTATTTCAGATATTCTCATAAATCTTTCTAATCACTTTGCCTACATCCTAAGAGAATATTAGATTCTTCCAAAATCAAACTTCTACCTATCTCAAAAAACTTAAGTCCACATGGAAGGATTAAAAGGACAGTCATTCAAGTTCAAATTTAGTACAAATCCTCTTATCTGACACATCAGCATTTGTAACTGGTCAATTAATCAAAACCAGTTAGTGTAAAGAGTTGAATCATTTAAAGGTATTAGATGTATAGTTTAAACATTTTACCTGGATTTAAAATATACAAATGCACATCCATTTTCCAGTTTATTTCATGTACAGCAAAACTTCTGTAAGAGTCCACCTCTTGGGAGTCTACTGACTGTAGTTTTGCATGATGTCTTGCATGAACCAAACTCATAACGCAGTCTAGGATTTCCAATTTTTACTTTTTAATATGAGGAGAACTATTAGAGATGCAGTCTTTCAGAGCAATCTGAATAGAAAATTTCTTTATATTGTATGATTTTTCTAATGTTTTTACTGTTGTCTCACCAATACTCAATCTGGTAAGATTTTTAAGTCACCATTTTAATTAAGTCTTTCCAAGGCATTCAGTTTAGTTATCATGGCAACAACACTTTCTTTCCATTCTTGTCAGTTTATGGAATATTTAATTAAAATTATATTATTGTGATTACAATAAAACTGACATAAAAGAAAGTGTGAGGACAAGCTCCTTGATTTACAAGTAAGTACGCAAATGTCCAAGGAGGAGCAGAGCGCATGAGAGAGCAATCCTCAGCCATCTACATTCAGCTTGTTCTGGGCATGGCCATGTTTTGCAAAAGGAATGTAGAGCACCAGTTTAATGGGAAAGTAATATAAATCAAGGTATGCTGAGAGAGCCTCTACTCAGTACAATGTGACCTCATAGACCCACATAACTTGATAAAGCTTGAGACAGACAGAGGAAAATCCAGTTATCCCGGAGAGTTCTCCCAGGGCACTTTCTCTGCGGAGGAGATCAAAAAAGGGGACTGTACTATAACCATCCATCCTCAATATGTTTTTCATACTGAGATACCAAGTATTAAAGGAAATGAAAATAACTCCAGGAACTGGGTAGACAAAGAACACAAACAACGGAAACAAACTAAGCAGTAGCAAGAGAGGCCTGCTTTGCCAAAAGAGGTATTCAACTGTCATTTTTGTAGCATAGCCCTGATTCAATACCATTTTCTGTGATACTAAGAATTGCAGGTGTCACTATTATTCACTGAATAATATTACCCTTGCCTTGAAATGCAAAATCCTCATCTCATTGGTAGCATTTTCTGATACTCAAAGAGAAAAACAACTTTCTAACCTGAGGGCTGAAAGAAAATAAAAGTCTACAAGAATACTTGATGAAATGGGACTGAATTGTTTTAACAGCAGTGGCAGATATTAGAGTGATCAAAATTCACACAGCGTACATGGATGATGATTCATCTTTAGTAGACCTTTAATTACTACATTCATGCTAATGATTGGAACCTGTTCCAGAAAACAGGTGCAAAATAAAAAACAGTATAAAATATCACTACATGTGAAAATAAACTGCCGTTGCAATTATTATAAGTAATATCATACAACTTACAGGATCTCAATAGCATAATCTGAATTTTAAAATTTAGAACAATAAATCAATTGGTTGTCTTTCATTATAGAAAACCTGTTCTCGTTCTGATTATGGAAAGGAGAAAATGGGATAGATAGCTACATTCTGAATGGGAAAAAAAAGACAGATTTTTAAAATTTAATCAATAGTAAGTTTCTCTATTTTTTTCTTTAGAGTTTTTTCATTGATGTTGCTCTTAATTCAAATTTTAATTATGTAATAGATAATTCACAGGTCAAAAATTACAAAGTTCAAAAGGTATACAGTGAAGACTCCTTCTAAGGCTGTCTTCATCTGCCCAAGTTCCCAATTGTCTGCTTCCCAGTGACAACTGTTTTATGTGATGAATATATATTCTTTTTTCCCAATTTACACAAATAGTAACATACTGTACTTTCCTGGACCTTACTTTTTCATTTAACATCATATCTTAGAAATCTTTTTAAAATCAGTACATAAAGCACTTCTTTGTTCATTTTAACAAATGAAAATATTCCATTGTATTGATGTACCATAATTAATTTTATCAATATACCCTATGGACTTGTACATTCATCATTTCATACTTTATCTATGAGAAATAAAATTGTTGGTTCAAAAACAAATACATATTTGCAGTTTTGACAAATACCGTCAAATTCCCCTTCACATGCAGTTACTTTCATTTACTCTCCCATGAGAAGTGAATAGGAGTGCTTAATTCCTGTTACTGATAAGAGTATGTTATGAAACTCAAAACTTTGCCAACATGACAGGAGGAATGGCAACAGTCTAGTTTTAATATGCGTGCCTCTAATTTTCACTGAGGTTGACTACTTTTTTATATGTTTTTAAGTTATTTGTATTTTGTTATCAGTGAGCTAACTGTTCATATTTTTTGCCCTCTTGTCTTTTGGGCTATTGGTGTTTGGTTGAGCTTTAGTTGCTTTCTGTAAAACAGTGAGATTAATTCTTTGCCTATAATACGGGTTGCAGAATTTTTTCAAGTTTGCAATTTGTCTTTTGACTTACCATGTGGAGTTTTTGTCATGAAGAATTTTTTCTTTCTATGTTTCCAAATTCACTGATCTTTTTATTACAGATTCTGGATTTTGATTTATAGTTAGAAAAGCCTTCCCACTGAAAAATAGTATTTTAATGGCTTCTTTTTTTATGTGTAAATTCTCGATTCCATTGAAATTTATCGTAGTATATAATGTACAATGTGGTTTCAATTGTATTTTTTCCAGAGAGCTACCTATCATTCCAGGACCATTTGTTAAATAATCCATTTTACCCTCCAGTTTGAGATGGTACTTTTGTAATATACTAGATTTCCATATCATTTATTTCTGGCTATTTGTTTATTTGTATGCTACTTCTCTGTTGAATTATTGAGATATAAATTGTTTTACTACCAGGAAATCCAGCCCCTACCACTGTTGCTCCTTTTTTCAGGGTTTTTCTCAATATTCTTATTTGTATGTTTTTTCTACATAATCTTTATAATCAGTTTTTCTAATTAAAAATACTTGGTACTTTTATTGGATCACTTTAAATTTATAAGTTATGAAGAATTAATGACTTTATGATTTTGAACTTCTTAGTCAAAACCCTGTGGTTTTTTAGTATACAATCATATTTATCTTCAAATAATGTTTGTTTCCTTGTAGTTACCTGAAGAATTCGTAGGAAAATATTCCCTGAAATCTTTCATGTTCAAAACAGTTAATTCTAGACTTTAATCTTAAAGAACAGTTTGGCAGGTTAGAAAATCACTGGGTCACAAATTTAAGGATCTTGTAAAATTTGTTCCATTATCATCTAAAGTTAAATTTACTTGAGAAATCTGAAATCAACCTGATTTCTCTCCCTTATATATGAGTTAATCATTTTGATTGGATGCCCAAAGAATCCATTCTTTATTCTTAAAGTCTCATACTTTACTGAGATGAAATCTTAGTGTTGACCATTCTGGGTTAGTTTTCCCTGGTACATTGTGTTTCATTCATTATGTAGATTCAAATCTTTCATTTTATGAAGATTTTCTTGAATTATGTTTCTATTCTTCGGGGAGTCTAATTATGCAACGTTATATACTTTTATTTGCCTGTCTTCTATATCTATCATCTTCTGTAGCCCTTTAGATCACTTTTGTTATTTCTATCTTTTGAGCCCAGAGAAACCATGGTTTCTCTGTCTATTCTGTCTTGTTCTTGTTCTTTTTAATTTCTGTGGTGATTTTGTTTTTTATTGCTACTTTTCCCTAAGTTCCTCCACCCACAAGTTCAAAATTTATTTTAGCTTGTCATCTTCTTTCTTAGATCTTTCATTCCTGCTTTTTTGGTTTTCCTTTAAGAAGTAATTGCCTTATTAAGCTTTTATTTCCAAATTTATTAGAAAAATTTTTACTCAGTGTTCATCTAATCTGCATTAATGTTTTTCACAATGTTTTATATGCCAGTAAGTTTTTATGATCTTTTCTTTCTTTAGTCATATAGTCTTAAATCGATATGGTGCCAGTTCATTTTTTCCCCAGCTTTATCAAGATTGATATATAATTGACATATAACATTGTGTAAATTTAAGGTGTACAGTGTGATGATTTGACACATATATGTATTGTGAAATGTTTACCACAATAAGGTTAGTCAACACATCCTTCAACTCACATAAGTACCTTTTTGTTGTTGTTGTTATTGTTATGGTGAGACATTTAAAATCTACTCTCTTAGCAACTTTAAAGTATACAGTGCAGTATAATTAACTATAGTCATCATACTGTAGATCCCTGGAATTACTCATCTCGTAACTGGAAGTTTGTATCCTTTAACCAACATCTCCTTATTTTTTCCAACCCCTAGCCACTGGCAACCACCGATCTACTCTCTGTTTCTATGAGTTAGGCTTTTTTAGATCCCACATGTAAGTGCGATCATACTGTATATGTCTTTCTCTGTCTCACTTATTTCACTTAGCTTAATGCCCTCAGGATTCATGAGTGTTGTCACAAATGGCAATATTTCCTTCTTTCTTATGGCTCAACAATATTCTTTTGTGTGTATATACATCACATTTTCTTCATCCATTCATCTGTTGGTGGATACCTAAATTGTTTCAATATCTTACTATTGTAAATGTTGAACATGGGGATGCAGATATACCTTAAAGACAGTGATTTTATTTCCTTCAGATATATATTCAGAAGTGGGATTAATGGATAATATAGTATCTCTATTTTTAATTTTTTGAGAAACCTTCATACTTAAGGTTTTACATGATGACTCTACCAATTTACATTTCCACCATCAGTGCACAAGTGTTCCCTTTCTTCCACATCCTTGCCAGCATTTGTTATCTCTTGTTTTTTTGAAAATAACCATTCTAGCAGGTGTGGGGTGATATCTCACTGTGATTTTGATTTGCATTTACCTGGTGGTTAGTGATGTTGACCACCTTTTCATGTATTTGTTGGCCATTTGTATCTCTTCCATAGAAAATGTTTATTCAGGTTCTTTGCTCATTTTGAATCAGAATAAAAAGCAAAGATAATAGACCACATGGTAAAAGTTTTCAAACATGTGTAAAAAATGGAGGAATATTAAGTTTCTATATTCATGTTTGCTTATATATGCATAAAAAACTCTGGAAGGATATACAAGAAACTAAGTAAGGTGGTTGCATATATGAGGAGGGGGAGAGAAGGAGAATAGAGTTGGTACTAGGCATATAGGGCAAAAGGATGGTATAGACTTTTTGCTGTGTTTTTAATTTTATTTTATTTTGGTATTACCTAGTCAAAAAATAAAGTAGAAAGTATAAAATATACTTAATCATTAAAAACTAGGCCCATTTTCTATCTGTTGTTATATCATATTCCCAATATTTAATAACTGATATAAAATTAAAGTGATCATTTATTAAATATTTTCCCAAAACCTTGGATATTTCAATATTCTTCCCATAAAAGCAGATATAAATTGATATATTTTAACCAAGAGCAAACCCCTAGTCAAAATGAATTAATTGTGCTTATTCTTTCCAGATTTAAAAAATTAATCATTATGATGAATAAGGAGAAGAAAATGAACTCATAATTAACAATTTATTATAGTTTATATTCTAAGAGTACCATTAGTCCACTTTTATATATTTATATAATGAGTTAATTTTACAACTCAAAATAATGACTAAAGAACTTTGCAAAGTTTTTCTAAGGTAAGAAAATAATTTTATTGTTTTAAAGTAACATTTTATTGTTATTTTTATTGTTACTCTTCTCAGATAGACATGATAATCACTTAAAAATTTTAGCACTTTAGTAAAGATCTGATTCAGGGTACATGAGATAATATATGTCCTCACAGTTGAAGTTTAAACAATCTTCAATTTTCAAAAGATGTATCCAAGAAAGAATATCTGCATGTTTTCCTAATTTACTCTGGCAAATCTCATAACATCATCTGAGATCTGTTGTTTGAAGTCACTGTAGAAACTATTTCTTTCCTAAACAATTTATTTAACCTAAATAAAAAGATAAAGACAAAATTTTCATGTTAATAAGCTTTATGAGGCTTAAACATAAGACAAGATACTGTAAACCTCCTAGAAGAAAACATAGATGTAACATTCTCTGACATAAATCTTAGCAATGTTCTCCTAGGGCAGTCTACCCAGGCAATAGAAATAAAAGCAAAAATAAACTAATGGGACCTAGATAAACTTATAAGCTTTTGCACAGCTAAGGAAACTATAAACAAAAGTCAATGTGTAAAATAGGAGAAAATATTTGCAAATGATGCAATTGACTAGGGCTTAATTTCCAGAATGTACATACAGCTCATACAACTCAATAACAAAAAAAACAAACAGCCCAATCAAAAAATGGGCAGAAGACCTAAACAAACATTTCTCCAAAGAAGACATACAAATGGTCAATATCTACATGAAAAAAATGCTCAATATGCTAATTATCAGAGAAATACAAATCAAAACTATGGTGAGGTATCACCTCACAATCTCTCTGAGACTCATTTTCATGTCTCTGAGTGGAAGGGATGCAACCTGCTTCAGAGGATCCTGGTGATGATTAACTGACAAAGAAGGTAGCCTCAGTCGCAGAGTGACAAGCGTCTGGTTTCCTCTTCTTTCTCAATCCTATTTAAGACATAAGCGAGACCAGTGAAACTCACCAAAATGTTTGAACATAAGTGGATTCGAAAATAAGAAAAATTATATGAACACAGATATTTGAAAGATAACTAGTAGTACTAAATTATTTCAATTTTCAAAAGCATAGTAATGTTAAGTAGCATAAATCATTTCCTACATCCTTAGGCACACCCACATCTTCCACATTTTTGCAACTGCTTTCTATTATGGATTGTTGTTTTAATGTAAATGTTCCTTTTTGCCTGATGAAATATTATTTCTTTGGGGTATTCTTTCCAATAGAATCGTCACTTATTACAAAATCATCACTGCCAATGTATTTCTTTTCACATTTTCCTCATCTATATAAAGCAACACAAGTATAATTTGCATTTCTTACTCAAAACACATCAATAATGTTGGAGGCCAGGCTACACTTATCTTTTTTTCTGTCAAAATGAAGTCAACTGCTGGAATATTTGAAATATTAATGGGAAAGCCTGTCAGATATTCAAATAATGGTAGACAATGTTTATCAAAATCATTCTAGTAAGGGAAAAAACTGGCAAAAACCCTGGATATCTAAAGTAAATAAAAGATGATTTTTTTTTTCAGGTTACCTTGTTTAAGTCTTCAATTCCTAAAGAAAAAAAAATATACAGCCAGTACTAAACTAAATATGCTAAATCCAAGTACAACATAATCAGAATTGTTAATATGGCAGAGTAAAACAGTAAAAGTTATGCTAGCTTCTTATACCATAGTTAAAAGAAATCCATGTTTCAAATATTATCTCTCTCTTAATAAGGTAAATTATTATTCATCTTAATTTTATCCAGAAGTAAAGAACCTTTCTAAAATAAATTTTCTCTTTTTATAAATAGCAGAATTAGTGATTCACAGTTGTTCTATTTGGGGAACAAAATGTCAAGTTTCAGTTGAAAATAACTTTGATAGGCAACTTGAGGATATAAAAGAGATATAAATGAAAGAGTATAGTGTAAAAGAGAAAAAAGGCCTTCAGCCAGTCTTCTGTATAATTAGGTCAATAAAAATATAGATCAGATTGGTCATGGATAATTACAGTAACAATTAAGCAAAGTCATCCCAAAAAGTATAATTTCCAAGTCAATGAAAAATTAGTGTAACCCAATTAAAGACTGTAATATAGCTGAAGAAATTATGTATTAATCAAACAAAAAGATTGATCAGCTACAAAATCATAGAATAGTCTTTTACAAACACTGACAGTGCCTCCTCAAATTGGGTCAAAAAAAATTAGGGAATTTAGCCACACAAATAACCATTACATAATTTAGAGATTTTATATATGTGCTTTGTTTTTATAATGTGCCAATAGCCTCCTTGAGATAGTCTGGCAGCTTCTATGGGGAATGAAATGGACTCATTTAGGGACAGACATGTCATTTTCTTCTGAGAAGAGAAGGATTTAAGTCCAACACCATCTGGTTCCAAAACTCTTTCATTAATATGTGGCCTTTAGAGATACTATGGCATAAATCATCTTGGGTGGGTACAATTTCAGAATCATTTATTTCAATTCAATTCAGGATAAGGAGCAACTGTAGATCAGATGGCTTTCCAGACCCAACGTATACAGTGGACTGATAAGCTATCAAAATGAAATTCTGTCATTGACAGTAAAAACTAGGCAGGAGAAGAGGAAAAAAGAAGAGAAATATGCTTAAATTCATCTACTGAGAAAAAAAGTCATGGAAAAGGAAATGAACAGATTAATTTCACTCCCCTTCTAAGAGAAGTTGATTTTCATATTTGCTCAAATGTAAAATCTGTCTACAACACTTGTTTAAAAATTCTCAGATCTCAGCCCAGACCTGCTGAACTACAGTGTGCCTGGGGGAAACCTGGTTGCCTAGCAGTCTGTGAATGTAACAAGGCCATGGTGAATCTTGAGTAAGCTTAGGATACTGTTTGAAAAGAGAATGTCGAGTTATTAGTCGAAAGTTGCCTGTGTGTGCTTATTGTGGTATTCTGAGCCTTGGGAATAATGAGCCTAATTCCTAATAAGATCGTAATCCAGTTGTTGGAGTCAGAATAGGAGCTCTGATTCAGATGAGCAGAACAAAAATAAAGAGGTCTCACAATGTGGGGTGAGAGCTTAAGCAGACTCAATAACAACAAGAAGTTCAGGCAAATTAAAGCCTATTACCAGTTACAAATAACAACCAAAAAAGCAAGGCGGTATCTGCAATATAATGTCATGCCAGTCTTGACTTTTTCGACCATATTTTTATCATCTTTGCAAAAGAAGTGATATCCAATTTATAGATACTTATTATCAGAGTTGCTACAGTTAGTAATGTGTTTTGAAAGTACAACATATATGTAGGGGACTATGACTACTAGGTAAAGAGTATAAGGAAAAGTGTTGGGTCAGGAGAGTGCAACAAGGTGTGTCCTTATTGGTGAGTGGGGAAGAACCACAGGGGGCCTGTGTGTTGGAAGAACTGTATAAAGCAGTTAAACAGCAGCAGATTACATAACTCCCTCTAGTGGCTTGTAGTTCACCTGCAACTACCATCTCCAGGTACTGAATCAAAAGAGTAAAGTAAAATTCAAGTTACTTGGGGAGGAATTGGGTAGCTGGAAGTTTACCAGGATAAGATTCAGATTCGTACAGAGAAAAAATTCATTGCCCACTTCCTGGAAATGGAATGTGTGATAGAAGCTTTGTGCAACACAGGTTATCAGACCTGAAAGCAAAGTCAGAGTGGGAAAAGCAAAAGTGAGCTATTCCTAAAATTTCAATTCCCCTTTGTCAAGTCTAGCAAAGCTGAAGGAATGTGTGTGGTGTTAGAATTTAGAATGAAATGGCTTAAATGCAGTCAAATTCAGATTTTTTATAACCTACTGACAAAAATGGTCTCTGGTTGACAGATATGACCAAATCAAAATCAAAAACTTTTCTACAACAAAGACATCACAAACAAAGTTAAAAACTAACAAACACTCTGGGAGAAGATATATGCAACATATATAAAAGATAAAAAATGAATATCCATAATTTACAAATTAATAGTAAAAAACACAAGCAATAACAAAGTTGACAAAGAATATGAAGACATAATTCATAAAAAGAGAAATGGCCAAGAAACATAAAAAGAAACTTAAATTTAATAACTAAGCTAACGCAACTTAAAACACAAATATTTTATTTTAGTGTATGTACTTATGTATTGTTTGGTTTTTGCTGAGGAATGGTTGTTGTATTACTCATGTAAAGAAAAGTTTTTAAATTAAAAATATTTGCTAACAAAACAAAAAAGAAAAAAATAGTCTCTGGGCTAAATTAAACCCCAAGTGACCAGGTTCCTACCAGCACCTAGCCCATGAATGGCCTAGGGAAGAAAGCACAGATACAGATAATACGATATCTTCATTAATACTAAAAGTTTTTTTCATCTTCAGATTCAGATTTAAGGAATGTTTAGTTAACACCTACTATAATCCAGGTGCCAGATGAGGCCCTCCCATATACATTTAATGTGCACATAATTGGGGAAGAATCAAAGTATATGATGATCCCACTCTCAGAAAACATCCCAAAACTCAGACTAAAGGGTTAATAATAATAGTAATTATAACAATACATTATTACTAGTAGAAACAGTCAAGTAAAGAAATTAAGTAAAACATAATTAAGCAATTTAGAGAAAACAATTAGACCTACATGTATTAGAACTTTTAACTTTTTAGATGTAAATATATTCTCCTGAGAACTTAATTATAATCAAAGCATTAAACGTAAACTATCCCAAGTGAAAACATATAACATAAAACACAAAAGTCCCACTAACACATCCTAATTTCAAAATCTTGCAAAAGAACTCTAATCATCTTGGAAGTATTCACAATGAATTTTAAATATTCATTGCTGCATTGAAAAAGAATTTCACCAGCTCTTGAAAAACAGCAGGAGTAGAGTGCCCTCTAGAGGCTTACATATATTTTTGATGCTAAATCAAGGGGAAATTTTTGTTTTGATCATTTCTGGCTATGCTCATTAAAATTTAGAAATGTGGCAGATTTGTCTATAGCTACCACGCAAATGTCTATATCTATAAAAATTTAGTATGATTATTCTCTCCCAGGGAAAATCTTTGAAAATTACTGTTCTACACAGAACAATAACAACAAGAACTAAAGATTTTTATTTAATATATATTGCATTTTTATTTTAGCTTCTTTCTATGGCCTACACATACAAATATATTTGAAACTAATCTAATGCCAGTAGGCGATTTTCATCTTTTATGTATACATGTTGTTTATATTACACATTCATATTAGTCTGTAAGTTCCAAACATAGGGTTGCTAATGTAACATTTGAAGCTTCTACCTTAAACTGAGACCATGCAGGAGGATGACTAATAAATGTTTTTACAGATAAATGAATCAACCTACAATGATTAAAATAGAATCATAACTAGAAATGTTTTTGCCCTGTTTAAGACACATAGATCAGGATGAGGGTGTAATAATAGGCATAAAAGGAGCAAATTTATATACATGTGAAGACTGAAGCTGCAAACTTTGAATCAGAAATTAAATCCAAAGTCTAAAAAATGAACAGTTACTTCCTGCAGTTTAACATGAGATAGGCTTTGCTTTAACATCCAGCTATCCATAAATAAAGTCAGGGATCCAATTTCCTTATCTCTAAAATGGGGATAACTTTGACAATTGAACTTATTGCATGTATTTTTTATGGATCAAATGTGAAAATTTATAGAAGGGCTTTATAAATTACAAAGAACTCTGTGTGTGTGCACATGCATGTGAATATGTGTACTATTTCTGTTCTCCATATAAAATTGAGATTAGAAAGTTTGGCTAAGTGAGGCCATCCTTAAATAAAAGCATTAAGTGTTGTCCTGATATTATTACTGGACAATGTTTAAGTTTTTTTTGTCAGTGTTCCCTCTTTGCACATATATTAACTGTTCCTCAAATATAAATGTTTTACATATTCTTTGAGACATTTCCCCATGACATTTCTCTTTTCAGCTGAAATTCTTCCTAGGGAATCTCTTCCCTCCAATGTCTTCAAACACCTTCTACAATCTGGAAACACTTAAGTTTACCTCTACAAATCTACTTCCTAACATCTAGATCCATATTCCAGCTGCCTATTTACATTTCCTTCTTCCACAGCATCAGAGGAGCCCTGGGCCTGAAATCAAAGACAAACAATATATTTGAGGCAAAATGCTTTCAGTACAAAGTGAGTCAAAACATACCTGGAATTGTCCTCTCCAGCCACAACTGGACTAGAAATGACTAAAAGGGTGTGAGGGCACCAAAGGCACGTTGATACCAAAGGCACATTGATATATCCACCCTGGTACCACTCAGGTCAACTTTTGCCCTACATTAAATGGAGTCCATTACCAAATGTTCAAGGTGTTTGCTTCTTCAGAAAGCTTGATACAAAAGGGATAGAGACACCAGCTACAGCTGCTACAACTGATACCCAAATCATATTCGTCATCTAATTTCTCTGTCACCTTTTACGTATTTTTCTCTCCCTTCTGTCTGTCAGGTTGTTTAGTTCCTCCTTAGCTTATCTAAATTGCTTGCCTAGTGAAAAAATCCAGATCTTTAGCCTGAGAGTGTGAGCTTTTGGTTGCTTTATCATGCTATGGTCACTGCAATTGCTAGTTCATCATTATCACCAGACATGAAAACACCAGTGAATCTCCTCAATTGTTTAATAGCATTCCTTTTTCTTTCCAAAGGCCATTAGGATGGGCTCCAGGTGTCCTTGATAGTATGTTAAATCTTGAGTCGTGGGAACATAAACACAAGTCAATAAACTCTCCACTTTCCAGCCTTATATTTCGCACAAGCCCCAGACCAAGGCCCTCAAGATATACTCCCACACATGTTCCCCAGTTTCAGTCATATCCATATCCAGATCCTGAAATTTCTTTCTTTTTTTTTTAATTCAAGTGTTGTCAGTTACAATGTGTCAATTTCTGGTGTACAGCATAATGTTTCAGATATATATATACACCCATATATATTCCTTTTCATATTCTTTTTCATTACTGAATTTCTTTATAAAGTGAACTATTCCCCCAAGCTTTCTTCCTGAAGCTATGCTCATTATTTAACCCTTGTTTCTCATCTCTAGGCAATAGAGGAAGGAAGGAGTACATCTTAAGGAGGACAGGCATTACTTTGCAAGGCGTTTAGCCCTGCTGAGGTCTTTCATATAGGGTCTTTCATTCCCAGGCAAGGAGAGGATGCTCTTTTCTAGTACACGGGTAGGGGTCACTTCTGCCAGCCCAAAAGAATTAAGAGTTTAAAAATCTCTGGCACACATCTGCCCAGTTTCCTTATCCTGTTTCTCATGTTTTCACTATCAGGGCCTGACTCTAACTTAAGACATCTGTCACGGCTATTCTTTCCATTTTCTTTGCATCTTGACTACCATCACAATTAAATTCTAGCCTCAGTCTGGTCTCTGGCTGCAAGAGATGAGAATCACTTTAAACCCAGCTGTGAAGGCTTTCTGGCTTTCACAGTGTCCTGAGTTGATAATTGGCTGATCTGAGCCTGTGGTTCTATTTCTTTAAGGCTTCCAAACCAGTTAATAAAGGCCGGAGAATTACATAGTCCTTATTACCTCACATCATTTAGTTACTAGAACTACCCAGTATTTTACCTTCTACCTGTTACATATCCAACCCACCAGAGGTGAGGTTCTTAGCCATCATGATACCACACCACCCCAGGAGTTATTCTCATTCCACTTACCACCAACACATCACTTTTCTTCTAAAAAAAAAACCAAGAAACTCTAAGAAATATGAACTACAGAGCCAGAAATGATATTTATGTAGCAAAACAACACTTGTTACAATGAAAACCTCTTAAAATCTTAACGATTTGATTTTATCTTACTTTTGTCAGCCAGCCAGCTTGTGGTTTCTCTATAATGCACATTCTGTGAAAACTTTACTCTGAAACTATTTTAATGTGAACTGAGGAAAACACAAGGAAATTATCATTTGTCCATTCTGGGTGGAGCCTGTATCAGGGTTATAAACTGACAGCAAATGAAGTGACTCAGACTCTTCTCTGTGCCCTAGGATGAGATTTTAACTTCTGCACAAAATGGAAATAATCCTTTTAAATGTCCTTTTACTTAGTCTTCAATGCATAATTTCACCTAAAACATAAAATACCTATTGTCAGAAATTTAAATAATCTTTTAGCTGTATTAGGCATGCCAAATATAGTTTTCTGCATCTATTCCTAAATTAAATATTTTCATTGTATTTAAAAACTTGCAAAAAAAGACAAACAGAAAAAACAGAAAAAATAAAAAGAGAAAAAAGAAAAAATTTTAAAAACTTGCAAACAGTTTTAAAACATATGTTAGTTTCATCCATTTAACTTTTTAAAAGTATTTATATAGTAAGTCCTGGAAAGGTATACCAAAATATAGCATTGCTAGACTTAGGATGGTATGATTACAGCTAATTATCTTCCTTCCTCTTATATATGTCTTCTAAATTTTTTACAATGAAAATGTACTGTGTAGTAAAAAAAAAAGTTATATTACATGAAAATTTTGCAACCAGACTTAGAATGTCAAATAGTTTCTTGAGACAAATAACATGTCAGATACATATTCTACTTCCCTTCATCTATCATATATTCCCACTTTGTCCTCATATTTCACTCTATTATAAATATAAATCTTCAGTGAAGACAGTGTCAGCTCTAACAACAAAACTGGTTAAGGACAAAAAACATGTAAGAAATATTTGTCAGAACTCAGCAAAATTTTGAAGTGAAAAGGATTTATACTATGCTGCTACCGTGTTTCCTCATTTTGTATTATTTTCACTATCCCGTTCTCAACTTTATCACTAGGTAAACAATGTTCTTGAACTGATAGATTTCCTATGACATCAGAAAGGAAAAAAAAACCTCTTTGATAAATTTATATTTTCATAGGCATGATTTGTTAATCCTTCCACAATAATTACATTTTAGAAGAAATATTAATTATGAAAAATAGTGCAATTTCAGGCATCATTAGGAGATGTAATTTTTGCTTCTGATGCTCCTATAATTAGAACATGTGGGGCAGCCCTAGAAGATAAAATCATTTTTAAGTTTAGCTGTCCCTTTATAAATGGGTGAGCATCAATAATAGTGTGGTGTAATGGCTTCTTTATCAGACAGAGAACATTTACTGTGTGACCTTGGAAAAGTTAAAGACTTCTGAGCCTGAGTTTTTGCATCTGTAAAACAGGAACAGTATGCACCTTGCAAGGCTATTATGAGAACAGTAATGAGACAATGCGTGTATTGCACAATGTCTAGCATATAAGTAGTTTCTCAGCAAAGAAAAAAAGATGTTTCTACCTTGCTTCCTGTGTTAGTTTCCTAGTGTTGCCAGAACAAAGTTCCAAAAACTGAGTGGCTTAAAACAGTGAAAATTTATTCTCTCACATTTCCAGGGCTAGAAGTCCAAAATCAACGTGGCAATAAGATTGATTACTTTTGGAGGTTCTGAAGGAGAATCTGTTCAATATTTCTCTCCTAGATTCTGGTGATCACCGGCAGTCCTTGCCATTCCTTATTGCAGCTACATCACTCCATTTTTTGCCTTCATCATCACATGGCATTTTCCTTGTGTGTGTCTGGGTCTTCACATAGCTTTCTATTGAGAACACTAGTCATTGAGTTTAGAGCCTACCCTAGTCCAGTGTAACCTCATTTTAACTTGGTTTTATTTGCAAAGCCCTTATTTCCAAGACCACATTTGCAGGTATCAGAGGTTGGGGCCTTAACATATCTTTTTGAGGTATACAATCCAACATACAACACCTCCTGATTCCACACTGGCATAAGTTTCTTTCATACCATAACTAAGAGATTAGTCCAAGTGAAGATAACTGAAGGAATGATACCCTATTAGCAAGAACATTGTAGAAGCAGCTCAACAAGTGATAAATGTTTGTCATGTTGTGCTGAATCCAACAAGAATGCACAAATAGTGGTGTGTTCTCTCAGTCATTCAACTTTGTGTCAATTTAAGGGCAGTATTCTTTTGGAAATTGGATACCCAGGAATTTTCTCTCACATGCATACAGATTAGTCTTACTGCCATTTCCCACTCAATCTTAAGTTCTGCTATAGGACTAAACCTCTCCAAGTCATCACTGCAAGCCACCTGCCAAACTGCTGACAGGGACTGGAACACAGACCCAGGAGAAAAACTCACTTCTCACTGCCCATTCTTTCGAGTTATTTGAATGTATCATGTATCTATATTACTTATACAAAATAATTCAATTTAAAAAGTCACCTGAAATCTACCAGTTTATACCATCTCTGTCCATATTTGTAAGCTCCATCTACCTAACAGAAGCAATTTGCATAGTATAATATCCTCATAAATTTCCAAACCTCATAAATATTTCCATTCTGGATATTATTGTCGTTCTTTTGTTAGAAAATTGGTCACCAGACAATGAAATGTGGATGATAAGGATTAGTGCTCGTGTGAAGGGCTGTGAAATCCTTGAATAAATCTATTAACTGGCATGTTTTCCATTTGGTCCCTCTTCTAACTAAGAAGATATACAGCTTCATAAAACTACAAGGATAACATGAAGCAGACAGGAAATATATGCCAAATTATAAATGATAGCATATTATAATATAAAATAAAGCTAATTAAAGAATCAATTTAATTTGCACAGAAATTATAGAAAAAGGACAGATTCATTCTTTGAAACCACTTCAGAGTTGCACAAAATAAGACTACACAAAAAAGCACCACTTCAATTCTAGAAAGCTGTATCTCTATTATTTAATGCAAACGTAAGAGGTATATTTACAAACTCTTTCTACTCATGTGGTAGTAAAGCAGCTGTATAAAAAAGCTCTATACCTGAAGGCGAAAGTCCTAGGTTGAATTCCGAGGTCTGCTCAATTGTGTGTGTGTGTAATTTGGGAAAGCACAAATGTAGGCTTACTTTCCTTTTCTACAACAGTATGCATAATGCCGTAATGACATAAATATGTGGTGTGACACCTTGTAAACTGTAAAATACTAATAAAATGTAGGTACTACTAATAAAGTGCGCATCTCCCAAAGATAAAAAAAATACCATGAAAATGCTTTTTTCTGTCATTTTAAGATTCACTAGTGCTCTCATAAATTTTTTAAACATTCTATGTATTCAAACTGGAAGAGAATAAAATTATATCAGGGCCTTTTACTAACACCAAGACAGTATTAAAACTCTGGGATAGATCACCAGAAATATTGCAGATATGGCTGTGTATGTTGGAGGGGTGTACGTGTGTCCATGTGGCTTGGAATATAGTTGAAACAGCAGCTTAAATCCAGTGAAATCCAGAAGCTTTTGTATTAAAATCCATCAATTACTCAACTACTAAGGGGCACATTGAAAAGATGGCTCTAGGTTTACCTAAGAAATAAGGCTAAAACCAAACTATCAATTTAAGGCACATGGCAGTTTAAGGCAATTGCAAATATTTGGAAGAAGAAAAAGATTTGTTGACACTGTATAAAATGATGCTAGGAAACAAGAAAAAAAAATGTTTCTCTAAGAGAACGGAAGAAGGAAAGTGACACTCTATGTAGAGTATATAAGAGCTGTGATAGAATTCTAAAATGATCCCCATAAGCCCTCACTCTTGTTTAATCCTCTTTCTTGAGTATATGCAGAACCTATGAATATGATATCACTCTAGTGACTATATTACATTATATGGCAAAAAAGAGTTTTGCAGATATAATCAAGGTCCCGAATCAGTTGACTCTGAATAAATCAAAAGGAAGATTACCTTGGGTGGTTCTAACCTAACCAGATGATCCCTTAAAAGCAAGAGTTTTCTCTGGTTGGCTTAGGAGAAAGAAAGCAGCCATGTTGTATACTGCCTACAGAAAGGGTTGGCTATTAATTGCTGAGAGTGATCCCCAGCTAGCAATATAAGGACCTCAGTCCTAAAGCTGCAAGGAACTGAATTTTGCCAATAACCTGAGTGAGCTTAGAAGAAAACCCCAAACCCTAGATTAGAACCGTAGCACAGTCTGGTATCTTGATTGCAGCCCTGTGAGGTCTGAGCAGAGAATCCACCTAGCCTGTGCTCAGACTCCTGTCCCACAGAAACTCTAAGGTAATAAATTAGTGTTGTTTTAAGCTACTAAATTTGTGAACATTTGTTGCAGAGCAATAGAAAACTAATACAATAACAGAACTGTAGGATTTATCTTCACTCTTCTAATGCTTAGTATTGGTTTATGAAGAAGGCAAGCACAAAAACAGCTTCTGAATGACATGTTTAACATCTGAATGTTTATGCCTAGTGGGGTGGTTTTAACAGATGTTTAAAAACAGCAATTTTGTCATAAATCAATTCTCCTTAGTCACAGAGTAATTCCTTCCTATTTATCACAGAGATTAGAGAGATTCTTAAGTATTCAAGTTGACACCTACTCTGGATAATTTAAGATGCTACCAGACTGCAAGCTGTAATCACTTTACACTTAAGCATATAATTTTCTAAGATTTTTATGCCTGACAGAAATGCTCTTACTTAATACATGTCCATATACTGGAAAGAATAATGACAATTAAATCAATAATTATTTAATGAGTATTTACTGTATACCAGGTACAAAGTTAGGTCCTAGGATCAGACATTCCCCAGCATTGCTTACAAACATATGAATTCAGGAAATTCATGATTAATGGTGAGTTGTTAGACACACTGCCCTTAAAATCAGATACAAGGGGGAAAAAAATCGGATACAACAATACTACCTATCACCACACCTTTTGAGATAGTGCTAGAGGTTGTGCTTACCCATGAAAAAAAAAGACAAAAAGAAGAAATAAAAAGATGGAGGTATTGGAAAGGAGAGGGAGAAAAAACTGGCATTATTATCAGACAATATTACTGTCTACATAAAAGTCCTGTAAGAAACTACTGAAAATTATTACAATTAATTGGATATAAGGTACCAAATGCATTCCTTTACATTAGCAGTAATTAGCTGAAACATAGAATTTTATGAGATAGTCTTTGTAATGTTGCAAAAAATAAATAAGGTACCTAGGAATAAATTTAACAAAGGATATGTAAGACATTATAAAACTATGAAAAGCCATTAAAGGAGACTAAATAACACAAGGACAGAGGCTTTTCCCAAACTGACCAGTAAAACTGTTGCAATTCCAACCAAAAATTCAAAGAATGGTTTATGAGTTTGACGAACTGATTCTAAAAAGAATTTATGTGAAAAACCAAAAGGCCACAAATAGCCAAGACCATTTTGGAAAAAAAAAAAAAAATTGAATAGGGGGAGCACTTACCCTACCTGATACCAAGACTTACTATACAGCTTTAGATAGTGTGGTATAACCTCAGAAGTAGAAATAGAACAGAATAGAGAACCAAGGAAACAGGTATGTATCGGGAAACAATATTTCACAGTAAAGAAATGTTGAAATAGCAAAAAAAAAAAAAAAAAAAAGCTGAAATAGTAAAAATATAAATAACAAGATAATTAAAAGCCTACATATTAAAAGCAAAACTTTAAACTTTTTAAGAAGAAAATATAGAAGAACTTAAGAAATTTTAAACTTTTTAAACAGGATCCCTCTAAAATAAGATAAACTATTTTTTAAAAAGTTCATTAAATTTTGAAACATTTGAGTATTAAAGGTCCCCATTTTTTTTTTAAGTGAGAAGATCACACACAGACTGAGAAAATTTAACTGCAACTCTTATAAGTAGGATTAGTATTAGTATAGGTTGGGATTGGTATCCCAATTACATGAAGAAAAATTGATGAGAAAGAGATAAACAGCCTAACAGAATAATGGGTAAAAATTTGAGTAAGCAATTCACAGAAGAAACACAATTTCTCTATAAATATAGTAGTTCTACTGCTAAAGAAATTTTTGCAGATATTCCCAAGTAGGCATACACAAGCCTTAATATAAGAGCAAAAAATTCTAATACAATATAAGTATCCATCATTGCTAAACTAGATACATAAACTGTAGCATGACTATACTTTGGGAAAACATGGCTATGAAATGAATGACAGAACTACCAGGATTAAAATGGAAAAATTTTTTCGAATTAGAGTTTCCTCCAGGTATATGCCCAGAGTGGGATTGCTGGATCATATGGTAAGTCTGTTTTTAGTTTTTTAAGGAATATCTATGCCAAGACATGGAAGCAACCTAAATGTCCATCAACAGATGATTGGATAAGGAAGTTGTGGTATGTACATACAATGGAATACTACTCAGCCATAAAAAACTAAAGTAATGCCATTTGCCGCAATGGATGGATCTGAAGATTGTCAAAATGAGTGAAATAAGCCATAAAGAGAAAGAAAAATACCATATGATATCACTTACATGTGGAATCTGAAAAAAAAAAAAAAGAGACAAATGAACTTATTTACAAAACAGAAACAGACTCATAGACATAGGGAACAAACTTATGGTTACTAGGGGAGAAAGGCGAGTGGGTAGAGGAATAAATTAGGAGTTTGGGATTTGCAGATACTAACTACTGTATAAAAATTAGATAAACATCAAGTTCCCACTGTATAGCACAGAAAACTGTATTTAATATCTTGTAATAGCCTATACTGAAAAAAATATGAAAAGGATTATATACATATATATGTATAACTGAGTCACTATGCTGTACACCAGAAATTAACATAGTATTGTAAACTGACTATACTTCAGTTAAAAAAAGAAGAAAAAGCTGAAAAAAAACAGGAAAAATCTCGTAAGTTGTGGGTTCGTCACCAGTTGTGGGTTCTGGCCAGCAGAAGTCCCACCGAGACAGAATGAATTACTCAAGACTCTGTGGAAAAGTCAAGAGAGGGAGTGGGAGTCGGGAGCCAACTCCACGAGCCTGTCAGATCTCTCCTATTTATTGAGTGCAGTCCAAGGAGGAATCCAGGAATTTAGGGAAGGACAGGGTGGGATCACAATGAGTACAAAGGGTTTGTTCATTGTTGGTGTTTGGCTCAAGATCAGAAGACCCTTTTGGTGAATCATGTTCGTGTTGAGCCTTTCAGCTTATCAGGGCGGAACGTATGAGAATCAGCTGCTTAACAAGATGTTTCTTGGACTCAGGCAGCTGTGCCTGTCTTAGGTTGCCCCCCTCAGGGGATCTTACCCGTCACTGGCTAACCAGCCTTCTCACCTCTGAGTCTGCAGCTTTTTATCAGTTGTTTACCATTCCAGCCCAAGGCTGTTTTGGGGATAGAAGACTAACAGCAGGCACGCCCGGATTTTATAGCCGGGGGCCTGGGTCATTGCTAAAACCTCAAGGCAGTTACTAAGCACATCTTCAAGGAGATAAGTGTCTGGATTGTTACAATTTGTTAACCCAATCATGGGCTCCCACAATAAGTGGCAGAGGATAGCTAAAGTCTACTAACATTTATACAGTTTGAAACACTGCTATATTGTTTAGAGATGAATACAAATGTAGTTAAAATATAAAGACATGCATTGAAATGATAAACACCAAACACAAAATAACAGATCTCTTTGTTTGAAGAGCAAGGAAGAAGGAATGTGATTGAGTTTAACATTTAAGAGAAGGACACCATTGCCAATCCAAATACTCTAGTGTCTGACAGAAAGAAATAATTCTACCTTAAAATTTGTTCTAAGTAATTCATGTATTTGGATCAGTGGAACTTCTGAATCAATAATATCACATGCTTCATAATGTCAAGGAAGTGCTATGCAGAGTGAATTTACTACTTTTACATTATTCTAATGAGATACACGTCAATGGATTAAATTTCTTTGTCATTCTCAGGCTTAAAACAATGCATATTTCAGATCCACAAAGCCTTTGAATAATGGCTTATAGGACTATCGTTTTTCTCAAAAAAGGTAAACTCAAAACACACAGTAGTTATTGTCAAGGGTAGTTGTTTCTTAGAAGATCTTCTTTTGAAGTTGATAAACCTATTTTATTAACAAATTATAATTAAGTCAAACTTTGATTTGTTTTTCTTTTCCCAGTTTACTTATTATGAAAAATTTCAAACATCCAGAAAAATTGATAGACTATGACATTGAACTAGATTTTGCCATTTTCACTCAAACTTAATTTTTATTTCAAAATTATTAAATAGCTCAAATGAAAAAAAGTTCAGAGCTATAAATTATCTTGTCATAAAAAATGCACATGCTTAAATAAGTCAGCACCCATAAATCTGGCTTAATGAAGTAAAGATCACTACATTAAAAAATTTTAACTAAGCCAGATGGCATAATAAAAGGTCCACTGCTTAAATCCCTCCACAGCGACAATTTGGCAGCCATCATGGACAAAGCGCCTTTGTGAGAGCTTTGGGATTTAGGTAGGAAGTTACAAAACCCTGGTGAAACCCAAGATTAAGAAGAGTCATTTTGAGAAAGCAGGCCCACATCCATGGGGCAGTCCTCTGACTGCAGACCCAGAAACAGCCTATACCCCTGTGAACTCAGCTATAACCTTGTTTAGCCTTGATCCTGCCACGAGCACCACCTGCCAGGGACCTGAGAGGAGTCACGCTCTCTCATGCCTTGGGTAACAGGTTGACCAACTTTGGTCTCAGCTGTGGAACCAGAAGTAGCCTGTGATCTGTCTCCAGCCCCTGATAGCCTTAGTTTGGGAGCAGTATTTCCTAGGCAAAACCCGGAGGGAGTTATATCCATCTATGCCCCTGGAGACAGACTCACCAACTTTGGTCTGACTGTGAATCCTAAAGCAGTCCTGTAACTTGGTTCCAGATCATCCAGACATAAAATTAATGAGGAAACAGTGTACTTTAAGAGCACTGCAGACCAAATGAACCAAACAGACACGTACAGAACGTTCCGTCTAACAGCAGCAGACTCCTCATCCTTCTCAAGCGTACACAGAACGTTGTCCAGATAGATGAATATCAGACAGAGATAAATAAAACAGAGAGCAGAGAAACAATAGAAAAGATCAGTGAAACTAAGAAGTGTTTTTTTGAAAAGATTAAATTGACAAACCCTTAGCTAAACTAAGAAAAAAAGAAAGACTCAAATAAAATTAAAAATGAACAAAAAGAAACATCACGACTGATGCCACATGCCACACAAATACTAAGAACATACAATGGGGAAAGAGTAGTCTCTTCAGTAAATGGTGTTTGGAAAACTGGATATCCACGTGCAAAAGTATGAAGTTGAACCCTTATCGTATACCACACAAAATTAACTTGAAATTAATCAAAGTCTTGAATGTAAGACCTGAAACCAAAAATCTCCTAGAATAAAACATAGGCGGTAATCTCCAAGAATGAAATACGGGAAAACCCTGAAACAATAAAACTCAGAATAAAACATAGGGGAAAATTTCTTTGACATTGATCTTGGCAGTGGTTTTTAAATATTACACCAAAAGCACAGGCAACAAAAGCAAAAATAAACTAATGGGAGTGTATCACACTATAAAGCTCCTGCATAGCAAAGGAAATTATTAGCAAAATACAAAGGCAACCTTTGGAATTGTTAGCAGATAGAGATTCCCAAATCAGAAAGCACACCAAAAGTGTGGGTCCTTGCCTGCCAGTTGAGAAGGAATTCTCAGCAGAGGCAGTGCAGAGAGACAAAGTGAAAGACTGATTTATTGCTCAAAAAGAAGAAAGAAAGAGAAAGGGAAAGCGCTCGAGTGGGGAGCCGCCAGCCAGGTAGCCTGTTGAGACAGCACCATCCTCCTCTGAGGCCGTGCAGTTATTATCTAAAGATTTTGCCTTCGTATCTTCATTCCAGTGGTGCTGAAGCCAGTCACCTTTCTCCTATTATGGGCTTTTTCCTTTTGTTGAGCTTAGCCCTAGAACAGAAACTTTGCTGGGAAAGAGAAAAGAAAGAAATGTTGGGCTGTGTCATTGGAATCGAGGTGCCAGCTGTGGAGCATAAAGCATACTGTTTTTCAAGGCCTGGTGTTAAATCATCCTGTTTTTAATGATCAGCCAGGCTCAGCAAGCCAGTCTAATCACCTCTTTCAGAATGTGAGAAAATATTTCTAAACTGTATATCTGATAGGGGTTAACATTCAAAATAGATAAGCGCTCATACCACTCAATAGAAAAACAATAACAACAAAAACCTGATTTAAAAATAGGCAAAGAATTTGAATAGATATACAAATGGCCAACAGGTACACGAAAAGGTGCTCAATATCATTAATCATCAGAGAAATGCAAACAAGACTACAATGATATATCACCTCAAACCTGCTAGGAAGTCTGTTATCAAAAAGACGAGATAAGATGCGTTGGCAAGGGTATGGTTCAAAGGGATCCCTTGTGCACTTGATGGGAATATGAATTAGTACTGCTCTCATAGATAATAGTATGGAGGTTCCTCAAAAAAATTAAACTACTATATCATCCATTAAGTCCACTTCTGTATATCCAAAGGAAATCAAATCAGTATCTCAAAGAGATATCTGAACCCCCATGTTCGTTGAAGTTTTATCCACAATAGCCAAGATATGAAAACAGCCTAAGTATCATCGGTAGATGGGTGGATTTTTAAAATGTGCTTATATACAATGGAATATCATTAAGCCATTTTTTAAAAAAAGGAAATTACACCATTTACAACAACATAGATGAACCTGGAGGACATTATGCTAAGTGGAATAAGCCAGACACTGTAAAACAAATGCTGTACGTTCTCACTTACCTGTGGAATCTAAAAAAGTTGAACTCATAGAAACAGAGAGCATAACAGCAGTTTCCAGGGGGCATGGGGTGGGAAAATTCGGACATGTTGGTCAAAGGGTACAAACTTCAAGTTATAAGATGAATCATTTCTGGGGATCTAATGTACAGCCTGGTGATTATCATTATACTGTATTGAATACTTGAAATTTTCTAAGAGAATAGATTTTAAGTTTTTTTACCACAAAAAAATAAAATAATAACTATGTAAGGTAATGGATGTATTAACTTGATTGCAATAATCCTTTCACAATCTACATATATTAATTCATCACATTGTAAGTCTTAAATATATACACTTTTATTTGTCAATTATACCTCAGTAAAGCTGGAAAAAATAGATGACACACTCAGAAGAGTAAAGTTTGACAAGGCAGCAAGAAGTTGAGATTTTGCCAGTTGCCAAGTATGTATATTCCAATTATGCATTTGGGACCCAGGGAAGAAAACACCAGCTCTGTTCTACTGTCCACTGTAACTCAGACATAAGCTAAGCCTCCATCTATCACCTGGCCACCATAAGCTCCCATTTGGATTTGTGGATCATGGTAGATTTGGGGTACCCAGGAATAATATCAGTTTGTAACCCACATTTAGTAATTTCTGTGAAGTCTGGGTATTTCCTTTTCCCCAACGTGCAATCACTCTAGTAGCAGCCCTTTGCAAAGGGCTTGGAGGAAGAGTCACAGTATATACCTGGTGGCTGTGTACAGCATCCTTCCTCATGAGGACCTGGCCTCCCCTTCAATCAAGAAGTTCTAGGTCTGTAAACTGATTTGGGTCTAGAAACTAGGGAGAAATTTATCACTATACACAAGGTAACTAAAGTCAGGTTTTTAGCCATCAGACCTTGCAATTTTCCTGCTATATAAATTAAGCAACATTTTAGTAGGCTGCTTATCTCTTTCACTCCTAGAAACACTGTGTTCAGTTAGTCAAGATAAGATGTATTAGCAGGCAGGTCATGCCTGGGGACAAATCAGAGAAACCACGGACTTAAGCAGAGGATGCTTATGCATTAGTCAAAAATCAAGTCTTCCACAGGACAAGACCAGATCAATCAACTTCACTGCAGTGGAGACCAGAATGGGACAAAGAAGAGGCAAAACTCATGCTAATAGAGAGTCCACCGTGAGTAAACCCCACAATCACCACACACACACCTAGACACTCCCCTGAAGTGGAGGAAGGAGAAGAGAGACCTTTGAGAGAGGAGAGAAACAGCCTTTTAGTAAGTTTGAACTGTGAATTAATTGACGGTTTCCAAAAGAGGCTATTCTAGGCTACTAAAGTGATCTTTAATAGGCTAAATTAGGTGTACTTCTCCTCCTCCCACCCTGGCCCCAACATTCTTAGAGTTCCAAAGAAAGATCAGTTCTCAAAATGAAAGGATATTTCTTACCCTGGCCCTGTTGTGTTTTTAAGGTGTAACTTTTAATACAACGGCCCAATGGGCGCAGGTGCTGCTATGCCATATAAAGTATGAGAATTAATTGTTTTGACAAAATCTAAATTATTTTTTAAACCCATAGCACCTTTTCACAAATATTGCCACCAGTCAAGTAAGATGTGTTGCATTTTCCCACAGTTTTGATGTTCAGAAAAAGAAAACTGGAGGGTTATTTTGGTCTGTTTTCTATTTTCAATCTCTTCTCTAACTTCACTTTATGTGTAAATTTCACCCTTTAAAACAACAATCACCTTCACCAGACTATTTTTCCTTTCTAGTAAGCATGTTATTTTTTTCTTGTCTTCTTGGTTAAGGATTTTAAATGAAGTCACCCCACAACCATATTTTCTTCAGCATTAATTCTCTCTACAGTCATTTACTTTAAATTCTGTTCCCACCCCTTCACTGAAATAATACTCTTAAAAGTTTCCATGACTTCCTAACCATCCAATCTAAGAGTAATTTCTCGACACTCAGTTTTCTTGACCTCTCTGGAGACTCTTATGTTGTTCAACTTACTTGTTACTAAAAGAGTTTGTCACAAAGTTGTGAAAATTCTTCATTTTAAATATTTCTTCTCTTGAAATCTTCCTTTCCATTGTTACTGTCAGTGCTTCAGTAGAATAGTTTTCTACTGAACTATTACAGGTGGTTTTCACATTCCTTATCTCTTTTCTTTTTAACCTATTTTTTATACCACCATGAAAATAATCTTACCAAATAGTCCATCTCATATGTAATTCCTCTGTTTTGAAAAAAAAAAAAAAACAAGTTTCCTTTCATTTGTTCCCACCTACATTATTTGACTAAATTATAAGGAATAGTATTTCGCAATCCTGATTGCGCAATAAAGTCACTAAGGAAACATATGGATTCCTCAGTCCCGCAACAGCAATTGTCAAGCAGACTCTCAGAGTGGAGTTCAGTGATCAGTTATTTTTAAAGATTTCTCCAAGTGACTCTAACATGCAGCCAAAGTACAGCATCATTGATCTGCAAATAGATCGAGTCAGAGTTGGAAGATACTGTCCTAGGCCTAGGGCAGTGGTGCATCACAGTTATGTGCAGGAGCTTGTTAACATTCTTGGACTTCAGGCCTAGTGGATCAGAATCTCTGGTGTAGGGTGCTGAGAACTTCTATTTTTAGCAAGCTTTCTTATTTAGCCAAAATGGTCCTGGTTTAGTGACAAGCACTGGAAAACAATCATCTAGCAATGTTTCTGAATCTTCAATGTTCTTATGAATTACCTGAAAAATCTTGTAAAACTGCAGGTTTAATTCATTAGACCTAGGGTGGAGCCTGAGATTCTATATTTCTAATAAATTCTCACTTAATGGCTATGTTGCAGGTCTGTGGTTCACACTTTTGAGTAGTGTTGAAGAAAAAAAAAATATTCAATGACATTTGTTAAAATTCAATAATGAAGATTTTATTCAAGGGAGGTAGGGGGTGACTATCGAGATGTGTACAGAGACCACTGAGATGGAATATTGCAGTGGGGGAGAGAGACTGGGCTCAACTCTGTATACAGCTTTGACAAGTGGAAATTTATAGCTAAAGAGTAGAGTGAAGAATCAGCAGATGGAAAATTACTAAAAAGAAACATCACACATAATGGAGGATTCTGGCTAAACCAGGCTAATAGGCTTAACTTAAACCAGCTTGTTTAAGACAAGCTAGGGTGATCAGATACTACCTGAGGGATGGTAGAGGTTGAGAAACCCAGTCAGATATCCAGGGTGAGGGATACTGATTAAATTGACTTACCAGGATACTTGCTAAAATTGGACAATGCAGGGAAGAACATCGAAGTCCAAACATCAGGCATTGTTGAAAGAGTTCAGGGGAGTCTGAGTAAAGCTTGGCCAATGAGAGAATCTTTGTCAATAAACAGCACTCAAACATACAAACCCCATTTTCCCTGTACATACATTTCCTCCATTTTCCTTACTAGCATCTTTTGCCTCTTTGCTCCGATTGTCGCAACTCTCTGAAAGGTTCTTTCCTTTCTCCATGACCACACACCCCACAATCCCTCCATTACTCCAGCCCCAACTTGATCTCTGCCTGCTAAACCTCTCCTCTAAACTACTGAAACATTTATTGCCTAACTAAGCATTTTCATGCTTAATAGAATAACAATTATTTGAACACTTTGTGTTTCTTGTATCCCTGACTAGCTGTCTTCAGAGACTATGCTAAGTAGATAATAGGTATTTTAAAAATACTGGCTAATTGAATAATATTTATTATAAGGGCCATTGTCTCCATTATTATCAGTTAATTGAGAAAATATACATTTAAAATTACTGTAAATTTATTCATGCTTTCATATAAATTTTTATTTAAAAATTTAGTTTAATAAAACAGCACTAGACACTTTAAAATAGTATTACACATAAGTGCAGGAGATACTATGAATTTGGACGTGAACAAATAACTCAGAAACATTTAGTTAATAGTCATACAAAAGAGTCAGTCATTAAACACTTTTCAACAATAGCGAAAACAGAACTTCGAAAACAAAGAGGAGACCAAGTAGGAAAAAAAAAACAAACAAAACACAGGTTGTCTGAGAGCAATGTATTTCTTTTATTTCTCTTTGGGTAACCTGATTGGCTGGAAGCCATAAAAAAGATCAGTCTGGGCAGTCTGCCCTGGAACAGGTTGACTAGTCATTAATAAAAGCTATAAAAGCTATTTTAGCTACTTCTGGATTCTCTGAGAAACCTCAAGAGTTTAGCTGAGCTCACGACAGGCTGCCTCCATGTAATGTCTGTGAGGGTCCTTCTGTTAACACATCCACTTTAGTTAAACTAAACTTGCACCATTTGCCCCCTCATAATTTCTCAGTTCTAAAGGTAACTCCTGATCTTCATTCTAATTTGTAATAATGACTTTATGGCCCCCAGATTGGGAATCCCCACTCTAATCATTGTCCATTTCATCTTCTTACATGTATATCCAGAGGTTATGAATGGATCTAATGGAGTTGTTATTCTACTACTGACATAACTCTATGATTGGATTTTAGAAAACTTCAGGATAATTTCCCCAGAGTGAAAAGAATAACAATAAGACAGAAAAATATCCATAACACCTCCCATATTATCAGAATCCAGTTGCTACCAAATATTAGTGAAGATATGCTATTTTATAATTAGCCACATGCCATTTCAGACACATTATTGTCTAACTCAATATGGAAACTTCTATATTTCTGATTATTCCAGATTGATGACTTTGTAAATGTGATAGGCTGAATTTAAAATTTCAAGTTTTGACATGTCTTCATCTGATCATGTAAGAATTATTAAAAATCAATTGATATGTAAAAGTTATTATCAAGAGGTAAAGTATTGACAGACAATTCTCCATGAGTCATGTTTCTGCACATCCTATGAGCAGAGAGACTGCCTTTTGTTCTAGACTTTTCAAGTATATTTGTGTAGTGAATAGGTTTGGTAAATAGAGATAATGTCTCATTTGGAGCAAAGGAAAGGGTATCCTTATTGCCCATTATAAAAGATTCAGATTTCTATAAATTCAACATTTCTCTCCTATACCATAACTCACTATATATGCAAGAATTATCTAATCTTATTCACATCATACTGTAGGTATAGGAACTCAGGGAACCCATACAAAAATGCTGATATTCTGGTTACCATTGTTGTAATTAATAAATTGTCCTTTATCTATGATCTAGTAGTCTCATGTCTTCTGACAGCATCCGAGACTAACTTGTTAGCCTAAAAATTGGGCAACATTTCAGACCCTTAAAATTTCTTGAGAATAACAAATAAATCAGACTGCTGAAGTTGATATGTTGGTTCCTAACAGATTACAATGACTTATCTATATTTTTCTAGAAATGAGAGTTACACCAGTTACTGTCAAATATGTCATTGTAATAAAAGCAAACTTTCCATAAAGCATTTTGATGGCAAAGTTTGTCAGAGCTAAGAGAAGACAGAAGACATATTGTTTCAATATAATATAAACTAAAATTTAGTACCTAATAAAGACATTTCCGTAGTTATGAGAATATTCAAGAGAACAATTTATATCTATCAAATGATTTACTCATGTAGCCCACTTTAAAAGGATCAATAAATTTTATTCTTCTGTATCCATTTACTTTAAAGATATATTGAGGTTTCCTATAGAGGAAATTAATGAAACTTTGAATTGGAAAGGTTATGGAAAGATATCTAATCTAAATTTCTAGTTTTATGAAAAGATAATGAAGCCCAAAGAGATAAGTAACATGACCCCACTTTTTAGCACAGTCTGCCATATAGAGGAGGGCAGGGACTATAGCGTGCAAAAAAAAGTCAAAGAGAAAAAAAAAAAATCACCAGTTTTTTTGAAAATGTGTCATTTAAAATTTTTTCTTTAGGAATTAACTATTTTATCTTAATAAGCACAATGAACCAGCATTTCAATATAATATCATTGGGGTTTAATTAAATAATCTTTGAATATATTGAAATTTAATTCTATTTGAGATTTACTTTTTTATTTGTTTTATGTACTCTATTTTATATATGATAATCACAGACTTCTTTAAATACCATGTCTTTAAATATGTTGTTTATTCAACTCAAATTTCTAGGGTACATTCTCTAATATAATAAAACCAAAATTATTATAATAGGAAACCTTAGCAATAAGAAAAACATCCTAATTTCTCACTTAAAAAACCACCTGTATTTTCTAGACTTACCATCCTAAAAAATGGTCACAAATAGGAGCATAGCTATAAACTAGGCAGAACTTGCCATCCAATAAAAATACTAATGCTGATAAGACACTTACTATGTGCTAGGTAATATTTTAAGCTCTTTTATATATAAGCTGATTTAAACCTAACAATAATCTATGAAGTAAACATCATCATCCCTGTTTTTATGGATGGGAAAGCAAAGGCACAGAAAATGTACACAACTTGACCATAATCACAAAGTTAGTAAGTGATATAGCTAGGAATTAAACCCAAGAAGCCACCAAAAGCTATATACTAAAACATGATGCTACACTATGAACTAAACCACTGTGCAATATGACTACAGTTGTATTGTTTTCAGACTTGCCTCAAAATTCATCCCCTTCTTTACACAAATATTCAGCAAAGTGCCCACAATGCCTGTCACAAGCACTACAAACATAATGGAACAGGGTCCCAGCCTCCAGTAAACTTTCCCTTCATTGTCTCCTTTAAATTTTTATTTCTTTAATCTGTGCTCTTACCTTAAATTTGTAATAATTGGTAGTTGTATATATATAGAACTGAAAAATACAAAGCTGATGTCATCGCTATCAATATGAACTCTTAGGATGCAGAGCCTAGGGCAAAATAAAAAATGACAAACAATTCTCGATTTAAATTTGTTAATCACAAAGTTTCATTCATAAACACATACATACTCCACCCATCCCAACCCCAGACACAAACTTGTCCATAATCTATTCAGAATTGCCACTTATCATCATAATGAAACAGGATACAAATTCAGTGGTAGATTCAAAGGTATATACCCAAAGTAGTTTCATTTTCACAACTATTTATTTAAAATTCAAGAAGCCTGCTTTCTACTTAATGTATTTTCTTCTGTATATCCTTTACAGCTGTTTTTCTTTTGTGTGTGTGTATATTTTTTTATTGAAGTATAGTCAGTTACGATGTATCAATTTTCATATATATATATATATATATTCATTTTCATGTTCTTTTTTATTAAAGGTTTTTACAAGATATTGAATATAGTTCTCTGTGCTATACAGAAGGAATTTGTTTATATATAGTAGTTAATATTTGCCAATCTCGAGCTCCCAAATTTATCCCTTCCCACCCCTTTCCCCTAGTAACCATAAGATTGTTTCCTATGTCTGCAAGCCTGTTACTGTTTTGTAGATGAGTTCACTAGTGTCTTCTTTTTTCTTTTTTTAGATTCCACATATAAGTGATACCATATAGTATTTTTTCTCTTTCTGGCTTACTTCCCTTACAATGACAATCTCCAGATCCATCCATGTTGCTGCAAATGGCATTGTTTTATTCTTTTTATGGCTGAGTAGTATTCCATTGTATAAATATACCACAGCTTCTTTATCCAGTCATCTGTTGATGGACATTTAGGTTGCTTCTATGTCTGGCTATCGTAAATAGTGCTGCTATGAACATTAGGGTGCATGTGTTATTTCAAATTAGAGTTCCCTCTGGATATATGCCCAAGAGTGGGACTTCTGGATCATATGGTTAAGTCTATTATAAGTTTTTTGAGAAACTTGTTATATTGTTTTCCATAATGGCTGCACCAAACTACATTCCCACCAACAGTGTAGGAGGGTTCCCTTTTCTCCACACCCTCTCCAGCATTTATCACTAGTGGACTTTTGAATGATGGCCATTCTGACGGATGTGAGGTGATACCTCATTGTAGTTTTGATTTGCATTTCTCTGATAATTAGCAATATTGAACATTTTTTCATGTGCCTATTGGCCATTTGTATGTCTTCGTTGGAAAATTGCTTGTTTAGGTCTTCTGCAAATTTTTGGATTGGGTTATTTGTTTTTTCTTATTATGTTGTATGAGCTGTTTATATATTTTGGAAACTAAAAGTTTTTCAGTTACATCTACTAGTTATTAAAATAGTAGTAAGCCTCAAAAATTAAAATAACATGGCATTGGCATATAAGCAGTCTGACCATGAAAAAAAAAACTGAGTGTCCAGAAATAGAAAAGGTACATACAGAAATTTAATAAAAGATAAAATTAATATTTCAAATCATCAGAAAATATGTATAGTGAGTTCTGTTTTAACAGAAAATATATGTTCCTAAATATCACCCCATTATGTAAACTCACACGATGAAAATCATAGGGCTTATGGGGAAAATGGGTTAGGGTTCAACATTCAAAAACTTCAGTAACACATGAAAAAGATAGGAACTGAATTTTTTAAGTATAGCACAGTTTTATACATGCTAAATAGTTGAGAAATACTATAATAAAAATGCCACTCAACTTTGAAAAAGTTTGCTTGTGGAAGTAGGGTTGCAGCCTATGAAGTGGTAGGAGCATTATCATAATCTGTGCTGTTTCACAGCCTTAAATATTTGGATCTTTTCTTTTTGCCTTTGAGATGTAGGTCCTTCAAGGCATGTATTTTTAATAGAGACCTGTTTCATCAAAACTGCAATGTGATACACTGCATAGTCTGCTTTTTCAATTAACATCTGTTTCACTGCTGGAAATTCTGTGACTTTCTATTTGTACTCTTGGCTTCATCAGACAGCTGAAGACTTTGAAACTAGTGATGTTTAAAGTCACTAGTCCAAGCACTTAAATAAAAAAGAAATCACTTCTGCAGAATTTGGTGATGTCCAAGGTTTTGAATATAGATTATGCTTTCTCTTTGTGAAGAAGGTTGTTCACAATGCAGTTTGGTCTTCAATCCAAATTCCACAATCTTTCCATTTCTTCTGTTTCTTTAGGTCTTGTTCTTAATAACCTCACAGCACTTGAAGTTGTTCCAGTCATAGAGGTTTCTTTTATTTTTGTGGAGTCTCAATGGTCTACAGTGTGAATTCCTTTATGCCTTTTAGTCGAGTGTTATCACATACTTTCTTATGTCCTTGAAAATCTTTATTTCAGGTTTCACAGTCTTCTTCTTGTATGCACTGCTTGATACTTTTGCACCAAGATGCTTAAGCATGTTTGAGATTTTGAATGAATGTTTTTAATGTAGAAAAGCCTACAAACGTGTGCAACAATAGCAAAACACACCCTGTGGGATAAAACGTGGTGAACTAATGCAGACAGCTGAGGGGTGTGTGTGAGTGTGTGTGTGTGTGTTTTGTGTATTCCTGCATAGTATAACTCAGGTCAGCTGGGTAATTTTCTGTTTGCATATAGTGTTCCTCACAGACAAAATTGTGCATAAGCAAATACAAAATTAATGTTACATTCAAACTGTTTCCTAATACATCAATTACATTGAAACAACTTGTATTTTCAAAGCAAGTACTATAGTAGAACTGATTATACTTTCTAAATATGAAAAAAGATAAATGTGTTTACAAAGATAAAGAAATGGATCAAACACCTAAATGTAAAAAAAAAAAAAAATGACACTATGTGAATGTTGGGAAATGAAAATATACAAGCACTGAGAGAAAACAAGTACAAGATTAGAAGAACTTCTAACACTAACTCAAAATCCAGAAACAATAAAAGATTAAGTTCAACTATATCAAACAGTTTTTAATTGTGACCAACAAATGCAAAGTCAATGAAAAAAATAACAAACAGGAAAAAAAAGCTTGAAACTTTCCACTGTCAAAAGGCTTACTTTTTTAGAGGAAGTCTTGAAGAACAAGAAAATGAAAAGCAACCAAATAGGAAAATAGACAAAAAGACATAATCAACATAGGAAAAGTGAATTGAATGAAATACAAATGGCCCTTAAACATATGAGAATATGTTGGACCTGATTCATAACAACAACAAAAAGCAGAGTAAAATACTCTCAGACTGGGGATCAAACTCTCTAACTCTCAGACTGGGGATCAATGTATGACAACACCTTCTATTGGTGAGGTTTTGAAGAAATTGCTGATGAGAATGCAAAGTAGTACAACACTGGATCATCTTACAATATCTTAAAAATTATGTATAAATGACACACCAAAACTCTTTATAAAACTTCATTACAAAGATAAACTGTTAAAAATATTAAGGTAATTTGTTTGAATATACTAGTATACATAATACATATTTTACATACTATACATATAAAATATATTTTATTTTCTGCTAATATAGACTGCTAATTAAATATATGAGAAAAATAAGCTACACAGGAACTTAAGCTAAACTATTCTAACTAAGAAAAACTCACTAATTTATTTCTTATCCTACTTTGAAATAGAGACTATAAACTCAACCTTCAAACCCTTATGTAGGTAATCTCTTAAAGGACAGACTTTCCTGAAGAAAGTATGTTCACAATTATTTTTGAAACTCAAAACATGTAAATTTTAATTGCCCAGATAGATGTTAAAATTCTGATATGTTAAATGACATATTGAAGAAGATATATCTATAAATATACATATATATATGCATGTATACATATATACACGCATACATGTATATATATATGTACACATAGACACATACACATATATCTATAATTCAGAGACTGAGAGGGAGAGAAAGGATATAGATATGTAGATATCCAGAAAATAATTTTGTAAAACCTTGGCTATCAAAGAGAGACAGTTGGCTTGGCTGGTTTTAATGCCTTATTAAACTTATGTATACTACAGAAACAAAATAATCCCCATTGGTTATTTTTCTTCTTTTTATTTAATATAAAAGGACACGTTCTGCTTCTGAAATCTCACTAAAGTTAATAGTGAATTAGTTAATGAAATGTTTATATGCTTTGTATAATATGTGTATGTAATACTCATCTCATATTCTCATTATTTAAGAAAATAATGTAGTTGAATATTCTTTCCTTTAATTATGTCAGTGGGGAAACAATAATGACTTCGGAGTCACACAAACATGAATTAAAATTTGACTTAGCATTTTAATAGCTGGCTCACCTTGTGCAAGATACTTAACCTTCCTAAAATTTAGTCTCTTCATCTAAAAATTGTGAACAATCAGTGTTTGCTATTATTAAAATGCCTACCAAAAGCTGAGACCATGGGAGACACTTCTTGAATGCTAATCTCCTCTCCCGTCTGCCCGCCCTCTTAAACTGACCTTCCCTTTCCCCCTGAGGCCTCTTGTGATTAGATCCTAGACATTCAGGGCTCACCCTAAACCACAGTATTAGGTCAGTAAAATTGATCTCCTGAAGTACTTTTGCCTTCTTGATAGTACTCTTTTCTCCTCATCTTAAGTAGCTAATATATTTTTCCTCCTCTCTACTTTCCTAAGGAAATCTCCTTTGTTGTAGTTGGTAAATGGAGCTGAATATATTATTCCTGCTGAGATAATTTGCATTTTAATAAGACACAAAACCTATTCCATTAGTCATTAGAGGAATCTTAATCATCATATATCATATAATGATTCTGTACTACATAATGAGCTTGATTTGAACCAATTTGAACTTGATTTGGATGGCCTTACAAACCTACTCTTCCAGAGGAACTGAAAAAGATTTTCTACACACTTCCTTTCCTTATTCTCCACCATATAAGTTTATGGACTAGAAAATTTGCTTGTTGCTCCAGAAGCTATCTGCAAACGGGGGTGAGAATTGAACTAAAATATACCTTCCAAACCCTGCTTCAGAATGACACCTGCACCCCAATGTTCATAGCAGCACTATTTACAATAGCCAAGACATGGAAACAGCCTAAATGTCCATCAACAGATGACTGGATAAAGAAGATGTGGTATATTAATAAAATGGAATACTATTCAGCCATAAAAACCGACAACATAATGCCATTTGCAGCAACATGGATGTTCCTGGAGAATGTCATTCCAAGTGAAGTAAGCCAGAAAGAGAAAGAAAAATACCATATGAGATCGCTCATATGCAGAATCTAAAAAAAACAAAAACAAAAACAAAAACATAAATACAAAACAGAAATAGACTCATAGACAAAGAATACAAACTTATGGTTGCCAGGGGGGGTGGGAGAGGGGGTGGGATGGGACTGGGATTTCCAAATGTAGAATAGATAAACAAGACTGTACTGTGTAGCACAGAGAAATATATACAGGATCTTGTGGTGGCTCACAGTGAAAGAGAATGTGAGAATGACTGTATGTATGTTCATGTATAACTGAAAAATTGTGCTCTACACTGGAATTTGACACAACATTGTAAAATGACTATAACTCTATAAATAAATAAATATATATATATACATATATATACCTTCCAAATATGCCAGCAATACCAAAAAGAGAAAAACATCAATTAATATAATTACATGATTTTTTTCTTGTTTAATCTGCTAACATAATGGTTTATATTAATAGATTTTTTTATGTTATACCTATCTTTCAGATTTCCTGATGCTAAATTATCTTTCAACCCTAAAAACCAAAAAAAAACTTGATTATGACTTATTGTTATTAATACATTGCTGAGGCTAATTTGCTAATATTTTATGATATATGTATCTACATTCATGAATATATTTGTTTGAACTCTTCTTACTAGTATTCAGTATTAAGGTTCTCTTTGAAAAATTAATTGTAATCTTTTTCTATAGTCTGAAATAGTAAATGATATAAGTGTTATGTGTTCCTTGAAAGTTAGATTGAATTCAGGTATAAAACAATCTGGATCTGGTGACTTTTTATTATTATCTCTAAAAACATTTCCCATTTCTTACACAATAATCAGTGTAGACATGTCTACCTCCTCTTGAATCATTTCAGGTGATTTATATTTTTCTGGATATCTGTGATTATATTTAACTTAGTCAGAGATTAAGTTATTAGGTTTTTTTATATATCTATTTTTTATTTCAAATATAAAAATGAGTGAATTGTACAGTGAACTCTCCCATATCTATCACCAACTTCAACAACAACCAATTTTGGTCAGTTTATTCATTTAACTTCTACCCAATTTTCCCTAGTTTATATTATTTTGAAGCAAATCACAAATACTATATCATGTCATTATAAATATTTGTAGTATTTATCTACATATAATGAATTTTTTAACATAACCACAATACTGTTGTCGCAACTAAAAGAACAAGAATTTCTTTTTATACTGAGGTATAATTGACATATAACATTATATTTGTTTCAAGTTTACAACAAAGTGATTCAATATTTGCATATATTGTGAAATAATCACCACAATAAGTCTAGTTAACGTAGTTAACATCTGTCATTATACATAGTTATAAAAATATTGTTTCTTGTGATGAGGACTTTTAAGATTTATTCTCTTAGCAACTTTCAAATATACAATACAGTATTATTAACTGCACTCACAATGTTGTATATTATATCCCCATAACATATTTACTTTATAACTGGAATTCTGTGCCTTTTGATACCTTTCACTCATTTCACCCTCCTCCCAACACCTGCCTGGAGACCAATGTTTCCTGATTGACTTTCTATCTAGATGGTTTACCCATTGATGTTAGTGGAGTGCTAAAGTCCCTGTTATTATGTTACTATTTCTTCCTTTATGTCTGTCAATATTTATGTATTTGGGTGCTCCTATTTGGGGTACATAAATATTCACAAGTGTTATATCCTCTTCTTGACTAATCACTTTATCATTATGTAATTCCCTTTTTTGTCTCTTGTTACAGTCTTTGTTTTAAAGTCCATTTTCTCTGATATAAATATTGCTACCTCAGCTTTCATTTTGTTTCCATATACAATGAATACCTTGTTCCATCCTTTTATTTTCAGTCTGTGGGTGTCTTTAGATCTGAAGTATCTCTGGTAGGCTGCATGCACATATGGATCTTGGTTTTCATTCTTTAAGCCAGCCTATGGACACGTATAGGCTAAAGAAAGGATTTCAAAATGGTTCCCACCAGCACCAATGTCAGCACAGAAGAACTAGATCACAAATAGCTACTGCCAGTGTCTCAGTCCTTAGAAGGAGTCCCAGCTGCCTTCTGCCTCTCAGGGAGGCCCTCCAAGATCAGCATGTGGATCTACCCAGGCACCATTCAAACTGCTGTTTCTACACTGGGACTCAGAGTGAGTGCGTTTTGTGTACACCTCTGAAGAGTGGAGTCTCAAATTCCTACAGCTCTCCAGCTCTCCAGACCTAAGGCCTGCTGATTTTCAAAGCCAGACATGTTGGTTTGTGATGTCAGCATCATGACAGTATGAGATGCTCACTTTGCTGTTCCCCTTCAATCTACAACCAGTAAAACATCCATAACTGAACAAAGATTCTTCTGCCCAACACAACAGGATGCCATAGTGTTCCACACATTGGTACATCTAACTGTAGGCAGACTGTAACACATATAAAAGTCAGACTCAGGGAACAGCAGAGATGGCGCCTGTGATCCCAGCAGCCCGGTCTTGGCAGCTAAGCCCATAGCCCCAGAGAACCCGGCATTAGCAAGGAAGGTGTTACCCATGACTCCAGCCTCCTGACCACAGAGAACCAGACAGCAATGGTGGCAAAGCCTATGACCCCATCCCTCCAGCCACAGAGGCACTTGCAACTCTGGCCTCTCCACCAGCAGCAGTGTCTTCGAGAAGTTCTTTCATATCATTTTTCAGCCCATACTGAAAAATCCTGGACACCACAAAGGGGCCCATGACCCCAGATTCCCCCACGCTCCCTCTCCCCCAGTGTCAGCAGAGCCAGCAACCCAGAGGACCCTGGACACAACAGAGGCACCCCCCATCCTGGTGCCCTAGGCATTGACACCAATGACAGCATCAACACCAACAGCAGCAATGCACCGGCAACCATCAAGACACAAGCAGTGACAGCGAAGGCACTGAGTGACAGTTCTCCGGAAACCAAATTTAAAGTCCTGGAACTGAATCACACCTGAAACTAACACAACTTTGTAAAATAACTATACTTCAGTTTTAAAAAATAAAAAACAAAGTCATAGAACATTGTGCTCTAAATGATAGAGAATTCAAAATAGCTGTCATGAAGAAACTCAACAAACTACAAAAAAACTGAAAAAGGCAGTTTAGTGAGCTCAGGAATAAAATTAATGAACAGAAGGAATACTTTACCAAATAGATTGAAACTTAAAAAAGAACCAAACAGAAACTCTGGAGCTGAAGAACTCAATAAATGCATTAAAGCATTGAAATGTATTAAAGAATACATTTAAAAGCTTTGGAAACAGAGCACTGGAAATATAGAAGGGAGAATTAGCAAGCTTGAAGAGAGAGATCTAAAATGATACATGTAGAAGAGACAGAACTGAGATCTAAAAAAAATGAAGAAATTCTATCAAAACTATCTAACTCCATTAGGAAGAGCAACATAAGGATAATGGATATGTCAGAAGAAGAGAGGGAGAAGGGAGCAGAGTTCATTTAAAGAAAATAGCTGAGAACTTCCCAAACCTGGGGAAGAAACTGGAAATAAAGTCTATGAAGCTGAGAGAACACCTAATTATCTCAACACAAAAAGAACTTCTCCAAGACACATTATATTAAAACTTTCAAAATCAGTAACGAAAAAAGAATTTTGAAAGCAGCCTGGGGAAAAAGGATAGTAACCTACAAAGGAAACACCATTAGGCTATCAGCAGACTTCTCAGCAGAGTCTCTACAGGCCAGGAGAGAGTGGAATGACATACTCAAAATATTGAAAGATGAAAGCTGGCAGTCAAGAATATTATACCCCAAAGTTGTCTTCTCCCTGAAATGAAAAGGCAAAAGTACACAAAAGTTTGAGTAAAGGTGATAGACAGAATCAGAAAGTTGAAATGCTGTATCAGAATAAATTATTAAGTACTTAATTATATTACAAGGTTAAAGGGGAAAAGCAGTAAAAATAATTATAACTACTTCCACTTGATAATAATCTCAACATAAAAAGGAATCATTTGAGACAATAAAAATATAAGAGGAGAAGAGGAAAAGGATGGAACCCATATAGACAAATGAAGATAAGATGCTATCAGTAGAAAATGGACTATTTTATCTGTGAGATGTTTTTTATAAATCTCATGGTAACCACAAAACATAAATCTAGAGCAGAAACATGAAACATAAAAAAGAAGAAACTGAGAAAAACATCATAGGAAAGTACCAAACCAAAATTGCACACAGAAAGACAAGGGGGAAAAATGGAGATAGAGAACAACCAGAAAACAAAAGATAAAATGGCAGTACTAAGTCCTTATTTATCAATAATCACCCTAAATGTAAATGGATTAAATTAACCCATCAAAAGACACAGTGGCTGGACAGATTTAAAAAACAACACCCAACTATATGCTATATTTTATACACACACACACATACACATTATTATATACAATTATATATATATATGTATAGATACACACACACACACACACACACACACACACACAAAATGGAGTATTACTCAACCATAAAACAAGAATGAAATCTTGCCATTTGTGACAACATGGATGGTCCTAGAGGGTATTACTCTAAGCATTATGTAGTATCTTTGTATGGTGACAAATGGTAACTAGACTTATGATGATCATTTTGAAATGTAAAGAAATAACAAGTCACTATGTGTGTACCAGAAGCTAACATAATGTTGTAGGGCAATTACACTTCAAAAACAAACAAGCAAACAAGGAAACTCATAGGAAAAGAGATCAGATTTGTGGTTACCAGAGGCAGGGGTTGGGGAAAGGGGAAATTGGATAAAGAGAGTCAAAAGGTACAAACTTCTGGTTATAAGACAAGTAAGTACTGGGGATATAATTATGATAAATACAAGTAACTCTGCTGTATGTTATATATGACAGTTAAGTGAGTAAACCCTGAAAGCTCTCATCACAAGAAAAAAATTTTCTATTTCTTTAATTTTGTATCTATGTGAGATGATGTATAATTGTCACTAAACTTGTGATAATTATTTCATGATATATGTAGGTCAAATCATTGTGTTGTACCTTAAACATATACAGTGTTGTATGTCAATTATATCTCAATCAAACTGGAAGAAAAAAATATATCAAATGTCCAGTGTTCAAATTTCCATTTTTCTCATAAATATAATTTTAAATAGATTGCTTATTTTATCCCAATAAAGGTCATATATTTTAAATGATTGATACAGCTTTTAAATTGCTTTTAATCACTAGTTTCCCCTTTAGTCTCTCTCTCTCTTTTTCATTGCAATATATCTGTTTCTATTTGAGAACAGCAGATTGCCTGTCCTATAAGGATTGCCACAGTCTGGATTTTCCTGATTACGTTTCAGTGGTGTAGTTTATCATCTGCAGTCCTCTGTATTTCCTGTAAATTGATATTTGGATCTGAGATTGGTCAGATTTAGTTTCAATAAATTGGACAAGAATAGTCTATGGCTGGTGTTATATCAAGAAGTATGCAATGTCTGATTGCCTTTCTTTTTGTAATGTCAGCAACTGTTGATGATCAATATCTAGTTTCATTGTTGATCTTTTAAGGAACCGTTTTTCTTTGGATTTATTTTCTATTCCACTAATTTTAGGAATTTTTATTAAGCTTCCTCTATAATCATTTGGCTTTTATTATAATCATATTTACATTATCTACATAGGTATAAAAAAATAGATTCCCTAATATGAAATAGCCATACTTATTAAAAACAATAAGTAAATCGGAATGAAAAGAGACTATTATTTAACAGAAGCCAGTAACAGCCATTGTATTAAATTAATTATCATTAAAATGCTAAATTAATTATCATTACAATCAGCAAGAAATATCTACTATCACTTCTAGTATTCAACAACCTCCTAAAAATCCTAGTGATTTAAGATGAGTAATTGAAATATTGAATATAAATATTGAAATAAATGAGATAATTTTATTCCTACTTGTATATATTATGATTCTATATCTTTAAATCCAAAATAATCCTTTAAAATATATTATAATTAAAATTTAGTAACAAATCTAAGTATAAATGATAATTTAAAAAATAACAGATGTCCTTTCAATTCACTACAGAAAATAATTATTTAATAAGTAATATATTTTCTGTATTTTGTTTAGGATGTAGAAAGCTGGAAAGAACATCACTCCCACACTAACAATATGAAAAATCTAGATAAACCTGTAAAAGTATAACTTCCCTTGAACCCATCAAATCTGGGATCTCAGGGTAACCAAGTAGCTTGAAATCTGAGGAAAGATAGAATGCCTCCAAGGAGAGACAGATCGTGAGCAGTGGCCCACCTAGAATAGAGCACAAGGAGGAAACAGGGCAGCCAAACAATCTGGTAAGAATATTTCAGCTAAAATGAAGGAAAAGGGAAAGTAGAGGCAATAGGGATATATAGGGCTAAACTAATACTTTATTTTATAAACTGGGAAAAAAAATTGAAATTATTTTCTAGTAACAGTATCATTTGAGGTGCCTACAGAGGCCCCCGATGATAAGGAACTCACTCATTCAGTTAGTAAGATTCATATTTCTACTCAAAGGTATATAAAATCTCTAAAGATCTTAAGTATATAAAGTCATTCAGACTCCAAAAGGCAAGTAGGTTAAATTTCACTTTGGATGTGGCCAATAATCTACTAAAACACAAGAATATAAACCAGTTTATGGTCAGAACTTGGTTCAAGGAAGTTCCAGTTTACGGCACCAACAGTTTCCATTCATTCCTTGCTATCTAAATGAGAGGAGGAAGCTAATAGTAATTATATTGGGGTGGTAGATATATGAGCATCATTTTCTTTTTCTACTCCTTTTTATGCCTATTCTTATTATGAAATATATGTTTATTTATTTTTAAAGCCCAGAGACATTTGCATATAGTGAGCACATAACATACCCCATCACCAAGGCAAAGGGATAAACTGCCTGGCTATGACTTCATTTTCCCTTTAAGGCTGTTCTTAATGTTCATTTCAAGCTGATTTCATCTCTAAATATACTCAAGTGGGAGAACATGAGAACACAGTGTATTTGGTCCTGAGACCTCTAGTTCCCAAGGAATGTCTACAGGCACTTAGTAGCACTTGTCAGCTAACAGGAGGACCAGGCAATAATGTATTTCAGTTATTACTAAATGTTAAAGCCTACACGACTGACTATCCCTGACAGCACTTATTGGTAATACTATTGGAGTCTTGATCCCTGTTTGACTCAAATCTCTGTGATTATTCTCTTTTAATCAAATTCAAGGAGAAGAGATAAGTGGTAAAACTCAGGCCTCACTCCTCACCCTGAATCTTCACAAAGGAAACTAGGCTAGAAATTATACTCATCAAGATAACTCAGGCTGCTAGACAAAGCTCTATAAGACATAGTAGACACTCTACTCTCAGGAGGCAATTTTCTCAATTTCTTTCCCTAGTAAAGAAATGGGTATGACCTGCTGATTGTTCCAGGTTCACAGGTGCTGTGTTTTAGTAAATATGCCAAATTTTAGAACCAAATTTTGCTTACTTCTTAGTTTCTAAAAATAGATTTTATCATTTCCCAGAGGAGCTAATAAAGCACTATGATTTTGATACACATGTCATTTTACAAGATACATTTAAAATCAAGAATGCAGATTATGATATTACACTGCAAGATAATTATCTCACTTAACTCCTCTTCAAAAAATAATAGAATATAGGAAGCTATTTAGAGTATGTAGAATTTTAGATGACAGTTACAGGCTCTTAAAAAATATTTCCACTAAGCTAAAACAGCATGATGAAATACCTATTCTTTCTTTGTTATAAGAGTATTTCTGTAGAAAGAACAAGTTTGTTGGGTTTTTTTCTTTTTATGTTACCATTTGTGAATGCCTATTGTACCAGGCTTTTTAAAGACATGGTCTTTTACAATTCTCAAAACAATCCTATGAGATCATCATTATGACTACATTACAGATAAGGATAAGAGAAGTTAACTGATTTCTCTGAGGCTAATACAGCAGAGCTGGGGTTCAAACCCAGGCCTGTCTCATGGTACTGTGAATCTCTGCTCTTGATCATGATGCAGAGGCTGCTGCCAGCACTGATGGTCATCTAGCTCTGTCTCTCCCAAAGAAAATGGACAAGACCTTATTCTCCAGCTTCCCCGTTTCACGAGGATGGTCATTTTCTCGTTACTCTTGTCATTATATCAGTCTTCTCGACAACAGGAATGATTTCACATAGGTCACGTTTCCAAAGAATGAAAGTTAGTATTTACTCTCAGGTTGTGAGGACACCTTACTCTTGTGACTTAACTGTCTCCAAAATACAACGTATGGCAAATTAGTTCTGGGGAATTTTCCCATTTAAAAAGAAATATAATTCATGGAATGCGTATTCATATTAGTTATCATTAAAGAAAATATCTCTTTCTTGATATGAATATTCTGATTACTTCCTGCCCTATTGTAGTTACATTTTAGTTCATTTTAAATGTTAAGGTCTGTTTATCTTTTAAACCTGTATACAAATAACTAAGAATGCTAGATTTGTCTGAAACTGTCTATTTGCTTTCACTCTTTTATGATTCCAGGCAATCTTCAAAGACATGAGGAGGAGATGTTATCTCCAAAGTCTGTGATCAAAAAACAGAACTTTCATTCCAGCAAAATAACTGACCAAGATAATGCTAACAAGACCAAATTTAATCATAGTTTAGGTGATTCCTGTGTTTTATGTTAACACTTAAAGAATACAAATAAATAAATAAATAAAATCTAAGAGTTAGCTAAATTTGGGGCTCTAGATTCTAGATTCCTCTAAAGGAACCAATAAAGAAATGAAATTAAAATTATGAAAGAAACCTTAGCATGTGTAATCAGTAATAGTGTATTCATTTGAATATTTATTGGACACACACAACATGCAAAGCACCATACTGCTTGCAGTGAAGGATGCAAAGATGAACAGCAGGTTCTCTGCTCTTACAAGCTTGCACTCAAGTGTGGGAAAGGAGAAATGTATGCATCAGCTGATACAGAATGCACATCATAAAATGTGTGTAATGAATTGTCAGATGGGATCAAAGAAAATAGAGACTTTTTGTCTTATTTTTCATAATTATAAAAGCTATAAAAAAGGCATTCCTGAATAAGAAAATTTATGTCATTAATATTAAATGAGAGCAATACTTTTAAAAAACTGTTTTCTTAATTATTTAGATTCCTCTTAACCTATCATAGGCTATGTTAATAATTTTTGCTTTCAATTAATCTGAACTCTTTATTAGCAAAGTGACTGGTGGTGTTCCCTCACCACCACTGATGTAACAGTATAAATTCAAGCTTTTTCCTGTTAGACTAAATTGAGTAAATAGGTGGCAGTCAAAATGTATCAGTTTGGATTTGTGAATTATTCACTCTCTTCCTTGTGATCTTTCAGATGGGAAAACCATATAAAGTACTTTCTAAAGAGATAACTGTTACTTTTTAAGATTTCAAGTTATAATAACAAATAGAGATGAAAGATAATGAAATGAAACTGTTCATGTATTTTAAGTCGATTGTTAAAGTGGAACAGAACCAACCATATTGTTCTAGATAGACTAATAAAAGCAAGACAGAATTTTTTTTCAGGAGTGGTGTAGGGAAGTATTTCAAGACGTATACTTAATGTTATGTAAAAAATCCTACCTGGGACTTGATCATATTTCTAATAACTCTTTAATCCCCAGTGGCAATTTATTTTTAAGTTTCTCTTAGACTAATTCCAATTTACATTCTGGAAGAAAGAAGGCCTGTCTTCCACCCATTAATTTTCACAGCCCTTGAGAGGTCAATAACTCTCTATGCTAAAAGATCTCTGATAATAATGCTTTTATGAGTAGAGAGAACAGATGGAAATTCTGATTCTGATCAGGAAGCTGGAATAATATGAGAGAAAGTAGAAAGAGTTTTATCACCCCTAAACAGGACTCAACTCTTTAGCTGGGTCAAATTTATGTCTCCATTCTACAAAAATGATTTATTAAATATCTATTACAGTCCAGACCTCTCCCAATGTAAAATCTAAAGAAGAAATAACACGAAAGAAATGAAAAGTGTCTCTTGCTCTTGTGGCCTGGGAGGCTAATCAGGCCAGGCTGGGAATTCTAACACTGCCCATTAGCTGTGTTACCTTGAACAAATCATTTCACATCTCCAAACCTAGGTTTCCTCATCTGTGAAATGAATCAATTATGCATACCTCCAAAGAAACTGAGGGTTAAAAATAACAAAAGTCGAAATTTGCAGATACTAACTACTATATATAAAATAGATAAAACAACATGTTTATACTGTATAGCACAGGGAACTGTATTCAGTATCTTGTGGTAACCTATAGTGAGGAAGAATGTGAAAAGGAATAGATGTATGTATATTATGACTGATGCATTATGCTGTATGCCAGAAATTGACATATTGTCAACTGACTACAATTCAACTAAAAAATTAATTAATTTAAAAAAAGATATAAAGTAGCTAATAGACTGTCTGACATATAACAAACCTTCTATAAATGATAAGTTTCTAGCTCTAATCAGGTCTCATTGCTTTGGTTACATGAATATAAGGATTATAGGAGAAATATCATCAATTGTAAGACTTCAGTTCTTTGAAGCTCACCATTTCTACTCTTATTTATTTATACTTCTCCAGTCAATTTTGCCTTTCAATTGTTAAGTTGCTGCAGGTGTTCAGGACTCTGTAAAATTTAAGATCCAAGATATTTTATGTGGCAGTGAATCTAGGGCTGGAGGGGAAGGCAGGGAACATAGGATACATAAATTAAAAACGGAATTGTGGTTATTAACACAAGTAAGGATGTTAGGTAAAGATTCAGGTGCACAATTCTCAGGATAAAATGGTGAAAGTAGGAAGTCATCTTGGCACTTGGATTGATCAGTGGTTCACAAACTCTTGTCTCAGGATCCTTTTACATCCTTAAAAACTGAGAACTTCAAAAAATCTTTGTTTATGTCTGTTGTGTCTATTGATACTTACTGTACTAGAAATTAAACTGAGAAATTTCAAATATTTTACTAATTCATTTTAAAAATAACAAATCCATTACATATTAAAATGCATGTTTATGAAAAATTTCCCCCAAAATTAATGGAGATGACAGTATTTTACATTTCTGTAAATCTCTTTAATGTTGGGCTTTATAAAAGTGGGCTAGATTTTCATGTCTGTTTCTACATTCAATCTGACACATCATGTAGCCGCTGGAAAATGTCACTGTATACGTGCGACAGAATGAGAATGAACAAAACACAGTTAACATCTCATTATTATTATGAAAGTGGTTTTGACCTCATGGATACCTGGAAAGATACCAGGGTCCCCAAGAGTCTCTAGATCACACTTCTTGTCCTGATGATTGATCAAAATATTTAAAGCTTTTTTTTTCCCCAGATATATACTGGAGAATGTGACAAACTGCAGCTTGCAGTTGTCATGTTTTTGCAACTGACAAACTGATAAAGTAGAAATAAAATCAAATAAAACTTTTAGTGTTTACCTTTAAAAATACAGAAAAGAATATTGAAAACCTCCAGGTACCCTGAAGAACCAAATATCATGTACAATAATTTTTCAAGCAAAAATTCTGTATAAAGTGATGGCTTGCTCACTGGGAAGACACTTTTCTTACCAGCATATTTTGGCAGCTCATCTTGCCTAGTTAATAGTGGGTGACACTCTGCTGGCTCGGTGGCATATTTATGAATTAAACAAAAACAATAATAATTGAGATAGGAGGAGACAGGCATAGTGACAGTATGTTTGCTGCCATCAACTTGGTGACAAACTATCCCTTAACTTTGTAAATTTAAAAAGTTATTCAACTAATTAACGTTGCTAATTAAAAGAGGAAAAGGCATTGAAAAGGACATTTTTACAAGGAGTAGATTTGGTCTTTGGGATATAAATTAATCTTGATAAGGACTAACTCTTCAAATGAAAAATGTATGACAATAGAATTAAAAAGTTATATTTAACTGCAGAATATTGCTGATTTCATTATGATGCTACAAAACTTTCTTATAAATAGAATAACTGTATTGAAGTATCCGCTGCTACTGAGAGGGAACATATCAGATTTTCATGGTCAGTTATGCCAAAAGAATTATTCAGTCTAATGCTAAGCTCTTGTTGAAAAGTCTGACTATTATAGAAATTAAAACCTCTCAGTGGAGAACAGGTTATCAGTATGTGAGAGACTGCTGGTAGGTATGACAAGTCCAAAAGGTGTCATCACCAGGTCAGGCACTTTGACAGATCAGGTATTTAGTCAGATGGGAACAGTGGGTTCAGTGTTTAAAAATCTCAAAGAGCCTTTCATTATCTAACCCCTTCCCTGAAATCCTATTCCTTCATTTAGAGATAGAAGATGCTTGTCCTTTCTATTTAGCATCTCCATTCAACACTGAGGAGGATTCTCTGCACATCAGTATGCAACTGAAATTTTAACATCTTTATTTAATCTTAGTACTGAGTATATTAATTTGAGCAAAAGGCACATTCAGTTCTGTTTGACATTTTAAAATGTTGAGGAAGGAAAATGAATAACCCCTGGAAACAGCATTTAGTAAAGAAATTTCTTTAGGTATAAAATAAATTCACTAAGAAGCAAGGAGTCATATAACTTAAAGCTGGTTGTAATGAGTAATATATTCCAAGATGGCCAAAGTAAATCTGTCTGATTGACAAAGACAATCAAAGAAGTAACAAGATTTTTTTAAAAAAGACCACACCCTTATTCTTTTGTTTGTTCTTGCTCTGACCACAAAAATTTAAAGGGCACGTGGCAGCTAAAGCAAGCAGAAGTTGCAAAAACAAATAATGGTTCTCTCTTATCTATAAAAAGTCTGGTTAATTACATGTTAGCAATACAAGAAAGCCTGGTGCCTTCAGAGCATTTTGATTTTACACTGGTCGTAGCAAAGGACTAAAGAGTAAGCAGAAGTTTAAATGAGTCCCAGGGTATATGATATCAGAAGTAAGAGAAAATTCAATTTTCATCTTAAAGCAGAATGAGGAAATTCAAAGATTAATTTGGCAGTGAAAATAATAGCTTTAAATATTTACTCTAGAAAAAAAGAAATTTCTCAAATCAATAACTTAAGCTTCCATACTAAGAAGTAAAAATTTTAAACATCAATTAAACCTAGCATAAGCAGAAAATAGACAATAAAGATAAGAGAAAAATCAATAAAATAGAAAACAGAGAAATAAAAATTAATTAAACAAAAACTTGATTCTTCAAAAAGATCCAAAAAATTGATCAGTCAGTAGCTTGAGCAAGCAAAATGATAAAAAGATGACACAGTTAAGTGGATTGAAGTATAATCCAGCCCAAGAGTCAACAGGATGATACCTCCAGTGGTCCAACTGTGTGAGCATCTGCAACTGGGCAGCCAATGCCTCTGCTTTAATTATATGAATCATCAGACAACTCTGGGGTCTTGATGGGATGGGATTGATTAGCAACTATCTAGAGGACACATCCTTATCAGACAAACCATTTTATTATTTAAATGTCATAAGAAGGGATATAATTTTTGCTTCCTCCTTATTCTCATCTTCCAGGTGGTCTGGGCCCTCCCCTAATATTCCCTTTATCTCATACAGTGAGCACTTAGTCTGGTTTTTATAAGAAAGGGCCCTACATCCTAATTTTTTCCTGGAACTTAGTTGGGGACACCTTCAAAGTTATTCCATTTGGCCCCTCTATTTAGATGCCATAACTACATAGCCTTTCGAGAGGCAGCCTCATAGTGGAGGTCTGTCCAGCAGTTCTGTCAGTTCACTTGTTTTAAAGTTGATTTAAAGTTGTCACTTTCATGGAATCAGGGAGAAGGGTGGATGACCCTAAGGACCACACACTTTATACTTCCCCCTCTCTTTTCTGGCTCTACATAGTGTCCTAACAACATTATCTGTTTCTACCTAATCTTGACAAGACACATGACACCTGATCTTGACATGGTTCCATGACAACCTACATTGATTAAAGGAATTGGATTAGGGAAATGGTTCATTTCTTTGGTCTTACTTTATCAGAAATTCTTTGCCCATTCCACCTATCAGGATATTGAACTAGTAGTTTCACCTCTGTTTTCAGGTCACACTTTCTCTTCTGCTTCAACTCCTGTGCAGCTCTCTCTAAGGCCATAATAACAACCATGGAATATTGACAATCTGTATCTCCCCAGGTCCTGACATTAGCAAATTTACTACTTAAGAAACTTGGGACTTCAAAGGACTAGTTCCTGAAACTGTCTGGTAATTACCCATCCCAGCCCTTGAAGCTAGTTATGCTGCCCTGATTGGGCTCTTCCCACTTCCACAGTGGGTCTTTGATCTGTGGTACCTTGGTATGCTGGGCCAGATGCCCTACTTTGGGAGCCAGTTGTTAAGGGAACAACATCAAATACACTAGGCCTGTATAAAACTCCAAAGAAAGAAGTAGTAGGTATGCAGGTTCTCCATTGCCCATCCATCCTGGGCTAGGACCCAGGCATCTGGAAGGCCAGACATTAGACCCTGAAAGAGCATCCTGGCCCTAGTACCCTGGGGATTTTTGTTGGGAAAACACTAGCCCCTCTCTGTCATGATCAGGGTTCTGGATCTAAGTCTTGTGGTTGCAGATGTTGGACCCCAGTGGCTCAACGTATCATCTAAAAATTCTACCAGCATTGAGGCTTTAAACACTCAGATATGGCTAATTTCCATGGAAATCAGCAAAAGGTCAAATCCTCTTTCTGAGAAGAGAGCCTGCAAGGAGTAAGTCTCAGACAAGTTTATTCTAAACTTTCACCTTGCTTTTTTCCTTTGTGTATATTCAACATACATATTTAAAGTCCTCTTTGTAATTCTTATGTCTCTCATTTCCTCTCATGTAAAATCATTCCCCTTTTTGGATCTGATTGCTCTTTCATAGGAAAAAAAGTTTCTGACTGCAACAAAATGTATAAGGCTATCTCTTTCACAATGGAATAAGTACATTATATTATGATGTAGAACGGTGTTGATTCCTTTCATTTACCTCTTCTTCGCCTTTTATTTTAAATTAGGTCTTTTAGAAAAAGAAATAAACTGTTTCTCATATATCTCTTATGGCTGATGTCTTACTTATACAAGCACCAGGCTTACAGTTTTTAATGACAGCTCATCTTTCTTTGGAGTTTTCTCCCACGTTTGCCCCTTCTTCTAGTACTATTTCATATTTGTATGTGCCCTAGAACCTGCTCCAGTTTGGTAGATTAGCACTTTCCAGGGCAAATAGATGGCACAGTTCTGAACCCTCCTCCGGAAATGTGGCATATTTCCCTTCTTAATCTTATGCAGTTAACTCTGCTGGATTGCAACCGGAAATTAGCATATTCATTTACCACCATAAATCCCAGGAAGGTATGGTTTGTTCTTGAGCAGGCAACGCAGTCCCATCTTTTGGTTTTGTGATGAGAGCACAGTTTTACTAACAGAAACTTTAAATCATTGCTGGTGGAAATGCATAATAGTAAAGCCACTTTGGAAAACTGTTTCCCAGTTTCTTTACAAAAATAAACACAGTTACCAGCAATCACTGGGAATTTATTCCAGAGAAATTAAAATTTACATTCACAAAAAAAACTACACACAAATATTCATTGCAGCTTTATTTGCAGTAGTCTAAAACTAGAAACAACCAAAATGTTCTACAATAGATGAATGGCTAAACAAACTGTGGTACATCCATACCATGGAATACTGTTCAGAAATCAAACCAGTGGAACAACTGACACCTACAACAACTTGGATGACTCTCTCAGGTATAAGGTTGAGTGAAAAGTCAAATGTCAAAATGTCACATACTGATTTATATAACATTCTCAAAATGGCAAAATTATAAAGATGGAAACATGGTTATCAGGGGTTAGTAGTAGGATATGATGGGTGAGGGCATAATCTTTTGACTAAATGGGTAGCATAAAGAAGATCTTTGTGTGATGATGGAATAATAGTTCTGTATCTTCAGTGTAGTGCTGCTGACACCAATGGCACAGGACTATACAAAGGTTATATCAATGTCAATTTCCTTATTTTGATATTGTCCTATAATTACAAAAAGTAAAACCATTGGGGAAAACTGAGTGAAGCCTTCACAGGACAACTTTGTATTTTCTTTTTTAACTTTCTGTGAATCTATCCTGATTTTAAAATAAAAAGTTAAACAGAAAGAAATAGGTAACTTTAACAGCTCTACATGTATTTCCTAACTGAATTCAAATTTAAAAACCTTCCCACAAATTAAATCCTAGACCCAGATAGCGTCATCGGTGAATCTTACCAAATATTCAAGGAAGAAGTAATTCTAGTTCTCACAAACTCTTCTAGAAAATTGAAAAGGATTAAATACATCCCAGCTCATTCTATGAGCCCAGCATTGTGATGATACCAAAACCAAACTAAGACATTACAAGAACAGAAAACTGCAAACCAATATCCCTCATGAAAAGAGAAACAAAAATCCAAAACAAATTTCAGAAAATTAAATCCAACAATATATTAAGAGGAACTATATTATGACCAAGTGAATTTATCCAAAGAATGCAAGGTTGGTTTAGCATTCAAAAATCAAACAGCTTAATTGACTCTATTAACAAACTGGGGAGGAAAAACCTTCAAACTTGTGATCATCTCAATATATATAAACATTTCATTTGAGAAAATCCAACATCCATTCCTAATAAAGCCTCTCAGCAAACTAGGAAGAGAAGGGAATTTTCTTGGCTTGATAAAAGTCATCTACCAAAATAACTACAGCTAACATCATATCTAATGGTGAAACATTGAATGCTTTCCCACTAAGTTTAGAAACAATCTGTTCAACACTTCTACTCAGCATTGCACTGAGGTTCCAGTCAATGTAATAAGTGAAGACAAAGGCATAAAAAGCATTGGTTGAAAAAAAAATAAAATTGTCTTAATTCACACATGACATTTTTTAAAGAAAATCCAATGTAATCTACAAAAAAAGGTGACATATTTAGTTAACTTAATAATCATATTTAGTTGCAGGATAAAAGATAAAATATGCAAAAATAATTGTATACTCCCATTGTATACTTACTGTATACTCACAATGAACAAAAAATACTGAAAAAGTGTAAATTATAAAATTTATGATAGCATCAAAAATAAAGTTCAGAATTACTTCCTCTCTGAACTTTGAGGAAAACATGTCTTCTTATATTTAGCTTGCCATTAATCTGAATATCTGCTTTTTTCTTTGGAAGCATTTATCATTTTGTTCCTTCCTTTGAGGCTCTGGTTTTATCACAAAATTTTTTTTTATTCATATTGCTGAGCAAAGTGTGTCCTATTAACCTGAAAAGTTGAGTCTCCCACTATAGGAAATAAGTCTTCGAAATTTCTTGCACTGCATTTTCTTATCTCTTCTTGGAATCTCTATGAGAGTTCCCAACTTCACAAATCAATTGATCAATCTTTTTGTACTGCATTCCTCGAGAATTCCCCACTTGATCTTCCAGCTTGCTGGTTATCTGTGGCCATCCGTCTACTCAGCCTAATGTTGAGATTTTAATTTTAACAATTATATTTTTCATTTAAATTTTCATTAACTTTGCTTCTACGTTATATAACAACCTGCCCTGTTCTCTAATTTTTTTTGTTGGGGGGGTGGGGAGTGGGCAGCAGCAGGTATATATTTACCAGAATAATTCTTTATAAATTTTACAACATTGCTGCTCTTAACCCACATATTAAATGTATTCAATTATTCCTTCAACAAATACTAACATCTACTCTTTAACAGACACTTCTAGGTACTGGTGATATCACAGGAGAAACAGACAATATTCTCTGACTCCACATAGCTGACATTCTAGTAATATAAGTAAAGTTGATTTATATGTCATGATTTTTTGGTAAAAATAAGGAGTTAAAAATTTCCCTCCCTGCCCCTACTCCTAAAAGATCACCTTTGTGCCTCCTGGGATGCCCATAGCCTACTCTGTGTGCACTATTTATTAACTCCTCTTTTATTTGTTCCATTTTTGGTTTTGGTTTTGGTTTTGTTCCTTAGTTTTATGCCATTTTCATTGAGTTGTTCTTCAGATTTTGGTGATTCTCAGTTATGCTATTCTTCATTTTTACATCTCTTCTTGATGACCTATATGTGTATGTTGTTCCTATGTACAATAGGATCTCCTTTGCATTCATGAAGGATGGGAAAATGTGCTGCTGAGAGGAATGTGCCAATCATTAATTTTCTGAGTATGTCATCTTCTCCTTCCTCCTAGCAAACCAGGACCTTCCCTTGACCCTTGAAAAATCTCATGTCCTCAGTGTACCTGTCTGGCATCAGATCCCTCCACAGTGTACTACTAGATTGGTTGGAAGGGAGTGATTAAAGGAGGCTGCGCAGAAAAGAGTTAAGATAGCAAACCAGAGCCGCTATCCTTGGAAAGTCTTGCTGGGAAGTTGGTCTTTATCTGGTGTCTGGGAACTTAGCTGGTAAACAGTTTCCTTAAATGACAAAACTTTCTTTAAATGACAAAAATGACTCAGTGTACCTGAACTCTAAAACAATGTGGTTTGTACCGAACATTTACTTTTCTTCTGAGGATCTACATTTTGGTGCCTGCTTAGCAGAGGATGCCTACATGTCCAGTTGCCAATTAAAAACCTTAGTCATCTAGTCTCTAATGAGCTTTCCTTGCACACAGCCCTGTGCACATGTTGCCACAACCCTTTGCACATTGTCACAATGCATTGCTGGAGTTGTGCATCTTATTTGACTCCACTGGGAGAGAACTCTTGGAAGCTTCTACCTGGTTTCCTCCAGACTCTACCCATTTATTTTTTCCCTTTGCTGATTTTGTTTTATATTCTTTCCCTGCAGTAAATCTTAGCCACGAGTGCAATTATATTCTTAGTCAGATAGGTCATTCTAGGGAATCATCAAATCTGGGGATGGTCCTGAGGACACCCAATACAGGGGCACACCTGCATAGCTACCCTAAATTCAGTGCCTCAACCAACATTTTTAAGTACTTTCATTTCCATGTCATCCTCTGCTTTACCTAATAACACCCAGAGGCATTCTCACATTTTGCTGCACTCTTCTTTGTGCTTTGCTCAGTGATTTCTTCTGTCAATTCCATACCTTCTGTCTTCTACATTTCAGGAATTCCTCAAAATTTCTGATCCATTAAGGGCACTCATTGTTCTGCAACAATGATTTGGATTTTTTTTTTTAATAAACTTCTCTATCATCTCTAAAGATTTAGGATGTGGTAGGTTGTAAGGCACATTTTATCAATTTAGAATCTAATCTTCTGGTTCTCTATTTTTTATCAAGTAAAATGGAAAGAAAAAATATTTCATTAAGACTGTCAACCCATATTTGCTTTTTGTTTGCTTTCAGTTCAACTTAGCAATTATTTATTTAGGAGTTAGCACCAAGAAAAGCCAATGTATACAAAATATATATACAGATAATGTATATATATATACATATGTATATTTATATGTGTGTACATTCTTAAGTATGCTTTATTATGGCTTTTTTTCTTTAAGTACTTAATTACCACATAACTTTTTAAAGACTAAAAACTGTAGTGTCAAAATAATTAGGATGTAGGAAAATAAGCATAAAAGTCAATTATAGCTAAAGGTAGATGTGTTTATTGGAGATAAAAATGTGAAATTACAATTATTGTAGAAATATAAGCACCTGCAAATTCAACTAAATTCAATACATATATTGAATTTCAATTCTATCAGTAGATGCTGTAGGTAATTTTAAGACATCAGCCAATTTGTCCTTACAATCTAATAGAGATTGATCTAATAGAGTATTACAATTTACCCCTCAAATCAAGCACTTGTGATAGGTTACTATGAAAAAGTTCTATGAAAATTATATTAAAAATACCATCTTATTTAGCCTAAATAAATGCTGTCAAAAATATTTCAGTGAATTAACTGATTATGGACTCCAGACATAGACTGCCTAGGTTGGAATTCAGATCTTACCACTTACTAACTGTACAACATTGGGCAACCTCTCTTAGTCTCAGTTTCCTCATATATGAAACTGACATAATGATTGCACTTACCTCATAGAGTTGTTATGAAAATTAAATGTGTTAATACAAATAAAGTGCTTGATATAGTGCCTAGGACATATAATGCATATGTAAGTTTCAGTTATTAGGATCATTTCACACCGGCTAAGAAAACAGGAAACACAGGTTATAGTCCCATTTCATTCACTTACATTTGAATGTCTTTAGGGAAGTCACTGACCAACCTTCCTAGGCTGCCATTTCCTATGAATTTAAGGAATAAACTTCATGACCTCAAATATTCTACCTAGCTCTACAATTCCAAACCTAGTACAGAATTATTTTTTTATTTAGAAACAACCATACTGTCCTTTCATTCTACTCTGTGCACTTGAGCCCCAAACTGCGTCCATACGGAATATATTGTTTCTACCACTCATTGAATATTTATTATATTTCTACATATGAATGTGTGTTCTTCATGCCTCTCCTCCCAGACAAGACAATAATGACTTTAGGGACAAAGGGCCATTCTTTTCTCTTTGCGCGTAATAAATATTGATTCTTCATTCCATCCTAATGCCTGTATTGAATGAGTGCCAAACATGTTCTAGCTAGGCACTAAGGGAGAAAAGTAAATAAAATCTGATTCCTGATCTCAAAGAATTAATTACAGTAGACCAACCAATGAAATGTAATTACAATATGGTGTGATAAATGCAATAATAAGAGCTGGAGTGATTAAATATGCTTGAATGGCTCACAGAAAATTATTTTTTAGAAGAGACATGAACTGCATCTTAAGAAATGAATAGCAATACCCCAGGTTGAATTAAAAATGAAACCACCAGTTCCCTCATTTTAATATATCTCATGCATATGTGATGGAGTATATTGTATCAAGTTTTGACTTATTACACTGAGGCTGGCAAGGATTTGGTTTCCCTGAAGCAAGTATACATCAATTATCTGAAGGAGAGATCTGTCTTCAAATTTCTTTCTCTTCCTCAATTCATCACCAAATCCTACATATATATTACCTCCTATTTTTTCTTGAATCTGTTCATTTCTGTACACCTGCATTAACTCCAAGCCACCATCATCTATCACCTGGGTCATGGCAATAGCCTCCTAGCCAATTTTCCTGTATTTACTATTGCCCTCTTACTATACATTCTTCAAACTATAGCTAAAATGATTATTAAAAAACAATCCTGGCCCTTCCCCATCCTGAATAATTCAGACCAAAAGCCATTATGTAAGTTTGGCACAGTGTTAGAGCCCAACCAAGGTGAGACGAGTGTTCATTTTGGGCGAAGGTAGAGAAATGAGGGAGTGAGTGACTGTGTATTGGAGCTATTTCAGGATGTCCGTATGAAAGGGCAGCCTGGCATAGGTCCGAACCTGAGTGAAATGAATAGAGTATCTGCTCAAGAGAGCTACCCAGATAAAGTATGGGAAGCCAAGTGGATGAAGAGGGCAAGGAGAGGGGCTAGCATCAGCAACCACCAGAGATTGGTTACATGGAAGAATTGAACATTAAGTACATATGCATCAAGGATAATGGGAACCAGGTTTCTCATTGTCAGGGAAAGGTGCTGAACATATGGAAAGGAAAAAACTAGAATGAGTTAAATGTCTCCTGTGGCATTATACTGGAATTGGAGGTATTGGTGTGAACTCATAGTCTTATATTTATGTAAATATGAACATGTGTATGTGTATCTGTACATGTGCATGTGTGTGTATCCATACATATACATATTCCTGACCTCTGTCCACTGATAAGATCCGAGAATAATAGCATCCCAAAAGCATGGAGCATGATTAGCACCAAGACCTTGCTATCCAAATACCATTCCCCCAAAGAACCAGGCTTCTTATATAAATGGCTGGCATCAGGGCTGAGGCAGGAAAAGTACTGAATGAATCTGGAACATCTTACTGTGCACTAAAAGCATACTCAAAAAATGATGTGGATTGTCAAAGGAACATGAAAGTCAGCTTGAAAGAATTCCAAATGGCAAACAACTTAGCCACCTAAGTAAATGATGATAATGGATTTTAACACTTTAAATAAAATAAGAATCCATAATAACATAAATTAATGAATAAATTGAAAGTTTGATGAGGAATAGGATATTCATAGTTTCAAACTACCTCCCACAAAGCACTCCTTTAATTACAAAAAGGAAAAATATAACCTTACAGTAGAAAGGCCTCACATACACTCTTTAATCAAACAATCCAACTTAATACTACCAATAATGGGACCAATCAAAACTGGAGCCACCTGATAACATGCAATGACAGGAACATAGTGTCACTTCTATTAAATTCCTGACAATCATAACCTAAATCTAATCATGAGGAACCATCAGACAAACCATAAAAGGGAGACATCTACAAAATAACTGGCTTGTATTCTTCACAAGTAACAAGGTGTTGAAAGTCAAGGAAAAACTGAAGAATGATTTCTAACTTGAAGGAGTCTTAAGGAGTTAGGACAACTAAGTGAAACAAGTGGTTCCTCGCTGGATCCTACAGAGACATATTAGTTTAGCTATGGATCCTATATGGTCATTTTTTTATAAGCTGACATTTGACTTACTACACGTGAAATTGTTACCAATTACAATTTATTTCATATTTGCGTTGATGTCATAAGCAGGCATCCTCTTTATCACGATGTTTTCTCTTCTGATAGATGCAAATGCAGCTACTTCCATTGTTCTAGTTATGATGCTGCAGATCAAAAATGCAGTTTCTATACCATATCATTAAATGTAAAGGTGGGAAGGAGGATTATGGATAACTCTCCAGTTTCCAGCTTCAATGACCAGGAAGTCAGGCAATACTGTGTTATGCTCAAATGTTCGTTCACCCACACACACTCACAAATATTTTTATTTCTCCCAAATTTCCTACTGCCTCTTGAACGCTATAGTTTGATACTGAAATCAGTGTCACTTCAGTAAAGCTTCCCTTTTTCCGCAAAATTTCCCCTTTCTGCTCCACCGACTCACCGACCATAAAAATCCTCTATAGCCCTGCCTTTCCCTTTAAAAACACGGTCACACGGTAATTGCCTGCCTAAACCCGCCCTCCGGGAAGGAAGGGGGGGTCCCGTCACCACAGCAACGGGAGCAGGAAGGGGCGGGCTTCGTGGTCCTGCATCCGGCCTGCCGCGTGCACCAGCTGCACTGGTGCGGGGGCGCAGGCTTCTCGGGCACAGCGTGTCCTTCAGCTCCGGGTTGGAGCCGGAGCCGGAGCCGGAGCCGGATTCCGCGCAGAAGGCCACGTCAACCTAAATTTACACCGCCCTCCCCACCCCGCCGCGCCCGCAAGGCTTGCGGCGAGTCCTTCCAAGCCGCGTCGTCCACGCCTTTCCCACAATGCCCCGCGCCAGGCCCCGCCCTGCCTCGCCTAGGAGACCGGCGCGCGAGGAGCAGACCGGAGCCGGCCGCTCTCGCAACCCGGCGGTGCGGCTGGACCTCACCAGTCCCGGATGCGGCGGGGCAGCGTTTAAAGAGTGCGCGCTTCCCTCTCGCAGGCACAGCTTGCGCTAGGCCGAGTGGGGTCCGCCGCCAGGGATTGAGGATGGGGAAGTAGCTGCAGGAGGCGACCCCGCGACGCCGAGGTGGGCATAGGCCGGGGGCCGAGGCTCTGAGAGTGCCGGCGGCGCTTGGGCCCTCTGGGAAGATGCGGGGTGGGGGCGTGGGGGCGAAATGCCGGTGCGCCGGAATTTGTTCTCTCTCTTGCAGGTCGCTTATTGTGTTCTCGCTCCCAGTCTTTCTTCTCCGGTACCAATACCACCCTTCCTCCGCCCAGCGGTTCCCCGCTTTTTGCTCCATTTTCTCACTTTAGCCTCGGTTATCCATCCAGGTTTCTTTCTCCCTTAGTCCGGCCTGAGATTTCACACACCAGCAACACTTGACAGTCTTGTTTCTCTCAATGTCTCCATCTTTCCCGTTCTCCCCGCAACCCTTTCTGGAGTGGTGGCGGCAGTGAGTTAGCGTTGCATTTACCTGCAGCTTCCACCTGTGCTCGAAGGGGGGGCAGAGCAAGTCAGGCACGCCCACGCTGACCGAGAACCTCCGCTAGGCAAGAACAAGCAGCACTTGTGTTTGAGAATATGTTCTCTATTTTTTTCTAGTCATTTTCTGGACATTTATTAATCTCCACTATGTTTTACCAAAAAATGGGGGGTTTTGGTTTGGTTTGGTTTGCTGGCGAGAAAAGGAATTAGAAATGAACCAAAAACCTTTTGCAGGTAGGGAGAAAATTTTTAAAAGCAGACGTTTAGGAGTAAATGAAGAAGGGAGGAACTGAGGATGCTAGGAAGGTTACATTTTTCAGAGTGTTACTCTTTGGAACCAAAGTATTTAAGTTTTTTACATGTAATCTGATGATTTTATTTTTACCCTACACAGGTGAACATGCCTAAATAACTAATTCCTCTTCTCCTTTTCTGTTTCTTTTTCTTTTTATACCAGACTAAACTTTGCAATAGAATTACAGTGTTAACATTGTTACTCTGCTAGGTATATAAAATATCTACTTGGATGTAATATAAGCACATTCTGAGAAAACCCAGGGGGAAAACGGCCTACTATATAAGTTGTCTATTACAATGATATAAATTCATTACCGTTCTTCGACCGATTGTATGAAAAATACAGACCCTTTGAAAGGATCTCGTGCTTTCTAGTCCCCGCCAAAGGACATTTCCTACAAGTGAAATTTGATTGAAATGAAAACTGCTAGCCTTAAAGGGGCGAAGAAATAGCCGAAAAGGAAGCTGATCAAAAGGGCCATGCTTAAGCTGGATAGAAAAAGGAAGGAAGTCACTCCTCTTCAACCCCTTGTGTTCTGGGTGCTGATCGGAGCAAATTGCAGCATTTGTTTGTAAAGTGTTCTAGCTAGCTGTAACCGCACTAGCTACTTTTTACCTTTATTTACTGTCTTCAGTGATCTCACGAATCTGGCTACCTGGATATGGAAGTAATGAAGGGGATCCCCCAAAGAACAGCCTGGGGCATTCACCCTGATTTGCCATTTACTGGAGATTGTATTGCTGGCAGTGTTACTTAGTAAATAGTGTTACTCATGGGTTTGTTTTTTAATTAAGATATTTTAACTACCCAATTTTTTTCTCTTTAGATTAACGTTTTGGGAGTAACTACCCGATTTTTTTCTCTTTAGATTAACGTTTTGGGAGACAATTTGTGATGCCTGATTAACCTTTAGAGTAATGTGGACAGAAGTTCTCAAACTTGCATATTACATCAACTGGAACCAGCGGCATTACCTTAATGTTCACTTAAATCAAAACTTGGACAAAAAAGACAATGAGGGTCTGGTTAAATAAAGATGACTATGTCAGAGACTTGAAAAGGGTCGTTCTCTGTTTTCTAATACTATATATGGCTGTTTTAGTGGGTACAGATCAAGATTTTTACAGTTTACTCGGAGTATCCAAAACTGCAAGCAGTAGAGAAATAAGACAAGCTTTCAAGAAATTGGCTTTGAAGCTACATCCTGATAAAAACCCGGTAGGTAAAATTTTCTTTTTAAAAATATCTAATGTGTTTTAGAAGGTTTTAATATGTATTTAAATTATTATAAATAAGTGCTCAAAATGCTTAAGAACAATCACATGTCAAAAATCGTAATTCATCTTCTATACTGAAAACAGCCAAAAAAATAAAAGAAGCAAAATGTTCTAAGTTTAGAATAGTGTAAGGAATGTCTATACCAAAAATGCAGTTTCCCTCTTAGTTTGAAAACTAATTTCCAGCAGCTCTCTTACAGATGTTAATCTCAAAACAGAAGTAACTGAAGTAGTTTTCTTAGTAAAGTAGGTTAAAATCAAGTATTTTAGAGCAGTAACAGAAATATTGTTTCCTTAGGACTTAGAGGGTATGTTGTCCTAAAAATAGTAATAGCTAATAATAGCATGCTTCGACTTTCACTATTTTCCCCCATGTGCAAGTCCAAGACCAGAGTCAAAAGTACTGTGAATTAAAACTTGAGCAGCCAAGTCCAGTTAATTGCAATCATAAATATTTGATTGTGTACCCAATTATGTAATCTTTCAAAACTAAATTAGCTTTTATCTTAAGGTATTTTTATACTTTACTTCATTTTTTCTCAGTGAAATTAGATATTCATCAAAGAAAAAGGTATGATTGTTATAATTTTCTAGATAGAGTTTTAAATAGGATTATTTGATTTCAGCTGCATAAAGCTGAGCAGTAGAATCAACATTTCTCTAAAACTTGTTAATTGGTAATTTTTTCTTGAGATGTACATTCTATTGTATTTACGATTTTTATTTAAAATTTAAAAATATCATTTCTTTAAGTTTCTATATGGAAGATAGTAGACCACCTACAACTAAGTATTATTTAGGTGAAAGCATTATTCAAAAAACAATTTTGTGAAACAGTAACAGACATCAATCCTATGTTGAGTGGTTATTCTGATACTAGTTCTTATTTAATTATCTGATAGATTGGATTACATGCTTTTTCTTAGTTAATATGTTGAATATTAACCTCAAATAAAATAACTCACAAATTTCATTGTGATTGTCTTAGGGGTAACATACTATTTACAATATTAAGGCTTTCCAGGGGTTCATTAGTTTTTTTCTCAGTTGCATTTCTTAGAAGGAATGACATATTTTATGACCACATCTGTCAACCTTTTGAGGCATCAATTCTCCTTTCTCTGTTACTTTTCTTATTTTTTAAAATTGTAGTTCTTTAAAAATAACTTTTTTATTTCGGTCCATGATCACCCGTATCATAATTGTACTGCTCCCACTTATCCTAGTATCTAATCTCACAGAACTCTCAGGACTAAATTACATCAACATAGGTTCTGTAGAGATTTGATTGTGTATCTGAAACAAATATTATATTAATATTTTTTAATAGAATAACCCAAATGCACATAGTGATTTTTTAAAAATAAATAGAGCATATGAAGTACTCAAAGATGAAGATCTGCGGAAAAAGTACGACAAATATGGAGAAAAAGGACTTGCAGATAATCAAGAAGGAGGCCAGTATGAAAGCTGGAATTACTATCGTTATGATTTTGGTAAGATGATAATGAAATTCCTTATGAAATTCTTGTTTATTTGAGTAAATTTAGAAAGTTTTGTTTCACCACTTAGGAAGTTAGGATGCATTACCTTGACTCTTCAATAACATGGGAGTGGAATTCAAAAGGAAAGTCAAGTAGTATGTAGATACTATCTGTATAGGTTTGAAGATGTTTCAGTCATAATCTTGTTAAATACTTTTAAAGTAAGGGTTGCAATTAATTTTAAAAATATTTGCATTAGAAGTTAAATGTTGAAGCCTTTTCATATTTCTAGAGCACCATATTTTCTAAGAAAGACTAAAGTTTCCTTTAATAGTGGTCACTTCAGTAGAAATGCCATCCTTCTTAATTAGTAATGTTAATAATGGTTTAAGGTGTTGACAGGAATGAGAGAGGCAAGAGCAGAGAGAGTGAGCAAGTTAAATAAATCAAGGAAGGGGAAAAGTAAACAGATATTAAGGCAAGAGGGAGCATTCAGATATGCGGTAGTTTTCTTGGTCATTAATTAGCCTCAAATGGAGGGTAAGCCTGAAGTATGCTTTTATACATATTAGACTAAATAAAATTTTTTTTATTATAGTTGGAATATTTGTTTCTCAAGGCTGACTTTCTTTTCAAAATAGTATTTTCAGGTATATTCACTATAGCGTGATAGTTTGTAACAGGTGTCAGCAATCTACTTTCACAGACAGTCTGGCCTGCCACCTGCTTTTGTAAATAAAGTTTTATTGGAATGCAGTTGTGCTCATTTAACTAGTATTGTCCTTTACACTTAATGGGCAGAGTTGAGTAGTTGTGACAGAAACCATGTGTCCCATAAAACCTAAAATAGTTACTGACGCCTGGTATATATCCATCACTAATATTTAAATATTTTATATAATGAGAAACTTTTTCACATTAGTGTTAATTATTATAAATAAAATTTGTATTTACTTCAGTTTGCCCTTACTTTTGCAAATATTCTAATTATATAAGACCTTTAGCAATAAATATTTTTAAATAATACCTCATATTTAAAAAAACATGCAATCTAAAAGTGAATGAGGTCTGTAATCTAGTTAACAGTAATGTACCAGTACCAAGTTCCTGGTTTGGCTATTGTATTAAAATTACATAGCATGTCACCATTAAGGGAAGCTGGGAGAAAGGTAAATGGGAGTTTGAACTACTTTTACAACTTCCTTTAAGTCTATAACTATTTCAAAATGAAAATTTTTTTTAAAAACATATAATAGAAATTTCCTATGGAGAAGAAATTACATGACTATAATAGGAACCCTGCAACACACACCCCTGTGACAATCCATATCAAGAAACTAGTATCTTTTGATCACTCTTTAAATGTATCACCAATGGTATTGTTTACTCTTTGCTTTTCTCTTAGTTTGTTGCATATTCTTAAACATTGAGATTTAGTATAGTAATCTATTTTTTGATGAATGAAACAAAAGTAACATTTTTATGTGATGATTTATTTTTATAATGAAGTTTTAATTTTATACTTTCATGTACTTTTAAAATTAGGTATTTATGATGATGATCCTGAAATCATAACATTGGATAGAAGAGAATTTGGTAAGTTTGTGGACATATGATTTTTCTAAAATCATAGTTCAAGACCAATTTCTTAACTAAAATTCTTGAGGACAAATATATTTAGAATTTAGAAATTTTTTTGAATGTTAGCAAGGGAATATGGTATATCTTGAACATTAAATAACATTCTACAGTGTTAGTTAAGATTTTCACATAGTTTCTTTTAGTATCATCATCAACTTTCCTTCTGTTATCTTAATGAACTTTTATGACCTTCCTGTGCATTAGCTACAATTATTTTTCTCATTTCACAGATGAAGAAAAGAAACCTTAGAAGTACTAAGCAACATCCTCAACATTCCATACATGTGTGTTTCTGACAGATTTGAATTAATAATGAAACAATACCTGTTCTTTTTCTGCATTTTTCCAGATTATTAAAAAGTGTTTACATTTAAGAGTATGTTAAGTGAAAAAAAAAACCTAATACAAAATTGTATATGCAGTATAATATAAATTTTACAAAATGTGTACACAAAGATGCATAGAGGATAGAAGCTGTATGAGAAAATAAAAAATCAGCACTGATAAAAATAAAGTTCTTATCAGAATGTAGGGCAGTATACTGTTTTTAAAAACATATATTAAAATATCTTTAAATTAAAAAAAATTTTAACATAATATTACACAGTGAAATGCATAAAAAAGTAAAAATAATACATAGCCCATACCAGTTCAGGACAGGTTTGTATACCAGGTGAGCTTGCTGCAAACTTGCAAAAATACTTCTGGTTTCGAACTTTTGTATTTCAGTGTTTTGAATAAGTATATAGTTATTTTGGCAGCAGATTTAATTTGACCTATGATTTGTGTGAAAATGGATATAAAAATTTAGCTCTACCGCACTTTGTATTGCATTTTAGAAAACCTTAAATGTTGAATTAGATTCTTATATTTTCAAACTTGTGTGTGTATAATAAAATATTTTTTTCTGCCTCAAACCAATATTTTTACCTCAAATCAAATTTGTTTTATTTTGCTGTGTTACAGTTAATTTAGAAAACTGTAATAGCATACTAGCTGTAAAATGCATGCATATAATTTCTTGTATTATCATAAACAATGTATTACAGTCACTGATTATGTACAGTTCCTTCTTAGCAAGAATTGTGTCATTCTTATTTTCTACATCATGTTGGTGAATTTAGGCCTACAAAGTAGCTGTGTAGTTCATTACTTTGTTAGAAGTCTTGCAGTGAACACTTGAACAAATTCCCCAAAAAATGAATATTTTTCCTCCAAAGGAAATGGCAGAAAATTCGATTCATTTATATTGTTGGTAGACAGAACTGATAACCCATGTTTCAAGCTGGCAAAATCATAATTTTTTGGCATGTGTTTATGTGAACTTACTACTTTTCCTGTGGTTATTGTCTCTCATGTGTTAGACTATCAGTAAGTATTTTGTGGTCCGGTGGGGCAGAAAACTTTGAAATTAGAGATAGAATTGGAGGAACTGAGCAAAACTTGCAAGCTGACTAGTGCATGAATCCACCCAAAATTAAAGACTTTCTTGATGGTTGCATTGCACATGGGTTCAAACTTTTTCAGATTTGTCACTATAGAGAAAAGGTTAAGAACTGCTGATAGTTCATATAGAACCCCAGATAGTAGTTAAGAATAAATTGTAGCCACAAAACGTTAGAGACAATTTTTCAAAAATAACTAACATTGATAGGTTTGGTGCAGAGTTGCCACTATTCCTTCTGAGCTCTAATACTACCATATGTAGTCCTAGTCTTAGACAAGCTAATCCTGCAGTTTTAGTTGAAGAAGCCACAGGAAGATGACAAGGTTGGATAGCAGTATCAATTTGTGCTTATGTAAATATCACATTAGCCTAACTTGATTGTGGGTCTCTTTATTACTAGTAGTTTGTTAGTTGATCTTGTCTTTTGTGTAACGAATTATATAAGTAATTATGGAGTTATTTTTAAGTTATGTGTGTTCTCTTCCTCCAGAGAGGAATTATGTTTTCTTCGGACTAGAGTCACTAATGATCTCAGATCAGCTTTATCCAAAGAGGTTAAAAGCTGAGCTTTGGACTTAGATAGGACTGATCTCTTTCCAGTTCATCTTTATTTACAGGATCCTTTCTTACTTATACCCTAAGCGCTCTGTTTTCATCCCTCTAGTCTCATGAATCTGTTAAGAGCTCTGCTCAGTTGCTCACTCATCAGCTCCGTGTTCTAGAGGTGGTAAACTGGCCCTCTGATTTCTACTTCCTCCCATTCCTGGACCCCTTAATTCTTCACTGTATTGGTAACTGATGCTTTCAACAGAAGTCTTTTGTATTTTGTCCAGGTCTGCTGCAGTTGTAATGAAAGAGTTAATCCAAATTACATATTTCATTTTTATCAGGAGTGGAACTCTAGACTGTTCAACTAGAACAGAAGAGAAAATGTGATTAGTAAACTTGACTCTGAAAGTTTTAAAAATGTTCTCATCCTTCCCATTAAACATGATGCATGTTATCTTTTTATATGTGACAGGAAAGTATTACATTGGTTATTATAAACAGGTTCTAGATCATATCTGCAAAAGCAGAGAACATCTCTCCTACACTAGTCATTCTGAATAGTACCCACACAATACAGGCATCCTTTTGAAGATAAGCTCAAGAAGTTAAAGAGGAACTCAAAGTACCTCTTCCTTTTACATTTTTCTAGGCTAACAGTCTATTAGCTGTAGTTGCATAGATACTAACAGACAGGCGTTAGCTGTAGTTGTGTAGTTTAGACGCTGAAAATTGCATTTTAAGTTGTACTTGTTCTGTTCTGGGTCACTGGGTTGTGCAAAAACACCCACATTGAGCTTTGATAATACAGTATTAAAAATATTTTAACCTTATTCTTATTATTCAACAATAGTGGGAACTGGGCAAATAGTTTAGAAGTACTCTGTGAACACGAAGTACCAAGGTGGGAGACTTTTTCATTTACACAAGGTTTTGCGTCACACTAAATGCCATTCATATTTATTGTACATCATTTTTCCCCTCCAGTTTTATTGAGATATAATTCACATACAGCACTGTATAAATTTAAGGTGCACAGCATAATGATTTGACTTACATCATGAAGTGATTATCACAGTAAGTTTAGTTAACATCCGTCATCTCATAAAGATATAAAATTAAATAGAAAAACTTTTTCTTTTGTGATGAGAACTCTCAGGATTTGCCCTTAACAACTTTCGTATGTAAAATACAGCAGTCTTGATTATATTTATTATGTTGTGCATTACATCCTTAGTACTTACTTGTCTTTTAACTGGAAGCTTGTACCTTTTGACTGCCTTCATTCGATTACCCTTCCCTCCAGCTCCTGCCTCTGGTAGCCACAAATCTGATGTATTTTTCTGAGTTTGTTTTCGAAGTGTAATTAACCTACAACACTATGTCAGTTCCAGTTACACAACATAATAATTTGGTGTTTCTATACATCTTAAATGATCACCACAATAATTCTAGTTATGGTAGGTCACCATACAAAGATATTACAGTTACTGACTCTGCTCTCCACACTGTACATAGCAATCTATATGTGTGTGTGATTATTTTAAGTTGCTGATGTCTTAAGTTCAGACACATTTTAACAACCCTGCATTTTTATCCCCCACCACATTTACTGTTTTTGACGTAGTTTATATCTTCTTGTTTTGTATATCCCATAATTGGTTATTGTGGTTATAGTTGATCTTACTACTTTTGTCTTTTAACCTTCCTACTAGCTTTATATATGGCTGATTTACTACCTTTACTGTATGTTTGTCTCCTTCCATAATTTTCATGTTTCTAGCTGTGGTCTTTTCTTTTTCATATGTAAGTTTCTGTAACATTTTTTGTAAAGCTGGTTTCATGGTGATGAACTCTTTTAGCTCTCGCTTCTCTGTAAAACTTTTGATCTTCAGATCCTTAAACTCTAAATTGCCAGGTAGAATATTATTGGTTGTAGGTTTTTTCCTTTCATCCCTTTAACTATATCGTAAATATGTTTAGAGAACTCTAGAAATAACGAACAGAGTAAACTAAGAAGTTTTTAAAACAAAAAGTTAGAAAGAAGAACCAAAAAGATGAAGAATACAGTAAGTGAAATGAAAAATACACTAGAAGTAATCAAGAATGGATTAGATGGTACAGAGGAATGAACCAGGGAGCTGGAAGAGAGAGTAGTGATAATCACTGAAGCCGAACAGGAAAAAGAAAAGAGAATAAAAAGAAATGAGGACAACTTAAAAGACCTGTGAGACAACATCAGGTGTACTAACATTGGCATTATTGGGACTCAGAAGGAGAAGAGAGAAAGGGGCAGAGAACATACAAGATTTTACCTAAATTCAGTTGATGGTCTAAGTCAACATGACAATTATTTTGACAACCTGGATAGAGTAGTCTATTTGTCAAGACTTTCTAAGGTTGCCAAAGAACAGTTGATAAAATCCTAATGTATACATGTTGCCTGTAATGTATGGATTAACTTTTTCCCATAGATCTGTGTGCCTTGTAATTGAAATCTAGGTGAACATTGAGGCCTGCATATGTTACTAATTAACCAGAATAATTACATATATCTAGAATGGTGTGCATATTTTGATGTCTTCCTATAATTTGCTGTAACTTATGAAAATTTTCTTTAAAAATTAACTGAGAACTGATTTTGATATGGAATTACATGGAAACTCTTTAACCAAAAGCAAATTGTCTTTACCTTTTTATCTTGAATTTGAGAGCACATCCTTACAATGATAAAATTTTTTAATGAATAAATTTTGTTTACTTGTATCAGATCATCTTATAGCTTATAATGTATAATGTATGGTTGGGTACACATTATGTGGTGTTCAGATCTATTATTTTAGCGAATATGTATTCATGTTTTGAATTGTTAAAAACCTGATCTAATACTTCAAATAACACAATTTACCAAGGTAAATGTCCATGAAGGGCAAACGTTACACATTTCCTATTCCGGTAGGTGTTGTGTAGGTCTCTTACTTCATTCTGTCAGAATCTGGATTAGCTGTCAGAATTGATTGACCACATGTTTAACCTGTGCTGCAGATGGAAAAAATGATTAGATCTCCGTGTCTCTCACTGTTCCTCTTCATTTCTCTCATTGAAATTCTCATAGATTCAGCTGTTGCTTCCTTGTGTAGCTTCTTTCTTTTTACAGCTTCATGATGACTTCGATCATGTAGTTCAAGTCTGCTTCTTATGCAGGTAGGGCTTGGAAGAGTTAATAAAAAAGGTATTGTTAGTTTGACAGTTGAAATAGTGTTTTCCTCTTACAGAAAAAATTGTACAGAAAATAACAAAGGCAGTGTGAGAGATACATGACTTTTGTTTCATTCTGATCTCAATGAAAATTTTTAACTAAAATATGCACAAACCTTTAGTAAATAGTTCTAAGTTGTTTTGGTTTCATGTGCTTGTAGATGCTGCTGTTAATTCTGGAGAGCTGTGGTTTGTGAACTTTTACTCCCCAGGATGTTCACACTGCCATGACTTAGCTCCCACAGTACGTATTTTTTATATCCTGATTATTAAAGTTTTATTATTTACAGTTGCTCTGTTATTTGAGTGTTTTTTTTTTTTTACTGTTAGGACTTTTTCTACTAATGTAATTATAACTATCAGAAATAATCATTTTTTCACATGTATATGGTTTTATGTGCTAGAAATACTCTCCTTTAAGAATGTAGAGCTTGAAGAATGTTCAAGGAAAGATAAATGATCTTATCTGAGAAATACTTTTTTTTTTCTCATAGTGGAGAGACTTTGCTAAAGAAGTGGATGGATTACTTCGAATTGGAGCGGTTAACTGTGGCGATGATAGAATGCTTTGCCGGATGAAAGGAGTCAACAGTTATCCCAGCCTCTTCATTTTTAGGGCTGGAATGGTAAGAGTTTAAATTTGCATTTTTTTAAATTTGTGGAAATTATAACATCGAAATACTAGAGAAAATCTGAATATGTGTGGATTTTACAGTATTTTGATTTTTAAGTCTTATTTGATTTTTAAGACTACTATGCTGTAGTCAGATGGCACCTAAAATAAATTTTTGATTGTGTTGTGAATACTTTGATGCCATTGCTTTGACTTTGTTCTATTTCAAAATTAAATGTTTGCCAGTTTCAATTTCCATCTTAATATAATGTAACCAATATGCATATGGTACTTTATAATTCACAAAGTATTTACAGGTATTTTCTCTCATTGACTATAAAGTTCTGATTTCCCTTTTTTCCCTAGTGTTAAGTGGTAAAACAAACAAACTATTATAAACAGTATTATTCAAATGTCTGCCATGTAATCTATAAAATCAAGATTCTCAGCATATCATTTAGAAATACACTGTTTATAGACAGATCTTACTTATTCAAAATGAGGTAGAATTAAAGGTATTTGGTATGAGTTTTGAAAAGAAAATGTAAAGGATGTTTCTCTTTTTGTAAATAAAAAACTAGGCTGCAGTGAAATACCATGGTGACAGATCAAAGGAAAGTTTAGTGAATTTCGCCATGCAGCATGTTAGAAGCACAGTGACAGAATTATGGACAGGTAATTTTATTTTCATACTTTGCTCAATTTTCAAGGATACTTTGAATTGGTATTTTAAGTTTCTCAGTGGCAGTATTAATGTTTTGGTCATAATATTGAAATTTTAAAATGTCTTTTCCATGCTTTCTTAAAGGGAATTGTATCATTTGTTCTGAACTCGACGTAATAGTAGGCATTTAATAAATAAACTACATTTATACAGAAACTAAAACAATTAAGATTTTATGAGATGGGGCTAGGTGAAAAGGCAACTTTCAAAGTTCAACTAAATATTTAATAAACTGTTTTATTGCGTTCATAAGTATACTGTATCAGGCAGTAAATTCATGCCTATTCAGTTTAATTTTGAAGTTTAAAAACACTTCCAGTCTTAGGCTTTTAATTCATCAAGTTACTTTAGATGGGTTATTTTATTACCCTGTACTACCCATGAAATGATAGTAGTTACCTCTAAAGAAATGCTCATATCATTCATTGAGTATCAGTTATGTCTCTGAAACTATGTCAAATACCAGAGCTGCACTAATAAAGTATATAATCCCTGCCTTCAGGGACCCCCATTGTTTTAGTAAGGAAGATATTAGTAAACCATTAAAATGCAAGGTAGTAACTATTATGATAGAGGTAGGTTTAGGGAAGCATGAATGCTATGAAAGAACTCAGGTGGGGAAGAGGAAGAGTTAGGAAGTCCTTGAATGAGGTCAGATCCAATCTGTCTTGAAGGTGAAAAAGGAATCCTTAAAAGGCCACTGTATTTGGGAAACTGGCAATATTTCATGAATCTAACAAAAAGATGGGTAAGGGCTGGAGTGGCATGGGGACGAATATAGCTGGCTGAATGGGTAAACAAAGCTCAGGTCACAAGGGACCTTAATTGCCAATTTGAGTTTCTTTCTTTCTTAATGAAACAATGAATTTAGATTTTACGTGATGGAAAAAATAGTGAAGGAATTTGACATCTCAAGAGGATTTTTAGAAAATGCTGAAAACCACTCAGAGTGGATGGGGAAATGAGATTAGAAGGGAACAACCATTTAGAAAACAGTTTTCATTATGAGTACTCAGTGATCAGAAATTTGCTTTATATTCTCTTAAGGAAATTTTGTTAACTCCATACAAACTGCATTTGCTGCTGGTGTTGGCTGGCTGATCACTTTTTGTTCCACAGGAGGAGGTAACATTTTTCTTTATTTTATTATATGAAGGGACTATGACATTTAATTTTTAATTTTAATTTTAATCTTTTTTCCTAGCTTTATTGAGATATGGTTGACATAGAACGTTGTATAACTTCACAGTATAAAACGTGTTGATTTTGATACACTCATATGTTCCAAAATGATTACCACCATAGTATTAGCTAACACCTGCATCCTGTCCCATAATTACCATTTCTTTTTTATGGTGAGGACATTTAAGATCTACTCTTTGAGCAACTTTCAAGTATTTAATACAATATTGTTCATTGTAATCACTGTATACTGTACATTAGATCCCCAGAAGTTACTAATCTTATAAATGGAATTATGTACCCTTAGATTAGGTGACAGTCTTAAGTATGCTACTATAATTGATTATTCAGTACTTCAAATACAGTTTATACCCAGAGTTACAATTTTTATTTAATGAATATTTACCTTTTAAATTATTTTACATGTAACAGGTTATAAAATTGTTAAATTTTTTTGAAGTATAGCTGATTTACAATATTGTTAGTTTCAGGCATACAGCATAGTGATTCAGTTTGTTTTCTTGTTTTTTGTGGATTATATTCCATTATAGGTTATTAAAAGATATTGGGTATAATTCTCTATGATATACAGTAAATTCTTGTTGCTTACCTATTTTTTGTATAGTAGTTTATATTTGTTAATTCCATACTCTTTTTTTTTTAACTTTTATTGATTTATAATCATTTTACAATGTTGTGTCAAATTCCAGTGTTCAGCACAATTTTTCAGTTATTCATGGACATATACACACTCATTGTCACATTTTTTTCTCTGTGAGTTATCATAACATTTTGTGTATATTTCCCTGTGCTATACAGTGTAGTCTATTCTACAATTTTGAAATCCCAGTCTATCCCTTCCCACCCTCCACCCCCCGTTAATTCCATACTCTTAATTCATCCTTCCTTCCTCCCTTTTCCCTTTGGTAATCATAAGTTTGTTTTATGTGCCGTTGAGTTCGTTTCTGTTTTGTATAGACATTTGTATTATTTTATTAGATTCCACCTATAAGTGTTATCATTTAATGTTTGTCTTTCTCTGAGTTACTTCACTTAGTATTCTCTGGGTTCACCCACATTGTTGCTAATGTCAATATTGCATTATATTTTATGGCTGAGTAATATTCCATTGTGTATATGTATATATATGTACTACATCTTCTTAAGCCCATTGTCTGTTGGTGGGCATTTGGGGGTGTTTCTATATCTTGGCTTTTGTAAATAGTGCTGCTGTAAACATTGGGATACATATATCTTTGCAAATGAAAGTTTTCATCTTTTCCAGATATACCCCAGGAGTGGAATTGCTGGATCATATGATAGCTCTAGTTTTAGGTTTTGAGGAACCTCCATACTGTTTTCCATAGTGGCATAGTGGCTGCACCAGTTTACACGCCCACCAATAGTGTTCCCTTTTCAGCACACCCTCTCCAGCATTTACTACTTACAGACTTTTTGATAGCCATGTGACCAGTGTGAGGTGATACCTCATTTTTGTCTTGATTTGCATTTCTCTAATAATTAGCACTATGGAACATCTGTTTCTGTTGGCCATCTGTATGACTTTTTAGGAAAGATGTTTGTTTAGGTCTTCTATCCATTTTTGATTGAGTTGTTTGGTTTTTTATGTTACTGGGTCATATGAGCTGTTTATGTATTTTGGATATTAACCCCTTGTCAGTCTCATCGTTTGCAAATATTTTCTCCTGTTCTGCAGGTTGTCTTTTCGTTTTGTTGATAGTTTCCTTTGCTGTGCAAAAGACACTAAGTTTGATAAGGCCATATTTATTTTTGCTTTTATTTCTTTTGCCTTGGGAGACAGTTCTGAGAAAATATTGCGTGATTTTTGCCTGAGGATGTTTTGCCTATGTTCTCTCTAGGAGTTTTATGGTATCATGTCTTATATTTAAGTTTTTAAACCATTTTAAAATCTATTTTTGTATATGGTGTGAAGGGAGTGTTCTAATTTCATTGGTTTACATATTGCTGTCCAGCTTTCCCAACACCACTTACTGAAGAGACCTTTTTTTTTTTTTTTTTTTTTTTTTAACAGTTGTTGCCTTCTTTGTCGTAGGTTAATTGACCATAGGTGTATGGGTTTATTTCTGTGTTCTCTGCTCTGTTCCGTTGATCTATGTCTGTTTTTGTACCAGTACCATGCTGTTTTGATTACTGAAGCTTTGTAGTATAGTTTGAAGTCTGGGAGAGTTATACGACCAGCTTTGTTGTTTTTCCTCAGGAGTGCTTTGACAGTTTTGTGTTTTTTGGGGTTTTTATATAAATTTGGATTATTTGTTATAATTCTGTGGAAAATGTCATGGGTATTTTGATAGGGATTGTGTTTAATCTGTAGATTACTTTGGGTAATATGCCCATTTTAACAATGGTAATTTTTCCCATCTAAGAGCAAGAGATAGATATCTTTGCATTTCTTTGAATCATCTTCAGTTTCCTTTACCAGTATTTTATAGTTTTCAGCATGTAGGTATTTTACCTCCTTGGTTATATTTATTCCTAAGTATTTTATTTTATTGACATGATTTTAAATAGGATTTTTTTTTTTTTGATGTTTCATTTTTAGTGTATAGAAACACAACAGATTTCTGTATATTAATCTTGTTGCCTGCTACCTTGCAGAATTCTTTCATTAGTTCTAGTACTTTTGGGGTGAAGACTTTAGGGCTCTGTATAGATTATATGCAAAGAGTGACGGTTTTACTTCTTCCCTTCCAGTTTGGAGAACTTTTACTTCTTTTTCTTGTCTGATTGCTGAGTCCAGTACTTCTAGTACTTTTTTGAGTAGAAGTGGCCTGAATGGGCATCCTTGTTCTTGAATTTAGAGGGAAGGCTTTCAGCTTTTCACCATTGAGTATTATGCTGGTTGTGGATTTGCTGTAAATGACATTCATTATGTTGAGATATGTTCCCTCTGCACCCACTTTGGTGAGAGTTTTTATCGTGAATGGATGTTGAATTTTGTCTAATGCTTTTTCTGCATCTGTTGAGATGATTCTGTGATCATGTGGCTTTTGTCTTTTGTTAATGTGGTGTATCCCATGGATTGATTTGCATATGTGGAACTATCCCTGTGATCCTGAAGTGAGTTCACCTTTATCGTAGTTTATGATCCTTTTTATCTATTGTTGGATTCAATTTGTTAATATTTTGCTGAAATTTGCATCTATATTCCTGAAAGATATTGGCCTGCAACTTCCTCTTTTTTTATTGTGGTGTCCTTGTCTAGTTTTGTTATCAGGGAAATGGTGACCTCGTAGAATTAATTTGGGAATGTTCCCCCTTAAGTTTTTTGGATAAGTTTGAGAAGGATAGGTATAAGTTCTACTTTATTTTTGGTAGAATTCTCCAGTGAAGCTGTCGGTCCTGGACTTTTGTTTGCAGGGAGTTCTTTTATTACAGGTTTTATTTCACTTCTAGTGATTAGTCTGTTCAAATTGTTTCTTCTTGACTTAGCCATGGCAGGCTGTTTCTAAAAACGTGTCCATTTCTTCTAGGTTGTCCAATTTGTTGGCGTATAACTATTCATTGTACTCTTACGATTTTTCATATTTCTCTGGTATTATTTATTTCTCCTCTTTCATTTATCACTTTGTTTATTTGGTTCCTCTCTCTTCATGATGAACCTGGCTTGTCAGTTTTATTTATCTTTTAATTGGGAGTAGTTCCTCTGCCTTTTTATTTTACTTAACTTCCTCTGTCTCTATGAATTTAGTAGAAACAGTTGTCTATTATAGTCCTAAAGGGGTGTTTTTATGTGGGAGCATCCCTGTGTAGACTGCATGTATACAGCATGTTTGGTGTGAAGGCTGATTTTGATATGGACACCAGCTACATCTTTCCTCAAGGTGTGCTGGTCATTATCACCTTGATAGGGGGTGTGGTTGGTTTTGGGGAGGAACCTAAACTTATGCTGTGTGTGAGGCAGGACTTCCTCTTTGGTCCATGGCTGTTGCTACCTTGTCAGGGGCAGGGTCTGCTCTCCCGTTATTGGAATAGACACCTGAGGGTCAGGCTTGATCAGGCTCCATTCCCCTTCAGTGCTGCCTTGCCCTCAAAGGAAGTAATTGCTGAAGCAAGTGAGGTCCGTGTGCTTCCAGAGGACCAATGCACTGCCTGTTTAGGCATCTGTGGCTCCACTCAGAAACAGCCCAGGGTTGCGTCCCTTACCCTGTTGTGTCATCCCAGATCTAGTGCGAGGCTGTGGTGTGGAGTGGGTGGGGTTAGGGGTTGGGGCATTATGGCTGCTAGATTTGAGGTGGCTGTGCTGTCACCAGAGATCTGGGCTGCCTCAGTGGCCGTCTTCTCTCAGGACCTGCCTGCCCCAGATCCAGAGCTAAGCTTTGTATGGAGTGGGCAGAGCCAGAGCACTCACTCTGCTGGGAGGAAAATTGCGGGGTGCTCCTGTGGCACCACCCGAGTGAGTACTGGCAGTGACCACCTCATTCATATTACATCCCAGGACCCCCCAGACTGTGTCTGTATAGCTAGACCAAGTCTTTTCCCAGGGCATGGTTGGCCCAGGTCTTGTGCTGAGCAGTGGTGTGGAGTGAGTAGGGCAGGGTGTTCACCCTACTTGGGGAATACAGTGAGGCAGCAGCTACCAGTACAAAGCTCTCTCCGCCCTGATTACTGGTAACCAGCACGTGTGCACTCCTCCTGAGTACAGTCTAGGCTTCTCTAGCCCTTCTGTCTATCCCAGCAGTTCGCCCAGCAGTCAAGAGGTCTTGTCTCCTTGCAGGACCCCAGGACTGACATGCCCAATCCACCCCAGGACTGGCATGCTCAACCCACTCGCTCCCCACAGTGAGGGTCTGTCTACCCATGCAGACCTTCTCTTCCTTTCAGATCCCTCAGGTCGGGGTCCTGACCCTATGCCTTTTTCCGTACTACCCGATTGTGTGGGAATCTTTCTTGCAGCATTGGTTGTATAGGAACTCTGCCATTTTCCAGTTAATTTTCCATGAAAATTTTTCTACATGTAGAGGTATTTTTTATATGTTTGTTGGGGGACATGAGCGCTGCATCCTTCTACTCTACCATATTGGTCGCTCCTTTGATGTTATTTTTTTAAGTATCATTTGTGGTTTGTGTTCGATGGGCTGATTTTTCAGATTAATCATTCCAATGGTAAATTATACTGTCAGCTATCCACAAATGTATTTGGCACTTTGCAAAAAATAACTAGTCATTGACAGATATAACCCTCCCAAAATAATCACTTTTTTGCAATTATTGACTTTGCCTCATACTTATTCATATCAAAAATGATTCATCTGCCTCATAAAACTATATATTTAAAGATGACTTTACATTTTTAGAACTTTCCATTTTCAGTAAGTTGAAAGTCTAATACCCTACACAAACTGTAAACTGTATTCAAGCAATAAGATTGGTTAAAAATTGGTCCCAGTGTTAGAAAATATCCTAATTAATTCATTTTTATATGTTTAATCCCAATTTGTTTATGCTGCTATGTTGAAAAGGTATTCCTTTGCTAAACTAACTAAAAATCAACCACTCACCCATCTTAAGTAAGGTATTGCCTTGCAGCAAAAATCACCTAATAACCCTAAAACTTAGACTGTCACTGAAGGGTTTTTGTCTCATTTTGGCCTAATACACATATTTCTGTCCATTCCACACTTAAAGAAAACTTCTAAAACTTTCTGACATTACTTTACTTTTACCACAGGTAGGTTGATTTTACCTATCTCTGTAAGCTCTGTAATGCTATGTCTCACTTTCTTCTAAATCTGTCTAGCATTTATATTTATGGAACTTTCATAAAAATAGTGGAGAAGCTATTTTAAGATTGTATTGTATTTTAAGGATTCTAGACATATATTTATCAGATAGGTCCATTGTTGATAGGAGAAATTTGAGAAATAAGATCCTAAAGAGGTGCTTGAGAGAAAATTCCTTCTTTTTTCTTTAGCTAGAAATCCTGAGAAGCTAAGGGCAAGAAATAAAAGAGTGAGGAGTGGGAGCTGGGGGGAGGGGGAGGAGGAAGGAGAAGAATGAAACTTTGTCCTCTGTGTCTACCTAGTAAATAAAGGTCTCAGTATTTACCAGCACAGCCCAATTAATTTCCTTAGAATAAATTTAGTAGTTTGGAGGAATGGCTACTGAAAGTATAGACTTAATAAAGCTGAAATTACCTCATAATTTTTTTTCCTCCCTAGATTGTTTGACTTCACAGACACGTCTCAGGTTAAGTGGTATGTTGGTAAGCATCCATTATTTTGTAAGACATAGCACCATGTTAAGAAACACATTTAAAAGCTGATTCCACATATTTTCTTTGGTGGTTTCTTGAACACTTAACTCACTTATTTGTAATCGTCCTTGTTTTCTAATAAATGTGTTTATAGCTATAAGCTTCTTTCTAAGCTGTATTCAATGCATTTTAACATGGTGCTTTTGTTATCATTCACTTCTAAGTATTCTGTAATTTAATTATAAGCTCCTCTTTAGCCAGAGGGGTATATATTAGTATTTTTGTAATCTCCAAACGTTATTTTTTGTTGTTTTGTTATTTTATTTATGTAGCTCTCATCGTTATTATGGTCAAGGAGTAGTCTCTGTGTTGCTGACATTTTAACACCAGTGACGCTCCCTTTGTGGGTTGGGAGTTTGCCACTTATGAAGATTATTAGTATTCTGTGTATGCTTGAAAATGTTTCCTATGTATGTTAAGTGTAATTTTTATATCTATTAGATCAGATTTATTAATCATGTTTTTCAAATTTGCATCATTTTGGGAGTATTCTTTTAAAAAATTTACAATAGAGAAGTTCTGTTTTTGCTAAATATAAATCCCTTTAACTTTTTCTTCCACTTACAACAGTACCTATTTTTTGCTTTTTTCCATTTTAGGATGGTCTTGTTAATGTAGGATGGATGGACTGTGCCACCCAGGACAACCTTTGTAAAAGTTTGGATATTACAACAAGTACCACTGCCTATTTTCCTCCTGGAGCCACTTTAAATAACAAAGAGAAAAGTGGTATTTTGGTATGAATCATTTTAATTTCTTTATGTATAAATACACACACATTCAGATACATCATTTTGTAAACCATGAGCAAAAAAATGAACTAGTTTATATCATCTGTTTATGGAACATTTAATTGTTTAGAACAAATATTTAATTTCTGGGATTGTGTTTGATACATCTTTCAGTTTATAAAGTAAGCTACAAGGATTATTTTTAAACTAGCATAAACCATTACATTTTTAAACCCCAAAGTTATAGACCACATCCTGGTTAAATGAGTATTCATTGGTTTCCATTTATTTGTATACATTTAATATTAAAATATAGATCTTCAGTAGGTTTAGCTGGAATCTGGTGTCTGATTTTTTAAAGCACCCTGTTAGATTCTAGTATAAACTCAATTAGTAGATGTACTGGTGTAGTTCACCTCCCTAATTTTATGAATGAGGAATCTGAGGTCAAGCCAGTTGTCAAGGAGCTGAGACAAATACTAGGATGCCAGGTAGGTCTCCTAGGGACCCCAAAAGAATAAAAGATGCTAGTACTTCCTGTAGTTTTTTTTCTGTACTTTAATTCTTTTTTTGATGTTGATAAAGATTACACATATTCATTACAGAAAGTCATATGTGGTATATAAATGTATAAAGAATGATACAAAATTCATGGGCAAGCATCATCAGATCTTGGTACATAGTCTTTCAGATCTCTACTTACATGTGCATATAATTATGGCTTCATGCATACGACTTACCAATTTCATCTTCGGCCCAGACCCTCCACTCCAGACTTGCATGTTTTACAGCCTGTTTGGTGTCTCCCCTGGGATGTTAATTGATGTCTCAAATGTAGATGTGTGTAGCAGTACTCACAACGTTTCCCCATAAATCTGCTCTACCCAGAGATTTTCCCTATCTCAGTTGATGAAATTTTTTTTTAGCATTAAGCAAAATACCTTGGAGTCATTCTTGACTTCTCTTTTTCTCATACCTTATAATCTATACCCTATTCATCAGGAAAATCTGTGTCTGTCTTTAAGATCTTTCCATAATCCACCTTCACTGCAACCAGAGCACTCATCACCTTCTAACATACATTATAATTTACTTATTTATGCTTTCATCATTTTTCTCCTGCAATAAATTTTAAGTTTGGACTTTCCACTGATATATCCCAAATCCCTAGAGGAGTAGCTGGCAAATGAGTACTATATATTGTGCCTACTTAGTGCATTATATTGTGTGTGTGAATGGTATCCAGTTGACTAAATGGGACTAAGATTAATCAGTCATCTCTTGATATATATGTTGTTTCTACTTTTTCATGATTGTAAGCAGTGTTGTAAAGAACTATCTGGTTCACCTTTGTGCACTTCTTCCATTATCTGTTTAGAATGCATTGGCTGCAGCAATTTCTAATGCAATTCATATTGCCAGGTTGCCCTGCAGAAAAGCTGGGTTTATTTACACTGTGCCATTAGCTCGTGAGGATTGCCTGTACCCTGGCCAACACTTAATGTAGGCTCTTGCCTTCTGTATTACAATCTTGTGTTTTAGTGAGATCTTTGGGCTTTTTGATATAAAACAGCAAGCTCAGATATGATCTTAGGAAACATAAATGAGTGATATTAGAAACGTAGTAACACAGAGTGATGAATTAAATAGTCCTTGTCCCTCCTAAATGCATTCATGTTTTTAAAAATGTAAAACACTATGCTAAGTAGATGTGTCTGGCAGGTGAAATTCAGAGGCTAGACAAGATACTTACAGATGTAACTACCAAATTTTACTCTAAGACAAGCAGGCTTATAATAAAGTTCTAGTGAATTCATAACTTACAAATTTATATAAGCTACTTATAGGAGTATTGTTATCCTTGATGAACATGACTAAAGTGAATGAGCTGTAGTACTGAGGCATGAAAGATTTCTGTTTTGGCCTTTTAAGCCCTTTGGTAACTAATTATTTCATAGATTTTTGAGATTATTTATGGTATAGATTTTCTTTAATTGAAGTATAGTCGATTTACAATGTGTTAATTTCTGATGTACAGCATAGTGATTCAGTTATACACGTATATATATTCTTTTTCACATTCTTTTTTAATTATAAGCTATTACAAGGTATTGAACATACTTCTCTGCTATACAGTAACACCTTGTTTATCTATTTTATATATAGTAGTTAGTATCTGCAAATCCCAAACTCCCTCCCCATCCCCTTTCCCCCCGGTAACCAAAAGCTTGTTTTTTATGTTTCAAAGTGTTTCTGTTTTGTAAATAAGTTCATTTGTGTCATTTTTTAAGATTCCACATGTAAGTGATATCACGTGGTATTTCTCTTTCTGGCTTAACTTCACTTAGTATGACAATCTCCAGGTCCATCAATGTTGCTACAAATGGCATTTTTTAAATTTTTTATGGCTAAGTAGTGTTCTGTTGTATAAATATACCACAACTTCTTAATCCAGGCATCTGTCGATGGACATTTAGATTGCTTCTATGTCTTGACTATTGTAAATAGTGATGCTATAAACACTGGGGTGCATATGTCTTTTCGAATTAGAGTTCTCTCTGGATATATGCCCAGGAGTGGGATTGCTGGATCATATGGTAAGTCTATTTTTAGTTTTTTAAGGAACCTCCATACTGTTCTGTATAGTGGCTGCACCAATTTGCATTCCCACCAACAGTGTAGGACGGTTCCTTTTTCTCCGCACTCTCCAGCATTTATCATTTGAGCACTTTTTAATGATGGCCATTCTGAGTGGTGTGAGGTGATACCTCATTTTAGTTTTGATTTTCATCTCTCTGATAATTAGTGATATTGAGCATTTTTTCATGTGTCTGTTGGCCATTTGTATGTCTTAACTGGAGAAGTGTTTGTTTAGGTCCTCTGCCCATTTTTGAATTGAGTTGCTTATGTTTTTTTGTTATTGAGTTGTATGAGCTGTTTGTATATTTAGAACTTAAGCCCTTGTTAGTCACATCATTTGCAGATATTTTTCTCCCATTTCTTAGGTTGTCTTTTCATTTTGTTTATAATTTCCTTTGCTGTGCAAAAAGCGTGTAAGTTTCATTGGGTCGCATTTGTTTATTATGCTTTTATTCTGTTGCATTGGTAGACTACTCTAGGAGAACATTGCTAAGATTTATGTCAGAGAATGTTTTTGCCTGTCTTCTCTTCTAGGAGGTTTATGGTGTCTTATGTTTAAGTCTTTAAGCCATTTTGAATTTATTTTTGTGTATGGTGTGAGAGAGTGTTCTGACTTCACTGATTTACATGTAGCTGTCCAGCTTTCCCAACATCATTTGTTGAAGAGACTGTCTTTTCTCCATTGTATATTCTTGCTTCCCTTGTGGAAGATTAATTGATCATTGGTTTGTGGGTTTATTTTTGGGCTCTCTATTCTGTTTCATTGACCCATATGTCTGTTTTTGTGACAGTACCACACTGTTTTGATTACTGTAGCTCTATTTAGTCTGAAGTCTAGAAGGGTTATTCCTCCAGCTTTGTTCTTTTTCTTCAGTATTGCTTTGGAAGTTCGGAGTCTTGTGATTCCCTATAAATTCCATATAAATTTTAGGATTATTTGTTCCAGTTTTGTGAAAAATGTCCTGGGTAATTTGATAGGGATCGAATTATATCTGTAGATTGCTTTGGGTAGTATGGTCATTTTAGCAGTATTAATTCTTCAAATCCAAGATCTTGGATATCTTTCCATTTCTTTAAGTCATCTTTAATTTCCTTAGTCAATATTTTGTAGGTCTCTGCATAGAAGTCTTTCACCTCCTTGGTCAGGTTTATTCCTAAATATTTTATTTCTTTTGATGCAATTTTCAAAAGGATTTTTTTTTAACTTTCCTTTTCTGATATTTCATTGTTAGTGTAAAGAAGTGCAACAGATTACTTTATGGTGATCTTGTGTCCTGCTACCTTGCTGAGCTGGTTTGTCAGCTCTAGTAGTTTTTGTGTGGAGTCTTTAGGTTTTATATATATAGTATCGTCATCTGCATATAGTGACATTTTTACCTCTTCTCTTCCAGTTTGGATCCCTTTTATTTCTTTTTTTTTTTTTTGCCTGATTGCTGTGGCAATATTATGTTGAATAGAAGTGGTGAGAGTGGGCATTCTTGTCTTGTTCCAGATTTTAGCGGAAGGCTTTCATCTTTTCACCATTGAGTATTATGTTGGCTATGGATTTGTCATAAATAGCTTTTATCATATTGAGATATGTTCCATTTTGGTAAGAGTTTTTATCATGAATGGATATTGAATTTTATCAGATGCTTTTTCTGTATCCATTGAGATGATCATGTGATTTTTTTTGTCCTTTCTTTTGTTGATGTGGTGTGTATAGATTTTTTTAAGCAGAAAAACTGAGTTTTCTCTTATGAAATACATACTGTTTCTATCCATATGATTATTCTCCTGTCAAACACTATTAAAAGCTGTGAATAGAGTAGTAGTTCCTACACATTTTTAATGGAGTTTTAGGTCTTTTAAATAATATTTGAATTATTAGGTAGTTTATAATTAAAGATACACAATAAACTTTTCATCAACCCCTGTATACATTTTTTTGATGTAACTGTTTCTGAGCTTTTTATAATAGAAGCTGCTTCATTGAGAATTAGACCAGTAGAGAAACTTTTATGAGACAAATATGCTGAGGATAAAATATAGATAGAAATAAAGGAGATTTGTTAGAATTGAAATGTGCCTATTTCAGTGGTTTGTGTTTTAAATAAGAGACCTAAATCTAAAATATATTTTAAATATATCTTTATCAGTACATTTTACTCTCTAAAATTCTTAGGTAGTTTAGTGTTTGGACATTGTTTCTGAAAACCTCTGTAATAAATAAGGTCTGTTCCAGTTTTCCAACAATAATTTGTTCTTATCTCAGTTCCTATTGGTTATTGATTGGAGTATAAAGTATCTTGGATCATTAAATATTCTAGTGTTTTAACAATTTTTAAAGAATTTTTAAAGCTTTGGCATTCTGTAAAATATGGTTAGCATTAAAATTAAACTGAACATAATACAGCTTTTCCTCATGAGTCATAGGTCACTCCAGGTTATTGTGAGATTATCATAGAATACACAGCACAGTTAATAGAAAATTCCAGTAATGAAACACCTAATAATGGAATTCATTTCACATCACTATTTTTAAGAAACCACCCAGTTATACAACTTTTTGATAATTGCCAAAGTAAATATGATATACTATTTTTTGAAGGTAATTATTTGAATAATTAGCTTGAAAACTAACTTCCGTGATTTGTTTTCTTAAAAGTTCTCTGGAAACTGAAAAAAACACTAAAATAAATGGATGTTGATTTAAAAGATTACAATATGATTCTCTTATTCTAGTTTCTTAATTCATTGGATGCTAGAGAAATATATTTGGAAATAATGCAGAATCTTCCAGACTTTGAACTACTTTCAGCAAACACACTAGAGGTAATATTTTTATTAATAATAGTAATAAATGTTAGGATATTTTTCATATCCTAACATTTTATTTAACATTTTAAAATCAGCATTTTTATTCATTTCAAAGAGAGTAGCAGTTTCAGAGGATTATATATATGTCAGTTGATCTAGGTTGAACTGCTATGCTAGGGTTGCTGGGGTTTCGACTTCAGGATGGATCTGTGGTTTTAGAAAACCTAACTAATTCTGAAGCAAGGCTTCAGGAAGAGCACCAGAAAAGGCAAGATTTTGATCACTAAGTGCAACTTTGGATCTGATCTGGAGCTTTGTTCTCGCTTACGGGACTATTTGTATTGTTTACTGAGAATTAAGCAACTTTCAGAATAGTTTATAGTAGAATCAGTTATTTTATTCCTCTTATTGATCCCAGAATTTTCATTAAATCTGAAAAATCTTGACTTCTTCACCTTTCAGCTGTTTAGCTGTAGTTAAAAACCATGTATTTTCTTGGCACAGTCGTCCACTTTAAATTTTATAATTTAGTGACTCTTTTCTTTCTGTAATATTATATAATTGATGTGTATAGCATTATTCAGATAAACTACAAAAGAAGAATATGGCTGGGTCTGAATTTTAGACAGTATTTTGAAGTAATGGGTAGGATAGTTAAAATTAACTCAAAGAAACAAAGATTAGAACTCAGGATTTCCCATCTCTGACATTTCTCTTTTTTTATCACTTCTTTTTAAAATCACTTTTAAGGATCGTCTGGCTCATCATCGGTGGCTCTTATTTTTTCATTTTGGAAAAAATGAAAATTCAAATGATCCCGAGTTGAAGAAACTAAAAACTCTACTTAAAAATGAACATATACAAGTAAGAAAAATATATTCTGCCTAGCTTTATGCTTGTGTGCTTTCTTAATTTAATACATAAAATTATGTTTTAAGTAACAAAAATGCTTATTTGAAATTCTAGGTTAAGAAACCCCTAAATGCTTTTGTTCTTCTGTTGTGGGTTTTTTGTTTTTGTTTTTTTTTTTTTCTCTATTAAAAGTTAATATTTAACCTTCATTTCTCTTGAGTAGTTGGTGTGTGGTAAATCTGTATTACACAGTTTTACTGCAATGTATAATATAGAATAGGGTAGCTTTCCCTTTCTTAAAGTCTTACTTCGTTATGTAAGTAATTCATGCTCATTTTGAATTAGGATATATAAACAAGCACAAAAATGAATTACCCATATTTTCATCACTGTTTATAAACCTACTAAGAATTTACTGTATAACCTTTTAAACTTTTTAACTGCGGTATGGTATGTGGGTGTATGTGTGTGCACATATATGCATATTGTAATGGCCATTATGATAGATACACACATGTAAATTTATATATATACTTTTTAATCAAAGTGGATTTACTGTATTCTCTTGTAAAATTTTCCATTCAGTGGTAAAAATTTTTCCATATACCAGTATAGTATATGTGTGTATGGAAATGTATATGTATGTATCAGTCATCATCCTAAAGACTAAGCAGCATTTCTCTGTATGGTTATCCTGTCATTGGTTAACAAATCCTCTCTTACCGATGACTTTTAAGTTGTTTCCATTTTTATATCAAAAATATATACTGCAAAAATACAGTATGAGGAATTTTTGAACCAAGATTACATATTTTCTTAAAAGTTTTTTATCATCATTACCAGAGTCTTCCAGAAAGTTTGTATCAGTTTATGTTCTTACTGACAGCATGTGAGTGACCGTTTCACTACACCCATGCCAACCCTGGTATTATCACTCATTATAATCAGCACTGTTCTGATAGGCCAGAAGTGATATGTTAGTAATACTCATTTTCATTTATTTGCTTTCTGCTTTATTTTCTGTGTATGCCTCTGGCCCATTTCCTTTCTCCTGATGGGATGTTTATCTTTTTATTTCTTAATGGATCCTCTGTCTTAAATGCTGCAAATATTTTTTCTTGGTTTATCATTTGCCTGCTAGGTTTTTTTCCATATTGAATAAAAATGTCAACCTTTTTATTTATTATTTCTGCTTCTAGGGTCTTAAGAAGTTCTTTTTCTTGCCCATCCCAAGATTATGTAATACCCTCTACATTTTTAGAAGGGTTGGTTTCTTAAAGCACTTAATATTTTCTTGGAAATTTCCTCAGGATTTTGAAATCTCTAGGAGGCTTTTTTTTTTTTTAAACTTAATTTAGTTTCAGTGTTAAATGTAAACTAATGATTTCTGTCTCTTATTTTCATTGTCCATTAACTTAACGTTTAGAAGGTGTGTTATTAGAGCAGTGTCATTTTTGGATTATCTTTATGAATATTTAATTGAATGCATAAGATTTTGTTTTCAGCAGATTGAACCTTCTCTTTCCACTTTAGGTTGGCAAGTTTGACTGTGCCTCTGCACCAGACGTCTGTAGTAATCTCTATGTTTTTCAGCCATGTCTAGCAGTATTCAAAGGACAAGGAACCAAAGAATTTGAAATTCATCATGGTAAGAAGGAAAAAAATGATAAAAACTTTTTCATTTTCAAATAGTAATTTTTATTTGTACTTTTTACCTTGTTTTATATAGACATGATTATTATAAATAACTTCACTCATTTATTAGTAAATTTGTTTTTGTGGGAAAATGTTTTGAATTACATACAGTTTTATCTTCCCTCCTCTTTTTAAAATAAATCCCTTTTTTCTACCCAATATTTTGATCAGTATTTCAGCAAAAACTCAGGATATATCAGGCTAGTGAGGAATGTAAGGGTCTTGATTGTTGACAAAAACAAGCAACACATACAGTTTCAAGTGTGCCAACAACACTAGACAACCAAACACCTCCATTAACTGTGTTTTTATCTTTCTTGAATTTATAACTAAATCTCTACATTTCAGCTTGTTTGGGGCTTTAGCCCTGCAGTATGTAAATACAGTTTCAATTCCTATGATTTGGGATACATCATCGTGGCTGTCCTGAAAAAGGTCATATGTAGCAAAAGAGACACACAAACTACTAAATATAGTATCTAGTGAGGGTGAGAGGAGGGAGATTTGTACGAACATATGGAAAACATTATAATGACCATTATGTATAAATCATAGGATCAAATAAAGAAACTTCTGCCTAGTAGAGGTCAGGAGGTGGTGATGTTTGAATTGAGGTGACATTTGAATGCTCAAGTTTCCCAAAGCAAATAAAAAAATCAGGTGAGGCCCTGTAGACTGAAGGATCTATGAGCAAAGACTTGCCAAGATAAACTTAACAGTAACTACTGCTTGTTCAGTATTTCTTATAAATCAGATGTTTTTCTAAAGGCTTTTGCATATTTTGTATTTGCATGTTTATCTTCACAACAGTCCAGCAAGGGAGAAAACTGAGACTCAGGAAGATGAAGTAACTGGCCCATGACAAACAGCTAGTAACTGGTAAAGGCAGAGTTTGTATCCAGATATACCCAAAGCCTAGTTTTGTAACCATGCTGAACTATGCCGCCTCCTGAAAGTGCTCGAAATGACCCAAGTTTTAATAATGGAATTCTATTCTTTTTCACCTCTGAAATATTTCATAGATTTCTCCTCTGTTGCTACCTCATTTCAGGTTTATTGTCTTGGTCATCTGCTATAATATCTTTCAGTACAATTTTCTGTTTCGTAGCATTTTCTCTTTACAACTAATTACTTGTTTTATTTGCAGAGTTATTACCCTAGAATACCTAGAACATTCACTCATTTTTCTGCCTTGAATCTCCTGATCTCTTTTAGAATACCCTTTAGATTCCTTAGCATAGGTGCAGTGACTTTGTCTGTTTTGCTTACCACTGTATTTCCAGCACCTAAAATGCTGGTGCATAGTAGGAACTAAGTAAACAGTTGTTAAATTAATAGGGAGCATTCACTATCTGCCTGTGCCCATATTCCCAGCCTCATCTCCCACCTTTACCCTCCAAATAATCAGCATCAGCTGCTTATGGATCTTTAAAAATACGTTCTTTCACTCCTCTGTGCCTTCACACAAGATTTTTCTGTCTCCTACATTGTAATTACTTCTCCCTGCCCCTAAAAATATTCAGTAAACTCTAAATCACCCTTCAAAACTTAGCTTAAAGCTTTTTCTTCCTTGGGAATATACCATGAATACCCAAGTACTTCCTTTTGTGTTACCACTATCTTTATAACATAACTTGTATTATTTTTTATTTAAATAGGTATTGAGCATAAAACATGTGCCAATTACAATACTAGGGAGTAGGATATAATGAACTATACTTAATCTCTATCTTAAAAGGACATTATGTAGAGAAACGGACACGTAAAGGGGCAAGTTTTAAAATGTTTGAAGGAGTGTTATCTGTTTCTGAGTAGTAAACTGCCCCGAAACTTAGCAGCTTAAAACAGTAAACATTTATTAACTCATACAATTTCTGGTGTCTAGGAATCTGAGATCAGCTTGGCCCAGTGGTTCCAGCTCAGGTTTTCTCATGAGGTTGCGATCAGGGTCAGCAAGGGCTCTGGTCATCTGAAGGTTAGACTGCTGGCAGGTTTGGTTCCAAACCGACTCAGATAATTGGGAGGCCTCAGTGCCTCACCACACAGGCCTCTCTCTAAGGCTGCTCAGTTCTCCCAGAACAATCAGATAGAGACACATACATATACACAAAAGCAACAATCTTTTATAATCTGACCTTAGACAAGATAAACTGTCAAATCCACCATATTCTGTTGGTCACACACACCAACCCTGGTACAACAGTGGTATGAGTACATGAGGGATCATTGGGGGCAGTCTTAGAGACTGGCTACCGTAAGATATGAGTATGGGTTACACAGAGGAAGAACAAAAAGAAAATAATTTTCTGAGGTAAGAGAAGGTAATCTCTTCATTGAGATCTAAAGTAGAAGTAATGGTTTCCCAAATAAAGATGTGTCAAGCACATGCCAAGCACAGGAACCAACAAATGTTTTCCTGGACTCTGAGATAGAAAGCCTCATTTATTTTTAGAAAGCAAGAATTTCAGGATAGCTCTAATGTTGAATTTTGGAAAGGAATGAGACTTGAGGCTAGAGAGGGCACCAGGGGTCCAAATTATATGTTTTATCTGTCAGGTAAAGTAATTTGGACTCTATCCTAGAGGCAGAGCAGAGGCATTCATAGATTTAAGTAGAGAGATGATTTAAGCAGTTCTACATTTTAGGAAGGTGACTGGCTGCCTAGAATGGATAAAAGTAAAATTGGAGGAAGGGAGAACAGATAGAAGTCTGATGCAGTCATTTATGTAAGAGAAGAAAAGATGGCTGCCTTATCTAAACAGCGGTAATGTGGATGAGAAGTGGACAGATTTTTTTAAATACCAAGAATACAAAATCAGTATAACTTGATGATTGTGTTTAGATGTAGGGGAATAAGAGGAAGCCCAAGTTTCTGACTTGGTGAATTGGCAGTTGAGTGACTGATGGCACCATTCAGTGAGGAGGAGTTGACATGGAGTAGACACCCCCAGTTCACAGTTGAGTATAGGCCTGGGCCTCAGGAGAGGAATTTGGGCTGAAACTGTAGATACAGATAATCAACAGAGAATCATCATATCAATGGTAACTAAAGCTTGGGAGAATGAGCTTGACTAAAAGTGAAGAGAAAAGATCAGGGTCCAGGGATCACTTTTAAGGGATTGTCAAAGAGGAATTCATAAAGAAATTCAAGCAGTAGCAGCTAAAGAATAAGGAGAAAGCAGGAGAATGTAGTGTCATTTATCACTCTATTTAAGTATTTATGAAAACGTTTCTTTCTCTTCTACTGGGTTGTGATCTCTTTAAGAAGAAGGTCTATATCTTATATTTAACATGCCCTACGGCATTTTAAATGGGGCCTGACACATCGTAGGTGCTTGACTTAATACTGACTATCGAGTAAACAGATCAGAGGGAACCTGGGGAAATGGACTATGTACTGGTCCTAAGAAAGCTGTTATTTGCCACACCAAGGAGTATATTCTTAGACAGCAGCAAATCATCACAGGCCTTGAAGCAAGGAGAACAACATGATCAACTTAATGTTTTTGTAACTTGTTTGTGGCAGCAATGTAGAAAGTGTAGTTAAGGAAGACAGGAAAGAAAGACCAGCTTGGTTATTTCAGTAGGTCAGATGGAATTTAGGCAAGAGCCAAAATTGAGGTTGGAGATGGTAAGAGATAGAATGGATGGAGCTCTGGTAAAAGGGCAAAGGAGGCAGGCAGAAATCACCCTGGGGAATCTTATTTAGGCATTTAGTAGATGGTAATGCCATTGCTGAGGTAGGGATGGTGAGAAAAAAAGGAGCAGGTTTGGGGAAAATGACTCAACTTTTATTTGGGTATATTATCTTTGAAATGTGTATACGGCATCCAGGTGAATATTTCCACTGGGTAGTTGGTAAAGCAGGTTTCGAATTTGTAAAATAAAAAGGCTAGGTCGAAGAAACAGATTTAAGAGTTAGGCCATAACAGTAGTCAGGTAAAGAAAAAGAACTCAAAGAACACTAGAAGGAAGTTATTCTGCCTGCAAGGATGAAGGAACTTTACAAAGAGATCTGAACATTTTATCTGATCCTCCAAGAAACAGTAAAGGCAAGGGTACTCCTGACAGAGCAAACTGTGTATGTAGTATTCAGAACGTTAAAACCTCAAAATCAGTTTGCTCATAACTGTATCTTCTTCTCTTCAATATTTCAAGTATAAAAACTTTGAAGTATTTCTATGGATAAAAAGGCAGAATGTAAATTTTAATTTTTCTCTTTCTCGATTTCAAAGGAAAGAAGATTCTATATGATATACTTGCCTTTGCCAAAGAAAGTGTTAATTCTCACGTTACCACACTTGGACCTCAAAATTTTCCTGCCAATGACAAAGAACCATGGCTTGTTGATTTTTTTGCCCCTGTAAGTTATTTTTATCTGTCAAATCTCAGTGTTGTCATATTTTGTCTTGTCACAGCAAAAAGACATTTTCTAGATAACCTTGAACCATAAATATTAAAAACGTGTTACTCAGTTTTGGCCACTATCACATACTGCCTCTAAGAGAGCACTGATATACCTGCGCCTCCAAGTATTAAGTATATAAATGCATAAGACTTACAGCTAAGTTGTGGTTTATCTTACTTAGAATATTGCTTGTTGCAAAAATGATGTCTTTTTTTATTTCATTTGGTTCAGTGCTTGTGAATATTTTTTGTTTTGTAGTGGTGTCCACCATGTCGAGCTTTATTGCCAGAGTTACGAAAAGCATCAAAGCATCTTTATGGTCAGCTTAAGTTTGGTACATTAGATTGTACAGTTCACGAGGGACTCTGTAACATGGTAAGGCAAAGTATAAAAAAATTTATTCTAAATAATGTTTTTGTAAAATAGAGACCTTTTGGCAGTCTAATGTTAAAGCAGTAAAGTAACTTTGAAATGTACATCTACATTTAGAGTAGTAATAAATTATTTCAATAAGTAACTTCAACAAAATGATATAAAATTATGATGGGATTAAAATGTAGAGACTATATGTGGTTCAATGTAGATATGGTCTTATTTATGAAACTCAGAAAAATACTGAGTTGACTTGATAAAATACATGATTTTCCAGTTATTTAAGATCTTTGAGGTTTTTTTAAATGTAATACTACCTTTTGTCACTCCATAGTTTTTACTTTGTCTTCCAAGTATAATTAATAGAAGGAAATTAAAACAAACAAGGTTTTTGAAACCTTTGTTTACATAAAAAAAATTTTCTTAGGTTAATAAATACTCACTCTTCAGTTCTAGGAAGAACTGGAAATTATATACCTCGATGAAAGTATGTAATACCATGTATAAAATATTTTTGAGGGGCAAAAGCCTAAATCAAATCAAGCCTTCAGATACCAGTGTATAAGAAATCCATTGACAGAAGGACATGTTAAGTGACACCGTGTGCAGACCTCAAATCTTAGCATGTAGAGAACTTTATGGGATAAATACCAATTTATTAAACAAAAACATTGAAAGAACAGAAGATATTAAAGAGACTTAAAAAGACATATCATTCAGATGCAGTGTTTAGGCCTTGTTTGGATGCAATTTAAACAAACCAACTGCAAAAAAAGCCAGTTGGGGAAACTTGAACACTGGATATCTGATGACTTTCAGTAATTATTATTATGAAGACATACAGCAGATGGCCAACAGGCTATTAAAAAGATGTTCAGCATTGCTAATTATTAGGGAAATGCAGATCAAAATCACAATGAGATATCACCTCACTCTGCTCAGAATTACTGTCAGCAAAAAGTCTACAAATAATAAATGCTGGAGAGGGTGTGGAGAAAATGGAACCCTCTTTCACTGTTGGTGGGAGTCTACAGCCACTGGTACAGCCACTATGAAAAACTGGAGATTCCTCAAAAAGCTAAAAATAGAGCCACCACTATTAATATCCTATAGATAATTAAGTAAAATGTAAAGATTTGAAACTTCTTGAATCAAATTCACTCAGAGTAGAGGCCAGGATTCACTACTCACTAATGGTTGACTTTGACCAAGTCATCTTAATCTCTCAGTACCTCAGTTTTCTCATCTATAAAGTTGACTTAGTAATTTTTGCTTTTGAATAGAATTGTTGTGAGGAACAGATGAGAAACTATGTTTCAGTGCTAAAAGGGTGCTCAGTGCATAGTAAGGACTTGTCAAATGTTAGATAAAATTGTTTTGTTTATATAATTGGTTATGTGCAGTCATTTACAAAAGATTAAGTGTTTCTATAATTTTTTCTAAAATTATTTTTGAATCCTAGTCAAAGATTCCAATTTGCTAAGCAGTGATTGTCAACTTTGAGGATGCATAGTTCAGCTCCAGCAAATCCACAAACAGGGATCTCTATAACATTTTAAAAAGTAAATAAAAATTTAAAATAGAGATGCTTTCTGGGTTAGTGTGTGCATATTAATTCTGAGGAGGAAATTACAGTATTTTTTACCATAAAAACTGTCTTGAGCAAAGAATAAAAAGTGACTACACTCCTAGAGCATGATTCATAATTCTTTAACCAAAAATATGGTTGTGTACACATGAACTATTAATTTATTTCCTTATTCTTGCTATTTTATTTCCTTGATTTTCTTCTACTTCTAGACAAATTGGAATTTTTGTTATGGTTTCAGAAAAACACTTAAGCTAGAAATTGGTCCGCTCTTTACAGCCTCATCCACCTTGGTTCAGGAGAGTAGAAAAGGACTAAGCTCATAGTTACCCATGCTCACTTCTCAGAGTTTTGGTGCCTATGGATTTTACGAGTAATGGAGTAGCGTAATAAGGGTCAAGTACTCAGGAGTACAATTGTAAATCTATTTCCTTTGCAAAATGTAGCCACTTTAGCAGTGAGTTTTTACAGTTTTGTTGTTGTTACTTAAAGGTAAACTGGTTATAAATTTGAAACAAATAGGTAAAATGTATAAAATCTTTGTTTAACTTGTATTCTCATTCCTAACAGTATAACATTCAGGCTTATCCAACAACAGTGGTGTTCAACCAGTCCAGCGTTCATGAGTACGAAGGACATCACTCTGCTGAACAGATCTTGGAGTTTGTAGAAGTATGTTAAGTTACAGACTATGGTATACACTCTTCCATATATGCATACACTTTGTATGAACATTTAATAATGTTTAATAGTAGGATTTATTCTTTTTCTGACAAAATTTTTTAAATTTTCTAGTATTTTACTCTTATTATAGATTTATTCTCAGAGTTTATAGCAAATACATGTTTTGTTTGTTACCTAGTACCATGCCTTGTACTTAGTGGACACAGTTATTTATTGAATACATGAAATTATAACTTTTACATAAAGCCTTGTCACTCCCCTTTCCCTTTTTTCTCTGATAGAACTAATGCAGATTATTTCTTTCAGGTCCCATATAGATGAGGTAACAGTGAGCCCCATTCTTGGATAATTCCAAGAAATGTGTGTTTAAGGGCAGTGTTAGTCCAGCCGGCAGCGGAGGGCTTTTTCAGGCCTAGGCAGCTTTTGCCACGCCTGCTGTGTCATTAGCACAGGAGTGCTCTACATCTATAGCATCCATCTCCTCTTTTTTTTTTTTTTTTTTTCCTAATAGTCTTAATTGACTAAAATAGTTACAGGGCCTCCTAAGGAAGAAATGAACAATTCTAGCTTATTATCCATGCAGTAATCATTCTGCTCTCTGTCCCTCCCATCTCTTCCTCCTCCAGAGTAACAGATTTTTGTGTGTCATTTTTTTATAGTTTCCCCAGGGAAGCTAACATCTCCATTAGTAGTACTCGATCATGATAGACTGAAGCTCTGTTAAAACAGCATTTGGAGCAAATAATCTTAGATCGTGCAGTATCTCCAGTCAGAATGTCAGAAAAATGGAATTTTTAGGCTTTCCATTAATAAGTAAAGGGTCATTTCCAACCAAATTACAGGTTCCAGAAAGAATATGGCCTATGTAGACATCTGGCCAACTATTGGATCTCTTGCCTCATCTACCCATATCCTTAATTAAAGTTTCCTCTTTTCTCTACCTAGAATGATTTTAGTGACACATAGAAATAAGAAAATACACCTTGATTTAAGAAGACTGATGGGCAAAATCCAAACTTAAAAATAAAGTATCATTTCTTGCTTTTTAAAATATTTCACGATAGATTCTCTTTAAATATCCTTATGTATCTTTTGATTTTTCAAAAACAAGAACTTTTCTAGATGACATATACCAACAATGTGCCAAGAATATATGAACTACCCTTTTTTATATCTGTTACGATAAAAGCTGTGTTCTCTTTAGGATCTTATGAATCCTTCTGTGATCTCCTTGACACCTACCACTTTCACTGAACTAGTTAAACAGAGAAAACATGATGAAGTCTGGATGGTTGATTTCTATTCTCCATGGTGTCATCCATGCCAAGTCTTAATGCCAGAATGGAAAAGAATGGCCCGGGTATAGTAAAATAGTTTACTATAAATCTTAACATTTACTGAGAATGTTTATTTAACAGTTATTTTGAAATTGAGATGCGTGAACCCACCTCTAGATTATCACTTAATAACAGTTGTGATCACTTTTTATATACCAGTTAGATTTCAGCTCTATTTCTGTCTGGTATATGAATTGATATAGAATAATTACGCTTTTTCTTTTTCTGTGTCACTTGGAACATAATTTGACTGAATTTCTGCCAATGTCAACCCAAAGATCCCCTTTATTTCATATTAAAATTCTTTTCTACTCTTTCATTTTTAGAGTTTCTTCACTGTATTGTGAGACTCTAAAGTAAAAAAAAAAAAATGGCCTTGATCAATGAAAAAGATTTTTTAATTTCCTGCAAATAGATTGTTGTAAATCGTAAAAGATTGGGAAAAAATTATTTAAATACCAGAATGGAAAATGCACTTATATTTTATATTTATTTGTAGGATAAATAGTGAACAAACCAGGAGTTAAATTTATTTCTAGTATCTTAACATTTATGATAATGTAATTTTCTGCTCTTTTCAATAAAATTTTTTAATTTGGGCATGACTCAGTATGCTTCCTGCAACCCATGTCTCCATTTGAAAAAGTAATTCTTTGGAAATAAAGTTGCAAAGAACTTCACTAATTCTTGGTTTCTAACACTTTGAGTTTTAGAAATACATAATTTTCCCAGTGTAATAGATGAACAAAATCAGTTATTTAATCTGAAATAATTGACATAAATTCTTGACTATAAAAATTAGATTTCTAGTTCATTACTATAAATGTTCTATTATGTTTTAAGCTTTTTGCAATTTTTATTTGTTGAAAATCACTAATAATTAATATAATCATCTCATAGTGATGATTTCTCCATTATAAACATATAAAATAGTTATGGAGGTAATTTTATTCTAATTGCTTTGTTATACTTATCTCTCTTTCTTTAATTGAAGTGCAGTCAGTTACAGTGTGTCAATTTCTGATGTAAGCACAGTCTCAGTCATGTATATGCATACATATATTCATTTTCATATTTTACTTATCTTTTTTGTTTTATAGACGTTAACTGGACTGATCAACGTGGGCAGTATAGACTGCCAACAATATCATTCTTTTTGTGCCCAAGAAAATGTTCGGAGATACCCTGAGATAAGATTTTTTCCCCAAAGATCAAATAACGCTTATCAATATCAGTAAGTGTTCTCTAAAATCTGAAGACATTTATATAATCATTTACTTACACAGTTAAAATTTAAAAGTTATCCTAAGTAACTAAAAGTTAAACCCCCAAATATTTTGGGGAGCTCACCATGTTAAGATAGTGTGGTAATGAGAAGTTTAGAAGGTGAAAAGTGTCAGAACAGTCCCATGATCGTGAAGCTGACAGTCTAGTAAAGAAGAAAGTAAGAAGCGGAAGAACGTTTATTAAGTCCCTATTTGGTTTCAGGTACTATACTAGATGCTTTTGCTCACATTATTTCTGCTAGTCCTCACATATACCACGAGAAATAAGAATTGTTACCCTTCCGACTATTGCAGATAAGTAAACTGATTCACATACGTTAGATAACTTTCCCAAGTCACACAGCTGCTAAAGTTTGAAGTTGGGGTCTGAACTCAGGTCTGTCTTAGTGCCCATGCTGTTTACAAAACACCTCATGACATTTCAGGTAAGAAACTCAAATGCAAGGCAGAATATAAATACTATTTAAAAAGTAAAAATGAACCATGGATTTCGAAGGAGAAAGGGATCACAGCTATGAGAGGCAATCATGAACGGCTGCATTTATGAGCTGGCTTTCGACGTGAGTCTTAAAAAAGTGGGTAAGAACTTGACAGCAATAACTAAAGGTTCAGAAATTAAAGCATTGGATATTTTGAGTTTTACTGTTAGCATGGGTCTGTGGGAGATGTCCAGCAGGCAGCTGAACATTCAAGTCTGGAGCACAAAAGACATCAGACTAAAGAAAAACATATTTGGGAAGCCTTAAAAGCAATATTTGTAGCTAAGTGTGTCTGAGAAAGATGCTAGATGAAGTCAATCAGCTAAACTTACCTTTTAAATTGCTACAGTGAGATTGTTTTTCTGAACATATCTAATGATAGAAAATACCATTTACAGCTTACATATTTTTTCTTCTTTCAGTAGTTACAATGGTTGGAATAGGGATGCTTATTCCCTAAGAATCTGGGGTCTAGGGTGAGTAATCAAAATATGTATCATTGTATAAATTATAGTCAATGCTGCTTACCTTCCTCTCACATCTGTAGCTAAATTTATGGGCTTGTTTAAGGTTCTCACATTTTAAAGTACTTAGTGAAGAAATACAATTTACCAGGACAAGATTGTGCTTTATTACATTGTCATTCTTTGAAGTCATTTTTTAACTTAGAAAGATTTGCAGTATTCTATTTTAGATGTTTACTTTGGTTGTGTATAATGGAAAATAATTTTGATCCTTTACCACAGATTTTTACCTCAAGCATCTATAGATCTAACACCTCAGAGTTTCAATGAAAAAGTTTTACAAGGGAAAAACCATTGGGTGATTGATTTCTATGCTCCTTGGTGTGGACCTTGCCAAAACTTTGCTCCAGAGTTTGAGCTCTTGGCTAGGGTAAGTCTTGTCCATCTACTTAAATAAGTTGGAGTAACATGCATGTTTTATTAGATAAAAATTGTATTTATAGTTTTTTTAAAAATAGTTTCCGCTGAATTTTAAAAAACTCTGTTCCATTTCTGTGACTAATCTTTGCAGTAGATTTCTTCCTTCTTTAGTAAAACCTGTCTTGCTTGACGTCATCTACCTAACCATAACAGCCATTTCTTCCACTTGTTCCCTATTTCCATTCTGACACCGTTACTCGGCTGCTCTCCAGGCAGTCACTAGATCCTGTCAGTTCTGTCTCCCAAATGCCTTTCAAATCTGTCATCTTCTGTGCATCTCCTCTGCTAGCCTCTTTGTTCAAGCCTTCATCATCTCTCATCTAGGCTAATCATATGTGCCTTTTAAGTAGTCTCATATTGGCCAGTCTACCTTCTTCAGTTCCTCCCTGATGATCTTTCTGAAATATTGCCTTCTCTGCCTTCATGTTAACCACATTTCTTGAAGTACATCCTTGACTGCAGGTCTCTAATCTGAGCCTTCTGACCTCTTCAGCTTTATCTCTTTCCCTGAACTCACACCTTATACTCCAGGCACAACAAAGTACTCCAGGTTCTCTGAACCAAGTACCTTTTTGTACGTGCTGTTCGCTCTCTTAAAATGCCTTTTCCTTACTTACCTTGGTCATCTGGATTTTATTCCTCCTTATCCTACAGAACCCAGCTTCAGTGGCATTTCTGTGTTCTCTGCCCTTCCCAGTTAATCATTGTCACCTGGGTATCTCGCACTCCATCAGTGTACTTACACAGTGCATGTCAACTATATATTTAGATACCCGTCTCCTCTATAAAACTATGAGCTTCTTGAGAGTACAGTACATGTCTTACCTATCTGTAACCCCAGTGTCTTAACTCAGTAAATACTTTCAAAATTAAGCTGAATGCAGTCTGTTTTGGTGTTTGTATTATAGTAGTCCTGCTAATAACCTAATCCACATTGATAGCTTCTTCACCTCTGTACTCGAGGAACTTTACCTTTGGCTACAGAACATTCATCATTCATTAGAATGAAAAGTCAGCGCCAGTTCCACCAGTCTAAAACAAAAGCTGAATAGCTCAAGCCATGGGAATTTTTTAGCTAAGGGGTTTCAGAGTTCCTATGGAGTTGTGAAAGACTGTTTTAGTTATTGACTGGTCCTTAAAAATAAGAGGCTGTTCATTTTTTTCTACTTATCATAGCTTCTTTTCCTCTTATGCTTCCTTTTTCTCCAATAATTCTAACAAAAATGTTTTACTCTCCTATTCATTAAGTGCTAAAAAAAACTTATTTATATATTTTGTAATGCAGCTATATGTTGAATATTGCAGAAAAGTATTTAGGTCATTCAGCGAATCCTGAGTATCAGGTAAAAAAGCATTATGCTAAATACTATGGCTAAAAAAAACGGAAAGACAATTCCATGTCTTTAAGAAGATTTTAATCTAGTGGGAAAATAAAATTTAAATAAACATATATAAATAAATAGGCGGATCATTGCTGTAGTGAAATTAGAGTGGAGCAAGAATATGAGAAAAAGAAGGTCAGGGTCATGCCAGGAGGAGACAGAAGGCTCCACAGAAAGGTTAGCATTTGAGATGAGAATTACAGCACAACTAGGAACGTGAAACATGTCCAGGTATTTCCAGTGTTGGTCCAGTATTACCAGGAGATAAAGAAAAAACAGGAGTGGCAAAAACTGAGGCTCAGTAATTAGGCAAGAAGTTTGTACACTCTTCCTCAGTAAGTTCATGCTATTGAGCATGTATTCTATATACGCATTGGAGGAAAACTGCTGGATATGACAGGATCCATTTTATATCTTAGAAGGATGGCATTGAATGGACTGAACATGGGCCAACAAGGCCAGAGAGAGCGAGCAGAGCACCAGAAGCAATATGGTGTCCTCTATAACTGAAATACAAGTTGACAAGACTTCACTGACCTTCACTGTGTGTGTGTGTGTGCGTGTGCGTGTGCGTGTGCGCGCGCGCACACCTGATTCTGCATGCAGCTTTGCTGGTGTCCTGGTCTACCTGTAAGTACCCTAGCATTGGGGACAAAACTAGAGGCAACAAAGATATTTTTATTATCCTGAAGTGAGGTGATAACCTGGACCAGGATTAGGGCAGTGGTGATACAAAGAGTGGAACAAGTAGATAAGAATAAATAGATTTAGTTTGTGATAAATGTGAGAGGAAAAGAAGTCTAGGATGGCCCTAGTTTCTGGCTTGGACTAAGTGAATAGTAGGACAAAAGGAAGAGCAGCTTAAGGGGATAGGATTCATTTTAGAAATGTTGTTTCTAAGGGGCTTATTTAGGAGAAGCAGGCCAGTGTATACATAGCTGACTTTAATCAAGGGGGAAGGGTGGGGTTCAGCAGCATATAGATGTATAAAATCTCCCTGGGAGATTTTTCACAGCAGAAAAAATTATTGATGAAAGATGGAACTGTGATTGGACATTTTAATGTGAGGGGCAGGTGTAGGAGGAGGTCCCGTGCTAGAAATGAGGAAGACTAGCCAGAGGAGTAGGATAGACAAGAGACAGTAGTGGTAAGTGGCAAGAAGGAAAAAAGAAAGGAGTGGTCAGCAATGTCAGATGCCCATTAAGAAGACTGATGGGTCCATTCAGTTCAGCCAAAAAAGAGTCATTGGGGAACTTATAGCAGTTTCAGTGGAGGGAGCTGTAAGAACAGAAGCTAGCTGAAATGTGTTGATAATGAACAGATGAGGAAATGATGAAAGAATTAACTGCTCAAAAAAGGGACAAAGAAAGAGAAGCAGAGTGGTAGCTGGAGGAACCAGTACAATTTACACAAGGAATTCTTTTTTGATCATGTGTACATATGCTGAAGATATATTTATGCGTGTCTTAGATTTATCAATATCTGAAATTTTTAGTATCATACTGCTTTGTGGTTGCCAAAATAGTATATGCCAAAGAAATGGCAAAGCATCTTTTTCTCTTTTCAGATGATTAAAGGCAAAGTGAAAGCTGGAAAAGTAGACTGTCAAGCTTATGCCCAAACCTGCCAGAAAGCTGGTATCAGAGCCTATCCAACTGTTAGATTTTATCCGTACGAAAGGGCAAAGGTATGTATAGGCTTTTTCCTCTGTGTGCCTTTCCTTTAGCAGACCACACTCAAAAGATTTGTTTTTAGTCTGAGTAATGCTTTTTTTCTACTTTCTTTCCCTTTGTCATGCCTTCTTTTATTGCATGTTACTGAAACAAGCTTCTTTTCATGTTTACACCGAGTGGTTTTAAAAGATTTTTCTGTCTCACTGTTGATATTATCTCCATTGCCTTAAAATTTTTATACTCATGAATAGGGACACTATTAAATAGACATACCAAAATACTAGTAGTAGGTTTCTGTGGGTGGTAGAATTCAAGGTAATTATTTTCTGTGAAGTTTTTGTATTTCCTACTTTTACAGAATTAACATATATTACTTTAAACTTAGTTTTTCCAGGAAAGAAAAAATAATAAGAGAATACTGTTGTAATACTTTAAAAAATATCCTAAGTACCTGAGTATTTATCTTGAATATTTATTAGTGGTTTAGACTAAAAGTTAGTCTAAGTTAGTCAAGTTCCTTGATGTAGTCATAATTTCTTTTTTGGGCCACTGACAATATGCTTTTTTTTTTTTTCCCCAGTCCAAAAAAAAAATAGACATCTACCAGTAGGTCTTAAAATTCAGGTGATAACCTCTACAGTCATTGATACAAAAGTATATGTCTTTTAGCTGGTATAATTGCTAACTGGAGGGACCCATGACCTTTACCATCTTCCCAAGTAAAAAATAAGACATTTTGACAATAGGACTGTAATAAAATAAATATTTGCCATGTTTTCTGGTAAAATATTGAAATAATTTCAAATACTTCAATATATACCTTTGAGAAAGAATATCATATTTTTGATTTTAATATATTTTGAAATAGTGCTAAAGAAATTAGATGATGAATTTCTGAAATCTAGACTTGTCAGACATCTAGATTTTTCAGTGAAGGATTTTGAGTTATGAGGAAGCTACCTCTGTCTTAAGAACAGTATGGGGTAAACAAAACTCAATGAGAGTAAAGGAGCTTTATACCAGAGCCTGAATCTTCATTCCTTTGGAATCCCTAGCTTTCTAATTCCCAGAAACCTGAAAAATAGTTGACGTAAATAGGGATCTTTTTCAGGTAGAATGATATTAATTGTCAGTATAATGAGCATAGAATTAACCAGGCCATATAGGGAACTGTTTCAGAATATGAGATTACCATGTGTCCAGAAGACAAGATTAGGACCCAAAATATCCCCATCCAAATGGAAACACAGGGGTGACGTCCAAAAGTCCAACAGACAAGAAGGCCAAAGTAGAATAATGTTTGAAGTGAGAAATACAAACCAGGTGGGCAGTTACACACAAAAACAAAATCCTCACATACAGTTTGGCGTTCCTACCAGGAAGAAGGAGATAAATAGCTCCAGATCCAAAAAAAGCAGGCCTGAATGTATTGACCTGTCCCCTCTCCTACTTTTTTAGCCACCTTCCTGCTGTGGACAGATGAGAACCAGGAAATACACATTACTTTCCATTATTGCATTTGGGCAGTGATTTTAGACTGGAATGATTGGAATCCTCTGGGGACGTCTTTTCTTATACAGTTTGGATATTTTGAGGCATCTGGAGTTAGCAATGCGTATTAACCAAGGAATTAATTTACATGTTTCCATAACAGTATTGTTAGTATTTATTTCAGGTAAATTACCGTTTAACTGCTTTTGCAGCAGCATTTCCTTGAGGAAATTTGAGTTTTAAACACTAGGAACTTTAAGGAATATGTAATCAAGTTTCTAAGATGGAAATGTCCTGTTTTCACTAGATACTTAAATGTTATAAGAAGAGTGTTTTTAATTTTAGAGAACTATTTGGGGAGAGCAAATAGATTCCAGAGATGCGAAAGAGATTACTACCTTACTATATGAAAAGTTGGAAAATCTCCAAAATCATGGAAAGAGAAATAAGGTAAGGACTAAATCTAGAGCTGACTTTGGCAAACATCTAAATTTATTCTTATTATACATTATATGTATCCATAAATGATGCTTCAAAAAATAGTAAAAGATAGTTAAAAATTTCTTCTTTGGAAAATATGGCAAATCAGGATGTAGCTACTAAACATTGATATGTTTAGAAATTTGGACAAGTAAAACCATGTAACAGAAAAACAACAACTATGGCCATAAATTATTTAAATTTTATTCAAATGTAAAAGCATGAATTCTTAGGAATAAATATACTGGAGCCTCAAACACATTTTGGATAGCAAGTTTTCTTTTGTTTTTGGTTCATCTTGGCCCGTCCTTGGATTATTAATCTCTCAAGAAGCAGTGCAAGCTCTTTCCTGCTGTTCTTAAGAGGGCTGTTGTCTGTTCATTTTTTCCTTTTTTTGAATCAGTGTCATTCTGTGACATACTTAGAAACAGACCAAAGAGTTTATGAATGCCGGAGTGCTTTCTGAATGGAATTTAACACAAATATTACATTTCTTGGATTCTTTCTCTTTAAGGTGAAAGGAAACAAGAACAGCACTGCTTCTGAAGAGGGCTGGCGACATCTGGCTTCATAGAGCCGTATTAGAACTACAGACCCCAGTACAGGAAACTTTACAGCTCTCTCAAGAATCAGATTATACCCAAATCTAAAAGATAGGAAAGAGATAGTTATGAAACTTTATTTTCTTCATTTCAATGAACAGAAATATTTTTTCTCATTTTCTTAAGATGTTTTATTTTTTAAATTGTGGCTTATCTCAAGTTAAACATTTAAAATCAGAAACATTAGTCATAAAGTAGAATATCATAACTGAAATTAAGTTAAAAAGCATACCAAAATATGACTTTGAAAGTGTGGTAAACTGTATAATTTGTATTATCTACCATGGGCAGGTAAGAATTGTGAGATACCCTTTTTCCACTGTTACAACGACAAGGTATATTTCATGTGGTGATCTAGTAAATAAGAATATTGAGTATTTTTAAAAAGGTAAAATCTGGGTCAGTTTATAATTTTTCACCCTGCTTTTAACATTAGATGTTGAAAGAGAAAAGAATCAATCATTTTTACATTATTATTGTAGGATGAACTTTAACGATGTTGAAAATGAAGAAAAATCTGAAAAAAGAAATTGACAGATGATACCAGAAGACACCTTTTCAGAATGTTAACTGCATTCTTGATGGGAATAAATGAACATTGCCTTGGACTTGTAATTGCACTGCCTGAATTCTGTACAACATTGGTATAAATGAAGGGTCTGCAGACTTTTCTGTAAAGGGCCAGATAGTAAATATTTTAGGCTTTGTAAACCATATATGGTTCTTTGTCACATATTCTTTGTTTTTGTTTTATTTGGTTTTTACATTTTTTACAGGGTTATAAACAATTCTTAGCTCAGGGCCATACACAGATAGGCTACAAGCCACGTTTAGCCTATGGGCCACAGATTACTGACCCTTGGAAAGATGTTTAGGCTGGCTGGCTCAAACATGAGCACGCTCTATGATCTATACATCCTAAGTTATACAAAGTATACTTGATTACTTAAAGTTTTGTGGCTGGCCTAAAAAGAACTTGATTTTCAGTTCTGTTCATCTAAAAATTCGCTGAAATTGATTCTCTGACGATATATTTCATTTAAAAAACATGCTCAGTGTGGGAAAGTAAACAAGATGACCTGTTTTTATGCTTTGTTATAGTGAAGAGATTCTTCATTTTCTTTTCTTTCCTTTCTAAAGGTTGAAGAATTGATTTTAATTTTTCACATTTGAGAAAAAAATTTTGCAACAGTAAGTAAACAAATCTTATCAATTTCTATCCCTAGATATGTGAGGGGAAAAAATATTTATAGCAATTAACTACATTGTAGAGTATCCCAAATATATCAAATATTTAGAGTTCTATGTTTTAAAGATACAGTGTTCATGTATTTTGTGAGTTGTTTTTGTAAAAGTATTCCCTGTGATAGTAATTTGTTTTTGAAGCAGTTTTCAAAGATTGATGTTTTTGACTTCTGGACTATCATTTATTTACATTTGCCTTTTTTCCTTCATAGTTGTGGTTTTTCACTCTTTAACAATCTTCATCATTCAAGTAGAAAAATAACTTCGCAGGTTTCATTGTAGCTTATAATGATACTGTGGTTGTTCCAACTATTTATTGTTGGAGGCTGCCATTTTCAGATAAATATTAGCATAATAACTGCGGTTATTTTTATAAGAAAATCCAGTATATAAATAAAGATGGGATCTTTTAGTTTCTTAGTTGTTCAGACTCAAAGAACTCAAATTTTTTTCTTTGCATTTAAACAAAAGATTGTAACATGTAGTTACTTAGTTTTAATTCAGAGTATATGGAATAGTAAAAATCCCAGTTGATCAAAAGAGGTCAGTAATTTTTTTTAACTTAAGTTTTCCTAAAAACCTATTTGAATTGTTCTATTATATTGGGAGAGGTTTTTTTAAATAACACTTTACCGCATTCCCCAAAATTTCCTCATAAAGGTTAATTTACAACTGCAGTTTATCCAAAAATTAGGTTTTTTTTTCATTTGCAAGTCTAACCCTATTCTTCATATTCTCTCCCATATTATATCTAGTGTTATATTTTAATTTCTTATCTTGAATTCCACTTTACACATGTTACCACTTCTGACCTTAATTTTACACCATCTTTTTGAGTTATCAGTAATGGCAAGTGCCTTTCATTTATTAAATTTTCAAAGCCCAGAATTTTCAAAATTGGCTTGTTTCTATAAAAATTCCAAAATGGAATGCCTAAAAGAAGTTTTAGTAAATATTTACTGAACTTGTACACAATTATGTGAGTACCACTGTGCTGAACACTTAGGAGTGTACAAAAGTAAACCCAAGGCATAGTCCCCATCTCCTTAGTGTCTGTAATTCACAGTTCTGACACAGAACCCATAAACAAGCTTATACTATACTATTACCTATAAATAGAATTCCAAACTTACTGGCTGAGAAACATCTTAGGCAGTAAATGAAGTAGTAAATATTTTGTATCCTGTAACTGGGCCTAAGTATGTGCCTGTGGAATCAAGTCAAAAGCCAGGGCTACCTGGGAGTCACATCAAGTAATATGTATCATACAAGTAACATACATCAGGAAGTTTTCTGCACTTACATCAGTGTCATTGGGTATTTGAAAACAGCTGGCAGAATTAAAGGTTTTAATAGCCAGTTAGTACGGTAGAGCACCTCTGGTGTACTAGGTAAAACATGCCGTTTCTCTTAGCAACACCATTTTTGTGTGCAACCAGCCTTAGGTAACAGCATCATTTCTAGCTGACCAGAGTGCATTCTATCAGGCAGCTAGATTTGAGTATGTGGCTATGTGAAACTATTTGGAATTTGTGTTGTGGGCATTAATGATGCCTGTTCTAGTTTCTCAGAGTTTAACATTTTCCTGTCTTTTTCATTTAAAGCATATGATTAAGATAAAAAATAAAATGAAATGATTATTGTATAATTATTTTAATATTGTAAGGTTTTCTTTAAATGTATCCTTTGTTTTCTGACAGTATTCAAAACAGGAATTTGAAGTATATAATTAACAGAAAAGAATTTCTATGTTGTTTCCTATGGGATACATTTTTACAAAGATGCTTATTAGTATAAGAAAGTTTTTAATGAGGAGGTAGTATTTTTAAACCATTTTAACAATTTTTGTGTAGTAGTCTAGTCTTTTTCCTTAGGTCTGCCATCAAACTGCCATCCAACATTTATCAAAAGATAAATGTTTTAAATTTGACATATTCAGTCCATCATGACTATATAAGAAACAGTACAAAGTTTAAGTTAACAAAATGCATTTTAAATTTTCTGTAATAGTACTTGCAGGATAAAATTGATTCTGAAGATAAATAGGAAATAATCTTTCAGGTTAGTATACTACTTCACATGTAGACCAAAACTTTAAATGTACCCAAATTCTTCTGGTGAATAATCTTGTTTTCAGTACGAGTGATAAGAAAATTTAGGTCAACCACCAGGGTAAGTGATTATATATAAAATGTTAGTGGTTCACTGGCTTGAGTCATTTCTATTTATATTTAATACTAGATTTGCCCTTAAGTTCTTGTACAGTTGACCCTTCAACAACACAGGTTTGAACTGTGTAGTTTCACTTACATGTGGATTTTTTTCAATAAATAGGTTCTATAGTACTACATGATCTGTGGTTGGTTGAATCCACAGATGCAGCATTTCAGATACAGAGGGCAGTCTATAAAGTTATACACGGATTTTCAGCTGTGCTGGGGGTTGACACACCTAACCCCCATGTTATTCAAGGGTCAACTGTACTGCTGCCCAGTTCCCTTGTTAGCAGTTGGATATATTTTATGAGAGTTAACAAATCAGAATAATGGATGGAGGCTGATGCCAAACTGGCCCATAGCAGTATTAAATCCAGGAATGTAATATCTTGACCACACGCTTGCATTATCTTGTCACTTGAGTGGATTACTTAGTAGCCTGCTGTCCTGAAAACTGGTAATCATATTCAAAAAGGTCTTTGTTAATGTTTACCAAAAAAATTGTTACATGTTAATTAACTACTGATATAAAATTCTTCTTTAAACAGCTGCTATTCCAAACATTTTATTTGAGGTAAAATAGTTTTATAAAAAGAATAGTTTCCAGTACAAGATGGCTCCAGAACTCGCCTCCTCCCATGAACATACTGAATCTACAGCTACATACAAAGCAATTCCCTATGAAAGAAATCCAGAATCTAGTTAAGCAACTCTTACACATCAGTTGAGTGAGGGAAAAAAACCCACATTGAAATGAGTTGGAGAGGCTGAGACATGATTTACCTTAAACCTCACCTGGCACAGTGACATAACCAGGAGAGAACTCACACCTAACAGTTTCACCCTGAGGATCAAAAGGGTGAAAACTTCTGGACCCCACAGCTGGTGCCCCAACTTTTAAGGCCTTGGCCTGAGAGATGGGCCCCCAAAACACACAGCTTGGAAAGCTGGCAGGGCTTTCATCCCTGAGGCCCACGGGGCCAGTGCCACCTGAGAAGCAGTCTGTTACAGGCTTGTGTGGACTCACTAGCTAATCCCCCGAGGCCTAGCACAGAGGCGACATACTGAAACATGCCAGTCTTTGTGTGAAACGAGCCTGTTTGCTTATTTTAAGTGCTTTAGCTGGAAGGGCAGGCTTCTAGTTTAACACACTTCTAGAGACTCACTGTAGTACTCTCCAGAGACCATGGAGGCTGGCAGGCACCATCTTTGTGCTCTCCCTCTGCCTCACTCCAGGTCACCAGCACCTCCAGGAAATAAGCTTGTGCAAACATCTGGTACCCCAGTTATTGTGGCTGATGCCCAGGGAATACCTCTTGATCACCTGGCTCTGTTGGCCAGCAGTGCTTGTGGATCCCATAGGACAGTAGTAGCAAACAGTTTATAACTATCGCCCCAAGGCTCAGTGCAAAGAGAGCAGATACAGGGAAGACTAGAAGATAGATGGTGTGAGAGGTCTATTTGCATACTTTAAAAGCTGCTGTCTGACAATACAGTTTCCAATCAGCATACATCTAAGTGCTGACTGAGATCCTCCCCTTTAGGTCACTGTCAGGTCCTGGTACACCCTCCACTACTGAGAGGCACTAAGAAGCTTGCTTGAAAGATCACAAAGGTATGAGAAATAGCCAAGAGCCAGGGCATAGGTAAATGATAAGCTTCATGTACACAAGACCATCCTTTCAAGACTAGGAGAGGTGGTTTTATCTAACACACAGAAACCAACACAGAGAGTCAAGGAAAATGAAGAAATAGGACTTTATCCCAAACATAAGAACAAGGTAAAACCTCCAAAAAAAGACCTTGATGAAATGGAGATAAGTGATTTCCCTAATCAGGTTTCAAAATACAGTAATTAAGATGGTCACTGAGGTCAGGAGAATGATGCATGAACAAAGGGAGAATTTCAACACAGAGATAGAGAATATAAGAAAGAATGTACCAAATAGAAATTACAGGGCTGAAGAATACAATAACTGAACTGAAAAATTCAATAGACAGGTCAACAGTAGACTAAATGAAGTAGAAAAAGGATTAGTGAAGTCGAAGACAGGACAGTGAAATTCATCCAATCAGATCAGCAAAAAGTAAAATAATTAAAAAGTGAAAATAGCTTATAGGACACCATGAAGCAAGTGTTTGCATTACAGGGGTCCTAGAAAGGGAAGAGGGAGAAAGGGGCAGAAAGCTTATTTGAAGAAATAATGGCTGTAAGCTTCCCTAACTTGGGGAAAGAAAGACACCCAGCGTTCTCAAGATGATAATCTAAAGACTAAGACACCGTATAATTAAATTGCAGAAGTTAAAGGCAGAATCTTAAAAGCAGCAAGAAAAAAAATGTTCCATACAAGGGAACCCCCCCATAAGACTGTGAACAGATTTTTCAGCAGAAATTTTGCAGGCCAGAAGTAAGTAGCATGGTATATTCAAACTGCTGGAAGAAAACGTCCAACTAAGATGCTCTACCTGGCAAAGTTGTTCTTCAGAATTGGAGTTTTTTCCAGAAAAGAAAAAGCTGAAGGACTTCAATACCACTAGATGAGCCCTTACAGTTAATGTTAAAGGGAATTCTTTAAGCTGAATGAAATGGCACTAATTAGTAACAGGAAAACATGAAAATAAAAATCTTTATAGCCTCAGGCTTCCATTTTCATTTGTGTCAAGTGTTTGTTTTGTTTTTCCCTCCTTTACCCATTTACTATTCAAGAGCATAGTTTATTCTCCACATATTTGGGAATTTTCAAAAGGTAAATATATAGCTAGATTCAGAGTACTCAAATGCTGATGAGTTAATCACAAATCTAGTATGAAGGTTAAAAGACAAAAGTAGCAAAAATAATTTAGCAAAAAAACTACAGAATTTCTTAATATATATTCAAGACAGAAAGATGTAAATTGTGACGTCAAATAGGTAAAAGGGGGAACTAAAAGGGAGTTGTTACAGGTGACTGAAGTTAAATTGTTATAGCATAAAATAGGCTGTTATATCTAAAAGATGATCTATGTAAATCTCACAGTAACCACGAAGCAAAAACTTATAGTAGATTCACAAGAGATGAAGGGATGAGAACTATCACCACAGATAGTCATCAATTCACAAAGGAAGGCAACAGGAAAGAAGAACAAAGGAGCTGCAAAATAGCCAGGGAATGATTGAGATGATATTAGTAAAGCCTCACCTATCTATAATTAATCTAAATATAAATCAATTTGATTCTCCAAAACAGAATGGCTGAATGGATTAAAAAAACAACCATATGCTACCAACAAGAGACTCACTTAGGCTTTAAGGACATAGGTAAACTCAAAGTGAAGGGATAGGAAAATATTTCATGCAAATGGAAACCAAAAGAAAGCTGGAATAGCCATACTCATCAGGCAAGATAGACTTTAAGACAAAGGGAATAATAGTGATAAAGTTCCTCATATAATGAGTAAATTCATCAAGAAAATATAACATTTTTAAGTATTTATGCACTTAACATAGGGGCACCTAAATATATAGAGGAATTAGTAGGTTTAAAAGGAAAATTGACAGCCATACAATAATAGTAAAGGATGTAGTTAATAGACATTTACGGAACATTTCATCCAAAAGCAGAAAAATACATTATTCTCAAATGCACATTTGAACATTAACCATAATAGATCATATGTCAGGCCACCAAAAATTTTTTGAATTTTTTGAAAAAAAAAAAATTCAAGTATCTTCTCTTACCACAATGGTATGAAACTCGAACTCGAAGAAGAAAACTGGGAAATTCTCAACTATGCAGATTAAATAAAATGCTCCTGAACAGCAAATGGGTCAAAGGAGAAATCAAAAAATAACTTAAGACGAAAATGGAAATACGAGATGCAAAAATTTATGGAATACATCAAAAGCAGTTCTAAGAAGCAAACCAATAAAAAGCCTATCTCAAGGAACTAGAGAAGCAAGACTAACAGCCCAAAGGTAGTAGAAGGAAGGAAGTAAATACCAGAGCAGAAATAGAGACTAAAAGACAACAGAAAAGGTCAGTGAAACTAAGTGATGGTTTGTTGAAAAGATAAAATTGACAAACCTTTAGCTAGATTCACCAAGAAACAGAGGATTCAAATAAAATCAGAAGTGAAAGAAGAGACATTACAGCTGACACCAGAGAAATACAAAAGATCATAAGAGAGTAAAATGAACAATTAGACACCAACAAATTGGATAAACAGGAAGGGATAATTCCTAGAAACGTACCAACCTACCAAGTCTGAATCATAAATAGAAAATACGAACAGACCAATTACTAGTAAGGAGATTGAATGAGTATTCAAAACTTTCCAGCCAAACAAAAGTCCAAGACCAGGTGTCTTCACTGGTGAATTCTACCACACTACTATAGAAGAATTAATACCAGTCTTTCTCAAGTTCTTCCAAAAAATAGAAGAGGGAACTTTTCCAAACTCATTTTGGGAGGCAGGCATTACCCCAATACCAAAAACCAGACAAAGAAACTATAATAAAGGAAAATTACAAGCCCATATCCCTAGTAAACATAGATGCAAAAATTCTCAACAAAATATTATCAAGCCTCATTCAACAATACACTAAAATGATCAAACACCATGATCAAGTGGGATTTATTCCAGAAATGTAAGGTTGGTTCAACATCTGCAAATCATTTACAAATCACATTTTTTAAATGAAAGATAAAAATCACATGATCATCTCAATAGAGGCAGAAAAGGCAGTTGACAAAATTCAACA